>NC_044042.1:8727298-9327298 GCF_901765095.1 Microcaecilia unicolor
CGCTTTCATTTGCTATCAGCGCTGCCTGCCTGACAGCTGACAGACGCACGCGACGTCCTCCTGCTCCGGGGCCTTCCCTCTGCCGCGTTGATTCAACTTCCTGTTTACGCAGGGTGATTGCATGCGGCAGAGGGAAGGTCCCGGAGCAGGACGTCGTCGCGCCGCGTCTGTCAGGCAGGCAGTGCCGATAGAGCTGCCGCGGCAGTGGGAGACGGAGACCGAAGTGCAGGAGACGAGTCAGCGCCACGGTGGGAGAAGGTGAGTGGAGGCAGCGTCGATAACTTTAAAGGTGCTGTGCGCTGCGTGTTGTGTGTTGTGGGTGTGGGGGGGGGGGGGTTGGGGTTGTAGTGGCCACCCTCCAACCCGCTGGCCCACCCAAAATTGTCTTCTGGCTACGCCACTGCCTTGCAGTCTAAGATTTGTATTTACAGATACCTGTACCTTTCCAAAAAAAAAAAAAAAAAAAGCTGCAGGAATTTCATGCTGTGACCTTTGGAAAGGGGTCTTTTTTGATAAAGATCGTGGGTAAATCTCAAGCAAAACTGAAAAAAAAAAAAAAATCAAAAAAAAACAAAAATGACAACATAAAAAATAAAGAAAACAGCAGTAAGAACCACCACGAGGCCCGTATTATGGCAGCATAGTGGTGAAATAGCTCAGAGAACAGAACATTGAAACCAATAGTAACATATAATGTAACAATAAAAAAAAAAATTAAAAAAACATCTTGGACTTCTCCAATCCATGATTACTGAATACCACACAGTCACATAGCTACTTTCCCTAAGATTAATCAATTCCTGGTTCTTATGAGTTAACTTTAAATCTGGATAATTTTTTCTTTAATCGGGTAACTAAGAGTGAAGTAGGAGTGGATTCCTGAGAAGTGCTGTGAAAACATAAAATATATACCAGAGAGAGAGAGGAGGATTCCAGCTTTGCAGCTAGACTAATCTCACAGAGACCTGTCTAGGCACATCTAAGACATTCGACATTCCAATCCTGGCTCACATGTAAGAGGAAGCAAGACTAGGAAAGACAGATACTTGTCTGGAGAGGTTTGCTTTTTCTGGGTATCATTGAGGCATATTTTCAAAGTACTTTGGGAGGCTAAGTTCCATAGGTTTCTATGGAACTTTGGGAGGCTAAGTGCTTTGAAAAGCTTGATTGTTTCCTAGATGCATACTGTTCCAATATGACAATTTTATTTATTATATTGCATTTGTATTGCACATTTTCCCACCGTATGGCAGGATTATTCTTCCTCTATTTATTTATTTACTGCATTTGTATCCCACATTTTTCCACCTTTTTGCAGGCTCAATGTGCTTACATTAGCCGCCATGACAGCCGTCATTAGCGAAAGAAGAACATAGTATTATTTTTTTGTAAATGGAATTCATGAGAATTAGAAATAAAGAAATACATTACAAGCGTAAAAAATGACAATATATTACAGTAATCAGTTTAAGGAATTCAGTGTTGATTAGTTTCTAATATAGATGTGAAATGAGTTTTGTTTTTTTTTTATGAAGAATTCTTTTATAGGTCTTGTTGAATAAGTTCGTTTTCAGTACCTCCGGAAAGTTGCTAGATCAAGTGTTGTTTCAAGGTATTCGGCAGTGCATTCCAATGTTTGTGGGCAAATGTAGGAGAAGTTGGATGCATATCATGATTTGCATTTGAGTCCCTTGCAGTTAGGGTAGTAGGGTAGTGGAGGTTTAAGAAAGTACGTGAAGAACTTTTAGTATTTCTTGCTGGTAGGTCTATAAGGTCTGACATAAGGTCTGTTAATGGAACAGACTTCCTGAGCCCATACGACGTGCGTGCGCCCTCCCTGCCCATCTTCAAGTCCTTACTCAAGGCCCATCTGTCTCGTTCTCTCTTTCTTGCTTTTGGCGCCTAACCACCTTCCCCATTCCCGATACATACACTGACTACATAGCTTATTACCTTTAGATTGTAAGCTCTCTTGAGCAGGGACTGTCCTTCCCCTTGTCTAAACTTGTACAGCGCTGCGTAACCCTGGCAGCGCTATAGAAATGCTAAGTAGTAGTAGTAGTAGTAAGGTATTCGGCAGTGCATTCCAACGTTGTGTGCAAATGTAGGAGAAGTTGGTTGCATATCATGATTTGCATTTGAGTCCCTTGCAGTTAGGGTAGTAGGGTAGTGGAGGTTTAAGAAAGTACGTGAAGAACTTTTAGTATTTCTTGCTGATAGGTCTATAAGGTCTGACATACAAGTCGGGGCATCTCCGTGGAAGATTTGATGAGCTAAGGTGCAAATTTTGAATGTAATTCGGTCTGTTAATGGGAGCCAATGTAATTTTTCATAAGGGGTCTAGCACTTTCATATTTCGCCTTTCCAAATATGAGTCTAGCTGCAGTATTTTGGGCTGGCTGAAGACTCTTAATAATTTGGACTTCCAAATCACCTTTCACCGATCCACACTGAAATTCACCTGCTATTCGCAAATCACACCGTGGGGCATTTTTACTAAGCTGGTTTAAGCACTTAGGACCCCTTTTACCAAGCTGCAGCAAAAGGGCGCCAGCGCTGGCATCGGCACATGTTTTACACGCACGCCGAGGCCCCCTTTTACCGCAGCTGGTAAAAGGGAAGTCTCACCTTCCTGCAGGAAATGGCCGTACGCGAGTAAAGCACTTGCCACGTGGTCATTTGGGGGGGGAGGGAGCCATTACATTCTGGGCTCCTGCGTTAACCCGGCGGTAACTGGGCATGCGTGACATTGCTCGATTACCACCGTGTAACCCACTTAGATTCCTAAAGGATATTAGCGGGCTATAAATGAAAGGAATAGAATAGAATAGAACCTTTACAGAGATACCAGACAAAGACCCATTTATGCACCCAAATGCTGATTTTAGGCTGTATCATTTATGCCAGCCGTAGACATGGTATATGTGGTCATGCGTAAAGTGTGCCACAAAACTGTGGACTTTGGCTAATATTCTATAACGTATTTGGTTTGCAACTTTGCTGCTATAGAATACTGGCTTAGTGTCCATTTTCTTGGCACCTAACATTTAGCACAATTTATAGAATTCCCCATCCCCCCATGTGCTCTTATATTCTAAACAGTGGTGGCCCTACTATTAGGTCCATGCGAGCCCAGTGGCACTCTCCCCTTCTCTCTCATCAACCCTCTCCCCCACATTTACCTTTGTTTTTTCTTCTCCAAAAGGCGACTGTGGCAGAAGCAGTGGCAACGATTCCCATAGGCTGCCCTGCCGCCGGCTCCGGCCTCTTCTCCCTACTGCAGCCCACCTCTTGACGTAACTTCCTGTTTCCTCAGAGGCGGGACGCAGTACAGCGAAGAGGCCAATGCCGGAGGCACCGCAGCAGGGCAGCCTATGGGAATCGTTGCCACTGCCACATTTTAGAAAAGAAACAATACGGTAAACACGGGAAGAGGGTTGCGGAGGGAAGGAGGGAGATGCCAGACTGTGGCCGGCCGGTGGGGGCAGGGCCAGCATCTCATCCCTGCCTTGGGAGGCCACTGATTCTAGAGTTCTCTGTTGAACGCACACCAACCACAATCCATGCAGGGCCGCTGAGAGACTGAGATGGGCCCGGGACAAGGCCACCCCCAGGCCCCCCATCGCTGCTGCCACCCCCCCCCCCCAATCGCTACCACTGTCGCCTCCCACTCCTGCTCTCAGGCCGCCAGCGCCACAGTCCCCAGTCTCCACCCGCCCCTCCCCAGCCCCGTCGACAGCCCCCCCTCCATCCGCCGCCGGGCCCCCTGCATTCACATCAGCAACGCCTCACCTCCATGTGAAAGCGGCAGATCGCCTCCCTTTGGGCCTTCCCTCACTGTGTCCCGCCCTTGTCTGATGTAACTTCCTGTTTCCACGAGGGCGGGACATAGGGAGATCCAAAAGGGAGGCGATCTGCCGCTTTCACACAGAGGTGAGGCACTGCTGATTTGAATGCAAGGGGCCCGGTGGCAGACGGAGGGGGGATGTTGATGGAGCCAAGGGCAGGCAGGTGAGACTGGGCACTACAGGGCCGGTGGCCTGGGAGCAGAGAAGGAGAGAGACCCCGGCACCGGGCCCACCTTGGAGGCCCGGGCCCGGGAGTTTTGTACGCCCTGCCCCCCCTCGGCGGCCCTGAATCCATGAATCTGAGAGCAGAAGAAATTTTGCAGGACATTTCTTCTCTCTCCTGTTAATAGACGGGAGAGCAACCTTGAAGTAATCATTATGCATCGGCTCGTGTCACTGGATTTACAGTGGGCAATTTAAAATACCACAGCCCCAGACAGTGTTTGATGTCTCCAGCTGGCAAAGAGCTTGATTCTATTTCATTGAATGAATTTAGAGGTCAAAGCTGACAAGCTTTCTAAACCACACATAAGTTCCATCATGGTACAGAGATTGGTCATGCCCCCAACCCTGGTTATTTTAGCCAGAGGTAAGCTATAACTATAGGCCATCACTTTAGAAGCTCTAGTCATGATTTACATGCACAATACTGGTATTTATATGTGTATATTGCAGACATTTCTAAAACCCAATGTTAGAAAGCCAGTATTGTGCCAGATACCAAAGAAGTCTTAGGCCGCAATTCTATACATTGGTACCTCAATCTAGGCACTTACTACTTATCATTTCTATAGCACTACTAGACGTACGCAGCGCTGTACACTTGAACATGAAGAGACAGTCCCTGCTCGACAGAGCTTACAATCTAATCAGGACAGACAAATAAGGGATAAGGACAAAGAGTAGCAAGATTTCAGAATCCCAAAGTAGCAAGATTTCGGAATCCCAAAGAATAGCAAGATTCGGAATCCCAAAGAACAGCAAGATTCCATACAGAATTCCAAAGAGCAGCAGATTCTGGAATCCCAAAGGGTAGCAAGATTCCGGAATCCCAAAGAGTAGCAAGAGTCTGGCGGAATCCCAAAGACTAGCAAGATTCCGTGTGGAATCCCAAAGCTACTACTACTACTTATTATTTCTATAGCGCTACATATGCAGCGCTGTACACTTGAACATGAAAAGACAGTCCCTGCTCACAGAGCTTACAATCTTCAATGCTGTGTGCTCAGTGCCAAATCTATAATGGCATCTTGGTGCCCAGATTCTGCTCTAGAGTACCAGTACAAGTTCAGCATTGGCACGCCAAAGTGTAGGCGTGTCCTCTTACGCCATAACAAAGTAGTGTGACAAGTGACATGCATAGTTTATAGTATTGTATAAACTACATGTGTACCTGGGAAACACACCCATGTCCTGCTCACGAATATGCCCCCTTGCAGTCAGGCCAGGGGTGGACAACCTCGGTCCTCGAAGGCTGCAACCCAGTCGAGTTTTCAGGATTTACCCAATGATCTCCCATTCTTTATTTTCCCTTTCAATTAGGATTCAATATTGGTTGTAGCCTCTGTGTCTTATTTATTTATTAGGATTTCTTTACCACCTTTTTGAAAGAATTCACTCAAGGCTGTGTACAATAAGAATAAATTAGTGGCATTCACTCTAATTAGTGGCATTGACACACACAAAGGTGAATTTTCGAAAAAGAAGGGCACCCATTTTCCGACACTAATCAGGAGATGGGCGTCCTTCTCGCAAGGTCGCCCAAATCGGCATAATCAAAAGCTGATTTTGGGCGCCTTCAACTAATTTCCGACACAGGGACGACCAAAGTTCACGGGGGCGTGTTGAGTGTAGCAAAGGCAGGACTGGGGTGTCCTTAGGAGATGGGCGTCCTCGGCCGATAATGGAAAAAAGAAGAGTGTTCCTGACGAACACTTGGCCGACTTTACTTGGTCCATTTTTTTTCATGACCAAGCATCAAAAAGTGCCAAACTGACCAGATGACCACTGGAGGGAATCGGGATGACCTCCCCTTATTCACTCAGTGTCACTAACCCCCTCCCACCCTCAAAAAAAAATCTTTAAAAATACTTTTTTGCCAGCCTCAAATGCCATACTCAGGTCAATCGCAGCAGTATGCAGGTCCCTGGAGCAGTTGTAGTGTGTGCAGTGTACTTCAGGCAGGTGGACCCAGGCCCATCCCCCCCTACCTGTTACACTTGTGGTGGTAAATGTAAGCCCTCCAAAACCCACCATAAACCCACTGTACCCACATGTAGGTGGCCCCCTTCATCCCTAAGGGCTATGGCAGTGGTGTACAGTTGGGGGTTTGGGGGGGGGGGGTTCGGGGCTCAGCACCCAAGTAAGGGAGCTATGCACCTGGGACCTTTTTCTGAAGTCCACTGCAGTTACCCCTAGGGTGCCCGGTTGGTGTCCTGGCATGTCAAGGGACCAGTGTACTATGAATGCTGGCTCCTCATAACCAAATGGCTTGGATTTGGTCGTTTTTGAGATGGGCGTCCTCGGTTTCCATTATCGCCAAAAAACCAGAGACAACCATCTCAAAAGCGACCTAAGGATGACCATCTCTTTGGTCGACCTAAATTTCATGATTTGGGCGTCCCCGACTGTATTATCAAACCGAAAGATGGACGCCCATCTTGTCTCAATGATACGGGTTGCCACGCCCCTTTACGGGGCCATCCTGCAAGGACGCCCTCATGAAAACTTGGGCGCCCCGTTCGATTATGCCCCTCATAGGTTTGCAAAATAGCTGATATATGTTTTTAGATAACTTGGTATTTCACAATTCACATGTGTGTTTGTACTTCCCTGTGCGTTTTTTCCACTTTTATATTTGTAAAATGAAAGCTCCCACAGCACATGTAGTCACATACATGCACATGCCTGCAAGTAGTTTAGACAGGACTCTAGGACAGCAGATCCTATAATGCAACCAGAATTGTGGACCTCCTGACCCAGATGTATCAACTCCTATTTCTATGATCTATCAAACAGGCTGATAATTTTCTGTCAAAACTCAGTCAAGCCAAACAGACATTCTTATTGGCCACATTGCTAGGTCTAGGAAACCCTATATCAGTAGTGCTCAGTGTCGGTCCTCAGGATTTCCACAATGAATATGCATGATATCTATTTGCCTACAATGGAGACAGTGTAGGCAAATAGATCTCATGGATATTCATTGGGGAAATCCTGAAAACTCGACTGTGTTGTGTACCTCGAGGACCGACATTGAGCACCCCTGCCCTGTATACAAAAGCGTTCATTATCCTAATGAATAAGCATGATATATTTCCAGCTCACTGCTCCCATAGTACCCAAGCACGGAGCATACCAGACGATGCAAGAAACCATGGACCATCACCAGCCACCCAACATGAAGAGACATGTGAACAGGTGACAGGGGAACAAAAGCAACAGCCCACAAGAGCAGAATTACTGTAAGGGGCAGCACATGGAGTCCTCATAGCAAAAGCGGATATTGAATCAGCATACCGTCTCCTTCCTATTCACCCAGACTGCATTCCGCTGTTTGGGTCTGTTACGGTAACAAGTTTTTCTTCGACACTGAATGCTATGAGGGACTGCATGCTCATGCTACACCAGATGCAGTCCCTCATAGGCTCACTGAATTTCACCTGCCGAGTCATCCCAATGGGCAGGGTATTTGCCCACAGATTGGCAAGAGCCACGGGGGGGCATAACATGCAAGCACCACCACGTGCGGGTTACCTTACCCATAAAGAAGGATCTGCGAATCTGACTGAACTTCCTATGGGACTTTAATTGGAAAGCTTCAATTCAGTTAGAGGCAATGTCAAGCATTGACCTCAACCTCTTCACCAGCACAGAGGGCACGACAAGGTGTGGAGCATACTGCAATGGAGCATGGTTTGCGGGCTCTGGGCTGTAACAGTGGATCGAGTCGGGACTCACCAGTAACATCACCTTCCTTGAACTATTCCCCATAGTCTCCGCCTTGCACATCTGGGGCAATAGACTGGCAAACAAAAAAGCCATCCTATGGTTGGATAATGCGGCTGTGGTGGAGACCCATTAACAAGCCAACAGCACGCTTGCCCATGTGTCGCTGAGCTCATCTGGGTTTTTGTACTCCATTACCTGCAAATTAACTGACTGCCGGAGCAAAACACGTGCCGGGAGTAGACAATTGCATTGCAGATTCTCTCTCCGTGATTTCAGTTTTTCACTCTTTCAACAGCTTGCACTGTCAACGGATGAAGATCCCACCCCGGTACCCAATGACCTATGGCAACTGGGAAATCCACAGTGGACCTGCTGATCACCAGCTCTTCAGCACATTCTACATGGCATGCTTATTGGAAAGGCCTTTCACCAGGTCTGTGTCTATCCGCGGCATCAGGGATGAGAAAATGGGACGGTTCCAGATCATCTCATAGCTTGCAACATCATAGATGCATTTAAAAGAGGCATCACCAGGACAGTGGTCACCTCATACTTCACGGGTTTCATCTTCTTTGCCAAACTTCAGGATGGGGCAACCCACAAGCCAATTTCCTGATTAAGACATTACTGAAAGGATGGCCCAGATGCGTCTCAACCCCACCTGATGGCCGGCGCCCCATCACCCATGAACTGCTGCACTACTGTGGCTGGTGCTTGGAAAAGTGTGTACTACTGCATATGAGGCACGATTGTTCAGGGTCGCATTCACACTGGCCTTTTTGCAGCTTGTACATTGGAGAGTTGACTATGCAATCCAAAATGAATGCCAGAGGTGGACTGCATCTGGGCAACATCTCCATCACACAAGAAATGATCTATATCCACATTGCCAGTTCAAAAATAGACCAGGAGGGAAAGGGTCACACAGTCACCCTGCATGGTGTCCTGAACCTGATTACTTGCCTAACCTCTGGTTTACTTGGCGGTTTGATCACCAGGAGGCCAGGCTTTCCTTCTGCACCAAAATGCCGGCTCTCTTTCAGTTCACAGCAGTTTTGTGCAAGGCTCTCCAAGAGGCAGGGCAGTGATCCAGAGACTATATTGGTGAAGCCACTGGCACCTCCCAGCATGGGCTCCCTTTTCAGGCTATTAAAAAACTGGGCCATTGGAAATCAGCAGACCTATGTCAGACCATCGGGGAAGGAGGGCCTAGCACAACATCTCTAACTGCTTCCTTTGTTTTCCAGGCCTTCAGGAGCAGCGAAGGTTAGTACGGAGCATTGGCCACTCTTATGTCCTGTATGCAAGCAAGCACTTGTTGGCCCAACCCCCGGGCACCTACCTTGGACCGGACATTAGAAATACATCCATCATTTGGTTGGGGGTCCCAGGTATGAGATGACACCAGCTCCTCCCTTACAGCAAGACCTTGCTGGGCATTACACCCCCTCCAGATGCATTGCTTCGCCACTTAGGAAGCAATGACATCTGCATGACACCCTGCAGGCATCTCATCTCAATGACAAGGTGTGACCTTTTCGAGTTGTCCATCCTATTAGACAGAACTGTGCTTCTCTGGTCCAATATCATCCCCTGACTTCAAGGAGTGGATTCTACATTGTGATCCCAAGGTGAACTGTCCCAATTGGTCTGTAGATGCAGTACCTCAGCAGAGTGAATATCTGGCACAACTGGGTTCCCCTCTCATCCTAGGAAACTGACAGGACATGGTTCATCTTTCAGGCGTCACGGAGGATCTACTCATTAATGACTTCCAAGAGGCCTTGGAGAGACACATTTAATAGGGATTTATTGGGGATGCGAAGGGGGGACCCGGGGAATGCTTCACAACCCCGGATTGTGGTGGAGGTACCCGAGCCTAGAAACTGCTAGAGGTGAGGGAACAGCAGGAGAAAAGGGAGATTGGCCGCTCGAGGCAAGGACATGTGCACCCACTGGTGACAGAATGATCACCTAGCTGGTTCTAAACGCAGGTGGACTGCTAGATTGAGGTGCAAGCAAAAACAGTCATACACTGCAGCCTAGCTGGAGAGGCAAGTATGGCGGGCTGTGCATGTACTAGTGAGTCATGCTCCCTTACTGGAAAAGCATGTCAAGGAGAAACATAGTAACATAGTAGATGACAGCAGAAAAAGACCTGCACGGTCCATCCAGTCTGCCCAACAAGATAAACTCACATGTGCCATTTTTTGTGTATACCTTACCTTGATTTGTACCTGTCTTTTTCAAGGCACAGACCATATAAGTCTGCCCAGCACTATCCCTGCCCCGCCTCCACCACCGGCTCCGGCACAGACCGTGCAAGTCTGCCCAGCACTATCCCCGCCTCCCAACCACCAGCCCCGCCTCCCACCACCGGCTCTGGCACAGACCGTATAAGTCTGCCCAGCACTATCCCCACCTCCCAACCACCAGCCCCGCCTCCCACCACCGGCTAAGCTTCTGGGGATCCCTTCCTTCTGAGCAGGATTCCTTTATGTTTAGGCCACGCATGTTTGAATTCTGTTACCGTTTTCCTCTCCACCACCTCCCGCTACAACACCAAACTCAAGGCTCGGGTGCTTCAAAGGAGGTTGTCCCATTGTTTCTAAAGTTTGCCTCTTGCTCATCATTGTGTGTTTTCTGTACATGGACCTTGGGCCAGGGTGTGTGTGTAGCCTGCCTATGTTATGAGGTCACACACCCAGCACAGACCAATGCAAGGTCATTTGCGATATGGTCTGCTACGTGACTCACTTCTAAATTCTTTGGGAGCCACTTTGAGAAGGGTAAAAGTATGAACCACTGCAGTAGCCCCTGTACAGAATCCACAAGTTTTTGGCATTCACAGTCTTTTCATGGTTTTGTAAAGTTCATCGGAAAAAACTAGCATCAGGAGTGTTTCATTGGTAACTTCCATTGAACCCCCCCTCCCCCCCCCCAAAGTTTTCCCATCCCCCCCCCCTTTCTACTGTGCTTATTCTGAGGCAGTTGTATTTATTTGCAGCTCAGTTTGAGGTCAGAGGCGAACCGGTGGGACTCAGGTCCCCCTCAAGACCAGAGAGGGTAGGGTGATCCCAGCCTTAAAGTCAAGGAAATAGTCTTGCAGGAATCCAGGCCCAAGCTACCCCTCCTCCCAACTTCCTCATGGGTCAAGAGGGAGCCCCAGGGGCAATCCTGAGCTGTATATCCTTGGAATGCACCTGCTCATTTCTTTAAACCAGACTTCCTGAAATCAGTGATACAGTTAAATGACCAAAGGCCTAGTAGGTTCCAGAGCCAAGCACATGCGGGGCTATTCAGTCACATTAGAGGCAGTGTCTGCTCCACTTCGGGAGTTTGCAATCTAGCAGAGGTGCTGACAGACAAGATAAATAAATTGTCTATTAGCATTTAATACAGTAAAAATATGGATCGTATAATATCTGTAAATCATACGATCCATTAGGGATTATTTATTGCACTTGTATCCCACATTTTCCCCACCTATTTGCAGGCTCAATGTGGCTTACAAAGACCTGTTATGGCATCTCCATATCCAGGGTAGAGAAAACAATTTGTGTTACAAAGAAGTCAGGAAACACAAGTGGTCTGGTCAGTAGCAAACGCAAGCAGCTTTGGAATTTCTCTCGTGGAGAGAGATATATATATAATTCTCGTACCAGAATTCTTCATAACGATTGTTCCTAAACCATGCACATAGCCTTTTTAAAAGGCATAGTGTTATTGCATTAAGGTGTGTCCTATCGAATACTCTACAAGAATTTATACTGCTAGAAAATACACACATGGTGTAACAGACTCCTGACGCAGGCCAGTTGGGCCGAAACACAGCTGTGTCGAGTCATATCACCTCAATAAATCTATTCATTATTTTTTTATTCATTTTGCTTGTCGTCCATTTTTCTTCTTTCTTTTTTGATTTTTTTTACTTCAGTTATATTTCCATTTTTTGAGTTTTCCTTTTTTAATACATATTTTGTCATTTTCCTTTTTCTTATTTCACTGTTTTTATTATTTTTCCTTTTTCGTTTTTATTTTGCTCATCTGTGTCATCTTCGCTGTTTTTTGGTTTTTGCAAGCAGTAGAAGATACATTCTGAGTAGAGTCCGGGTAAGTGATGTGTTATAGTTAGTTAAGGGATCTGGAGTGAAAAGCACTGAAGCCAGGTTGTAGCTGGCTGAAGGCATTTTATTATCTAGAGGTAACCTAAAGCAGCAATTAAAGCTCATTTCCATTCAGACCTCAGGCTAGATTTGAACTGCTGAATCTTTAAAAGAGTGGGCCAAGCCCTTCCCTTCCCAGTCCCTCCACACCGTCCATCATTTGCAGGATTAGAAGAGATATTCTCTAAATGACTTTTTACTAGCCTTCCAAAAGATGAGGTTTCCCCTCAGATATGCATTCATCACACCCTGAAGAATGCCCTGCTCTGGAAGGCGGTGCCTTGGAGGAAATCCCTGCTCCTGATTGGCCGGCTGCTGCAGGTAAAGTGATCCCTCCTGCATAGGTGTGTAAATAAAGACAGAGACTCCAGGGAGGCCACCTTTAAAGGGGCAGAACTTTCCCAGTCTTTTAAATCTCCTTTCTCATTTCCCCTCCCCAAAGTTTGAACGTTTGCATTCTTTTTTTTCTGCTTTTATGTTGGAATTTTTTGGTTCTTGCTTTCTATTAATTTGCTTTAAGCTGAAATCCCTCTCTCTTGTAGCTTGTAATCCATGTGGCTGTTTAACAAAACAGTTTTCCGATGTGTGTGTTGTTGTTGTTGTTTTTTTTAATTATTTTTTTTTTGTACACGCATTATTTAAGTTTACTTAATCATGGTTCTTCAGTGTGCTTTTAATTTCCTATCATGTAATTATTTAATATTTCTTTTGGCTTAGATCACATTTCAGCTACGCTATGGGATGGGACAGCCTCAAAACTTTATATGCGCCTAAAGCTCTGGGGAAGCTTTTGAAAAGTAAGGTGAGTATATTTTTCAATTCCTTGGGTAAGAACTGAGTCATAGGGAGATGAAGTTAACTGTTAGCCAAAGGACTTTGAAAAGGAGGGTTTGCTGGTGGAAGACAAAGACAAAGGTGGAGAGCAAAAAAAAAAAAAAAAAGAGACATTTTTGGGAAATGCAATCAACATTCCATGAGAAAGCATTTTAAATATCACGTAGGGAAAATTAACTTCTGCAGACTGG
This sequence comes from Microcaecilia unicolor, assembly GCF_901765095.1. NCBI lineage: Eukaryota > Metazoa > Chordata > Amphibia > Gymnophiona > Siphonopidae > Microcaecilia > Microcaecilia unicolor. The sequence goes on from NC_044042.1 coordinate 8,740,289, forward strand.
CTACAGATTATTCTAAGAGGGTGAAAATTACAGTAACTGAATACTTTAATAACTTGTTCTTATGTATTTACCAGCCTGGTTTTAATTGTATGATGACCCTGTCAGGAGCACGGGGTGAGTGACTGTAATATCTACTTCTTGAAGTGTGTAAGAGTTCTTCACATCAGATCTGCTTGCAGTGGGAACGATTTCAGCTAGAACTATGGCTTTAGAGCCACTGTACAGGATAATGCTTTCCATGGAGTTAATTGATTCGGCATAACTCTGCTACCGCGGGATATGAACTCTTTCTTTTACTCTCAAACACTGGACCAAAGAGAGTCAGGATTTGATTTTCTGGGTTATCCATTTTATGATAGCACTTGAGGTTTAACTCTGGCGATGTGCTCAAAATGCAAACTCATTGAGCAGCAAACACGCTATGGGGCTTGAGGGTTATTCAGAACTGGCTAGTAGGAGCCGAGTCAGGCACTTAAAAAAAAAAAAAATAACTTAAATTCCTTGAGTGCAGTCCAGTCTGTCCAGGTTTCCTGGACTGGAAGGGCCATGCATGATAAGGACCATGTGGGTGGAAAGGAAGCAACTCGCTGATAATAATAAAAGGTGGAAAATTGAAAGCAAACCAAGCTCAGAGAATAAATGGGACCTGCGGGGATTAGAACTCCAGCAAGGTCAAAGCGCCATGACCTTCTGGTCTACAAATTCCACTTACTAGACCATTCTGCCTTGTTTCCATTTGCGTATTTATTTATTTATTTTAGTACATTTCTACTCCACATTTACCCACATGAGTAGGCGCAATGTGGCTTACAATATATCAGGATACAAAACAGGACAATGATGGCCCAGAACCAGAAAGTGACAGGAGGGGTAGGAACAGGGGATAACACAGGGTAGATGACAGGGGTGAAGCGACGGCAAGTGGGAGAGGCTAAGCATTGAAGTTGCCAGTGGAGTAAGCCTTGACGAGTAAGAACGTCTTTAAGGACTTCTTGAACAGTTGGTGGTTGGCGAGCTCCTTAAGTTGTTTCAGTAGAACATTCCAATATTTCGGACTGATGTAAGGGAAGGATGATGCAAAAAGAGTCTGTATTCGTGTATTTGCATAACTTTAGTTGAAATTAATATTTAAATCTAATTGATATCCCTCTCATTCTTCACAATGAAGTCTTGACTGGGCACTGGAAAGTTGATTAGATTGGTGTGTATTTATGTACATCATTTCGTATTACAGTTTAGCTTGCATGCTCGTTACAGGTACAGTAAGCAAGAGAAGTTCAGAAATGTTTGGAAAGGACAGATAGAGGGAGCAGGTTTCTGACTGTCACCACTTGAAGGCGGATAAAAGAGAAATCACTTCCCTAAGTTTATATAACAGTAATAAATTTATAGACAGAGTATCACAAGGGCCGACTGAAGATATGACAATCTTTGCTTTGCATAGTTAACTGTAGTTTGCAAATCCATTCGCCAGAGGTCTGTGCTCCTGCCACCTCTGGCGTTCTTGCAAGGTCACGGGTAAAGTTAAGACAGTTGTAATTTGATCTTTTCATGATAACTACTGTATACTTCAGGTCAAACTCATCTGGTAATGTAATGTAATGTGTTATGTACAATAACTACATCAGTGAGTTTAGATTAACCAGTGTTATTGGTTATTTATTTCTTGTTACATTTGTACCCCGTGCTTTCCCACTCCATGTGCCGGCTCACATACAGCTTACATGGGGCAATGGAGGGTTAAGGGACTTGCACCCAGAGTCACAAGAGAATAGCAACATTCCATGTAGAATCCCCAATAGTAGCAACATTCCATGTAGAATCTCCAATAGTAGCAACATTCCATGTAGAATCTCCAATAGTATCTATTTTATTTTTGTTACATTTGTACCCCACGCTTTCTCACTCATGGCAGGCTCAATGCGGCTTACATGGGGCAATGGAGGGTTAAGTGACTTGCCCAGAGTCACAAGGAGCTGCCTGTGCCTGAAGTGGAAATCGAACTCCATTCCTCAGTTCCCCAGGACCAAAGTCCGCCACCCTAACCACTAGGCCACTCCTCCACTGTTGCTACTATTTGAGATTCGACATGGAATGTTGCTATCCCACTAGCAATATTCCATGTAGAAGTCGGCCCTTGCAGATCACCAGTGTGGCCGCACAGGCTTCTGCTTCTGTGAGTCTGACGTCCTGCACATACGTGCAGGACGTCAGACTCACAGAAACAGAAGCCTGCGCAGCCTTCTACATGGAATAGCAACATTCCATGTAGAATCTCCAATAGTAGCAACAGTGGAGGAGCTGCCTGTGCCTGAAGTGGGAATCGAACTCAGTTCCTCAGTTCCCCAGGACCAAAGTCCACCACCCTAACCACTAGGCCACTCCTCCACTCCTATACCATATACCATAAAGATGCCAGTTTCACAAACTTAAACTGATACTTCTTAAGGATTGTATTCATACACTGAAATGGACCAAAAATGCACACTATCTGCTAACATTTCATCACCTCCTCAATACTCCTTAGAGCACCAACTGTTTACTTCACTTAAAAGACACCAATGACCTAATAGCCCTGGGGGTTTTAATTTTCATTTCTGTTCCTATGGGGAAAAGAGATACAGAATCCTGAGACTTCATCTGCCCATATATCCAAGTTCAACAGTTCATGCTGGGAAAAGCTAGCATGAGTATCTGAGGGTATTTCCCCCCTCTGGCATTTTCTTTTTTGTGTGTGTGTGTGTTCCCAAGCTGCCCAGCCCCTGACAAGCTGTTTATTCTCCAGCAGCTCGTCAGGACTTGCCCAGCAATAGAGGGGAGGGAGAAACCAGATTTCAGGCAAGCTTGGATCACACAGAAGAATTCCTGATGGACAGGTGTGCTCTTTGTCTCTGCCTGGGAGCCTGGGACAAGTCTGAGCAGATGCATGGGAAGAGGCAGCTCGGTAGAGGGAAGATCTCAGGTCCAAAAAAACTTAGACTTGGTAAGTTAGAGGGCGAAGAAAAAGCGTAGGGGTAAAATTTTGTGTCTCCTAGGTAGAGGCATCCATACAGAAATACGGATGAGGGCAGATGAGGAACCGAAGGCTCATCTAGTCCACCCTGTTTCATTCCTGGTGTGACGTTTCCCCTCTAGGGATCCTCTATGCCTATTCCATGTCTTTCAGTGTAGCCCATCCATTCGTGCTGTGACCACTCCATCCCTCCTCCCCCCCCACAACAAAGGAATCTTATTTTTAAAAAATAGCTTTAACAGGTGTTGCTGAAATCAGATTAGATTTAAAAAAAAGTTACAAAATATAACTGCAGTATCAGGAGGGGTCTCGTTATTTTTGAAGCTTTGTGCTTGGCTTTAGAGCGGGGGTCTCAACCACTACCCACTTTGGTTTTCAAGATATCCACAATGAATATGCAATGAGATAGAGTGTACATACCATAGAGGGAGTGTAGGCAAATTTATCTCATGCATATTCATTGTGGATATCCTGAAACTCTGACTGTCTAGGTGTCCCTAAGGACTGGGTTGAGCAAGGAAACCTCCACCGTTCGTTTGACTTACGGCTTAATGGCAAACTGGGGCCTTGTGCTTTGCCATGTATGGGGAAGAGGGTTTGGTGATTAAGATGGTGAAAATTATGAGCCAGAGGTCTCCTAGGACTAGCCAATTTCATCTTGCACAAACTCCGACTGTGCCAGCAGGCAAGTCACTGTTGCCTCACATTGCCTCCAGTAATTCTGTGTCCCCATTCCTCCTCTTTCCTTCTGTCTGCACTTTTGATGGTGCACAGCAAAATCAAGCATCATCTGAGCCACACCCATGCATATACTTCCCCTTGCAAATGCATGCTATGGAAGCTGAGTAGGTGTTTGCAAAATAGCACCTAGGCAGAATTTTGGCTTTATGTGCATGGGTGTACCCAAGCCATTATTCTAAACATTAATGCACTAACAGGTGTGTAACTGCTAGTGTCTATGTTATGGAATTCCCCCCTCCCCGATCTGTGCAAGAGGAGGAGGCATCAAGAGTGGTGGGGAGAGTGTAGCATGGCTGTCACGGGGAAGGGGAGAAGAGACAGCATTATCGTTGGGAGAGGTGAAGAGGCTTCATAGCTGCTGGAGGGACAAGCAAGAGGCTGTCACAGGAAGGGTGTAGGAATACTGGTGCTGGACAGAAGGTGGTGGATGTTATATCTGGACTGCTAAGCCTCCAGTTATCTTTCTTGTGCAGGGAAGAGACGTGATAATGGGCTCCTGAGCCCATGTTAACCTAGAGATGATCTTGGAGCTTGGTAAGATAAGTGATGAGTCTGGTGGAAGGAAGAAGATGGATGAACCTGAGAGCAGTGTGTATGAAAGACTGAGCTGGTGGAGAGATGAACCTGAGGGAGAGGGAGGAGAAAGGATGTGAGTCCAATAAAATGTGTGTGTGTGTGGGGGGGGGGGGGGGGAGGGACAGGGATAAATCTGGAGGGGTGAATGAGATTCAAGAGAAGGTTGGCTAGAGTGAGGATGTTTGGATTTTGAGAGTGGAACCCCCCTCCCCTGCTAATTTGTTGATTGTCTGGACTCATTAAATTTGCAAGATTTAAAAACAGGGCCACACTACCGAGAAGTTTAGGAATCCTTGTTCAATGGACTTGTTGAAGAAAGGCAGGACCTCCAAGTCCGTAGATAGCAATGGATGCCAAAAGCCAGAAGAGGGTCAACTCTCAGGGTAGGGTTGCCAACTGGCTCCAGAATTGTCCCAACAGGGTTGAGTCATTCCTGGGTTTTCTCCACTAAATGCTGGGTCTTGTCTGTCCTTTAATAGGGAATGCAGTAAACCCAAGTCCAGATCAACCCTATTGTCTAAATCCAGAGCCGACTGGCTCTAGTCTCAGGGTTTATCTAGGTAGATGGTGATAACATAATTTATGTCGCTTTACTTGCTATTTCCATTCTGCAATTATGAGTGATATATGAAAAAAGCCTCTCAAAAAAAAACGTTACCTTGATAATATTCAGAAACAGACATCAGAGTTTTGACCATTTACCCTAACCGGCAATATCAATGTGGGAGAGTGAAAGGAAACACATGCAGCAATGCAAATATACAAGCTCATAGTTTTGCATTTCATGGTGTTTTAAAGCTAGGGACAATATTTGTTTCAGTTTCAGTTTTCTGTTTATCAGTAGAAATGTATACATATTTTTTTAGGGGGGGAGAGGTATCTGCAATGCTAGCTCTCCACGTCAGCTACATCAGTCTGTATTTTGCTGGGGTTCCATCACCTTTGAGCTACATGATGTACCCAACTCTCCTGTAAATGCAGTCACCTCCAGCAAAAAGGTTACTGTCCCTGCCCAGTGCTGAAGGATATAGGAGCAATCAAGATCCCAAGCTTTGGATGCTGTGAGACAACTTAATTTATTTATTAAAACACTGTTTATAGACCCTTTATTGGCCAAACCCATTCAAGATGTTTACAATTAAAACAAAATTCATTCGTCACAATATCACAGTAATAAACATTCAGCTACCACCATGCATTTCACTACAGCTCATTGGTGGGCCTTTTAGAAAGGCGTGCTAGCGTTTTTAGGGCACGCTGAAATAAGCGTGTGCTAAATGCTAGAGACTCCCATGTATTCCTGTGGCGTCTCTAGCATTTGCATGCGCTAAAAACGCAACTGCTCCTTCGTAAAGATCCCCTAATTTTGTAGAGACAGACACAGGGCCAGACCACTCAATCAGCTTGAATCGAATGCAGCTCAGAGATTTACAATCCAATCCTATCCCTTTTGACTGTCTGTGCTAAGACTGAGAATCACTGGTCCAACGAAATGACAGACAGCTTCTAATGGGCTTCAGGAGCTCATAGCCATCAAAAGACAATTCACAGGTTGAAGCAGAATAAGCTGACTGAGATATGGTAAATTTGTGTAATACATCAACATCTCTCTTTATCTTTAGCACCCGACAGTGTACTACCACCTGCTTTAAATGATAATTAAAGATAAACCATTATCTGCAACGCTGTGGTATTATTTTTCTTGCTAGGTTTTAGGAATTATGCACTCTTTCATTTAAGTATGGCAATGAGACATTGCAGCTCTTGGCTCTACGAAACCGTCCATGGCTTCTGTTGTCCTTCATTCCACCGGAGTCTGTCTCACTCCTAACCAGATTTCAGTGGAGTGAAGTGCAAGAGACATGGAGTTATATCAGCAGGAACTCCTGAGCCCCGCATGAAAAGTGCATCCTATTGGACAAGTCAGAACGGACTCTTTGGGACATCGCCATTCACCAGCCCATGAGGTATTTCAGAACAGCACCGGCATAATGCAAAGTACTTTTTCCTTCCCCCCCCCCCCCCCCCCAAGTCCATGTGGGCCACTACTGTCTTTTATCTTCATCTGCCAATAGCCTCCATTCTAATCATCTGTTTAAGCTAAAGTTCCCCTCTGTTGACCATGTTAAATGTAGACGTGTTGACACTCTTTCAATCTCTTACCAGTCTACGAAGATCTGGAATTTTTCGCCAGTATGATTAGGAAGAAACTAAACATGGATCTTTTTTCATTGATATCTAGGAGATTAAATTGTTACAATTAAAATGTTATTTTCTTAATTCCCAGCCGCCTGATATTTAAAATCATTTAACCCGGCCAGGAACGGCTCCTGGTTGGTTAAATGGCGCTTAACTGGCAATATTCAGCAGGAGATAGCCGGTTATCTCCAGCTGAATATTGCCGGTTAGTTCTTGGCGGATAGCTGGTTATATCGGTGCTCTATAACCGGATACCTGCTAATATTCGGCACATCACCAGCTAAGTTTGGTAGCCAAATTAGGCCACAAAAATAGCTGGATTTCTTTGCCTGGTTTAAACTTAACCAGCCAGCCCCTGAATATTGGTTTGGCCAGTTAAACACCCAGATATTCAACGCCCGTCACCCAGACTCAGCGCTGACCGCGTGAGGCAGCCCAGCTACCTCCCATGTTCTGAATAATGGCTCCAGGATTTTTAATTTTATTGGTTTCTCTCACCGTAATCCACATTGAACTTTGTTGATAAATGTGGGGTATAAATGTAGTTGTAATGTAATGTAAAAGGACAAATTTATAGCTGCAATGCCTCACTGACTGGGATATCATCCATGATCCAGATTTGCCATGGTAGATCTCTATGCAGTCATGGTGTTGGCTTTGGAACTAAAGAGAGCCTTGGTGGCGAATACCTTGTCTCTTCCTCAAATAAAAATGATGTAACAGATTTACTAGGTAATGCTAAGCCAAGAGGTAGCCTGAGCAGAGTTACCAGATTGATCCAGGTCACCAGAGACAGCTCAGCCAGTGCTGGCTTTACCACATTGCATGCATGGAGATATAGAGAATCCTCTTCCCACTGCTATAAAATAGCAACCATAACTTGAAACCTAAGTTGGGCAGGTGTGTGCTGGACAGCTATGCTGGACCTGATGCTACCCCACTCTATCTATGAATAGTTCTTCTCTTCCCCCCCCCCCCCCCCCCATGAAACTGGATCTATGAGTCCACAGATACACTAGGTTAACAGTAAGTAGGCTCTGCCTGCCCTATGTGGCCTGGTGCCAACATGAGCTTGTCCTGGTGATAAGGGCTAAGTTGTGGTTCCCTACTTTTGTTAACCTATAAGTGCATTCACTCTGCCGCTCCCCAGTACCTCTCCCACCTCTTGTGCTCTCCCTCCTACGCCCCCCCCCCCCCTCGGTACTCCATTCTGTGGGTAAATCTCTCTTGCCTGTCCCCTTCTCCTCTACTGCTAACTCCAGACTCCGTTCCTTTTATCTCGCTGCACCTCACACCTGGATAGACTTCCCGAGCCTGTACGTCTAGCCCCGTCTTTGGCCATTTTCAAGTCCAGGCTAAAAGCCCACCTCTTTAACGCTGCTTTTGACTCCTAACCACTACTCACTTGCTTTTGACTCCCAACCACTACTCACTTGCCCTGTACCTTTTATTCCCATCTCTTTAATTCCCTTACCTCTTAGTTGTTATGTCTGCCTGTATTTAGATTGTGAGCTCTTTGAGCAGGGACTGTCTTTTCTTGTATGGTGTACAGCGCTGTGTATGCCTTGTAGCACTATAGAAGTGATAAGTAGTAGTAGTAGTCAACATAGTGAAAATGAATAAATGAGGAAAGAAACCCAGGCCAAGCACACAGCTGCTTTGCTCTTTATGAAGAGAATGGAGGGGAAAAAAAGATGAAGAAACATAGAACTTATGGGGGTTTGCACTTATTGACTGAAGATGTTGACTTGTTGGCCTGTCCTACTTCCCACTGATTTCTAGCCTCATTTGTGTTTACATGGGTGGGGTGGGGGGCGGGGAATGTGATTATAACTTCACTGGGCTCTGCGTATATGACACTGCTCTGTTTCTGGGCACAGATATAAAACCTATTTATGGGTGGACAGTGGACGGTGGACCAATACACTAGTCTGTTGTGATTTTAAGGTTAATTGTTCTTGGGGTATAAGTTTTAACTCTATCCCTGTAAAATAATTTATTGAATCCAATGTGTTACAGTGAGTCTTTCAGACATATCTTTAGCAACTCCATCACGTGTCCCAACATCCTTCAGTCTCTCCACAGAAGATCTGAAAAATGATTTCTACTACTACTACTTATCATTCCTGTAGCGCTACTAGATGTACGCAGCGCTGTACACTTGAACATGAAGAGACAGTCCCTGCTCGACAGAGCTTACAATCTGATCAAGACAGTCAAACAGGACAAATAAGGGCTAAGAACAAAGAGAAGCAAGATTCTGGGCAGAATCCCAAAGAGTAGCAAGATTCAGGAATCCCAAAGACTACTACTACTACTTATCATTTCTATAGTGCTACTAGATGTACGCAGCGCTGTACACTTGAACATGAAGAGACAGTCCCTGCTCGACAGAGCTTACAATCTGATCAAGACAGTCAAACAGGACAAATAAGGGCTAAGAACAAAGAGAAGCAAGATTCTGGGCAGAATCCCAAAGAGTAGCAAGATTCAGGAATCCCAAAGACTACTACTACTACTTATCATTTCTATAGTGCTACTAGATGTACGCAGCGCTGTACACTTGAACATGAAGAGACAGTCCCTGCTCGACAGAGCTTACAATCTGATCAAGACAGTCAAACAGGACAAATAAGGGCTAAGAACAAAGAGAAGCAAGATTCTGGGCAGAATCCCAAAGAGTAGCAAGATTCAGGAATCCCAAAGACTACTACTACTACTTATCATTTCTATAGTGCTACTAGATGTATGCAGCGCTGTACACTTGAACATGAAGAGACAGTCCCTGCTCGACAGAGCTTGCAATCTAATCAGGACAAACAGGACAAATAAGGCATAAGGACAAAGAGTAGCAAGATTCCGGAATCCCAAAGAGTAGCAAGATTCCGCGCAGAATCTAAACAGTAGCAAGATTCTGGAATCCCAAAGAGTAGCAAGATTCCGCGCAGAATCCCAACAGTAGCAAGATTCTGGAATCCCAAAGAGTAGCAAGATTCTGCGCAGAATCCCAACAGTAGTAAGATTCTGGAATCCCAAAGAGTAGCAAGATTCTGCGCAGAATCCCAACAGTAGTAAGATTCTGGAATCCCAAAGAGAAGCAAGATTCTGCGCAGAATCCCAACAGTAGTAAGATTCTGGAATCCGAAACACTACTACCACTACTTATCATTCCTATAGCGCTACTAGATGTACGCAGTGCTGTACACTTGAACATGAAGAGACAGTCTCTGTTCAACAGAGCTTACAATCTACTTAGGACAGACAAACAGGACAAATAAGAGATAAGGGAATTACTAAGGTGGGGATATACAATCTTTAGATACTGTCACTCACGTTAATTTCCACTGATTAGAGAATTACAGGTATTCAACCATAGCACCGTTCTACGATTAAGAAGGAAAAAAGGCCTCACAGAGCTCCTAGATTGTACTCATCTATCGGAGTTAAAACGGATCTATGCTGACCCTCTGTATTTGGGAACGGTCCGCTGAGCAGGGATTAAGTGGCCAGGAGTCTCTCCTGCCCGCTTAAGCTCTACATTGACCTCATTGTAAACAACAGAAATAAATAAACAAAATCCATCTTCAAGAAGAGTTGACTAAAACAGTAAAATATCCACCTAGAAAAATACTGAACTACGTTTTATATTCCACCCAGTTGAAATTAAAATAGAAATAATATGAGACACATCAATCACTCTGTGCCTGCTGATTCAATTCAAGAGAAGGTCCCTTCAGTACTGAGCTGACCCAACATCGATCCATGTTGTTTTCCCAGATTGAAGACTTCTACATCTTTCAAGCAGAGACCATCCCATCTGAGTAACTCTCAAGGCAGGGATAACTAACAAGAATGATTATTAAATGCAAGCAGAAAAAGTGACTTGTATGCCTGCTCTCTTGGGGATCATTTCTGCTGCCCCTTCACCCCTCCATTTTGGACTGAGAAAGCTCTGATACACTATGGGGCTCATTTTCAAAGCACTAAGGCTTACAAAGTTCCATAGGTTACTCATGTAACTTTATGAATCTAAATGTTTTGAAAATATGCCTCCACATCTCCTCATCAGTGTCTAGAGTGTATAGGATTGGTCCAGTTGGTTTCCCTCTCCTTTATAAGTACATAAGTATTGCCATACTGGGAAAGACCAAAGGTCCATCAAGCCCAGCATCCTGTTTCCAACAGTGGCCAATCCAGGTCACAAATACCTGGCAAGATCCCCAAAGAGTAGCAACATTCTATGTAGAACTGCAAAGAATAGCAAGATTCTGGAATCCTAAAGAGTAACAAGATTCCATGTAGAACCCCAAAGAGTAGCAACGTTCCATTCAGAATCCCAAGTACATAACTACATAAGTATTGCCACACTGGGACAGACTGAAGGCCCATCAAGCCCAGCATCCTGTTTCCAACAGTGGCCAATCCAGGTCACAAATACCTGGCAAGGTCCCCAAAAAGTACAAAACATTTTATACCGCTTATCCCAGAAATAGTGGATTTTCCCCAAGTCCATTTAATAACGGTCTATGGACTTTTCCTTTAGGAAGCTGTCCAAACCTTTTTAAACTCCGCTAAACTAACCGCCTTTACCACATTATCTTGTTGAGCAGACTAGATGGACCATGCAGGTCTTTTTCTGCCGTCATCTACTATGTTACTATGTTACATTCTCTGGCAACGAATTCCAGAGTTTAATTACACGTTGAGTGAAGAAACATTTTCTACGATTCGTTTTAAATTTACTACATTGTAGCTCCATCGCATGTCCCCTAGTCCTAGTATTTTTGGAAAGCGTAAACAGACGTTTCACATCTACCCGTTCAACTCCACTCATTATTTTATAGACCTCTATCATATCTCCCCTCAGCCACCTTTTCTCCAAGCTGAAGAGCCCTAGCTGCTTTAGCCTTTCCTCATAGGGAAGTCGTCCCATCCCCTTTATCATTTTCGTCGCCCTTCTCTGCACCTTTTCTAATTCCACTATATCTTTTTTGAGATACGGTGACCAGAATTGAACAAAATATTCGAGATGCAGTCGCACCATGGAGCGATACAAAGGCATTATAACATCCTCATTTTTGTTTTCCATTCCTTTCCTAATACCTAACATTCTATTTGCTTTCTTAGCCGCAGCAGTACACTGATCAGAAGGTTAAAACGTATCATCACGACGACACCTAGATCCCTTTCTTGGTCTGTGACTCCTAATGTGGAACCTTGCATGACATAGCAACAATTCGGGTTCCTCTTTCCCACATGCATCACTTTGCACTTCCTCACATTAAACGTCATCTGCCATTTAGACGCCCAGTCTCCCAGTCTCGTAAGGTCCTCTTGTAATTTTTCACAATCCTCCCGTGATTTAACAATTTTGAATAACTTTGTGTCATCAGCAAATTTAATTACCATACTAGTTACTCCCATCTCTAGGTCATTTATAAATATGTTAAAAAGCAGCGGTCCCAGCACAGACCCCTGGAGAACCCCACTAACTACCCTTCTCCATTGAGAATACTGACCATTTAACCCTACTCTCTGTTTTCTATCTTTTAACCAGTTTTTAATCCACAATAGAACACTACCTCCTATCCCGTGACTCTCCAATTTCCTCTGGAGTCTTTCATGAGGTACTTTGTCAAACGCCTTGATGAGAGTGGAGAGAATTCATTAAGTTTTTCTGACTCGTCAGCTTCGAATACCATTTCCGGCACTGGTATCCCACCCAAATCATCATTTAATCTCTCCGCTACGGCTTTGTCTTCCCTGATCGCCCCTTTTACTCCTTGGTCATCTAGCGGTCCAACCAATTCTTTTGCCGGCTTCCTGCTTTTAATATACCTAAAAAAAAATTTTTACTCTGTGTTTTTGCCTCCAACGCAATCTTTTTTTCCAAGTCCCTCTTAGCCTTCCTTATCAGCGCTTTGCATTTGGCTTGACATTCCTTATGCTGTTTCTTATTATTTTCAGTCAGTTCCTTCTTCCATTTTCTGAAGGATTTTCTTTTAGCTCTAATAGCTTCCTTCACCTCACTTTTTAACCATGGCGGCTGTTGTTTGGTCTTCCGTCCTCCTTTTTTAATAAGCGGAATATATTTGGTCTAGGCTTCCAGGATGGTGTTTTTGAACAGCATCCATGCCTGGTGTACATTTTTGACCCTCGCAGTCGCTCCTCTAAGTTTTTTTTTTCACCGTTCTTCTCATTTTATCATAGCCTCCTTTTTTTAAGTTAAACGCTAGTGTATTTGATTTCCTATGTATACTTACTTCAAAGCTAATATCAAATCCGATCATATTATGATCACTGTTATCAAGCGGCCCCAGCACTATTACCTCCCGCACCAGATCATGCACTCCACTAAGGACTAGGTCTAGAATTTTTCCTTCTCTCGTCAGCTCCTGTACCAGCTGCTCCATAAAGCAGTCCTTGATTTTGTCAAGGAATTTTACCTCCCTAGCGTGCCCCGATGTTACATTTACCCAGTCAATAGGGGGGTAATTGAAATCACCCATTATTATTGTGTTGCCCAATTTGTTTGTGTCCCTAATTTCCTTTAACATTTCTGCATCCATCTGTTCATCCTGGCCAGGCGGACGGTAGTACACTCCTATCACTATCCTTTTCCCCTTTACACATGGAATTTCAATCCACAGTGATTCCAAGAAGTGTTTTGTTTCCTGCAGAATTTTCAATCTATTTGATTCAAGGTTCTCCTTAATATACAATGCTAACCCTCCACCAATTTGATCCACCCTATCACTACGATATAATTTGTACCCCGGTATGATAGTGTCCCACTGGTTATCCTCCTTCCACCAGGTCTCAGAGATGGCTATTATATCTAATTCTAACTCTCCCATCTTATTTCTTAGGCTCCTGGCATTCACATATAGACATTTCAAACTATGTTTGTTGTTCCTATTTACATCATGCTCAGTACTTGACAGTATTAATTTGCAATCTTTTGTCTGATTTTTATTTAAGGACACCTGATCTACTACGGTCTCTTTTGCAACCTCAGTATCAGGATACCCTATCTTCCCTGGTTTGGTGATATCTTTGAAAGATACTTATCTCAAACCATGCGCTTTTGAGTGACTGTCGGCCTTCCCCCACGTTTCTAGTTTAAAAGCTGCTCTATCTCCTTTTTAAATGCCGATGCCAGCAGCCTGGTCCCACCCTGGTTAAGGTGGAGCCCATCCTTTCGGAATAGGCTCCCCCTTCCCCAGAATGTTGCCCAGTTCCTAACAAATCTAAAACCCTCCTCCCTGCACCATCGTCTCATCCACGCATTGAGACTCCGGAGCTCTGCCTGTCTCTTGGGCCCTGCGCGTGGAACAGGTAGGGCCCACTTTCAGAATTCATCAGCTAGAACCTAGCCCAGCCCTTCTAATCCTAGCCAGGGTAGCCTTAACCTTGTCCCCATTCCCCCCCCCCCCCCCCCCGTTTCTAGTTTAAAAGCTGCTCTATCTCCTTTTAAATGCCGATGCCAGCAGCCTAGTCCCACCCTGGTTAAGGTGGAGCCCATCCTTTCGGAATAGGCTCCCCCTTCCCCAGAATGTTGCCCATTTCCTAACAAATCTAAAACCCTCCTCCCTGCACCATCGTCTCATCCACGCATTGAGACTCCGGAGCTCTGCCTGTCTCTTGGGCCCTGCGCGTGGAACAGGTAGGGCCCACTTTCAGAATTCATCAGCTAGAACCTAGCCCAGCCCTTCTAATCCTAGCCAGGGTAGCCTTAACCTTGTCCCCATTCCCCCCCCCCCCCCCCCCCCGTTTCTAGTTTAAAAGCTGCTCTATCTCCTTTTAAATGCCGATGCCAGCAGCCTAGTCCCACCCTGGTTAAGGTGGAGCCCATCCTTCGGAATAGGCTCCCCCTTCCCCAGAATGTTGCCCAGTTCCTAACAAATCTAAAACCCTCCTCCCTGCACCATCGTCTCATCCACGCATTGAGACTCCGGAGCTCTGCCTGTCTCTTGGGCCCTGCGCGTGGAACAGGTAGGGCCCACTTTCAGAATTCATCAGCTAGAACCTAGCCCAGCCCTTCTAATCCTAGCCAGGGTAGCCTTAACCTTGTCCCCATTCCCCCCCCCCCCCCCCCCCGTTTCTAGTTTAAAAGCTGCTCTATCTCCTTTTTAAATGCCGATGCCAGCAGCCTAGTCCCACCCTGGTTAAGGTGGAGCCCATCCTTCGGAATAGGCTCCCCCTTCCCCAGAATGTTGTCCAGTTCCTAACAAATCTAAAACCCTCCTCCCTGCACCATCGTCTCATCCACGCATTGAGACTCCGGAGCTCTGCCTGTCTCTTGGACCCTGCGCGTGGAACAGGTAGGGCCCACTTTCAGAATTCATCAGCTAGAACCTAGCCCAGCCCTTCTAATCCTAGCCAGGGTAGCCTTAACCTTGTCCCCATTCCCCCCCCCCCCCCCCCCCGTTTCTAGTTTAAAAGCTGCTCTATCTCCTTTTTAAATGCCGATGCCAGCAGCCTGGTCCCACCCTGGTTAAGGTGGAGCCCATCCTTTCGGAATAGGCTCCCCCTTCCCCAGAATGTTGCCCAGTTCCTAACAAATCTAAAACCCTCCTCCCTGCACCATCGTCTCATCCACGCATTGAGACTCCGGAGCTCTGCCTGTCTCTTGGGCCCTGCGCGTGGAACAGGTAGGGCCCACTTTCAGAATTCATCAGCTAGAACCTAGCCCAGCCCTTCTAATCCTAGCCAGGGTAGCCTTAACCTTGTCCCCATTCCCCCCCCCCCCCCCCCCCGTTTCTAGTTTAAAAGCTGCTCTATCTCCTTTTTAAATGCCGATGCCAGCAGCCTAGTCCCACCCTGGTTAAGGTGGAGCCCATCCTTTCGGAATAGGCTCCCCCTTCCCCAGAATGTTGTCCAGTTCCTAACAAATCTAAAACCCTCCTCCTTGCACCATCGTCTCATCCACGCATTGAGACTCTGGAGCTCTGCCTGTCTCTTGGACCCTGCGCGTGGAACAGGTAGGGCCCACTTTCAGAATTCATCAGCTAGAACCTAGCCCAGCCCTTCTAATCCTAGCCAGGGTAGCCTTAACCTTGTCCCCATTCCCCCCCCCCCCCCCCGTTTCTAGTTTAAAAGCTGCTCTATCTCCTTTTTAAATGCCGATGCCAGCAGCCTGGTCCCACCCTGGTTAAGGTGGAGCCCATCCTTTCGGAATAGGCTCCCCCTTCCCCAGAATGTTGCCCAGTTCCTAACAAATCTAAAACCCTCCTCCCTGCACCATCGTCTCATCCACGCATTGAGACTCCGGAGCTCTGCCTGTCTCTTGGGCCCTGCGCGTGGAACAGGTAGGGCCCACTTTCAGAATTCATCAGCTAGAACCTAGCCCAGCCCTTCTAATCCTAGCCAGGGTAGCCTTAACCTTGTCCCCATTCCCCCCCCCCCCCCCCCCCCCCCCGTTTCTAGTTTTAAAAGCTGCTCTATCTCCTTTTTAAATGCCGATGCCAGCAGCCTAGTCCCACCCTGGTTAAGGTGGAGCCCATCCTTTCGGAATAGGCTCCCCCTTCCCCAGAATGTTGTCCAGTTCCTAACAAATCTAAAACCCTCCTCCCTGCACCATCGTCTCATCCACGCATTGAGACTCCGGAGCTCTGCCTGTCTCTTGGACCCTGCGCGTGGAACAGGTAGGGCCCACTTTCAGAATTCATCAGCTAGAACCTAGCCCAGCCCTTCTAATCCTAGCCAGGGTAGCCTTAACCTTGTCCCCATTTCCCCCCCCCCCCCCCCCCCCCCCGTTTCTAGTTTAAAAGCTGCTCTATCTCCTTTTTAAATGCCGATGCCAGCAGCCTGGTCCCACCCTGGTTAAGGTGGAGCCCATCCTTTCGGAATAGGCTCCCCCTTCCCCAGAATGTTGCCCAGTTCCTAACAAATCTAAAACCCTCCTCCCTGCACCATCGTCTCATCCACGCATTGAGACTCCGGAGCTCTGCCTGTCTCTTGGGCCCTGCGCGTGGAACAGGTAGGGCCCACTTTCAGAATTCATCAGCTAGAACCTAGCCCAGCCCTTCTAATCCTAGCCAGGGTAGCCTTAACCTTGTCCCCATTCCCCCCCCCCCCCCCCCGTTTCTAGTTTAAAAGCTGCTCTATCTCCTTTTTAAATGCCGATGCCAGCAGCCTAGTCCCACCCTGGTTAAGGTGGAGCCCATCCTTTCGGAATAGGCTCCCCCTTCCCCAGAATGTTGCCCAGTTCCTAACAAATCTAAAACCCTCCTCCCTGCACCATCGTCTCATCCACGCATTGAGACTCCGGAGCTCTGCCTGTCTCTTGGGCCCTGCGCGTGGAACAGGTAGGGCCCACTTTCAGAATTCATCAGCTAGAACCTAGCCCAGCCCTTCTAATCCTAGCCAGGGTAGCCTTAACCTTGTCCCCCTCCCCCCCCCCCCCCCCTCGCCCACATAAAGAGGCTGGGAACACATTCCCTTACTGTCTAGCATCCTGTAGAGAGGCGCAATCCTCAAACAGAAAAGTAAATCTCTGGCGATCCACAGTGTCGAAGGCCGCTGAGGAATCGAGCAACACTGAGGAAGATCCCCTGCGACGGTTTCTGTGCAGATCATCACGAAGGGACACTGTACCCAGGTCTGAAGCCATATTGACATGGATCTAGCCAATTACTTTCAATTAGCAGACCAGTGGCGTAGCCAAGGGTGGGCCCAGGCCCACCCAGTAGCAGCACACCTATGAAGTGTCTGGCAGGGATCCCCAAGCCCCACCAGCAAAAAATTCATAAGTACATAAGTAGTGCCATACTGGGAAAGACCAAAGGTCCATCTAGCCCAGCATCCTGTCACCGACAGTGGCCAATCCAGGTCAAGGGCACCTGGCACGCTCCCCAAACGTAAAAACATTCCAGACAAGTTATACCTAAAAATGCGGTCTATGGACTTGTCCTTTAGGAATCTATCTAACCCCTTTTTAAACTCCGTCAAGCTAACCGCCCGTACCACGTTCTCCGGCAACGAATTCCAGAGTCTAATTACACGTTGGGTGAAGAAAAATTTTCTCCGATTCGTTTTAAATTTACCACACTGTAGCTTCAACTCATGCCCTCTAGTCCTAGTATTTTTGGATAGCGTGAAACAGTCGCTTCACATCCACCCGATCCATTCCACTCATTATTTTATACACTTCTATCATATCTCCCCTCAGCCGTCTCTTCTCCAAGCTGAAAAGCCCTAGCCTTCTCAGCCTCTCTTCATAGGAAAGTCGTCCCATCCCCACTATCATTTTCGTCGCCCTTCGCTGTACCTTTTCCAATTCTACTATATCTTTTTTGAGATACGGAGACCAGTACTGAACACAATACTCCAGGTGCGGTCGCACCATGGAGCGATACAACGGCATTATAACATCCGCACACCTGGACTCCATACCCTTCCTAATAACACCCAACATTCTATTCGCTTTCCTAGCCGCAGCAGCACACTGAGCAGAAGGTTTCAGCGTATCATCGACGACGACACCCAGATCCCTTTCTTGATCCGTAACTCCTAACGTGGAACCTTGCAAGACGTAGCTATAATTCGGGTTCCTCTTACCCACATGCATCACTTTGCACTTGTCAACATTGAACTTCATCTGCCACTTGCACGCCCATTCTCCCAGTCTCGCAAGGTCCTCCTGTAATCGTTCACATTCCTCCTGCGACTTGACGACCCTGAATAATTTTGTGTCATCGGCGAATTTAATTACCTCACTAGTTATTCCCATCTCTAGGTCATTTATAAATACATTAAAAAGCAACAGACCCAGCACAGACCCCTGCGGGACCCCACTAACTACCCTCCTCCACTGAGAATACTGGCCACGCAATCCTACTCTCTGCTTCCTATCTTTCAACCAGTTCTTAATCCATAATAGTACCCTACCTCCGATTCCATGACTCTGCAATTTCTTCAGGAGTCTTTCGTGCGGCACTTTGTCAAACGCCTTCTGAAAATCCAGATATACAATATCAACCGGCTCCCCATTGTCCACATGTTTGCTTACCCCCTCAAAAAAATGCATACCAGCCTTCCCTCAATGTAGTCCCACCTATGCAGAGACAGGAAGTTGCATCAGAGGGAAAGGCTGTGGGGCCAACATAAGCAGTGTGTATTAGTTGCTGCCAGTGAAAATCTGCTATTTAAAAGGTATGGGGGGAGGGGGATGTTTGAGAGACCATATGGCATGCAGGCGAGAGAGAGAGAGAGAGACCAAATCACTTGTGGGACAGGGCGGAGTTCTTCTGCCCACCCATCTTGGGCCCAGGCCCACCCAAAATTGGGTGTCTGGCTATGCCCCTGATGCAGACTGTTTTATAAGTTTTGCCAGGAACGGAACGTTAGAGATTGGTCTGTAGTTTTCAAGCTTGTCCTGGTCAAGGCAGCTCTTTTTCAGTAGGGGGCGCACCACAGCTCTTTTTAACGTTATTGGCAGCTGCCCTTCCAGAAGAGAAGTGTTAATAATTTTGCCGCTTCAATAAGGCCTATGCCCGTTCGTTATACTATCTTTGCTGGGCAGGGGTCAAGAGGGCAGGTTGTAGGCCATAGGCCTTTCAGGAATTTTTTCAAGAGCTTCCTCTGTGACCTGGTTGAATGAGTCCCAGATGGATGTGCATGGTGGGGAAGAGGGAGAGTTTGCTTCATTAGCTGGTGGGAGCTTTGATGAGACCGTCTGTAGGTCCTGATCGAGAACGTTAATTTTGTTGGCAAAGTACGCGGAAAATTCTTTGCTGGTTAGTTGTGACTGGGCAGCCTGGTTCTGTTGTGGGGTTTGCAGTAGGCTGTTTACTATTTTAAATAGTTGCTCAGTTGAATTTATGGCTTGTTCTATGTGTTGAGAGAAATATTGTTCTGTGGCTGTTGTCAAAGCCTGGTGGTACATTGCCGTGTGTTTCTTAACAGTTCAGCCTGTCTTCATTTAGGTGAGATTTTCACCATTTTCTTTCAAGTTGACATCCTTGAAGCGTAAGGACCCGTAGTTCTGGGGAGAACCACAGGGAACGTTTGTTTGTAGAGCATAGCATCTTCTTTAGAGGGACTGTTTTTTCTAATGCTATTGCTAAGCATGCATTCCAGATATCAATCTGTTCTGACACTATCATCTTTTCCGTTAAGACTCATGAAAGGGAATGGAACCCTTTCGTAACCTGTAAACTGATTGGCCTGTGTTCTCGTGCATTTTGAGGTCACAGGAAGCCACATTCTAGAATTTACATCTCCAGATTCCCATACATTTCTAACTTCTCATGAATAAATCAGCTTCTCACTCCCAGTCTGCCAGGATGCATCTACTTGTAAACTTTGGAGTTTTCTTGGGCTGGCTTGCTAACAAGGGCTCATGTGATGACACGGGTAAGGCCACTTGGATTAACCTTAGCTCTTTTGTGATTATTTACCAGACAGAAAAACCTGTGCAGTACCCTCCACTCATGGGATCTGAGGAAGGAGTCCAGTAAACTCTGTGGAAGAATGAAACTGTAACAGACATTACGTGGTTGGTCAGGTTGAAGGAAGACTAGAAAGCCACCAAATTCAACCGTCTTGAGATTACTTAACAGTACATTAAAATAGCAGGCATTAGCAAAAGGTGTTTTAGACTAATGAAGCTATGGGCAATCAAACCAGTTTAGATTAAACTTATACATATGTGGACCAGGTTTTCTTGTTGTTGTTTGGGGGGGGGGGGGAGTTGAACAATGGCGATAAGAAACAGATAATCAGTGGAGCCTAGGCAAGCCACTTTGACTGTCCATATTTGCCTGGTTGGGACAGGGATACTTACATTCTCACACTTCTTTGCAAAGGTTTAGCGAGTTTTGCCACAGGCACAGAATGGAGAAAAACCTAGATGAGTTTTACGGAAAGAGAAAACCCTAGGTGAGGTTTACGGAAAGTCTTTCAAAGGGGTTGATGGCTTGTCTTATCTTCCCCAGTGGCTGATGATATTGGTTCTCATATGATGGGACGGATCGCAGAACAACTGACACCTGAAGAATGTCAGGACTTCTATACCAGGCTTACCACCCCCGAAAAGGACATTGAGGAGGAACTGGACAAACTTTCAGAGAAAAACAACCCAATAAAAAGACGCAGAAAACGAGACATCGGTAGGGTCAATGTCTCCTTTCAACAAAAAAAGTTGAAAAAGCTGTACAACCAGAGGGTGTACAAATGAAAGCCAAAACAAGAGTGTAAGTCACCAAAAACACAAGTTCTAAAGACAACCAATATAACTGTCTCAGCAAGCAACACCATCGCATATCCGTACAGCCCTGTATTTTGAGAGTGCTGCAGAGTTTATTGATTTGCATACTTGCTTTCAGTGGCCAAATATTTGGACTCACCATTGTGTGTTTTATTTGCCACTTCACAGGACACCCGACAATGGCTTGTGCACCGAAATACAGCCTGTGTCAGGTATTGCCTATATGCAGAATTGAAGGACACGTTCAATTGTTACATTTGAAAAATAAATATTTTGGGACATTTATATTGGTTGTCTTTGGACCATGACTTCCACTCTTGCTTTGCTTGTTCTCTCTCTGTAGAAGGTTTTTTTCTTTCTTTTGTTTTTAGCCTAAGTTTTATATCACGACAGCACAAAAAGTTATTCCCAGTCTGCTGCAAGACATTTGTAGCTAAACTCCAACTCTATGGCTCAGGATGCCAATACTGACTATGTCTTACCACAGCGCCCTCTGGTGCCTGCTCTCGTGGGTCATGCAGATACCTATGTCATACTACTACTACTACTACTTAACACTTCTAAAGCGCTACTAGGTTTACGCAGCGCTGTACAGTTTAACAAAGAAGGGCAGTCCCTGCTCAAAGGAGCTTACAATCTAATGGACAAAATGTGCGGTCAATCAAATTGGGATTCTAGATCAGACCAAATGTCCATGAAGCCCAGTATACTGTTTCCAACAGTGGCCAATCTAGATCACAAGTACCAGGCAAGATCCTAGCAGCATCCAGAACCCCAAGTACCCTCACAAGTCACAGAACAGAGAGACAGACATTGCCAGGACATAAGGCATTTCTTTGCAGAGTGAATTTCTAAAACCAAAGGAGGAGGGGAAAGAGTTGAATGAAGCAGGCACAGAGAAACTTCTGAAGGACAGTTGATTATTAAGCACAGGGTACCAGCAGCATCCACTGTAAAACGTTTGGTAACCGATTCATTAGCGAGTTTTGCACAGGCACAGAATGGAGAAAACAACCTGATAAATATTCGAAGGTGTGTAGGCAAAACAATTCCCCAAAACATTTGTTTTGTTCAGTTTTCTGTTTCACTTTTGACATTTGCACCCAAACTAGAATCTTATCCCCCAACTTGTGAGTATATCCAAATACATATATTTCAATCTTTAGTAATTCAAAAAATGCATAAATGGGAGGGGAAAGCCTCAACAGGTTCCATAAAAGCAAGGCTTTGCAAACAGCAACACAGTCCTCGCTGTCATTATAGGCGGTTAGCTTGACAGAGTTTAAAAAGGGGTTAGACGGTTTCCTAAAGGACAAGTCCATAAACCACTACTAAATGGACCTGGGAAAAATCCACAATTCCAGGAATAACATGTATAGAATGTTTGTACGTTTGGGAAGCTTGCCAGGTGCTCTTGGCCTGGATTGGCCGCTGTCATGGACAAGATGCTGGGCTCGATGGACCCTTGGTCTTTTCCCAGTGTGGCATTACTTATGTACTTATGTCCTCTACTTGGCTCACTTTTATTACATAGAGCAGTGATTTAAGCTATTGTGATGTCATAGTGGCTCATTCCACCAATAAGAGCCAACCTCATTAGTGATGTCACAATGGCTTGATTGTATAGAATGTTTGTACGTTTGGGAAGCTTGCCAGGTGCCCTTGGCCTGGATTGGCCGCTGCTGTGGACAGGATGCTGGGCTCGATGGACCCTTGGTCTTTTCCCAGTGTGGCATTACTTATGTACTTATGTCCTCTACTTGGCTCACTTTTATTACATAGAGCAGTGATTTAACCTATTGTGATGTCATAGTGGCTCATTCCACCAATAAGAGCCAACCTCATTAGTGATGTCACAATGGCTTGATTGTATAGAATGTTTGTACGTTTGGGAAGCTTGCCAGGTGCCCTTGGCCTGGATTGGCCGCTGTCGTGGACAGGATGCTGGGCTCGATGGACCCTTGGTCTTTTCCCACTATGGCATTACTTATGTAGTTCTGAAACAAATTTCCTTTAATTCAACGTTTCATCAAACTTTTAAACACACTTAACTTAAAAGTGCTGTGAAACCTTCTGCAACTGTTCCACAGCTGACGGTGGCCAACATTTCAATTTGCTCTATCAGGGTCCATAGAGCAAATGATTTGAAAAACAAAGAAAAAGGGATCAGAGCACAGTAAATTACCCCAAATATCTATAGAAATAACACCCATATCCCGGAACTCATGGCTGTCCATTATTAGGATCTCCACAATCTCAAAATGGCTCCCATATTTATGGAGTGACATCAGATGCTGAAAACAGACTAAGCCAATCACATTACTTGTAGCTTAAAACCTTGTTTTCTCTTTACTCCATACAATTTCAGGAGGCGGGGCTGGTGGTTGGGAGGCGGGGATAGTGCTGGACAGACTTGTATGGTCTGTGCCAGAGCCAGTGGTGGGAGGTGGGGCTGGTGGTTGGGAGGCGGGGATAGTGCGGGGCAGACTTATACGGTCTGTGCCCTGAAGAGCACAGGTACAAATCAAAGTAGGGTATACACAAAAAGCAGCAAATATGAGTTATCTTGTTGGGCAGACTGGATGGACCGTGCAGGTCTTTTTCTGCCGTCATCTACTATGTTACTATGTTACTATGTAATTTCAATAGATGCGACACCATTCAATTTAAGAATTTAGCCCATATTGCTCTAAAGTCCTCTGAAAATCCATTTTTGTTCCAACTGTAGCCAAATGTCTCCTTTCAACCCCTCTACTCAACGGGTTGATACACTGCAGTACAGTGTGCTAAAGAGATTCAAATTCATGTTTCAATTCTGTGCAACGCACAGCCAATGGGGAAGTCATCTTATGCGTGTTGATAGTAGTCTTATGCTCTGTTAAACAGGTGTTTAAACTCCTCAAGGTCTATCCTATGTATAAGCTTTTTTTTCACAAGGACACTGAATGCAATTATACCACAAAATTCGTGGTACGAGATGTTTCAGAAAAAGAGAGTCGCCATCTAAGTGTCACGACACATCCACACACAAGCAGCCATTTAAGTTTAAGTTTTTTATAACTTCCACTTTCTATTGAGAGATTCTCTGTGTTCATCCCATGCCTTTTTGAATTTCATTACCATTTGTATCTCTGCCACCTCCTTAATGGAGACTTTCTGCATCTATGCTGTTAAAGCAAGGAGGAAGAGGAGACAGCACTCAAAGAACTTGGTACTTGGTAGGTGAGAGGCTGACGCAAGTGCAGCACACACTTCCACGAGAACGCCACAAGAACTGCTTCTGTCCCCACGGGAACAACGCAGGAACTGCTTCCGTCCCCACGGGAACCCCGCAGGAACTACTTCCACCCCCACAGGAACCCCGTAGAACTGCTTCCATCCCTGCGGGAATCCCAACGGGTTCTGTGGGATTCCCGCGAACCTCGTTCCCAAGCCAGGTCTCTAAGCTAGAGGTTAAGGAAGCCATTTTGAATCTGGAGCAGCAATAAGTAGGACTGGGGATCACTCCCTCTCCCACTGGAGCATCAGGGACTGCAGTAAGAGCCAGAGCTGGGATCGGGTTTGGGGGGTGGAGGGAGTCTTGGTTGTGTCTTCCTGGAGCGTGGAGCAAATTGGCTGTCTCTTCTGTGGGAGATGATGCTGATACCTGGGGGTGAGGGCAGGGCTTTTTTTGAAGGGGTACTTGGAGGTACTGAGTACCGGCACCATTTCCATTGTCTGCTAAAATTGACCCATGATCCCCAAGTTTTAATGAAAGAGCTCAGGTTCTACACACCAATTCTGCCTTGTCAAAGATTCTGTGACTGGTTGTGGGGAGCCTGGCTATTGTGGGGTGAGTCCCTCACTGATCACCCCTGAAGGGTAGCCTAGCATTTGAGTACCGGCACCTTTTTCACTAGAAAAAAAAAACACACTGGTCTTTAGGATCCCAGAATCTTGCTGTTCTTTGGGGTTCTACATGGAATGTTGCTACTATTTTGGGTTTCTGCCAGGTACTTGTGACCTGGCTTGGCCACTATTTGGAAACAGAATACTGGGCTAGATGGACCATTGATTGGTCTGACCCAGTATGGCTGCTCTTATGAGCACCAATAAACCAGTTAAACACTGTGTATCAAAGGGAGGAAAAAACATCTCAGAAGCCACACGGAAAGGTTTCTCTCTCCTGCTCCTGTCGGGATGCGATCACCTGGGTCCCGTCAGGAGCAAGATAGAGAGAGACCCCGGTGCCAGGAATTTCCCCCCACCCCCCTCTCAGCAGCCCTGCATCTGACCACAAATATGACCCAATTTAAGAGGCTCTTGAAGACTCATTTATTTCTGTTACCATATCCTTTGGCGTAGTTGGAGTTACAGATATGGTAGAGGAGAGCTCTTTGGCTTATTTTGTTGTTTTTTGTCAAATTTTTATTGTTGTGTATGTGTAAAATTTTTATGATCCACCTAGTATATAGGTAGAATCAGTGCGTTCTTTCTAGCAAAAAAGGTGCCGGTACTCAAATGCTAGGCCACCCTTCAGGGGTGGGGTGATCACTGAGAGACCCACCCCACAATTGCCAGGCCCCCTGCAATCAGTCATAGAATCTATGACAAGGCAGAATTGGTGTGTAGAGCCTGAGCTTTTTCATTAAAACTTGGGGACCATGAGCCAATTTTAGCAGACAATGGAAAAGGTGCCAGTACCCCCTCAAAAAAAGCCCTGCTAAAGAGTGACAAGATTCCACACAGAATTTCAAAGAGTAGCAACATTCCATGTAGAACCCCAAGGAATAGCAAGATTCTGGAATCCTAAAGAGCAGTGTGTTTTTTCTAGTGAAAAAGGTGCTGGTACTCAAATGCCAGACCACCCTTCAGGGATGATGGGGTGATCACTGAGGGACCCACCCCACAAATAGCCAGGCCCTCTGCAACCGATCACAGAATCTATGACAAGCCAGAATTGGTGTGTAGAGGCTGAGCTCTTTCAATAAAACTTGAGGTCCATGGGTCAATTTTAGCAGACAATGGAAAAGGTGCCGGTACTCAGTACCCCCAAGGACCCCCTTAAAAAAAGCCCTGGGTAGAATATAAATTAATAAAATTAAAATAAATAAACAAATGGTCACATTTGATAAAATATTTTCAAGTTCAAAAGTGTCTAAGAAAATTCAAAAAGTTCTGTGAAATACTTAATATTTTCCAGACATGCTGCTTTGCAAACTGCAAAGCTTCTCTAGGAGGTTCCCATTTCTCTGCTAAAGGTTTCTTGTGCCCCGTTTCTCTTCATGCAGTTAGTAAGGAGCAGTGTCTGAACACTCTGGAGGTCTGGCTGGAAAAGGAAGGTGACACGCTCTACTGGGACCAGCTGTCCCGAGCCCTGAGCAGGATTGGACGTGCTGACGTCGCTCGAGGTGACCATCTCTTGACCAAGAATGAGAAAGCTTTGTGGGTCTGATTTATCAAAGGTACACTATGCAGGGGAAAAAAAACCCTTGAATAAAGCAGGCTTGGAACGTGTGTATCCTGCCATTCCAAAAAGCTGCTTAAAAGAGCACATTTTAAGAATGTAATAAGAGCAGGCACATACACCTGCTACCATTTGGTGGGGGCCACAGCCTCAGCAAAATGCAGGGTAATGCATCTGGTCTGCAAAAACCCGAGGGAGTGGTACAGTTTAGGGGGTGACGTACTTTTGTGCATGAAACGAGAGCAGGACCTGAGGGTGAGCATTTCAGATGATGATAAGATGGCCAAACAGGTAGAAAAGGCTTCAACAAAAACCAGAAGGATGCTGGCGTGCATGGGAAGGGGAAGGGGAGCAGGGGTGTAGCTAGGTGGGGCCAAGGGGGCATGGGCCCCCACATTTTAGCCCTGTGCCCCTCTACTTTTGATCCCCCCTCCCGCCGCTGTCGCCGACGTCAGGACTCACAGAAGCAGATCAGTGAAGGCGCCGGAGATCGGCGATGAAGACGACTTCGGCTGGCGGGGGTTGGGGATCCCCGTCAGCAAAGATACCAGGCAGCGGTGGTGGCAGCAGGAGGGGGGATTGAAAGTGGTGAGGAGGGTCGGTGGCAGGAGAGGGGGGGTCGAAAGTGGCGGGGAGTCAAAAGTGGCAGGGGGATCAGCGGCTGGGGAGGCGGGCTAAACTGTGCCCCCCACCTCGGGTGGAGGGGACTGCGGCACCAGGCCCCCTTGGAGGCCCGGGGAATTTTGTCCCCCCTGCCCCCCTCTCGGCGGCCCTGGCCCCATCAGGTTTTCAAGATATCCACAATGAATATGCATGAGATAGATTTGCATGCACTGCCTCCTTGGTATGTTAATCTATCTCATGCATATTCATTGTGGATATCTTGAAAACCTGATGGGGCTAGTAGGTGTGCCTCAAGGACTGAGTTGAGAAGCGCCAGCTTAGAGCCACGTGGCAGCTCTCGTGGAAGGGTGGCAGACTGCCTAAGACTATGCAATGTCATTCACATTCCACAGACAATATTCTGGTGATATTTTGTCCTTGGTAAGACAACAGCCTGGGTATAAGCCACTGGTACTCAAATCAGTCTTCAGCCCTTCTCTGACTCATTAGATTTTCAGGGCATCTCTAGTAAATGTTTAGATATCATCATGAATAACTATAAAACTTTTTCAAGCATACACAATAGCTTTTATTACCAAATCGTATCACGTCGTCGTCCTTCCCATACTGAGTCCCGCCCGCCCTCGCGGAAATAGGAAGTTGCCTCAGAGGGGGGCGAGACTCAATGTGGGAAGGGTGACGACATCAGCGAGATCTTCTTTACTAGCAGGGCAGACGCGAGGCGCGCTGCCTGCCACTCTCCAGCGCTTCGGAAAAAAAAAATTTTAAAGGCAGAGCAGTGGGAGCGGAGCACCCACCCCCCAACCGATGACACCTGGGGCGGACCGCCCCCACTGCCCCGTCCTTGCTACGCCACTGCAACTGATACAGTACTACAAATTTCAAATCTGCAAGTTGACGATGTGCTGTTATCCAGTGATCAACTGAGGAGTTACCCTTTGGTACATTTATAGTAAATACATAGGAGAAATACAATAATTGCATGCACTGCTTTCAATGTATGCAAATATTTCATGCATATTCATTATGTGGTACAACTGGTAGATCACTTGCTTACTGTGCCCGTGACTTCAGTTCAAATCCAATAGCCAACTGCTGGCCAACTCGGTCATCCATCCACTTTACCTTGATAAATGAGTCCTCAGCCATAAGGTGTGGGGGTGTGGGGGTGGGAGATGACTGTAGAAAGCAATGGCAAACCACCCCACCAACAGTCTACGAAGAAATTATCATACAAGTGGCAGTCCCCATAAGTTGTTTGTGACTTGTGTACAGGGGATTGCCTTTACCTCTTTTTACCTTTATATTCATTAGCGCTATCATGAAAAATCAACAGTCTTGGGGGTGGTGGTGAGGGACTGGTTTCAGCACTAGTGTTCTATGCATTCCATTCAGTACGGTCTCCTGTAGGTTTTTGCTCTGTCAGCTCATCACTTCTTTCTCTCCCCTCCTCCCCCCTTACCCTGTGGCAGAGCTGAGTAAGAACCTCAATCAAGACAAGAACCTGGAAATGAGGAGATACGTTGAAGGATTTCCAAAGTCCTTGAAGCAGAGCAGCTCATTGCTGGAGCCTGAGGAAGAGAAGTATGGAGAGAGCAACCGCAAAAGCCGGGACGGTGAGGGAAGGCTTTATTTGATGTTTTGGGGACTGAAGGCCAGGGTGGACTAAGGATTTGTGGCAGGGACATAAATAAATAACATTTATAGTTTCACCTACACTCTCTCTCTCTCTCTCTGTCTCGCTCTCTCTGTCACACACACACACACACACACACACACAAAACAACAATATGTTTTATCTCACCGCTGTCATTTTTCGTGTGTGTTAGCTTAGTTTTTTTTGTTGTTGTTGTTTCACTCCATCTTTGTTTCATTGTTGTAATTTCAGCATGCAATAAAACAAGTCTTTTCCGTACAAAAGACCAGCTGGGTTGCAAATTCAAAATCTCCTCTAGCCAGTGTATGACCTTGGATGACAAGTTTTATCCTTTTCCCTGAATCTACCCAAACATAAATGATTCTTCCTCAAATAAAAAATACTTTTTCTGTCTCCCCTCCTTCATTACGGAAGTGCCCGTGCAATCTGGGCGCCAGAACTCCGCTCAATGCATCCTAGAGCTGGCGGCATGTAGGGTTTCTGATTTCAATCAAAATAAGAGTAGAGGGTGGACAATGGACACTCCAACAGAGGAACCAGTGCTTTAAAGTCACTTTATTAGGTGCTAGTACAGCTGGCTGCTGGATGTACCTTCTGTGTGCTACTTTCCTGCAAGGACCTCTCCATCATGCCTTTTGCTTTGCCTAATTACAGGGATTTCCTTGGAAGTTGACAGAGAAGCAAGCAGATTCTACTCAAGGTTTCAGCTTCATCATAGCTTTAATATTAGAATGACAGCCCTGTGATTTAATGAGGAATGAGTTTGTGTTCTGGCTGGTTCTCTTTGACTGGATCTCTACTACTCATTGAGTGAAATCTCATCCAGACTTGAGTCCTGGGCTGGAGATCTTCCTACCCATACACAGAGTCATAACAGAAATGATTGAGGTACTAGTGAGCAGCTAAGAACCTCCCGTTGACTCTGAGAGGGAGGTGACACCTGCAGCTCTACAGTGACACTTGCTGGTTGTCTCAAGAATGCATCCGTGCCAGTTTCCGAAGGGTACTGTGGATGCGAAGTATAGAACGGAACCTTTTGGACAGCTTCATTGTTGATCCGTTCAAATATATTGTAACCCCTGAGACAGGCGGTTTGTTACGCCGAAACATGGACTGTGTCGGGTCCTGCTGTACTAGCACCTAATAAGGCGACATTAAAACACTGGTTCCTGTGTTGGAGTGTCTTATTTTGATTGGACTCTTGACGTGGAGGTTTTCCCTGTTTGTTTGTTGTTCCAGGTTTCTGATTTCCACATCTATTGAGCTCAAGTGTAAGAGAAAATCGTTTTATAATTCAATAATGAGGGGCTTATATAAATCACTTTTTCTTTTTTTGACTAGTGAAAGATGTAGCCTGGGAAGATTGGGAGCTGATCATTGAACGGGAGAAGCTCCCTCCGTATGACAGAAGTCTGTTGGAATGGGCAAAGCCGGTTGCGTTTGGAATCATCTTTGGATTTCTCGGTGCCACGGTTCTGGCTGCTGCTGTTCTTCACATTACTATTTGGCTCACAAAGTGGGATCGGGAGGTCATGGAGTATTGCGATGAGGACCTGACCATCCAGAAGGTGTTGGGGAATACTGGAGATGCCTCGTCAGATGATACCGACAGCTCGTCGGCTACCTTGGAAATGGAAGACTCGTTGGATGCGGGAGATTTTTGGACACCACATACTGAACTCTGAACTGGTTGAAAGTGGACAGCAACAATATCTGTGATACTTTATTCTAAAATGAGAAAAAATTAAAGACGTGACATGATTCTATATTTTTAGGATTTGGCCTCGAGTCTTGGCTTTATTGCATTTCATGGATTCCAGATCTAGCTACATGTTTTATGCATACAGCAACCCACTATTTGACAACATCAATAATACATGCAAAAATATATTTGAACTGTAAGAAATTGTTTGTGTTCCCAGTCAGGCTATTATTAACTGTTTGCTGTGCTAGAACTTTGAATATACCAGTATATATATATATATATATATATATATATATATATATATATATATTTATTTTTTTTCATGGAAACATCAGAGAAGGAAATTAGCTGTGAACTCTAACTTGATTCCAAAACATCCCCAGACATTCTTCTCTCTCTTCTTTCTCACTGCATCTCATGCTACATGGAACATAAAACATCCCCAGGTGCTCCTATCTGCTTCATCCCACTGTATCAAATGCTTTTGCCCAATCTTTTTCACTAGGGTCATGTATTGTTATCCATACACTATTGCTTCTCCTTAGCTAACTGGGGATTGAAAGAACCCGGAGATGGGAGGGCGGTAGAACGAGAGGACATGATATGAGAGTGAAGGGGGGCAGACTCAAGAAAAATGTCAGGAAGTATTTTTTCACGGAGAGAGTGGTAAATATTTGGAATGCCCTCCCGTGGGGGGTGGTGGAGATGAAAACGGTAATGGAATTCAAGCATGCGTGGGATAAACATAAAGGAATCCTGTGCAGAAGGAATGGATCCTCAGAAGCTTAGCCAAGATTGGGAGGCGGGGCTGGTGTTTGGGTGGTGTGGCTAGTTCTGGGCAAGACTTCAACGGTCTGTGTCCTGAAAATGGGGCTAGTTCTGGGCAAGACTTCTACGGTCTGTGTCCTGAAAATGGCAGATACAAATCAAGGTAAGGTATACACAAGAAGTAGCACTTATGAGTTTATCTTGTTGGGCAGACTAGACGGACCGTGCAGGTCTTTTTCTGCCGTCATCTACCATGTTACTATGATACAGTGAAACTACTATGCCGGGTTCTTCCAGGAGATAAGACTGAGGGGTCCTTTTACTAAGGTGCGCTGAAAATGGGCTGCGTTAGTGTAGGCGCGTGTTTTGGGCACGCGCAGATCCATTTTTCAGCACGCCTGCAAAAAGATGCCTTTTTAAAATTTTTGCTGAAAATGGACTTGCAGCAAAATTAAAAATGCCGCGCAACCATTTTGGGTCTGAGACCTTACCACCACCCATTGACTTAGCGGTAAGGTCTCATGCATTAGCTGGGTGATAATGACCTATGAGCATAGAATGCCACTTGATGTGAGTCTGCAAATATTTCAGACACGCATAGTGGAAACGTGTCAGAAATGAAATGACCGCAAAGGCCACGTGGTAGTCGGGCAGTAACTCAAAATTGGCACATGTAGGGCATGCGTAGGTACCTACACAGCTTAGTAAAAGGGCACCTGAATGACTGCGGTGTCAGCACCACCAGGGTTCAGTACCTCCTTTCTCCATAATGTGCCAAGGATCTGCAATCCGGGCACCTGCACTCATTACATAAGTATTGCCATACTGGGACAGACCAAAAGGTCCATCAAGCCCAGCATCCTGTTTCCAACAGTGGCCAATCCAGGTCACAAATACCTGGCAGGAACCCAAAGTGTAGCAACATTCCATGTAGAACCCCAAAGAGTAGCAAGATTCTAGAATTCTATAGAATAACAAGATTCCATGCAGAATTTCAAAGTGTAGCAACATTCCATGTAGAGCCCCAAAGAGTAACAAGATTCCATCAAAATCCCAAGTACATAAGTGTTGCCACACTGGGACAGAGCAAAGGTCCATCAAGCCTGTTTCCAACAGTGGCCCATCCAGGTCACAAATACCTGGCAGAAACCCAAAAAAGTACAAAACATTTTATACTACTTATCCCAGAAATAGTGGATTTTCCCCAAGTCCATTTAATAATGGTCTATGGACTTTTCCTTTAGAAAGCCCGCCAAACCTTTTTTAAACTCCGCTAAGCTAACCGCCTTTACCACATTCTCTGGCAACGAATTCCAGAGTTTAATTACACGTTGAGTGAAGAAACATTTTCTCCGATTCGTTTTAAATTTACTACATTGTAGCTTCATCGCATGCCCCCTAGTCCTAGTATTTTTGGAAAGCGTAAACAGACGCTTCACACCTACCAGTTCAACTCTGACGCATTCCAGTGGAACCAAAGGGGGCATCTAGTTCCCACTAACAGATCCATCTCCAATGAAAGAACCCCCCCCCCCCCAAAAAAAAAAAAAAGAGACAAGGTTTACAAAACTGGAAGTGAATTTCCTTAATACCAGAAACATAATGATACAATTTGCACTGAGCACATGAAGCTTGTTAATTTACCCATGACATGGTGTTACACCTAATTGCTTTTAACAATAACATTTCGACACCTCCTCAAATAGGCTTGTGCACAGCATGCTTGCCTGGTGTGGTATGTGCAGTGGGATGTTTTTTTTGTTTTTTTTTTTTGTTACATTTGGCACTGCACCTGTCCTCCATGGGCAGCATTATTAACACTAAGGGTTTTTTTTAAACTAAAGCTTAGATCAAGTTACCTGCAGCAGGGCCCATAGGAATAAAATGGGCCTTGCTGCAGATAACTCAAGCTAAACTTTAGTAAAAGACCCCCCCTAAATTATTTGAGAGGCAGAATGTGAGTTTTACCTTTAAACAATCAATAGAAATAAAACAAAATTAAACATGGAAAAGAAAATAAGATGTTACCTATTTTATTGGACATAACTTAATACATTTCTCGATTAGCTTTCGAAGGTTGCCCTTCTTCATCCGATCAAAAATAAGCAAATGTGTATTTCTGATCTGATGAAGAAGGGCAACCTTCGAAAGCTAATCGAGAAATGTATTAAGTTATGCCCAATAAAAAAAGGTATCATCTTATTTTCTTTTCCATGTTTTATTTCTATTGATTACCTCTAAAAGTGGACTAACACGGCTACCACACCTCTCTACCTTTAAATAGAAATATGGAATAAAAAGAGGGGCCGAACCTGCCAATTTAGTGAATGACCTGATATGCACCAGCAGGCTGCTGCTTATCGGATCTCGATGCTTAGAACCTAAAATATAAATCTGGGTAAATTATGCTTTCAATACGGTTACAATTTTCATATCCATCAAATATTAATAACCTTCCCTTATATATATATAACCAACATACTTTATTATTATAATCAAATATTAAAATTATATATATATCTATGAACACCATTCTTTCCCTTAATATTCACAATAATTTCACCGCAATTTGAACATTCAGTTTCCACATATTCTAATGAGTTATAAAACCTGGAGAAGATCTTCTTAAAATTATACTTGCTGTTGGATTAAACCACTTATGTCTGTCTTAAAGTACCGGAGAGACCTTTATGTCTCAGTTTACTTTACCACAGTCTCGTGATATGAACTGTAATATCAGAACCCAATTGATCCGAGTGCCGCACTGAAATCCAGGCATATTCTATAAGAGCGCGCATAAGTTAATTGGCTTAACAAGCCAATTAGCGTTGTTAACAGCATTAACAAGCAATAATGAGCATTAATCGATAATTAGAATTTACATGCACAACTCCCGAAGCGTATTCTGTAATGCACTGTGCCTAAACTTTACGGCTCGCAAGCAAAAATGGGAGTGGTTAACGGCGGGAAAATGGGCATTTAGTGGGCATTTCAAAATTTACGCACATTGTTATAGAATATGGCCTTCTGTGCCTAAATCTACATGCCGAGATTTATGCTACATTTTTATTGGTGTAAATGGAGGTACATAGTGTTAGATACGGAAATATCAGCTAAGCGTAAATCTAGACGTTGCTTATAGAATACGCTTAGGCGGAAAGGTTTTCCATGTGGATTATCTAGGCACCATATATAGAATCTGACCCCTTATCTTGTCCCCTGAACCCTCCAAAACCCACTCTCCCCCATTGTCTCCCACTTCAATAGCCCTTATGTGTGAAGGGGGCAATGTTATGTGGGTACAGTAGAGTTTTGGTGACTTTGTGAGGGGTCTTATTTTCCACCACAAGTGTGACAGGTAGAGGGAGATTGTGACCCGAGTCCCCCATTCCATAGTGCACTGCACTGACGACTACATTATTCCAGGGACCTGTATGCTGCTGTAATTAACCTGAGTATAGTCATATTTGCATTCATATTTTTGGGGAGTGGGAGGGAGTCAGTGACCACTGGGGAGGGGGGGTATTAGGGTCATCCCTGACTCCCTCCAGTGGTAATCTGGTCATTTATGACACCTTTTGTGCTTTATTCATTATAAAAACAGGTCTAGCTCAGAACATCTTAGTTTTAGTTTTGTTTAGTTCCATTATGGCTGAAAAATGTCTAAGTCTTAGGAACACACAAATCCTGCCCTTAACATGCACCCTTGAGATCTGGGACGCACTGCTGACGAACAGCATAGAAAAACATCTGAAAAATAGATTTTGAAAATACCAATTTGGACATTTTGGTGAGAAAACCATCCAAATGCTGCTTTATGCCACTTTTTTAGATGTTTTTCTCTTTCAAAAATGAGCCCTACAGTCTCAAAAAAAAAGTGAAGAAAAAAGACCAGCCACCATTTGAGAAGAGGAGAGGTCCAATCAGATTCCCTTATGCAGCTTTGGCGAAACAGGGTGTAACGCTATCAGGAACTCTTAAGCCATTATTGGACTTGAGACTAGTATTTCACTAAAGTGGCATTTCAAGACAAAAAGATGTATGCACTGCAATGTGAGCAGTGAGAATGGAATTTTGGTACATTCTTTTACCCATTAAGTCTATAGATTTAAGGTCCTTGTCACCTCTCCCCTCTCCAATCGGTTCAAAACTCTGCTGCCCGTCTCGTCTTCCGCCAGGGTCGCTTTACTCATACTACCCCTCTCCTCAAGTCGCTTCACTGGCTCCCTATCCATTTTCGCATCCTGTTCAAACTTCTTCTACTAACCTACAAATGTACTCACTCTGCTGCTCCCCAGTATCTCTCCACACTCGTCCTTCCCTACACCCCTTCCCGTGCACTCCGTTCCATGGATAAATCCTTGTTATCTGTTCCCTTCTCCACTACTGCCAACTCCAGACTTCGCGCCTTCAGTCTCGCTGCACCCTACGCCTGGAATAAACTTCCTGAGCCCCTACGTCTTGCCCCATCCATGGCCACCTTTAAATCTAGACTGAAAGCCCACCTCTTTAACATTGCTTTTGACTTGCCTCCACCTACCCTCCTCTCCTCCTTCCTGTACACATTAATTGATTTGATTTGCTTACTTTATTTTTTGTCTATTAGATTGTAAGCTCTTTGAGCAGGGACTGTCTTCTATGTTTGTGCAGCGCTGCGTACGCCTTGTAGCACTATAGAAATGCTAAACAGTAGTAGTAGTTTGGAGAATAAGGCATACGGTCTTTAGATGTTTTGTTCTTCGTCATTGCAGATTTGACTATCAAAGAAACATGAGACAATTGTTGCTTGCCATGTCCTAAAACTTCCTACACTCAATATTTATTATCTGATATTCGGTTAGTTGGTCTAACTGAATTAGGAGTTGACCAAATGGATATGCACAGGTCTTGAAGTATTTCATCTATAGGGAGCCGCAATACTCTCCTTATCAAGGTCATATAATGGACATATAATAACTCTTCCTCTCTACGATTCCCTAACGTGTCTGTACACACGAACCTTATTCTACCACAACATTACTGTATTTGTTCATACCGGAATCGGCGAACGCCTTTACGGTACTATATAAGCCACATTGAGCCTGCAAATAGGTGGGAAAATGTGGGATACAAATGTAACAAATAAAATATATTTTTAACATTGACTTTGCAAGGTGTAACTGTTGAATACAATTTTGGATTGGACACAAACCTAAATGTTTGATAAAATTAAGAACACTACAGAGTTTTCTTCTGGTTTTTGAGAAGTGGAGGTTTGTTTGTTTTTTTTAAATAACCTATTATTAATAAACCCCAGTCACTGAGTAGTTACTGGCAGAGTAATGAGCATTTTTAAACCGTAATTTTTCTCCACTTTTTGTCATTATTTATTGTGAGACTGTGGATGCTTTGTTTGACGTGAGAAACCTGTAGGGTACCAGTTAACAAAGTGATTTTATATTGGAGAATTCTGCCATGTCATTACAGTCACTTTGCCCCAATCACTCAACCATTTCCTAAATCATTCAGTCTTGGTAACTTGATGCCTGCCTGTACTGCTGAGTGTAAGGAGAGGGGTAAGTGACTAGGAGAGCGACATGTTTGAGATCCGAAGGAGTGGCATAAATGTCAAACTCTCGCCATGGACACTATTTTCATGTAACATTATTGGTTATAAAGCGAGCTTGGATTTC
Source organism: Microcaecilia unicolor (assembly GCF_901765095.1). NCBI lineage: Eukaryota > Metazoa > Chordata > Amphibia > Gymnophiona > Siphonopidae > Microcaecilia > Microcaecilia unicolor. The sequence goes on from NC_044042.1 coordinate 8,776,902, forward strand.
ACCAATTCAGTCTACCATCAGTCGTGTGCATTGGAAGATTTGTTGCTGTTTTAAAATGCGAAGTCAATCTAATCATCAAAACACCTTCCATTGACTTGGAACACTGGCCAGGAAGTCTAATGTACTACACCGTCCTTCATTAGGCTTATTCATTTTTTTTTAAATCTTGGCATCCTCTAGTTTCATAGTAGTTTCTCATGTCTACCAAAACTAGGAATAGGTTTTGGTCCCGTTAGCCCAGTCCACCAGTTCCCCATTAGCCCCAGTTACTACCACTACTTATCATTTCTAAAGCGCTACTAGACGTACGCAGCGCTGTACACTTGAACATGAAGAGACAGTCCCTGCTCGACAGAGCTTACAATCTGATTAAAGGACAAATCAGGGACAAGGACAAAGAGTAGCAAGATTCCGGAACCCCAATAATAGCAAGATTCCGGAATCCCAAGGACTACTACTACTACTTATCATTTCTAAAGCGTTACTAGACGTACGCAGCGCTGTACACTTGAACATGAAGAGACAGTCCCTGCTCGACAGAGCTTACAATCTAATTAGGACAGACAGTTCCACTGTAAATCATGGGATCATAAGCAAGGACACCCCCCCCCCAAAAAAAAAACTCGAGTCAGGGCATGATGCACTGTTACAACAGAGAAGCGTACAGACACCTGGCACACGATGGTCCTATAATTTATGTAAGAAATATGACACCTCATAAATTTAACAAAGCAGAGACTAAACTGCTTCACATTCAATTATCCTCCTCTAGGGGCCGCTTATGACTCCTGAGAGTCATGAAAGGAGAGATTAATGACTGAGCTTTCAGCAATACGTTTTACACATCATTACAAAAAGAATTTCTATGTGTTGTTCGCAATATGTTACCTGCCGTTGATGGTGCTTTGGGATAGGCAGGATGGTATCATAATATTATTAACAACGATTATAAGATTTACATAGTCCCTTCCATCCTAATGGGGTCCCCAGGCACGGTATAATTTAATAATATCTCAGAAACATATGTGCAGACAACTCTGGGTTGAAAGAGTAGATTGTTAAGATTTCCGTTACCCTCACTGTGTGATAATATCCAAAAGAGAGCAGATAGGGGTGGGGGAAAGGGACAGAAAGCGTCATCTTACAGCTAATATTTGAAAAGGTATTAATCCGCAAACGAACCTTTTCCGGAGACGGGAAGGCGGTAGAACTAGAGGACATGAATTGAGGTTGGCGGGGGGCAGACTCAGGAGTAATGTCAGGAAGTTTTTTTTTCACGGAGAGGGTGGTGGACATTTGCAATGCTCTCCCGCTGGAGGTGATGGAGATGAAAACAGTAATGGAATTCAAACAGGTGTGGGATAAATACAAAGTAATCCAGTTTAGAAGGAATGGATCCACGGAATCTTAGTGGAGATTAGGTGGCGACGCCGGTAATTAGGAAGCAAAACCAGTGCTGGGCAGACTTCTACGGTCTATGCCCTGATCGGACTGAATAGATATGGATGGGTTGGAGTGTAAATTTTAAGAGGCTTCGACGTTAGCTTCAGAACTTTTAGTACAAGGACGGTGCTGGGCGGACTTCTACGATCTGCGCCTTGAGAATGGCAAGGACAAATCAAACTCAGGTATACATATAAAGTATTGCATACCATGTAAAATGAGTTTATGTTGTTGGGCAGACTGGATGGACCGTTCAGGTCTTTATCTGCCATCATTTACTATGTTGCTATGTTACTCTTTGGGGTTCTACATGGAATGTTGCTACTAATTGGGATTCTAGAATCTTGTAACTCTTTAGGGTTCCAGAATGTTCAGAACCTAGTACAAGAAGAGTGCTGGGCAGACTTCTACAGTCTGTGCCCTGAGAAAGGCAAGGACAAATCAAACTCGGGTATACATATAAAGTATCACATTTATCTTGTTGGGCAGACTGGATGGACCGTTCAGGTCTTTATCTGTCATCATTTACTATGTTACTATGTTACTCTTTGGGGTTCTACATGGAATGTTGCTACTAATTGGGATTCCGGAATCTTAAGAACTTTTAGTACAAGAACAGTGCTGGGCAGACTTCTACGGTCTGTGCCCCGAGAGTGGCAAGGACAAATCAAACTCGGGTATAAAGTATCACATACCATGTAAAATGAGTTTATCTTGTTGGGCAGACTGGATGGACCGTTCAGGGTCTTTTATCTGCCGTCATTTACTATGTTAGTTACTATGTTATGAGAAACCGTAACAACAAACTCCTTCCTTACAAACTGAGGTCAATGGTACATTTTAAATCATAGAAACATAGCAGCAATGGGGCAAAGACACTGAAAGTTAAAACCCTCTCCAGCAGCCAGGAGCCCTGTACAGTCACCTGTCTGAATCATTTATCTAGTTTGATGGCTGAGGAATTGACTGTTTAGCTTGAAATTGAGGGTAGGTTGAGCCAGTCTGGGTTTTACTTCCATTGCTTTCAATGGAAACAAAACCCGGACTGGATCAACGTGTCCTCCTTTTTCTGGAGCCGTATGGTAACCTTACCTTTAATGCCCAAAAAGTAAGAAATGGGACATTAAACAGCATCTCATTAACCTCATTAACACTCTCATTAACCTGCCGCCCAGGAACTCCCGAAGGTCGGCCCGCTCGTACCTCAACCTCCACTACCCTGGCTCCTCATGGCCTCAAATATAAGACCATCTACGGTTCCTCTTTTCCTAATCTCAGCACTCAGTTGTGGAACGGGTTGCCTCGAGAGGTCAAGTTCACTTCAGATCACCCGACCTTCAAGAAGCGGCTCAAGACCTTCCTTTTTGGCAGTGCATACACTAAGAACCTACCTCTCTACCCTCATCTCCCCCCTACATTCCTGCCCGTAACCTCCGCTCACATGACAAATCCCTCCTCTCAGTACCCTTCTCCACCATTGCCAACTCCAGGCTCCGCTCATTTTGCCTTGCCTCACCCTATGCCTGGAACAGTCTTCCTGAATCCCTACGCCAAGCCCCATCCCTACCCATCTTCAAATCCTTGCTTAAAGCTCACCTCTTCAATGCTGCATTCGGAACCTAACCTTTCGAACATATAGGTTGCCCCAATCTGTCTGACCTATCTGATTAACTGTACATTTGTCTTTTTAGATTGTAAGCTCTTCGAGCAGGGACTGTCCTTCCATGTTAAATTGTACAGCGCTGCGTAACCCTAGTAGCACTTTAGAAATGTTAAGTAGTAATAGTAGTAGTAACCCAACAGGTGCCATACCCTTCTAGCCTGCGGCTCCTTCCATGATAATTTGTCACCTCCTCTCTCTTCCTCTCCCTCCGTTATTTCTCTCTCTCTCCTGTGACCTTGTCCACTGTACTTTGTACTATTGTTTGCTTATTAATTATTGTACGCCACATTGAGCCTGCCCATGGGCAGGAATATTGTGGGATATAAATGTCAAATAAATAAATAAATAAATCTATTGGGCTACAGGCAAACAAAGATCCACCAGCAAGGGTGAGGCCAGAGCAGCCAGATCCTGGACAATCTGAAGTCTCCTGAGTCAACAGCAAGTATGGTATAAGATAAGGCTTTTTCATTGGACTACAAATGCATGTCTTTACTAGCTTTTTTGGATTAATTTCTTGGGTTCAAACAAAATGAGCAGTTCACAGCAACAACAACAAAAAAAAAGATCAGAAGCACTTGATAGATAATGTAGAATGTTAAAAATGGATTTCTTGGCTGCCATCCTTGTGGTATGTGTTTCTCAGGGGTGGTCCGTGGGAGATGTGAGGAGAAGTGGAAGGATGTGAGGCAATGTGCAGAGACTCATTATGGGACCTCATTTGCATAAGTCAAAATTCAGGGCCATATGCAAAAAAACGGTTAGTCAATGGTAGGCCTGACCCTGTATGGAAACAATCCGGCATATTCAAAGCGAGTTAAATGGCCAGGAACAGCCTCCAGCCAGTTAACTCACATCTCAACCACCCCTGAGAAACACATACCACAAGGATGGCAGCCAAGAACTGATCATTTTCAGTGGCATTTAACTGGTTATCACCAGGGGCGTAGCAAGACTTCGGCAGGAGGGAGGTCCAGAACCTGAGGTGAGGGGGCACATTTTAGCCCCCCCCCCGGTGCCGCCGACACCCCCCCCCCCTCCCCGCCGCGACCACCAACTTTGCCCCCCCTGCCGACGACCCTCTCGACCCCCCCCCTCCCATCGCCAACCCGCCGTCGCCTACCTTTGCTGGTGGGAGACCCCAACCCATGCCAGCCGAGGTCCTCTTCTTCCTGTGCAAGGCTTCCTTCTGTTTCTGACGTCCTGCACGTACAACGTGCAGGACGTCAGAAACAGAAGGAAGCCTTTTGTGGGAAGAAGAGGACCTCGGCTGGCGGGGGTTGGGGTCCCCCGCCAGCAAAGGCAAGTGACGGTGGGAGGGCGGGTCGAGAGGGTCATTGGCAGGGGGTCCAGGGCCAAATCTATGGGAGCCCAGGCCCCCTGGCCCCATGTAGCTACGCCATTGGTTATCACCACTGAAAACGACCAGTTAGTGCAAAAAAAAAGCCGGCAATGCTGAGGGCATTCCAGGGACATTCTGGGTCCGTGACTGGTTAAGGCTTGATATTCGGAACGTAACCGGCCAGGCTTAGCGGTCAAATAAGGCCATATAAACAGCAGGCCTACCTTTGCTTGTAAGCTATGGCCGGTTAAGTCTAAATATTGACTTAACTGGCCATGCGCTAGTTGGGGTTGAAAAACCCGGATATTCAATGCCAGGCTGAATGCTGGCAGTAGGCAAAGTGCTGCCTGCTGCTGGCTGAATATCAGGGGGAGTATGCTCCAGTCTAAACACAACTTGATTTGAACCATTATAGTAATATATTCAGGCAACTTACAGGCTGATTTTCAAAGCACGTAGACTTATAAAGTTGCATATGTTACTATATCACTTTTGTAAGTCTATGTGCTTTGAAAATAACTGCCTTAATGTGTTTAGGCTAGTGTCTGAGGTTTAAGTGACCTTTCGTGACCTCTTGTGGTGACAGCATTTCTGAGCAGCTATCTCACATCTACCTCAACATTACTGAGATCAAGATTGGAGCACAGCAACTTTATTTGAGAACAACTTCTCTCATAACCTTGGATGACAAAAGTACAATCTATCAAAGGTAATGGTGTGTGTTGCCTTGCGTTATTACCCTGAGTAACAACAGCAACAACAGAGATCCATTGAGCTGTTTACGAATCTGTTTAGCACAATACATTTATAAGAAAGATGAGGATGCAAAATGTTGCTCCAGAAAATGCGCTGTTCCAGATCCTGCATCTTACAAGATTGGCCCTACAGCAGCACAGTGGTCCAGTAACCTTCAACATCCATTACCAGTCACCTCTGCCCTCCAATGAGGGGCATCTTTGTGCTCTTCTGTGGTCAGTGCACCTATCTCCTTGTGGTAGCCTCGTCTCCTTCTTAAACCCCAGTTGATCACCTTCTCAAAGTGGTAACCCCAGCTGCCAAGGTCTAAAATATAAATTAACATATGCTTCCAGTTTCTCCTATATAAGCACGCATACATAACCGATCTTTACCACATGATTGATAAACCTCTTTGATATTTATGATCAAGCATTACCACTTCAACCTTATGCTGAATAGAGACTCTCTATAATCGATGACCTAATGTATGTTGCAATCCAACTTATTCTCAGGAATCTTCCTGCAATACCATAATTTATTCTTCTTTACCATGTATGTATGCACATGGTATATATACCATGATCTGTTCCATATATGCTATGTTCCATGTATGTAAGCACCTTAACGCAATAACATTTGTAATTCTGTTACCCGGAAATGGCAACCGCCATTACGGCAAATGTAAACCACATTGAGCACATTGTAAGCTCTTTGAGCAGGGATTGTCCTTCTATGTTAAATTGTACAGTGCTGCGTAACCCTAGTAGCGCTTTAGAAATGTTAAGTAGTAGTAGCCTGCAAATTGGTGGGAAAATGTGGGATACAAATGCTACAAATAAATAAAATTACCAAAATCCATAAAAACAGCACACGACAAATAATTTCTGAAAATTACTGAAAACCAACCTATTCAAAAAGGCATATCGCAAAGATCCATCCTAAACACCAGTAAGAAATTTCCACCGGAACTACACAAAACGTAACCTTTAATTTTCTGATTGTTCAAACTAATCTATTCATGATTGAAGTTTATTATTTCTGTTTGTTCAACCTGATTGAAGTTTAATCTTATACCTTTTACTTCTCATCACGAAAATGAACTTTCTTTACCTGAATATCTAATCCACCTGGTCACCTCCGTCTTAACTATGTATTTTCTGTTTTCTGGAATTGGCGATCACCAATACGGAACAATGTAAGCCACATTGAGCCTGCAAATAGGTAGGAAAATGCGGGATACAAATGCTACAAATAAATAAAATTACCAAAATCCATAAAAACAGCACACGACATAAATAATTTCTGAAAATTACTGAAAACCAACCTATTCAAAAAGGCATATCGCAAAGATCCATCCTAAACACCAGAAAGAAATTTCCATCGGAACTACACAAAACGTAACCTTTAATTTTCTGATTGTTCAAACTAATCTATTCATGATTGAAGTTTATTATTTCTGTTTGTTCAACCTGATTGAAGTTTAATCTTATACCTTTTACTTCTCATCACGAAAATGAACTTTCTTTACCTGAATATCTAATCCACCTTGTCACCTCCGTCTTAACTATGTATTTTCTGTTTTATGGAATTGGCGATCACCAATACGGAACAATGTAAGCCACATTGAGCCTGCAAATAGGTGGGAAAATGCGGGATATAAATGCTACAAATAAATAAATTAGCTCATCAAACCATGGGGTCCTAACCCAGACTGGTGTTGTTAATAGTGGCAAGTAAGAATTCACTCCACCAAGGTCCAGGTTAAAAGTGAATTTAACAAAGTAACATAGTAAATGATGGCCGATAAAGACCTTCATAGCCCATCCTGCATGCCCAACAAGGTAGCACAAGCCACACCCACCACTGTACGGGTTACACTCCTTCATGCTTGAACATTGGCATGACAACAAGAGCAGTTGGCAATCTGCTACTACGCCTATCACATATAGGCAGTTCTACATGATACAATATCTCACCACCATGCCAATAGTCTGAAGAGTAGATTTATTATTATGGCCTCAGCATTGTCGCATTCATTATGCTAATGTTAAACCAACAATGCAGCCATATTACTAATTCATATTTTACTTTAATTTCAACAAGGTGTATTCCCTTCCTCTACAGAGATACATAACACCCACAGTCATAGCGTATGATATAAATGTGGTATAAAATAGGCATACTTGATTCTGAAACATCTTTGCCATTTCGAAACAGACCATAGAAGTCTGCTCGGCACTGGCCTTACTGCCCAACTATCCCGACTATAGAGTTGCTGTCAAAGCCTACTCCACCTTCTAGTTATGTTCCATTTACATGATTATTGTTCAGACTGAACAGCCCACGCTTGGACATTTCTTTTCAGTGGGCTACTTGAACATTCACCAGTTGACGCTCAGAAATGAGGATGATAAGTAGCAGATGGAGAGGAGGAGACTGGGGCAGAGGCTCCTACGCAGACAACATCACCACACTTTGGTTTGTCGTCAGTAAATTCAAGCCTCTGCTTTAACAGAAGCTTTTGATGGTCAAGCAGACTGGAAGATATTGACACATCAGGAAAACAAACGAACACCTACCCTTCCGGAAACTGCTGAAGACTTGCCTCTTCAAACAAGCCTACCCAAACGAATCATCCTAACTCTCGAACCTAACTCCACAACACTAGTATTACCCAAACACCAATCCTTTCCCCACATCTCTATTGTCCTACTCTATGTAATAATGTCATTTCTGATACTTTGTTTCATACATTGTATTAACTCTGTGATACTTGTACCTTACTCTATATGTAACTATGTCATCTCTGATACTTTGTTCCATACTTTGTATTAACTCTGTGTCACTTTGTACCATACCATGTAAGCCGCACTGAACCTGCTATCGAGTGGGAAAGAGCGGGGTATAAATACTACAAATAAATAATTAAATTTTAGGGAGCTGTGCTCTTGCCAACACTTTTATCCTTCCCCCCCTCCCCCCCCCCCAAGGACTTCATTGTGGAAAGCTTCATGAATATAGGATGCCATGCCAGTGGCTTGACACGGCCCCAGCTAAATTGTGAGAAGCCCGTGAGTCTAGAAAAATATCTTTTATTACAAACGTAGCTTCTCTTTTCCAGCATGAATAGTACTGAAAATTTCAAAGCTGCATTCCTTTCAGAAAGCACTTCAAAATGGCCGACATTCTTCGCCTGGGATGTTGAAATGTTGCTTTGGACTTCCTCAGATGCAGGTGGATAGGACAAAGCAGCAGCTGAAGCAAAACTGTTTAACCTGACTGTTGTTTCGTGTATGAGTGACATACAAGGTCCAGTAGTTTGCGTGCGCTCCATTGATCAGTTTGGCAGGAGGCACGCTGTGACATCATCAGTCTAAGTTAGTGTGACACGATATGATTTTATCAAATGAAGGGCTTGGTGATGGATTGTGTTATTTGGGAAGTGGAAAAAGAAATATTGATTCGGGGAGACACATTGTACGTCGCATTAATATCCTGCAGGCAGGGGCTAAGAGAGACTATAACACATCGTTCCTCTCCCTTCCATGACGAAGAATCGGCATCCAGCAAGGTCCCTCTGTAGCCTCAATGGGAAGTGATGAATTACAGACATTAAACGGCTTGGAAAGCTATTTATTAAGAAAATATTTGCTCTTTTCCCATCACAATAGTAAACAGGAAGAAAAAAAGAACCATTATATTTGGGACAGTGCTAAGAGTAATTGCCACTTCAGAGGGTACAAAGCATTCCCGTAAGGCTGAGTCCTTTTTTTTTCCACTAGACAAAGATGAAACAAAGAACAACACATGGATTGCTGAGAATAATGATGATGCGTTTCTTTTATTATTATTATTGTAAGCACACATGAAAGACCCGGACTGGATGTAAGAGATAACAAGGAAGTTTCACGTCAGCCCAGGTCAGTGAAACAGGCTGATTCAGTACTGGTTTTGCTCCATTGCAAGCAAGAAGTTATTATAAGGAAAGAAAAGGTTACACCCCCAAGAATGCAAAGGGCAAAGCCGGCATTGAATCTGAATGCTGAATTAGCAGGGGCTGGGCTGGGGTGGCAAACCTATTACTGTCTGATCGTTTTTAGGGTCTCTTTGCCCAATAGCTAATTTTGCCCCTTTCCCCATCAGAAACAAATTGTGCCGTTTTAGTCACTTCTCCCACTGATGCTCCTTGTGACTTGGGCAGATCACATCACCCTCCATTGCAGTTGCTAACGCGTGATACTGTTATACATGTTATTGGTAACTAGATCCCATCTGCAATGCGATAACCTGTATTAACCATGTTAGGACACACTATGGCAGCAGTGCCCTTTAGTAACCCCAGCTGTTAAATTATAAACCCTCTGGAGACAGAGAAATACTTCCTGTACTTGAATATAACTCTTTCAGAGCTCTGGTCTGGGGAGGAGGCATGTGTGATGCCAAACGTAAAACATAGTAAATGACAGCAGATAAAGACCTGAACGGTCCATCCAGTCTGCCCAATAAGTTAAACTCATTTTACACAGCATGTGATACTTTATATGTATACCTGAGTTTGATTTGTCCTTGTCATTCTCAGGGCACAGACCGTAGAAGTCTGCCCAGCACTATTCTTGTACTAAAAGTTCTGAAGATTCTGGAATCCTAAGCGTTACAAGATTCTGGAATCCCAATTAGAAGCAACATTCCATGTAGAACCCAAAGAGTAACATAGTAAATGACAGCAGATAAAGACCTGAATGGTCCATCCAGTCTGCCCAACAAGATAAACTCATTTTACATGGTAAGTGATACTTTATATGTATACCCAAGATTGATTTGTCCTTGCCTTTCTCAGGGCACAGACCTCAGAAGTCTGCCCAGCACCGTCCTTGTACTAAAAGTTCTGAAGCTAACATAGAAGCCCCTTAAAATTTACACTGAAGCCGTCCCTATCTATTCAGTCACAATCAGGGCGTACACCGTAGAAGTCTACCCAGCACTGTACTTGTACTAAAAGTTCTTAAGATTCTGGAATCCTAAAGAGTTACAAGATTCCGGAATCCCAATTAGTAGCAACATTCCATGTAGAACCCCAAAGAGTAACATAGTAAATGACGGCAGAAGTTTGCCCAACACACTTCTTGTACTAAAAGTTCTGAAGATTCTGGAATCCCAATTAGTAGCAACATTCTATGTAGAACCCCAAAGAGTAACATAGTAACATAGTAAATGACTGCAGACAAAGACCTGACTGGTCCATCCAGTCTGCCCAACAAGATAAACTCATTTTACATGGTAAGTGATACTTTATATGTATACCCAAGATTGATTTGTCCTTGCCTTTCTCAGGGCACAGACCGTAGAAGTCTGCCCAGCACCGTCCTTGTACTAAAAGTTCTGAAGCTAACATAGAAGCCCCTTAAAATTTACACTCAAGCCGTCCCTATCTATTCAGTCATGATCAGGGCGTACACCGTAGAAGTCTGCCCAGCACTGTACTTGTACTAAAAGTTCTTAAGATTCTGGAATCCTAAAGAGTTACAAGATTCCGGAATCCCAATTAGTAGCAACATTCCATGTAGAACCCCAAAGAGTAACATAGTAAATGACGGCAGAAGTTTGCCCAACACTCTTCTTGTACTAAAAGTTCTGAAGATTCTGGAATCCCAATTAGTAGCAACATTCTATGTAGAACCCCAAAGAGTAACATAGTAAATGACGGCAGATAAAGACCTTATGGTTCATCCACTCTGCCCAACAAGATAAACTCATTTTATATGATATGTGATACTTTATATGTATACCCGAGTTTGATTTGTCCTTGTCATTCTCAGGGCACAGACCGTAGAAGTCTGCCCAGCACTGTTCTTGTACTAAAAGTTCTGAAGATTCTGGAATTCTAAAGAGTTACAAGATTCCGGAATCCCAATTAGTAGCAACATTCCATGTAGAACCCCAAAGAGTAACATAGTAACATTGTAAATGACAGCAGATAAAGACCTGAATGGTCTATCCAGTCTGCCCAACAAGATAAACTCATTTTACATGGTATGTGATACTTTATACCTGAATTTGATTTGTCTTTGCCTTTCTCAGGGCACAGACCGTAGAAGTCTGCCCAACACCGTCCTTGTACTAAAAGTTCTGAAGCTAACATAGAAGCCCCTTAAAATTTACACTCCAGCCCATCCTTATCTATTCAGTCACAATCAGGGTGTAGACTGTAGAAGTCTGCCCAGCTCCCATTTTGTTTCCCCAATTACCGGAGTCGCCACCCAATCTCCGCTAAGATTCCATGGAACCATTCCTTCTAAACTGGATTCCTTTGTGTTTATCCCAAGCATGTTTGAATTGGTATTACTCAAGGGTGCTGGGCTTGACATCCTGGGCACCGAGTTCAAATCCCACTGCTGCTCCTTGTGATCTTGGGCAAGTCATTTTTTTCTCCATCGAGCTAGTATGTGGAGGAAACCTGGTTTGAATTTTATAGACTTCACATTTGGTTGCATTTCTGTTTAACGTGCATACTCTGCGAATCCACTTTGTGACCCCTGAGGCAGACGCCTTGGTGCATCGAAACACGGGTCCCTTGAGCAACTCATAAAGAGTTTTCATCATCATCATCTCCCGAGTTGTTTTAGTCTGTGGTCAGCCTCTACTCCCAACCGTGGCTAATTCAGGTCACAAGTACCTGGCAGAACCCTCCATTGTGGTAGAACAGTATTACATTATAAGCCCTCAAGGGACAGTGAAGTACCTGAATGTAAGTCACATTTTGGTCTGTCTTCCCCTTGTGTCCTGTACGCTCCTTTTAGTGAAATTGAGCGTGTTCAGTTTCACTAAAAGGAGCGTGCCGGATATAAGGGGAAGACAGAGCAAGGCAGGCAACATGGTGGCGCTGGAGACCGGCGCTGGACAACAGTTCAGCCAGCAAAACCAGGGGCCCACAGGAAATTTTTTTTTTTTGGGGGGGGGGGGGGGGAGGGCCAGGCCCCCATTGCTTCACATAGCTACACAACTGGTGCAAATTATGATTTTTAGTGTGCTGGACTACCCCAGCTGTAAAGGTCTCAAGTACAAAACTTATTATGGATCCAATTTCTCCTTCCTGGGCAGCCGTCTATGGAACGCTCTCCCTAGACCTATCCGAGCAATCCATGACCACCTACCATTCAGAAAAGCACTAAAAACCCATCTATTCAAACAAGCCTACCCGAAAGACCCAGATTAATCTCATGAATCCATCTACCTTACATATACTGAAGAGAAAACGACATTGACCCAGACTCTATCTCCCACCTTACCCTCCTCTGTCTATCACCTGTCTCTACCTACCTACCCATCCATTTACTACCCATCCATCCTTCTATTATGTTATACTTAATTTCCTACTTTACATAACAAAATTCTGTGTTACCTATTACTATGTAAGCCGCATTGAGCCTGCTTTTAGTGGGAAAGTGCGGGATACAAATATAATAAATAAATAATACTTGGGCCTGTCTAAATTTTGTTTGCAAGCATTGCAAATGGTTCAGAACTTGGCTGCTCGGCTGGTGTCCGGCCTTTCGCATTTATAATCATGTATCTGCTTTGTTGTGACAGCTGTGTTGGCTGTTTGTGACACAGAGGATTACATTATACTGCTAGTGTTGGTCCATCAGGGACTGTGCAAACAGCAACAGGAGAGCACCACTACGAAAATCCCAAAACAACGAAACAAAACAAAAAACGTAGAAAAGGAGACAACAGAAGTTACCAGCTCTGGGAGTGTAGAGAAGGAGATTCCACACAGGTAACTATCCAGGAAAAAAAATCTTTATTGGCACCAGTATGGGCCCAACACGGAACTGTGTTTCGGCAGAACACCTGCCTCAGGGGTCGTAGAAACACTTGCTCACAAAATGGTGTAGAAAACAGCAGAGCTTAAGAACGCAGCAAAAAGTAACGAGATCACCGCTAGATGCCACAGTTGAATGCAAAACAGAAAAAAGCTTTGTATTCAACTGTGGCGTCTAGCAGTGAACTTGTTACTTTTTGTGATGTTCTTAAACTCTGCTATTTTCGACACCATTTTGTGAGCTGAGTTTGTCATAAGAACATAAGAGTAGCCATACTGGGTCAGAAACAAAAAAAAGGCAAAGATCTGCAACAGAAATAGCAAATCAAAAGAAAAAAAGCAGATCAAAAAAGACAAAAAAATAGAACAGGAGGGTAACAGAAGAAGTGGTTTATTACAAGTTACCCGACGTGGCCACGTTTCGCCCTCAGGCTGTGTCAGGGGTAAAAAAACTACAAAATAAAAATAGATAATGAGTAAAACATACACATCACATTGTATATTTGAAAATAAAACATATCTTAAAACACTATCACATCATATAATAAAAACAGATCAAATCTAAAAACATAATACAATAATGTATCCTGCTTTCCAAACAGTGGCCCAAGCCAGGTCACAAGTACCTGGCAGAAACCCATATTGTGGCAACATTCCATGTAGAACCCCAAAGAATAGCAAGATTCTGGAATCCTAAAGAGAGTGACAAGATTCCATGCAGAATCTCAGAGTAGCAACGTTCCATACTACAAATCCCAGGGCAAGCAGTTGCTTTCCCATGTCTGTCTCAAACATTTCAAATATTAAAAGAAATGCACACCTTTTGCTTTAAATTGACTATGGGGCTTATTTTCAAAAGAGAAAAACATTTTTAAAAAATGACATGTCTGCATTTGGACATTTATCTCACAAAAACGTCCAAATCAGTATTTTTGAAACCTCTTTTTAGATGTTTTACTCTGAAGTCCGTCAGAAGGACATCTAAATCTCAAGGGAGCGTGCCAGGGGTGTGCTCAAGGCGGGACTCAGGCGTTCCTAAGACTTAAGACGTCTTTCAGTCATAATGGAACAAAGCAAAACCGTCCAAGACTAAACCTTAGACGTTTTGAGCTAGACCTGTTTTTATTACGAATAAGGCACAAAAAGGTGCCCCAAATGACCAGATGACCACTGGAGGGAATCAGGGATGACCTCCCCTTACTCCCCCAGTGATCACTAACCCCCCTCCCACCCCCCAAAATTGTGATAAAGAACATTACTTGCCAGCCTCTATGCCAGCGTCAGATATCATACTCAGGTCCATGACAGCGCATGCAGGTCCCTGGAGTAGTTTAGTATTAGGTGCAGTGCACTTCAGACAGGTGGACCCAGGCTCCTACCTCTTTATGGAGGACACCGTGAGCCCTCCAAAACTCACCAGAAACCCACTGTACCCACATCTAGGTGCCCCCTTCACCCGTAAGGGCAATGATAGTGGTGTACAGTTGAGGGTAGTGGGTTTGGGGTGGGTAAGGTAAGGGAGCAATGGTCAGATGTGTACCTGGGAGCAGTTTATGAAGTCCACTGCAGTGCCCCCTAGGGTGCCCTATTGCTGTCCTGGGATATCAGGGGGACCAGTCTACTAAAAACGCTGGCTCTTCCTATGTCCCAATGGCTTGATTTTGGACGTTTTGCACTTGGACGTTTTTTTTTTTCCAAAAATGGCCCAACAAAACCCCATCCAAATCACAAAACGTCCATAGTATTTTCAAAAACAAAAGATAGACATTTATCTTTTTCGAAAACGACCTTCTTTCCTGTTCAGAATTTGGACAAAATTCTGATTTAGACATTCTATCGAAAATGCCCTTCTTTGTTTCGGAAAGTCTAATGTTTTAACTGTGAATGATTTTTTAATTTGTTTCCCAGCTTCTGTGACATCTATACAGGGAGTGCTGTGGCTGGAACAATGTCACAGAACTAACATGGAGGCAGCTGCTACCCTACCCTCCCTGTGACTCGCGGCAGGATTTCAGACCCCCAGAAAGCAGGTCATGGAGTGCCATCATGTGGAGGCTTTGCTGCTTGCAGGTTCTTTATAAGATGCTCTCCTTGCTTGTTATTTTAACAGAAATGCAATGGCCTATCATGTTCTCCAGTGCCCAAGGGGAAATGTTTACATCTGCATACCCCCACACACCAGAGAACTCCATGCTTTTCTATTTACTCCTTCCAGGTCCTTCCCAGCACCCCCTCTCCCCCACTGGTATGCCACCATGGAATAATTAAGATGGTGGATCCTGCTGAGACCTGATTTCAACTCCAGTGGGTTCACTGCAGCTCATAGTTTTCTTTGGATTTCTGAGTCAGATACAGCTGCATGGATGGGTAGGGATTCGGGACTGGAATATGATGGGATGCTGCAGGGCAGTGCATTGGCAAAGTGAACTTCAGGGAGTTTATTACTTGAATAGCAGGGGCTCCTGGAGGGTAAGAGGGAGGTGCACTGGCAGAGCTGTGTGTATGAGGGTCTCAGTTGTTAAATTGCAGAGACTGATGCAGGGTGGGACCGGGCCAAGCTGCAGTGCTGCTGTGTCGCATCGCTTCAAGTTCCCGGCAGTGGCGGTGGTGCAAGGCAGGCAAGCAGGCAGACGAAAGCAGCAATTCATTGGCCTCCTGGGTTATCGCGTTAACACGTAGCGCAATGTCTTCTCTGCCGCCGCAGGTCCTCTTCCTGCCTCGCTTCACCGTCGCTCATCCCTCCTCCTCCAGACTCTGTGACTACTTCCTGCCTCCACGGTTCCACTGACACTGCGACAAGAAGGGTCTGTGGTGACAGAGAAGACTCGGGGTCAAAACACGATAACCCAGACCTCGCCAGCACACAGCGTGTGAGTGCAGCAGGAGACAGACAGTCTGCAGATGCTGAGGTAGGTAGGGTCATCACGTTTGGTGTAGATAAAGGTAAAACCCCATCCTGCAGGCCGATAATTCACAAGACACAAGTTCTGACATTACATAGGAACAGCTCACCATCCAGCCTTCCCCAAACACAGTCTCATACCAGTGGTGTAGCTATGGGGGGGGGGGGAGGAGGTTGGCTGGTGGGGGTCCCCAACCCCTGCCAGCTAAACCGTTTGACACACACTGGTCTCATATTGCCTGGCGCCCTGTTTTGTTTTCAGTCGCTGTGCACGCTCATTTTAATGAAATGCGCGCACATGCTCAGTTTCATTAAAATGAGCTTGCACAGTGACTGAAAACAGGACAGGGCGCCAGGAATGTGAGACCAGCGCGAGATAAACACATTAGCTGGCGGGGGTTGGGGACCCCCACCAGCCAAGGTACCTTCACAGTGGTGGCGGAGGGGGGGCAGAAACAGTGGCAGGGGGTCAGAAGCAGTGGCAGGAGGGCAGTAGCAGCCGGGAGGCAGGCCAAAATGTGCCCCCTCACCTTGGGCTCTGGCCCCCCCCTACTACTACTTATCATTTCTAAAGCGCTACTAGACGTACGCAGCGCTGTACACTTGAATATGAAGAGACAGTCCATGCTCGACAGAGCTTACAGTCTAATTAGGACAGACAAACAGGACAAACAAGAGATAAGGGAATATTAAAGTGAGGATGATAAAATAAGGGTTCTGAACAAGTGAATAAGGGTTTGGAGTTAAAAGCAGCATCAAAAAGGTGGGCTTTTAGCTTAGATTTGAAGACGGCCAGAGATGGAGCTTGACGTACAGGCTCAGGAAGTATTCCAGGCATAAGGTGCAGCAAGATAAAAGGAACGGACTCTGGAGTTAGCAGTGGAGGAGAAGGGTGCAGATAAGAGAGATTTACCCAGTGAACGGAGTTCCCGGGGAGGAATGTAGGGGGAGATGAGAGTGGAGAGGTACTGAGGAGCTGCAGAGTGAATGCACTTATAGGTCAATAAGAGGAGTTTGAACTGTATGCGGAAACGGATAGGAAGCCAGTGAAGTGACTTGAGGAGAGGGCTAATATGAGCATAACGACACTGGCGTTATGCTCCCCAGTGCTCCCCCTCCCTTCAAGGTCTGGCTACGCCCCTGCCATACAGGAGGCACAGGTACAGCCTGTGCTTCTTTGGAACACATCCTGCGATACCAAACAAAACCTGGGAGAGAGCCTGGAACAAGTGAACTGCAGCCCAGGCCAGGCTGATGTTCCATCAAGCAAAGGTAACCGAAATCTCAGAGTTCAGCTCCACAACTTCCAGGGGCCTCAGTGGATAGCTTCCAACATACCCAGCTCCAGGGTGTGGGGCCCTTAAGATTGTTTGCCCCAAGCCTGGCTTTGTCTTTTGGCGGCTCTGGGGCAGGAAAGAGGCGCATTGGTAGAGCTGTGTAAAAGGGTCAGAGTTTTTAAGTAGAAGAGATTGCTGCAGAACAGGGTTGAGGTACACAGGCAGAGAGCTGAGTGTGAGGGTCTCAGTTATTAAATAGCAGATGTCGCTATAAAGCAGGAATGAGGTACACTTGTAGAGCTGTGTATAAGGGTCTCTGTTGCAGGGCAGGAATGAGGTGCTCTGGCAGAGTTGTGTGTGAGGGTCTCAGTTATTAAATATCAGACGTCGCTATAAAGCAGTAATGAGGTACACTTATAGAGCTGTGTATAAGGGTCTCACTTGCTAAACAGTGGAGATTGTTGCAGGGCAGGAATGAGGTGCTCTGGCAGAGTTGTGTGTGAGGGTCTCAGCTGATAAACAGCAGGGAAGGAATGAGATGCACTGTTAGAGTTGTCTGAGGGTCTCAGTTGTTGAATAGTGGGGGGGGGGGGGGGGGTGCTTCAGGGCAAAAATGAGGTACACTGGCAGAGATATGTGTGAGGGTATCACCAAAGGGTAGAAATGAGGTGCAATAGCATTATTACATTTGTGAACCTTCTTTCACTAAACAACCACATGGAAACGGAGAGTGTATTTTGGCCCCTTGTGTTGTAAAGGCTTTGATGTTATTCGTTCTAGTGCTTTCTCTGCTGCTGCTCCTTCCGTACGTTATGGAACTTGTTACCTTATATACCTTTAGAACAGAACCTACTTTCATCAAATTCAAGGCCTATATTAAAGCTTATTTTTTTTGAAGCAGCCTTCAGGCGTGCGATGCCTTGATGAAAACGGTAACGGAATTCAAACATGCGTGGGATGTGCATAAAGGAATCCTGTGCAGTAGGAATGGACCCTCAGAAGCTTAGCTGAAATTGGGTGGCGGAGCAGGTGGGGGAAGAGAGGTTGGTGGTTGGGAGGCGAGGATAGTGGAGGGCAGACTTATACGGTCTGTGCCTGAGTCGGTGATGGGAGGCGGGACTGGTGGTTGGGAGGTGGGAAATACTGCTGGGCAGACTTGTACGGTCTGTGCCCTGAAAAAGGCAGGTACAAATCAAGGTAAGGTATACACATACGAGTTTATCTTGTTGGGCAGACTGGATGGACCGTGCAGGTCTTTTTCTGCCGTCATCTACTATGTTACTATGTTACTTGATGACAGCTACTCTTGAATCGCGGCTGACTGACGATATGGCTGTGCTTGTGCTTCTTTCCGCAGTATTGTTACTTTATTATTTAATTTTATTTACATTATTAATTTAGTTTAAATGTATGTTATTTTATTTACAGTTTTAATTATCTTGTATATATCAGTTTTAAAATTGCAATCTTTATGTTTCTGTCCTGTCTGTCCTTCCTTCTCTTTGCGTTTTTAATTTGCTTTTACCCCTTTTTAAATTACGATATGCAGTAGATCAACTAAATTGAACCTTTAAGTGTCTGCTGTGTTTCTATACGAGGAAGCAGTGCTGCCTTTCAGTATAATCTCACTCCGATGCCCGGGGAAGGCTGCTTTAAAATTTAATGCTCTTGATATTATTTTAACACCAACAATTACAAGAAGTTAAATATTGACAATAAAATGCGGAGCTCTGGCTGTGACATTTCCTTATTTTCTTTATATTAAAAGCCATCACTTAACGTACAGCAGCAGCAGAGAAACATCCCTTCCCTTCTCTGCTATGCATCTAGCCACCTGTTCTGTGTCCGGATAACTCACCCTCCTTTATATGAAATTAATCAGGTCCCTGGAGTTTTATTAACAGACCAATGAGCATCTGTGGTTTATTTCTTCCCCACACCTGAATTCCTCAGGTTCCTAATTTTATTTTTTAATGGTACATTATCTGAATAGTTAATTAGTCTTAATTTATACCTTGGAGCATTAATTAAGAGGGAATGAGATTTTACTTGCTAAAAGCTAGAAAGCCAGGAGTCAGAGCTACCTGGTGATTTCTTCCTGAGGGAAAGCAAGGAGAAGTTTCTGCCTTGGCCTTGGCCGCAGGGGAGTTTGTTAACCCCTTTAACTTTCGCTGCCAGGCTTTGCTACAGCTTTTGGTGGAGATTTCTGCTGGAAGAAACAGGTAAACGCAAACATCTGTCAATGCCTAACTGATCAGATCAGAGGAGAGAGACAACTGACAGAAGGGCTGATAGAGATGAGAGAGAAAGCACTCATTACTCACAGACAGAGAATGATATCCAAAATGGAGTACATAAGTACATACGTGTTGCCATACTGGGACAGACCAAAGGTCCATCAAGCCCAGCATCCTATTTCCAACAGTGGCCCATCCAGGTCACAAATACCTGGCAAGAACCCAAAAAAGTACAAAACATTATCCCAGAAATAAGCATTGGATTTTCCCCAAGTCCATTTAATGGTCTATGGACTTTTCCTTTAGGAAGCCGTCCCAAACTTTTTAAAACTCCGCTAAGCTAACCGCCTTTACCACATTCTCTGGCAACGAATTCCAGAGTCCACTTACACATTGAGTGAAGAAAAATTTTCTCCGATTCGTTTTAAGTTTACTAATTTGTAGCTTCATTGCGTGCCCCCTAGTCCTAATATTTTTGGAAAAAGAGTAAACAGATGCTTCACGTCTACCCGTTCCACTCCACTCATTATTTTATAGACCTCTATCATATCACCCCTCAGCCGTCTTTTCTCCAAGCTGAAGAGCCCTAGCCGCTTTAGCCTTTCCTCATGGGGAAGTCGTCCCATCCCCTTCATCATTTTCGTCATCCTTCTCTGCACCTTTTCTAATTCCACTATCAGGCTCATTTTCAAACGAGAAGGACGCCCATCTTTCGACACAAATCGGAAGATGGGCGTTCTTCTCACAGGGTCGCCAAATCGGCATAATTGAAATCAGATTCTGGGCATCCCCAACTGCTTTCCTTCGTGGGGACGACCAAAGTTTACGGGGCGTGTCGGAGGCGTAGCGAAGGCGGGACTTGAGCGTGCCTAACACATGGGCATCCTCGACCCATAATCTGGTCCTGTTTTTCTTACGACCAAGGCACAAAAAGGTGCCCGAACTGACCAGATGACCACTGGAGGGAATTGGGGACCACCTCCCCTTACTCCCCCAGTGGTCACTAACCCCCTCCCACCCTCAAAAAACAATTTTTCAAAATATTTTGTGCCAGCCTCAAATGTCATACTCAGGTCCATCACAGTAGTATGCAGGTCCCTGGAGCAGTTTTAGTGAGTGCAGTGCACTTCAGGCAGGCGGACCCAGGCCCACCCCCCCCCTACCTGTAACACTTGTGGTGGTAAATGTGAGCCCGCCAAAACCCACCACAAACCCACATCTAGGTGCCCCCCTTCACCCGTAAGGGCTATAGTAGTGGTGTACAGTTGTGGGGAGTGGGTTTTGGGGGGCTCAGCACACAAGGTAAGGGAACTATGTACCTGGGAACAATTTTTGAAGTCCACTGCAGTGCCCCCTAGGATGCCCAGTTGGTGTCCTGGCATGTCAGGGGGACCAGTGCACTACGAATGCTGGCTCCTCCCACGACCAAAGGGCTTGCATTTGGTCATTTCTGAGATGGGCGTCCTTGGTTTCCATTATCGCCAAAAATCAGAAACAACCAAGTCTAGGGACGACCATCTCTAAGGACGACCTAAATGTCAAGATTTGGGCATCCCGGACCGTATTGTTGAAATGAAAGATGGACGTCCATCTTGTTTCGATAATACGGGTTTCCCCGCCCCTCCACCGGGACGTTTTGCGAGGACTTCCTCAGCAAAACTTGGGCATCCCTTTCGATTATGCCCCTGTATATCTCTTTTGAGATGTAGTGACCAGAATTGAACACAATATTTGAGGTGCATTTGGATCATGGGGCGATACAAAGGTATTATAAGTTTCTTATTTGTGTTTTCCATTCCTTTCCTAATAATACCTAACGTTCTACTTGCTTTCTTAACCACTTACACACACAACTTACAGAAGCTGTGCAGGGCGTCAATGTGGGTTTGAGTTCGTGTTCGAGAACAGAATCTAGATGCCCAGATGCAGTTATAAAACAGTCACTCCCCCACGCAGTATTTGAGTGTCTAAAAGGAGGCACCCGGGTACAGAGCCCTCCAGCGACAGGGAAATACCTACTATGTCTGAATGAAGCTCATTTTGAACTACAGTTGAAAAAAAGGCAAAAGTCAAATCTAAATAAATAAATATTTATTTACAGAATTTATAGCCTGCTAGTTTCCAATGATAATTGCTGATCGTTGTGTACAAACATACATAATGCAAAGCATGAAATAAAGTAAATAACATAACATTTTGTAAAACAATATGCAATTAAAAGAAATTGTCTCTATAAAGACATGACATGATAAAAACCAAATGAATACATGCAATAAAAGAGATTTTAAAATAAACGTACCATTGATAACATAACACAAAGGCTGCATTTATCCAAGTCAGTTTCGTCTTTGCTAGGCTACAGAGAATGCCTTCTTAAATAAAAAATGTCTTTAATTGCTTCTGGAACAGTAATTAATTATATTTCCAAGGGTAAATTGTTCCACAAAAAGGTACGCCAGCAGAGAAGGCTCAAATGTAATAGTCGCAAAACGGGGCTTGAAGAAATGTGGAAACATCCAGCAGTTGTCGACTTTCAGATCTCAAGGCTCTGAAAGGATGAAACAAACAGAAAAGAGCCACAGTGGCAACGGGGGGGGGGGGGGGGGGGGGGGGTTCTTACTTGGGCTTCTTTTTCAAAACGACGCTACTGATTAGCTGTGCGCTGCATGCAAAGAAGCGTGGCCATGGGCTTCTTCACATCAGTGGCGTAGCTACAGGTGGGCCTGGGTGGGCCAGGGCCCACCCACTTAGGGCTCAGGCCCACCCAACAGTAGCACACATTTAGCGATAGCTGGTGGGGTCCCAAGCTCCTCCAGATGAAGAGTTTCCCCTGATGGTAATGAAAATGCTACTGTCCATTATTCCAACACCTGCACACGCTCAGTTCTCAGCGCCTGCGTGCTGCAGACTGCCAAGGTGGAAAGAAGCGTTTTCCCGCCAGCTGAGATATTTTTCTGGGTGGTGGTGGGGGGAGGAGAACACTTGGTGCCCACCCACTTCTTGCCTAGACCCACCCAAAATCTGTTGTCTGGCTACGCCCCTGCTTTCACATTCAGTGCACACTAATCCGTACCACCTCTTTGTAAAAGGAGTCTTTAATATTTTGTGGAATATAGTAAAGATTTAAAATTTGATCTGCCAAATAGGACTAAATTCTATATATCATGCCTAAAAAATCAACTCCAAAATAAAATATGCCTAAGCGTATTCTATAAAGTGCGCCTTAATTTAGGAGAAACATACGTGGAGGGGCATAATCGAAAGGGGCGCCCAAGTTTTCCCCGAGGATGTCCTCGCAGGACGTCCCAGCGAAGGGGTGGGGAAACTCGTATTAGCAAAACAAGATGGGCGGCCATCTTTCGTTTCAATAATACGGTCGGGGACGCCCAAATCTCAACATTTAGGTCGACTTTAGAGATGGCCATCCCTAGAGATGGTCGTCCCGATTTTCGGCCATAATGGAAACCGAGGACGCCCATCTCAGAAACGTCCAAGCCATTTGATCGTGGGAGGAACCAGCATTCGTAGTGCAGTGGTCCCCCTGACATGCCAAGACACCAACCGGGCACCCTAGGGGGCACTGCAGTGGACTTCAGAAATTGCTCCCAGGTGCATAGCTCCCTTACCTTGTGTGCTGAGCCCCCCAACCCCCCACCAAAACCCACTCCCCACAACTGTACACCACTACCATAGCCCTTATGGGTGAAGGAGGGCACCTAGATGTGGGTACAGTGGGTTTCGGGTGGGTTTTGAAGGGCTCACATTTACTACCACAAGTGTAACAGGTAGGGGGGGATGGGCCTTGGTCCGCCTGGCTGAAGTGCACTGCACCCACTAAAACTGCTCCAGAGACCTGCATACTGCTGTCATGGAGCTGGGTATGATATTTGAGGCTGGCGTAGAGGCTGGAAAAATATTTTTAAAAATATTTTTTTGGAGGGTGGGAGGGGGTTAGTGACCACTGGGGGAGTAAGGGGAGGTCATCCCTGATTCCCTCTGGTGGTCATCTGGTCATTTAGTGCACATTTTTGTGGCTTGGTCGTAAGAAAAACGACCAGGTAAAGTCGTCCAAGTGTTCGTCAGGGACGCCCTTCTTTTTCCATTATGGATCGAGGATGCCCATGTGTTATGCACGCCCCAGTCCCACCTTCGCTATGCTTCCAACATGCCCCTGTGAACTTTGGTCATCCCCGCGATGGAAAGCAGTTGAGGGTGCCCAAAATCGGCTTTCGATTATGCCTATTTGGGCGACCCTGGGAGAGGGATGCCCATCTCCCGATTTGTGGTGAAAGATGGGCGCCCTTCTCTTTCGAAAATAAGCCTGCAAGTAAAACATGGTGTAAATCCCAAGGCCTAAATTAGGTGCAGACAGGGTGTATTCTATAACAGCACACATACGTTTTAGGAATGCCTATGACCTGATTATTCCACTCCCGTGGCCTTGCCCTCTTTTCAACTATGCAACTTAGAATTTACGCACATCACGTTATAGAATGCATTTAAAGAGTTCTGTGCGTAAATTCTAATTAATGCCAATTAGTGTCAATAATTGGCAATTATCAGTGCTGATTGGCTTGTTTAATTAAGTTGCAAGGGCAAATACAGACTATGACTGGATTTGCGCATGCTACTAAAGTCGAGCTGTATAGAATCCGGGGGATAATGGGTAAATTATATGTGCACTTAAATTTCTAGAATTCTGGCACATATGTAAAATTGCTTGCATAAGCTAGCTGAGCAGTCAGCGCTAGTGTAGAATTTAGCAAACAATTAACTTAGGGGATTTCAACATCGTCCCCAAGCTTAGGGACCCTTTTACTGAAGCTGAACATGCTCTAACAGACATTAATGCGCAGTAAATGATGTGCAGACTATTTTATTCCTATGGGTCATGTGACAGCATATGCTAATGTCTGCTACCATGTGCAATTAGAGTGTCCTGGGCCCCCTTCCATCCCTGGGTCCCACATCTCTCCCCCCTCCCCAGATCCAGGGTTGCCAGGTGGAAAATTTTTTTCTAGCCCAATCCAGCCCAAAAACCAGCCCAAAACCCGCCCAAACACAAACCCCGCCCCTGACACCCCCACCCCCGCGTCATCACCCCCGCCCCGCCGTCACCGGCCCCGCCCCCGCCATCACCGGCCCCGCCTCCCACGTCACCGGCCCCGCCTCCCCCGTCATCAGCCCCGCCTCCCCCGTCATCGGCCCCGCCTCCCCGTCATCGGCCCCGCCTCCCACGTCATCGGCCCGCCCAAAACGTCACTAACCCCGCCCAAAAAACGTCACTAACCCCGCCCCCCCGCGGCCGAAAAAGGCAAAAAGCCGCCCAAAAAACCGCACAGAAACCCAAAAAGCCGCCCAAAAAACCGCAACCCGCCGCGGGCAAAAATTTCCCGCGGCGGGTCGCGGAAAACCGCCCAATTGGGCGGTAAAACCGCCCACCTGGCAACACTGCCCAGATCCAACATCTTTGCTTCCCTCCCCCCCCCCGATGCATAGGGTTACCATATTTGGTCCCCCCAAAAAGGAGGACACATGCCCCACCCCCCCACCACACCCCGTGCCCTTTCACACTCGCCCCCCTTTCACACCCTCGCACCGCCCCCGTGTCACATACTCCCCTCCCCCCTATCACACACCCTATCACCCCCACTCCACTCCCCTCCCTGTCACCCCCCTTCCCTTACTCTACTGCCCTGATGGTCTAGTGACCTCTTCGGGGCAGGAAAGAGCCCCCTCTTTGCTGCCCGGAGCACTGCCCTGCATCCTGTTGCTGATCTCGGCGCCGATTCAAAATGGCCGCCGAGAGTTGAAGTCTCGCGAGGTCGCTTCAACTCTCGGTGGCCATTTTGAATCAGCGCCAAGATCAGAAACAGGATGCAGGGCAGCGCTCCGGGCAGGAAACAGGGGGCTCTTTCCTACCCGAAGGCGGAAGAGGTCACTAGACCACCAGTAAAGTAGAGTAGTAAGTAAGAGGAGGGGAGGGCCGGGAGGCTAGCATAGGACAGCCCGCCTGCCCGCCAGCCCGTCTGTCCAGAAATCCGGACAAACAGGTAGATTGGCAAAACCTTCCCAGTTGCCCGGACACGTCCGGGTAAATCTGGACATATGGTAACCCTACTGATGCACCATCTCTCTCTCTCATTCTTTCTCCCTCCCCCAGGTCCAAAATCTCTCCCCCCTCCTGAGGCCAACATCTTCCCCTCTCTCCTGTCTAGGGATCTAGCTCTCTCCCCTCATATTTACCTCAAAAGTCCCTTTCTCCATACAAGGCTCTGCCTGTTTGCTGCTAACATGAACCTTCTCTCTGCTGTGGCCCCACCTTGTAGAAGCAGGAAGTTATATCAGAAAGGGGTAGGCCACAGCAAAGAGAAGGTTGTGGTCAGCAGCAAACAGCCGGGGTCCTGTATGGAGAAAGGGACTTTTGAGGGGGGGGGGCAAAAGTGTGAGTAGGGGGAGTGCCACACCTGGGTTCAGGGTGGAGAGAGTTGTGGGACATGTGGGGAGGAGGTAGTAGGCCTACCAGCTGCATTGGGCACTGCCCAGTTGCCTGAATGGTCAATCTGCCCCTGGCATGTGCTCAACTTTAGTAAAAAGGCCCTTGATTATCTAACATTTAGGTATTAAGGGTCTGGAAACAAAGAGAGACAAAGCGCATCATTGCAGGGATGGATACAGTAATGGGAAGAAACAACTGAAAAAGGAATAATTCTCCTTTCTCATAGTAGAAGATCAAAGGGGCAGCTGAGGGCAGACAAAAGAACATAATTAGTGGCAGAAACAAAATTAGACAATTTTATGGACGATGGGTTAATTATAAGCTATTAAGGATAGCAGTCAAGATGTCTCTTCGGGTTCAGTGCACCCTTAAATCTTGACTGTTCAAAGGGGAGGGGAGGGAGACCTCCACACACGGCCTGTTTCTTGGGTATTCCCTCTGAGCAGCTGCGGCAACCCCGCTGTTGTGAGAAACCGTTGGCGTATTACTTGTCAGTGTGCCCTTCACAATAAAAAATCAGCAGAAAGCAGAAACTAGAGCTAGTGGCCTTCCCAACGATAGTCACCAGATCCCACCGTTCCCTACAATATTTCAACACATTACTGTACAAAATGAGCCCCTGGAATTTGTAGGGTGTCACTCAGAACAAGTCACCACAGACAGAAATAATTAAATTACTTTTTCACAGCAGCCCTAATTATATGATGTAGTCCGCATTCCCCACACACCCAGTCCTTTCTCCCTGAGCTCCCCCCCCCCCCCCCCCCCCCCCCCTTCCATTCTCCTTTTGCAAGCTCAGGAAGCATATTTGCCCTCTGGAGACCAAGGTAGCTGCCACTTTCTTAATGTCTCCTCCAATAGTTAATTAATCCCCGGGGCAAAGGTTATAATTACAAGCTGCTTTCCCTTCTGCAAACTAATACAAGGAGAAACTTTTGTGCTTTGCTTAATTGAGCGGCGAACTTGAGGCCACAGGTCACAGCTGTTTCTCTAAATGAGCAAAAAGGCCTTTGGCAGCAGCGGGAGGAAAACTAGTTCATTATCCCTGTAAATATCAAACAATTATTCCAATTAATTACTAATTGAAAAGAACTGATCTAGCGGGCTCCCTGAACACATGGAAAAGCCCCAGTGCTGATGTTTGCTATAGAAAGTCTGGCTAAGGGCTTTGGCTTAACATCCTAACGGGACTCCCAGTCACGGTGTGACTGAGGTTGCATCTTCTGCCATCACTAAAATATCCTTTCTAGGCTGACTCAAGTTACTGGCTTATCTGCGACTCTCAAGCCCAGCACAAAAAGGCTTGATGGACCTTTGGTCTGTCCCAGTGAGGCAACACTTATGTAAATAGTTTTGAATATGGGTCAGAGTGGCTCTGCTGAATAATGTTATCTGAAAAGTCTTTTTAGGTGTACCAGGAACTCTGGATGGAATCCTGCTGGGGTGATAAAGATGTTATACTTTTCAGCTCTTGAAACCCTTTGGCTCATCAGATGGTGAAACCAAGCTTATAATTAAGATGCACAGCAAAGTCCATTCACTCCTCTTACTTCCCTTTTAAATGATACAGCAGCTTTGAAGGGAAGATACTTGGCTCCCCGATCCCCTCTATTTCAGACAGGGCAGAGGTCCTGGCACCTGTACACCTCAACCCCTCTCCTGCTGAATCAGAAGGCTGACCTAGCTAATGTGTGATTAGCTCAGATACCTTTACAGAAAGCATAGCCCTTCCTAACTTACCACAGCAGTGCTATATGCAATGAGCATGTAAATTACTGTCACATTAAATTGGTGGCAATAATCGAGAGCTCATTGTGAAATGTCACCCTTCCTGTTAGTGCCTGAGCTGCAATTGGCTCAGGCACTGATAAGAAGGGCGATATTTAAAAAAAAATAAGTTGCCACTGGTCAGCATCAGCCCAATCCCCCTCCTCTCCCACCTGTTGACATGGCCAGCCCTCTCCTGACTTTAAAACTGCCCTGGTATCTAATGGCATCATTCCCCCTCCCTCCCCCCCCCCCCCCCCCAAAAAAAAACAAGCAAATTCCCTGGTGTCTAGTGGCACCATTCCCTCCCACCTCCTACCCCCTGCCCAACCTGACTTCAAATTTTTGAAAAAAAAAGTCCCTGGTGACTAGTAAGGACCCCCCAACTGATCATCACCCAGCCCCCCCCCCCCCCCCCCCCCCCCCCCCCCCCCCCCCCCCCCCGATACCCATACCTCTAAATGA
Organism: Microcaecilia unicolor; assembly: GCF_901765095.1. NCBI lineage: Eukaryota > Metazoa > Chordata > Amphibia > Gymnophiona > Siphonopidae > Microcaecilia > Microcaecilia unicolor. Next base: position 8,805,057 of record NC_044042.1, read on the forward strand.
GGTAGGAGAAACATTCCTGCCTCTGGTGCCATCATCTTCAAAATGGCGGCATGATGCATCAAACGAGGCCAGGATGCCATATAGAAATCATAAAGAAACTCCAAACCGCTCAAAACACCGCAGCCATACTGATTTTTGGAAAAACGAAATACGAAAGTGCCAAACCCCTACGCGAAAAACTACATTGGCTCCTGATCAAAGAACGGATTGCTTTCAAAATCTGTACTCTAGTGCATAAAATCATCTATGGTGAAACCCCGGGATACATGAGACCTCATTGACCTTCCAACCAGAAACACCACAAGATCAACACACATATACCTAAATCTACACCACCCAAGCTGCAAAGGAATTAAATACAAATCAACCTATGCATCCAGCTTCTCCTTTATAAGCACGCAACTATGGAACGCACTACCAAATACCATGAAAACAACGCACGACCTATCAAACTTTCAGAAAATCACTAAAAAAACATTCAAAAAGGCATACCCTGATGACCCAACTTAAATGCCTCGATCCCACAACACAATGAAACTAAGACTCAAATTGATCACAACTCAACCCTTCCTCCTTATTCCCTGATGTGTTTATCCTACACAAACCTTCTACATTGTAACTCTGTATCTGCTATACCGGAACTGGTGATCGCCATCACGGTTACTATGTAAGCCACATTGAGCCTGCAAATAGGTGGGAAAATGTGGGATACCAATGCAATAAATACATATAGGTGTAAATTGGCTGCAGAAGATTACCGGGTTGGAGAGACTCCTACCTGGTTATTGCCCGCTAACTGGGTGATCCCCAGATTTTCAGCATATAATTGGACAATGCCACTGAAAATCCATAGAGGCCATTGCAGCACTATTGGTTGGTGCCAATGAGGACTGGGATGGAATCAGGGCAGAGCTGGGAGTTACCCGGACACCACTAATATTCAGCAGCAGTACCCAGATAACTATCCAGTTACGTTAGGATGGCATAAAGGCTTTCCTAAGTTAACTGGGTATTTATCTGATACCCTGGGAACTGTCAGCAGGCTGCCAACTGGCTGGATATTCAGTGCCGGAACCTGGATCAATGCCAGCACTGAAGATCCCTGGACCACTCAGCTGGAGGTGGCCAGTCTTGAAAAATATTCTGACAGCTGCTGGCTGAATAATACCCCAATAGGGGTGATTTGTAAATTAGTTCCTAGATGTAGATACCACTTACGTGTGTCAAATTCACCATTAGGTGCTTATATGCACTAGGCGATAGTCTATAACGTATAGAATTCTGTAGACTAGTATGAACTATGCATGTCACATGGTGCATCTAAGCACATCAACTTACTCCTTCCATTGATATGGCATAAGAGGGCACACCTACACATGGATATGCCAATGCTGACCTTACCTTGGTGGTCTATAACAGAATCTTGGCTTCAAGATGTCGTTATAGAATTGGCATTAAGTGCACAGCATTGGGGCATCTAGATTGAGGTGTCAATCGATAGACTTGCCCTCATAGTCTTTTCTTAGGTAAATCAGAACCACAATTCTATGCAGACACGGGAGCAAAACCAGGATTGTATTCACCATTACTGAAAACAATTGAACGCAATGACCTATCTTTATGTAGTGTCGCTTAAGTGGTTAAGTGCTGAATATCACACTTAACCACATAAGAGATAGCCAGCTGTATAAACTGGATATTCAATGCCAAAGCGTAAACCAGGGGTGTAGCCAGACACCCAATTTTGGGTGGACCTGAGTCCAATTCTCAACCAGCATCTCTCCCACCCTTCTACCTCAGGCAATCGGGAATCTCTTACCAACACTCCCCCCAAACCCCGGTACCTTTTAAGGCCTTTAGTTGTTCGCTGGCAGTGACACCAAAGACCCTAACTAGAAAAAAAAATCACATAATTTCAGCGACTACAAGTGCACAGTAATTGATCACATACCGAAGTCCATATGGGGAGGAGATATAAACAAAAGATTGATACAAAAAGAACAACGGTGGATATACAAGTTGGGGTCTTTGGTTCCGGTGGGAATGAACAGCAGAGTTGGAAAGCCTTTTTATAAGATTAATAAAATTAAAAAGTAAAATCATCAAGAAAAGGGGACCACTCATCATAACAGTAGGAAATGTGTGTCCCGTTGAAACCCGAGGCGTTTAGCACCCTTAAAATCAGCAGATTGGCGCCATCTTTAGAACAGAGCAACAATAGAGAGCAAAAGCGGAAAACACGGAAAAAGGCAAAGTAACAGATCAAAGATTAAGTGAGTACACGAGAATATTGGTGATTTCACACAGTATAAGATAATCTTCTCTATTTTCAGGGCATGAAAACCGGGGGTTCAGCTCCTAATGAAGCGGTAGCGAAACAGGAGCTCGCTGTAGAGCGAACCTACTAGAAGAAGCCCGATAAAAGATAAGTGCCATTCCCTACACTCAGACTTGTAGGGGAGGTACTGGTAAAAAGCGGATTAAAGACTCATGAGGATGCCCGCTGGTAACCGCATTGGTAACGTTGAGACCCAGCGGTAGAGCGGAGCGGTGCAGTTCAATATAGAGTGAATTTGCACCGGGTATCTGAAGTCATTTACCTCTTTACAGAAACCTGTGTGACATGTAATGGTGTGCATTGGAAATAATAGAACTTGAATTTTACAACACCAATTTCCTTATTCTCCTCCTAGACCAGACCAGACAAGTGGCTTGTGATCCCCAACCAGTAGATGGAAGCAAAGAACACTGATTTTATGTGTCATCACTGCTAATATGAGGACTGGCGCAGTCCTGGAACTTGCCAGTATTCTCTGCCTCCAGTATATGGTTGGCGCAACAGCAGGATGTGGGGTCTGGCTCCCAGACAAGAAGGACAGAACAAATAGGGCTACGTTACAATTTCAAAGTTCTAAGGATAAATAGTAGGTATGAAGAGAAACAGGGCCATGCCACAGCAACCTTATGAAACAGGGTGGCCTTATTTATTCCTGAGAAAATGCCAAACCAAAAATAATAAATTTGAAGACAGGATATGAACTTCTTAAGAGATGATTCAGTACTAATATCCAGGGGGAGGCTGTGCCACAGAGTAGGAGCCAGTACATTGAAGCATGAGTTTCAGGTGAGGTCACGTCTAATCTTACAATTTATTTATTTTATTTATTTGCTGCACTTGTATCCCACATTTCCCCACCTATTTGCAGGCTCAATGTGGCTTACAAAATGTTACACGCTATCCAAAAATACTAGGACTAGAGGGCATGAGTTGAAGCTACAGTGTGGTAAATTTAAAACGAATCGGAGAAAATTTTTCTTCACCCAACATGTAATTAGACTCTGGAATTCGTTGCCGGAGAACGTGGTACGGGCGGTTAGCTTGACGGAGTTTAAAAAGGGGTTAGATAGATTCCTAAAGGACAAGTCCATAGACCGCTATTAAATGGACTTGGAAAAATTCCGCATTTTTAGGTATAACTTGTCTGGAATGTTTTTACGTTTGGGGAGCATGCCAGGTGCCCTTGACCTGGATTGGCCACTGTCGGTGACAGGATGCTGGGCTAGATGGACCTTTGGTCTTTCCCAGTATGGCACTACTTATGTACTTATGTACTTATGTACAACGACAAAGGATATTCAGAAAGTTATGCTGGGAGGAGCGAAGTGGTCTTTGTGTTGAATAGGTATCACTAGAAACAGAGGGAGATCGACACAGCAAACCCAATGTGTAATGGTATCTAAATGGAATCCAGGACATTACTGGGAGCCAATGTTCAGCTTGAAGAAGAGCAGTGACATAATTAAATTTCTTCTTTCCAAATAATACCTTAATGTTTGTGTTTTGAATTAGAGGGAGTCTTCTAAATTGAGAACCTGTTTGTCCCCGATATAAAGATCTGCTTGAACCCAATTGAGAGGTTACCAAGTCAAGAATAAGGTATGCAGTGAAATCAAGAACAGATCTGGAGGAGCAAAAGAAGCACTATAAAACACTATATACAGCACTATATGTTCCTATATAACAGAGGTATATGGGATTATAATACATGGCACTATCCAGCATTACTAATCGGACTATAAAAATGTAGACTCAGACTTATTTCATCTTTCACTACTAAAGTCTGTTTTTTGATGAGCCATGGCCTTGTATACAGACAAAAGAATGGTGCCAAGGGTGCCAATGTACCAGAATAACAACATTGTCATCAGCACCAATGTCATAACCAGACCAACCAAGGACTCTTAGAATCTCCCTTGTAGCAGGAGAGATGCTGTGGCTGCCAAAACTGCACATTGTTCATAAAACCTCAGCTCATTGTCAAAGTGGCCCCTTCAACATGGTGCCAGTGAGACAATCTTGTGGCCCTTGAAGCTGCAACATCTGGAATAAGCATAGGCCAGAATGCATGTCATCAGCCCAGCTGCAGCTCATGATTACTATATAAAAATGGGGTTTTATTTGATACAAAAGGCTGTTGTGTTGACATTTCATCCAAGGTACAGCTCTGCTGTACATTGGACTGACCATCTGAGGAACACTCTGCAATCAACTACATCAGGTTTTATAGTTGCCATGAATAGATGTTTTAAGTGCAGCAGGGGTGGAGTAGCTAACTGAATTATAAGTTTGCCTAGGATGTTGTGTGTTTACTTTGAACTGTTTCTATGATAAAACTATTTTCTGTCTTCATTCCTGCAATTTTCATATTGTTTTTGCTGCTATTGTAAATAAATAAGCACTCATTTTTATAATACAGTGCACTCCATTTAAGTGCACGTCGGATAAGCACATGCTCTGTTTAACTGCATGCCATACTTCGGTCCCATTTTTGATGTCATCAATTTCTATGGGGACAAACTTTGGTTTAGCGCACCACTGATAAGTGCAATATTCGCTTACATGCATGGTTTAAGACTGCTCCTCTGCAGGGAAGACGTTGCATAAGTGCACGCATGGAATATGGAAGCCAATTGGCTCGTGACAACCACTGAGATTTCAAATTTACTGCCCCTTTAGCTGCCACAGGCAGAATAAGTGAAAGAATGTTCTTAGAGTGTACACTGGGGTCATCGTCGCGGTGGAATTGTAAGACTTTAACACTGGCTGAACGAATAGAAGTTCTTAAAAAATTAGAAAACAATCAAAGTCAAGCATCTATTGCTAAAGAATATGGTGTCAATCCCAGTCAAATTTCACGTGTCTTGAAGCAGAAAGACCAGCTTTTGGAAGACCGGCAAAACAATACAAATCCACAACGGAAACGAAAACGGGCGGGAAAAGCTGAGGAGGTAGAAGATGCTGTTCTTTGGTGGTTTTCTCGAGTCAGGAGCAGACAGTTTCCTGTCAGTGGTCCATTGCTTATGGAGAAAACTAACCAGCTAGCTGAAAGTCTTGGACTAACTGAATTCAAAGCCACTATTGGATGGTTGGAAAGATGGAAGGAGAGGAACAGCATAAAATTAAAAAAACAGCATGGTAAGAAACAAGACGCTGATGACTTTGGTGCTAAAAATTGGGTTGTTTCAGTTCTTCCTACCATCTTGAACGAGTTTGCACCTCGTGACATTTTCAATGCTGACGAAAACTGTCTCTACTGGCAAGCGATTCCTGATGGAACACTTGCATTCAAACATACTGAAACTACTGGAGGTGAAACGTCGAAGGACCTGACTGACGATCCTCCTTTGCTGCAATATGGATGGAGTGAGAAGTTGGAACCCCTCATCATTGGAAAGAGCAAACAGCCCCATTGCTTCAAGAAAGTTAAGCGACTTCCTGTGTCATACGAGGCTAACGCAAATTCATGGATGACTGGGGAAATTTGGAAACAGTGGCTAAAGAAGTTAGGCACTAGAATGCGAGCACAAAGGCATCAGATTTTGTTGCTTTGTGATAATTTTGCTGTACACAGGGATGATGTCAGGCTAACGTCAAGGCGGTCTTCCTGCTACCAAACACTACCTCTCTGATCCAACCTATGGATCAGGGCATAATAGCCAATTTCAAACAACATTATCAGGCTCTTCTGCTACGTCGTCTGATGAGCGTTATGGATGACCAGACTGGCAAGGATAAACGTGCTGTTGAACTAGCTCGTAATCTATCACTGTTGGATTCCCTACATATGTAGAAAGAAACCTAGAATCATGTTACACAGGCAACCATTGTGAACTCCTACAAGCGGGCAAGCTTTGTTAAAGACGTGGAGAGGGACAAAACAGATGCAGCTGTTGCAAACGTATCAGATAAACAGGTTATTGACATCCCAGCTGGTGTTACTGAAGAGGAGTTTCATCGCTACGTAGCTGTTGATTACGATCTACAAACAGCTGACAACAGCACTGATGTGGAGACATGCGCCTACACGCAGGCAACAATGGCTGATGATGAAACAGAGGATGAAATGAGCAGCGAGGCATATGCAATTCAACAACCTCCCGTCACTTTTGCAAGAGCGCTGGAGAGTCTCAACACTGTGCGGGCCTATCTGGAGGCCACTGGATGTCAGTACTATGACAGTTTTTACCGTCTGGCAGACGTAGTCTATGGAACTCACAGACCCATTAGTGTACAGAGGACTATAACTGATTACTTCAAGTAAGCCTAATGTCAGTTAACGGAGACTGTATACTGTACGTATCATAATGAACAGTACTGTACATATGTTTATCAGATGTCAAGCTTCTTTGGGTCACAACAGTTAAATGCATGCTTCGGTTAACTGCATGCATTTCTTTGGTCCCAGACCCTTGCACTTAAGCGGATTGCACTGTACTTGTTTGTGGAGTTAGTTCTGTTGTTATTTGGGTGTTGGGAATTCGGGTCTAAAGATAGAAGGGAAAATTTGCTTCTGGCACTACTTTAATGCTGGAATATGGCAGAGTCCTGTTCTTTTTGTAATCTATACTAAGTGTCAGGTTCCCCTAGAACACCCCAAAAAGTTCTTATTTGTGTATGCCCCACAGACTGGAGGTTCAACTAATATCTATATCAAGATAAGATTAGATCTAGATCAGATATGGTAAGGACAACCCACAACCCACATCCCAGTATGCTATCTTTGTTTACAGAACACTGGGAATACATTCTGTAAAACACCCCTGTTTTGGCAGTTTCCCTGGAAAAGAGGACCTTGTAGACAGAGTTTCATTTTCTAAATAATTGAATAGTCTAATGAGCTACTTAAGTTAGAATTCCTGGTTTTAAACTCTGAGACAGCCCTGTTTTATATGCCCATAAGCATGAGTGACTATTTACTGTATAAAGACAGTAAACCATACATTGCAAGTTTTAAAGCTATCCCCTACAAGGGTAATCAATTATAGGGACTAAACTAACACTCATTAGTTTTAGTGTGAACTAGAAATTACTGAATAATAGCATCAAAAGTGTTTCATTTCTGTAAGCATAGTAAAGACACATTAACCCCTTCTGTTGATGAAACTGTGCTCTCTCATTTTAATACTGTAATTATCTTCCTTTGGTATGCAGTCAATTCTAAGTAGCAGCATACTCGTTTAATTTAACTTTAATAAAAACAAAATATAAAGGGAGTGAGGTAGTCATAAAACAACAAAATATCAATAATCCTCACCAAACTTAACAGACATATATATTAAGCAGATTAAATCAAGGAGGAAAAAGCCTCAGCAAACCCTGACCATTTTTAAATTCTGTCAGTCATGGGCTTAGTTGCAATCACTGGCAAAAAAAAAAAATCCTTCATTGATCAATTATTACAATTTAAATCAAGTTCTGAGCGATTTAAGTTTTGTAGATAAGCTTGCACAAATGAATGACCCTCTTCTTTACAGCATTAAAGAAAATCCGCCTCCAATGATGGCCAGGGAATAGCTGGAGGACCTTCAACAAAAAAGAGGAAAAAAAATGAAAAACTAGGGCTGTTCATTTAACGTGATTAATCACGATTAGTCGCGTTAAGATTTTTAATTCGCAGAAATTATTTTAACTCGATTAATCGCATCAAGCTGCTGCTCTCTCCTATAAGGAGGAAGAAAAATGGCAGAAAGTCGAATGTGAAAGATGTTATAGGGGAAGAAGTACAATATGTCAGTTTTGAGAATTGACATCTGCAGTCTATATTTTGCACTATACATGTGAAAATGTGAGGGAGACACCGCATGCAATTAATCGCGTGATCAAAATTTCTGATTGCGATTAATCATGCGTTTAACTATTTTACATCGAGAGTAGCCCTATTAAAAACACATTAGGAGCAACTATGTACTCAACTGTTAAGACATATGTTTTTTTAACATGCTCAGCACTGTTTCACGGTTGCATAAGGGCTGAGTCCCAAAGATGGCACCTCAACATTTCAAACAGATGCCAGCTGAGAATTAACCAATCATCGGTCATGGTGGGGTTAAAGCACATCAATCAAAAGAACTACTACTACTATAAATCACTTTTATAGCGCTACCAGTCGTACGCAGCGCTTTACAATTGAACATGAAGAAGAAAGACAGTCCCTGCTCAAAAGAGCTTACAATCTAAATCAGGACAAACAGAAAAGACCAAAAAGGATAAGGGAAGGACAGACAGAAGGACACATAAGGATAAGATGAAAGAAATAGTGCCATTCAATTTTACTATCTAATCCATTCGGTTCAAGGGAATTAAATTTTATAAATTCACCACTGCTCTAGTTGTAAAAGACACTTCTCCTTCTGTCTCCGCCTCTCTCATGTGGTGCCACAAAATCCAAAGCCATGCATTTTAAAGAATAAAACTCATGTTGAAATTGTCTACAATGATTTACCAAACATGTATCTTTTTGTTTGGCAATAGTATTTTTGTGTTCCACCATTCATGTCTTAAAAGGACGTGAAGTTTGCCCAGTGTTCACTTTATCACAAGGACACCAAATGCAGTACACGACACAGGAAGTAAGGCAGGTAGTTTGAAAATTCAATTTATAGATCTTACCATCCTGAAGATTTTTAAAATTCAGTACCTGTCATGGCGATGGCGCAAATAGAACATATAGTATGACCCACAACTAAGGGGACACATAAGACATAAGCATCGCCACACTGAGACAGACCAAAGGTCCATCTAGTTCAGCACCCCGTCCCCGACAGCGGCCAATCCAGGTCACAATCACCCGACAAGATCCACGGAGTAAAGCATTTTGTACTGCTTGTCCCAGGAATAGTGGATTTTCCCCTACACCCAAAAACATTCCATGGCCTTTTCCTTCAGGAAACAGTCCAAACGTTTCTTAAACTCTGCTAAGCTGACCGCCTTAACCACATTCTCCGGCAATGAATTCCAGAGTCGAATTACGCGCTGAGTAAAGAAAACTTCTCTCTTATTTGTTTTAAACTCACTGCACTCCAGCTTCATCGCATGCCCCCTTGTCCTAGTATTTTTGGAACGCGTAAACAGATGCTCCACATCTATCATGTCACCCCTCAGCCGCCTTTTCTCCAAGCTGAAGAGCCCCGGCCGCTTTAGCCTTTCCTCATAGGAAAGTCGTCCCATCCCCTTAATCATCTTTGTCGCCCTTCTCTGCACCTTTTCTAATTCCACGATATCTTTTTCATCCAGAGTAAATGTCCGAAGGACTTAATAATTCTTTCAAATTCATGTCTCTACTGAACACTACATGGAGCTTGCTGTTGGTAAATCCTGTGTATTAATAACATTCCAGTGAGGTTTAAACATTTTTACTAATTTGTTTGCTGAACTCGTGTAACGTCCTACACAAGTAAAAACATCTTGATCCACTTCCTGCTGCAGTCTATATTTATGTAACCACTCTCTGTCATTGTATTTAGCACGATGATAGACATTGTTTACAATACTCTCAGAATATCCTTTATCAGATCGAGCTTCTGTTTCAACTCCTTACTCTGCCATTTAAATTCTTCTGTATTCGAACAAAGTCTCCTATATAAAAAAAAACTACGATATAGGAAGGCTATCTTTCAATGACTGCGAGTGATAACTACTGCAATGTAGTAAGGTATTTTGACCAGTCTGTTTCTGAAAAACTGTACTGTGGAATCCATCTTCTGATTTAATCACTTTCACATTCAAAAATGAAATCTCTTTAGCATCCCAATATAGAGTGAATTTAAGGGAAGCATGACTACTATTCAACCACGTAAAAAAAACCAAAACAAACGTAAATCTTTGGAAAAGCCATTCCATAAAAAGAATGTATCGTCTATCATCTAACCCAAAAGGGGATCTTCTCAAAATCCTGTGCATTAAATACTTTGGTCAGTTCAAAAAGTGCTATAAATTTGCAATAGAGGGAGTCATCACAGCTCCCATTGCAACTAAAAGTCCCAATGCACACCCTTAATGTAGATGTCTTCAAAACATATTACAGTCCATGCTTGTCCCATCCATGCAGGTAATTTGCCAAACAGCTAAACCTACTACTACTACTTATCATTTCTATAGCGCTACTAGACGTACGCAGCACTGTACACTTGAAGATGAAGAGACAGTCCCTGCTCAACAGAGCTTACAATCTAATCAGGCCAGACAAACAGGACAAATAAGGTATAAACACAAAGAGTAGCAAGATTCTGGAATCCCAAAGAGCAGTAATATTCTGTGTGGAATCCCAAAGAGTAGCAAGATTCTGTGTGGAATCCCAAAGACTACTATTACTACTACTACTTATCATTTCCATAGCGCTACTAGACATACACAGCGCTGTACACTTGAACATAAAGAAACAGTCCCTGCTCAGCGAAGCTTACAATCTAATTAGGACAGACAAGTAAGGGATAAGGACAAAGAGTAGCAAGATTTCGGAATCCCAAAGGGTAGCAAGATTCCGGAATCCCAAAGAGCAGTAAGATTCTGTGTGGAATCCCAAAGAGTAGCAAGATTCCGGAATCCCAAAGACTACTATTACTACTACTACTTATCATTTCCATAGTGCTACTAGACGTACGCAGCGCTGTACACTTGAACAGGAAGAGACTGTCCCTGCTTCACAGAGCTTACAATCTAATCAGGCCAGACAAACAGGACAAATAAGGGATAAGGACAAAGAGTAGCAAGATTTCGGAATCCCAAAGGGTAGCAAGATTCTGGAATCCCAAAGAGCAGTAAGATTCTGTGTGGAATCCCAAAGAGTAGCAAGATTCCGGAATCCCAAAGACTACTATTACTACTACTACTTATCATTTCCATAGCGCTACTAGACGTACGCAGTGCTGTACACTTGAACATGAAGAGACTGTCCCTGCTTCACAGAGCTTACAATCTAATCAGGCAAGACAAACAGGACAAATAAGGGATAAGGACAAAGGGTAGCAAGATTCCGGAATCCCAAAGACTACTATCACTACTACTACTTATCATTTCCACAGCACTACTAGACATACGCAGCGCTGTATACTTGAACATGAAGAGACAGTCCCTGCTCGACAGAGCTTACAATCTAATTAGGACAGACAAACAGGACAAACCCAGAGCTGTATCACAACTGGATTTGTGCTTCTTTTATATGTAGCCACGCCAGCAGTAAACAATCGCCACCACAAAGGAGACACTTCAGCAGAACAGCTAAGTTTGGGGTTTTTTTGTTTATCTTTGGGACTTAGGGCAATTTTCAAAATTAAGGGTGTGCCGAATGGTGTGCAGTGGGATTTTTGGTGACACCTTGCCTGCTTTGTCGTCACCAGTGTGATTGCTATTTTTTCCAAGAGACTTTTCATTTTTTTTTTTCATCTGAACAGATGTTTGAGCAGTTTTTTCTTTAATTACTGCAGTTTGGTTAGGGTGTATTCTGCTACTGTGAGGTGAACTTCTCACCTGTCCCTTTTAACATTTGGAATGGGGGGGGGGGGGGGGGGTTGAAGCCCCCCGGTTTTCTCCCTCAGGTGAAGTTTTTTCAGCTGTTTCTTTTTTCCTCTTTTCCATAATTCATAAGAACAAAATGTTATTTTCTTGTTCCTTTTGTAGAGTAGTGGATTTCTCTGTGCCTTGAGTACTTTCTCCACTGGGAAGTTTTGAGGTTCTGTTTGCTAAGTATTGCTCCACTATTTTCAGTTTGAAATTAGTGGGACGGAGTGGGAAATTCATCACACAGCTATTTGACTTTGAGACATGTAGAGCAAAACGCCCAAAGTCAGATTTAAACATCATATCGAAAATGTCACTCCAAATGTGCCTACAGGAAAGGGCTGAGAAGCACTGACCTAAAACATTACATTTAACATCTGTAGTGCAAACCATGCAGCTGTAGAATGAGCATGTCTTCCTCTCTGATCAGTGTCTATTTTCTTACCCAATCTGTCTTCTAAAAATAAATACATTTCTACACATCTATAAAATAAACATGTCTCCTTGTCTGCTCAGTGTCTATTTCCTTACTCAATCTGTCTTCTAAAAATAAATACATTTCCGCACAGTGTGCTTTTACCACAGGGGGATTTCCTATAAATATCATAGCTCTGTTCATTAGAGCTATGTTAATTCTAATTAAGGTTCATTAGTATAATTAACTGATCTCCTTAATGGGCACTGCTGCCTCTGTCAGTCAGTTCCTCAGTGTTCGGAAAGCTATAAATTCTCAGTCCCTCCCTCTTTGCTGGCCTTGTTCCCTGAAAAGCAGCAGCTCTGCGGTAAGTGGCGTGGAGAAGATGCTACTGCGCTGTCTGTTCACCCTCTTCATATTCTGCTCCTTAGCGAAGGGTGGCACTGCCAGGTGTCCTAATTAATGCTTCCAAGTGTAGGAGAGAATGAAAAGGAGGTTGGATGAGATGGAAATTCATTTTGCAAGACTGAGGGTTAGGTTAAAGTGTGTGTGTGTGGGGGGGGGGGGGGGGGGGAATAAAACAGGCTGCCACTCAGTTTAGGGGTGCAATTCTGAAAGGGAGCTTTTGGAAGGTTTTACTCAGAAACATTCTGTACACTGTGACTTAAATCACATCTTTTGCCCAGGGGTTTAACGTCCTGCAAGTTATGTAAAGGGAAAATGAACACTGAAGGAAAAATAGGGCGAACAAGATGTATTTGGCAAACTCGGAAAGTATTAACTCCTGTAGCAGAAAACATTTTGCAAACTTTTCCCTGAGCTTGACTCCCTTCTTCACCCCCTGACCCCCATTTTCATTTTTTTTCTACATGGTTCTTTTCCAAGAGCTCCCTCCAAGATAACAAGAAATGGTTATTACATCTGGCCCCACAGGCAGCGGAATGAGGGGGCAGCCATAGGAGACATGACCCCCAAAATTTTTTGTCCTTACTAATTTGACAGTAGGGAGATGAGGGGCATGGATAGAGCTTGATACGTTTGGCCTTCTCAAACAAAGAGATATTCTGCTGCCCTTATCTGACCCTAATCCCCTCTTCTCTAAGAAGCTGAAAAAACTAAGTGGATCACACCCCAGGATCTGAATCCCTTACTCCAGAGTATGTACAGGTGAGCAATTCATGAGCTGAGCTGTTAATGTGCAAGCACATTGCTCTTGCCAGAAAACCAAAAGTTTACTATCGCTGACACCTCAAGATTAACAATGGACATGTGTTATTTTGAAAATTGAAATTGGTGCAAATGTTGAAATGTGTCTATTTTTGCAAAACAAAAAAGCGCCTTGGAAGAATCATGAGTTTGTCTGATTTAGCTGTAGCTTAGATGAGTTTCAGTCAGTCCTTGTCCCTCTACACTAGGGAATGTTTTTCTGGGTGAAATTCATAATAAAAAAAAAAAATTCTCTTTTTCTCCACATATATCTGGGTATCTTCATATGTGGGATACATGCATACGAGTCCTTTCAACAAAGTGCACTAACAGATTTAGCGAACGCAAATGAATTCATGTGCGTTAAAGTGCCATGTATCCTATAGGTATAGAACGGACTGTGGGACATTTAGCACATGCTCATTTCAGAGCATGCTAAATCCATTGGGGCACCTTAGTAAAAGTACCTCATAGAGCCCCCACACACATATTTACAATTGTAAATTTGGGTGAGAGTATTTGCATGCTATTGAGGCTGGTTCTGGTTCCTTGCTTTATAAAGGCGCAAGTGCACTCATGTTGTCTTTATATGATCAGTCCCCCTTATAGTGACATACAACCCAGAGCTGGAAAAATTAAGAAAAATCATAAAAGATCTACAGCCTCTACTCCAGGAGGACGAATTACTGAAAGAGATATTCCCATCCCCACCAGTGCTGGCCTTCCGAAAGCCACCCAACTTAAAACACAAGCTAATTAGAAGTAAGCTCCCAACACAGACTCAAAAAGAAGAGAATGGCACACATCCTTGCAATATATCCAGCTGCAAACTATGCCAAAACATTTCTGAACCTATTCCTCAAATCCAGAGTGTGTTTATAGTAGTCATCTACATTAGCACGTACCCTCCTTAATCTAAGAAACTGGCAGTATGGTAAATTATCTTTCAATGCACGGTTATGATAGCTTGAATAATGTAAATGACAATTCTTATCCGTGGGAGGCGGGGCTGGTGGTTGAGAGGCGGGGCTGGTGGTTGGGAGGCGGGGCTAGTGCTGGGCAGACTTATACGGTCTGTGCCAGAACCGGTGGTGGGAGGCGGGACTGGTGGTTGGGAGGCGGGGCTAGTGCTGGGCAGACTTATACGGTCTGTGCCCTGAAGAGCACAGGTACAAATCAAAGTAGGGTATACACAAAAAGTAGCACATGTGAGTTTATCTTGTTGGGCAGACTGGATGGACCGTGCAGGTCTTTTTCTGCCGTCATCTACTATGTTACTATCCGTGGGTTTTCTATATAAAGAAGTGGTGACTTGTTTCTCCAATATAGCATCCTTCGTTGCATTTTTTTACACTGAATGATATATACCACATTGAAAGATGAGCACGTGAAAGATTCCTTAATGTTGAATATTTTTCCTTTGCGAGTGACCGTGGGGTCCTGTGAAATGTTTTGTGCGCGGCAAGCCCGTTACCACATGCCAACCCTTTAGTAAAAGGGCCCCCATGTTTTAACAACATGTATATTATACTAAATCCTGTGACTAGCATATACGGAAACCCTTAGCACATGATTTAAAAATTGGCTTTTTGTTATGATTTTATTTCATTAGGATGGGAAACAGCACGCAGAGCTCTGTTCTACACAGAACAGAGAGATTGTGATTAATTGCAGCAGTATTTTACAAAAGCCTTTTCCTTGCTGTTTGTAGACAGGGATCTTCTTAGTTTATCCCACACATTTTTGAATTTGGTCACTGTTTTTGTCCCCATCGCCTCTTCATAAGCAATGTGGGAAATTAACCACAACCTTTCACCTTTCTAATCTGCAGTAAAAAGAGTGGAAAAATGACCGTGGATCCCAGAGATAAGACGGAGAGTCTGATTTCTTAAAAGAAACTTTATTGATAAAAAGACTCGACATGGCACCGTGTTTCAGCCAATGGCCTGACTCAGGAGTCTTTTGATGGAATCTATCCAAAGTAGGTATCTTATAGCGAAAAACATAAAGTAGAGGTATTGAATTAATTTTATCTTCTGATCCCTGAACTTGGCCCACTCTAGTTCCTTGTCTTGTGTTTTTGACCCATCCAACCACTCCATGTTTTCTGGCCTCATCTTCTGTGTAATTCTTGCTTCTTTGGCTATGTCTAAGGAAGTCCTTGTAATCAGGCAAAGTAAAGTGTATGGGGTAGGGGTAATGACAGGAAGCAGCATGGAGAAGGTACCTCCAGCGGTCAGCTGGGGGTGGAGAGCAGAGCCCTTTGGGACACAAGACAAGGAACTGTAGTGGGCTATACGATGTCTATTTTGGAGAAATTCCATCAAAAGACTCCTGAGGCAGGCCATTGGCTAAAACACAGTGCTGTGTTGAATCTTCGTATCAATAAATTTTCTTTTAAGAAATCAGCTCTCTGTCTTATCTCTGGAATCCACGGTTGTTTTCCCACTCTTTTTACTGCTGTTGCACCTGGTGGGATCTCAGCATTCTCCACTTAGGTGGATTTCTACTGGACTTTTCTAATCTGCAACATAAGCTTCCTGCAGAGCAGCAGTACAATTCTGCAGCCGATACTCGTGAACCCACCCTAGTAAGGGACACTGTACTACAGAGAGGGATTTTTCTGCCTTATTTTTAAGAGAAATACACAGCCTCTAAGAGACGATGCTTTATGCTTTCAGGAATCTCAGGTAATGCTTTGTGACACACAGTTAACTGAATATTCTCATCTGTTCCTCAGTTAGGACACTGACTGTCCAGGGGAAGACCTGTCAGTGAGCACCAGCAGGGAATCTAGCAGAGGAGAACCCAAGGTCAACAAGGAAGCCACTGCTACTGAATGCTGATTGACAGACAGTTCGCTGCTTCCCATTTCAGTGTCCCATATTCATCGGAGCATCTTTCATTGATGGATCTCCAAGCAATACTGAAGGCAGTTGGCTTGTTGGAGGTCATTGGAATCACAGGGAATCTGATGGCTCTGACCTGCTTCTTCCGCATCATGTACCCCAAACTGCTGCCAGCTGACCTCATTACCTGCAAGCTCTCCTTGGTTAACCTATTGGTGGTCTTCTTTTGGGTGATCCCTCAGAGGGGCATAATCGAAAGGGACGCCCAAGTTTTGCTGAGGACGTCCTCGCAAAATGTCCCAATCTAAGGGCGGGGAAACCCGCATTTTCTTTTTTTTTTTTTTTATAACCATTTAAATTTTTACAAGAAATAAAACAACTTTCCGGAAATACAGAGAACGTAATATATAGGAATTATTTCAGTCAGGTAATTCTATTCTCTTCCTTAGACCACTAAATAGGGAGAGTGAAACAAGATAAGAAGATCAATTAAACATTAAACAGAAAACCCCCCCCCCCCGTGGTATTAACCTGATTATCCCCAGATATTACTCGTCTAATTCATTATTCCACTTTGATCATCTGGTTGGCTTCTTCAAGGCCAATACGGTGTATAGTCAAATCATTTCATTGAGAACATACTTATTGTCCAATATTAGTTAGAAATAATACATCTGATTACATTCTCTCTCTTTTAAAAACCAGAAGTTATTTAACAATACATATACTTAAGTCTCTAATTCAAATCCCACTGATTAAAGTAATCCCAGTTTTCATAGGCTTCACTCCTTTTAAAGTAATTGAGGAAATATTTCTGAGGAAAACTTTATGAGTCATTCCCATAACTCTGGGAAAAAAAATAATCTCGATATTAATCATCTATAATAATATTCATTTTATTATTCGCAAAACGTCCCGGTGGAGGGGCGGGGAAACCCGAATTTTCGAAACAAGATGGACGTCCATCTTTCGTTTCGATAATATGGTCGGGGACACCCAAATCACAAAATTTAGGTTGTCCTTAGAGATGGTTGTCCCTAGACTTTGTCATTTCTGATTTTCAGTGATAATGGAAACCAAGGACACCCATCTCAGAAATGACCAAATGCAAGCCCTTTGGTCATGGGAGGAGCCAGCATTCATAGTGCACTAGTCCCCGACATGCCAGGACACCAACCGGACACCCTAGGAGGCACTGCAGTAGACTTCAGAAATTGCTCCCAGGTACATAGCTCCCTTACCTTGTGTGCTGAGCCCCCCCAAAACCCACAACCGTACACTATTACCATAGCCCTTATGGGTGAAGGGGGGCACCTAGATGTGGGTACAGTGGGTTTGTGGTGGGTTTTGGAGGGCTCACATTTACCACCACAAGTGTAACAGGTGGGGGAGGGATGGGCCTGGGTCCACCTGCCTGAAGTGTACTGTACCCCCTAAAACTGCTCCAGGGACCTGCATACTGTTGTGATGGACCTGAGTATGACATTTGAGGCTGGCATAAAATATTTTTAAAGATTTTTTTTAGGGTGGAAGGGGGTTAGTGACCACTGGAGGAGTAAGGGGAGGTGATCCCCGATTCTCTCCGGTGGTCATCTGGTCACTTTGGGCACCTTTTTTTGCCTTGGACGTAAGAAAAACAGGACCAGGTAAAGTCGTCTAAGTGCTCGACAGGAACACCCTTTTTTTCCCCATTATGGGTCGAGGACGTCCATGTGTTAGGCATGCACAAGTCCCGCCTTCGTTACACCTCCGACACGCCCCCATGAACTTTGGCCGTCTCTGCGACGAAAAGCAGTTGGGGATGTCCAAAATCGGCTTTCGATTATATCGATTTGGATGACTCTGAGAAAAAGACACCCAACTTCCGGTTTGTGTCGAAAAATGGGCATCCTTCTCTTTCGAAAATAAACCTACTTTTGATGGCCATGGAGTATCTTGGTCATCTTTACATATGGAATCAGCCGAGCCATGTCCATCTGCATGACATCTCTACTGAGCTGTTACCAGTATTTCCTTATTGCACCACCATCCAGCTTGTGGGCCACTTTTAAGCAGACCATAGTCCAGAAACTCTTAGCTATAATTATGTTCCTCTGGTGCTTGAATATACTCATCTATTTCTGGAGTACGTTCTACCATTTTGCTGACGTGGGGGCTAACTCAACTGTCCCTGTGTTGAACGTAGAGTTTTGATTTTTGAAACTCCCTTCTTATACATCTTTCTTCATCATTGGCATTGCCCAGCTTCTCCAGGACTTTATCTTTGTGGGTCTGATGGTTCTATCCAGTTTCCACATTGTTCTCACACTGCTTCGCCACAGGGAATGCATAAAAGCAATGAGCCGCATCCCGGACACAGAAAAACACTGCTGAGACCAGGGCAGCCGATGCGGTGCTGATGCTGGTGTCACCGTATGTGTCCTTGTTCGGCACAGGGAATATGGCCTGGCTGTACGCCCTTACCATGCCCAGCATCCCCTCCACCCTCTCAGATGCCCGGGTTTTCTTGTCCTGCTATTGCAATCTGAGTCTCATTATCATCACAGTAACCAACAAAAAGGTTTGGGATCAACGTTGAGTTCAGCCTGGCACACAAAAGCCCCACCAGGTCAGGAAATGACAGTCACCTAAGGCTGGCAGGTGAGCTACAGGAATGTGGATGGCTGCCTTGAAGGGAGATGACCACGTCCAACATCGATTTTGTAATTACTGCCGGCTAAGATTCCGGAAGCTGTTCCTTTAGAAAGCTGTCTGTTAGGGATGACATTTGATTGGCAGATTTAAATCAGAAAAGTTTATGTGCGGAAAGAATGCAGATTACATTGATATTAAGCACGTAAGTCCTCCGGATTTAAGCAGATAAAAACATCAAATGCCATACGCCTTAATTTCTGAAATAACTGCGAGAATGTCTGAAAATGAGCCTAAAGATTTTTCTAAGCAGGCTGGCAGTGTCTGTCCTCTCTCCCTTCACTCTTACTTAGACACGGTTCTGGGGTCTAATTCCAACAGCACTGTAGAACCGGGGGCTTCTGATGTCTGCACAAGGGCACAGCTCTGCATGAGCAAATGTGTCATGCTGGGAAATTCGTTCTGACATTTACAGTTCCAAGCTACATTCCCAGCATTCAATACAAAGGCAGATGTGGCTTCTTGTGTTACAGTGAGTGAGTGTAATATTCAATTACAAAAGTATTCTGGACAAAGTCAGGGCCGTCCTCTGACAACTGACTTGTGCTAGGCTCCGTGTTTCTGTGACTGAACAGAAGCAGAATTTGTACCCCCCGGGCAAAAGCTGGACAGCAAGTGAACGCGAGCAAATAAAGAATAATTAAATAAATGCTGGATTATTTTAATTATTGTTAATTCAATTAACACAGGCAGTTCCTCTGAACAAGTACAATATCTTCAAACACCTCAAGCTTGCAAATATGACCATGTTCAGGGGTGTGCTGGTAAAATTTTAACAACGGGCTCTCTCTTCGGGCATAGCCAGCCCTGCAATTTGGGGGGGGGGGGGGGGAACGCAAGCCTCTCTCTCCCCCTTTCCTCGAGCAGCCACATGAGGCAAACTTTTGCTGGCAGGGATGCCCAGCCCCAGCAGCCAATAAATGGACTGCCACCACTCCCTGCTACTTGTTTCTGGCTGAGCAGCATGCTGGGACTTCTCTGGTATGCACAAGACGCCCCAGCCTGCCGGGGGGGAGGGGGGGACAGCAGGCATCTATTTACGGGAGGTGGTGGAAATGAAAACGGTAACAGAATTCAAACACGCATGGGATAAACATAAAGGAATCCTGTTCAGAAGGAATGGATCCTAAGGAGCTTAGCCGAGATTGGGTGGCAGAGCCGGTGGCGGGAGGCTGGGATGGTGCTGGGCAGACTTACACGGTCTGTGCCAGAGCCGGTGGCGGGAGGCTGGGATGGTGCTGGCAGACTTACACGGTCTGTGCCAGAGCCGGTGGCGGGAGGCGGGGATGGTGCTGGGCAGACTTACACGGTCTGTGCCAGAGCCGGTGGCGGGAGGCGGGGATAGTGCTGGGCAGACTTACACGGTCTGTGCCAGAGCCGGTGGCGGGAGGCGGGGATAGTGCTGGGCAGACTTACACGGTCTGTGCCAGAGCCGGTGGCGGGAGGCGGGGATGGTGCTGGGCAGACTTACACGGTCTGTGCCAGAGCCGGTGGCGGGAGGCGGGGATGGTGCTGGGCAGACTTACACGGTCTGTGCCAGAGCCGGTGGCGGGAGGCGGGGATAGTGCTGGGCAGACTTACACGGTCTGTGCCAGAGCCGGTGGCGGGAGGCGGGGATAGTGCTGGGCAGACTTACACGGTCTGTGCCAGAGCCGGTGGCGGGAGGCGGGGATAGTGCTGGGCAGACTTACACGGTCTGTGCCAGAGCCGGTGGCGGGAGGCGGGGATAGTGCTGGGCAGACTTACACGGTCTGTGCCAGAGCCGGTGGCGGGAGGCGGGGATAGTGCTGGGCAGACTTACACGGTCTGTGCCAGAGCCGGTGGCGGGAGGCAGGGATAGTGCTGGGCAGACTTACACGGTCTGTGCCAGAGCCGGTGGTGGGAGGCGGGGATAGTGCTGGGCAGACTTATACAGTCTGTGCCCTGAAAAGGACAAGTACAAATCAAGGTAAGGTATACACAAAAAGTAGCACATGTGAGTTTATCTTGTTGGGCAGACTGGATGGACCGTGCAGGTCTTTTTCTGCCGTCATTTACTATGCAGGGCACAGCATCCCCACCAGCAAAGTAAAAGAGAATTCGGGAGGTGGTCTGAGCCCACATTTTGGGAGCTAGTTGTTACAGTAGCCATGAGGGGGTTTACTTTAACAATTAGCTCCCCAAATTCGTAAAAACGTAACAAACGCTCCAGCACACCACTGACCATTATTACACCTTGGTTCACCTTCGTTCATTCCCTATTCCTACCGCATCTTCCTTAAAATTCGTTGTCTTACTCACAAGGAATATTACCCTTTCCGGCCACCCTATTAAGCTTCACTTACCCCATCACAGGCTCTCAGGTCCCTCAATTCCAAACGCCTGCTTCTCCCTAATCCCAAGCAAACCCATTCTGAGACAATAAGGGGCCCTTTTCGTAAGCTGAGGTAAAAAGAAAAGGCCCCCCGCTAGCGTCGGGGGCCGTTTTTGCCGCACACTGAGGCCCTTTTACTGTAGCAGGTAAAAAAGGCTGAAAAAAAAAAAAAAAAAGACATGGCTATGCGGTAAGATGGCTCTTACCGCGTGGCCATACAGGGGAGAGCATTTACCCCCACCCATTGAGGTGGCGGAAAGGACTCCTGCGCTAACCTGGCTGTAACCGGGTAGTGCACAGCGCTGCCTGATTACCACTGGCTAACTGCTATGCTAAATAATACTGTTCTATTTTCCCCAGTGGAGCAAATGGTGAATGTTGGGGCTGGAACTACCGCTGGCAGGGCCGCTGAGAGACTGGGCCGGGCCCAGGGCAAGGCTGCCCCCGGGGCCCCCCTCCATGAGGTCGTCGTCATCACCGCCACCCCCCTTGTCCACCACCGGGCCAGGCCCCCCTGAATTCAAATCATAGCGCCTCACCTCGACCTCACTCCGTGTGAAAGAAGCGCAGCAGCGGCAGTCTGCAGATCGCCTCCCTTCGGGCCTTCCCTCCCCGTGTCCCGCCCTCATCTGACGTAACTTGCGCGAGGGCAGGACACAGGGAGGGGACTGCGGTGCCGGGCCCCCCCCTTGGAGGCCCAGGCCCGGGGAATTTTGTCCCCCCTGCCCCCCCTCTTTGCGGCCCTGACCGCTGGTGCTTATGTTGAGCTTACCACTGCTTAGTGAAAGGGCCCCTAAGACAACTCTGGATTTTATTTTCTAGCACCCAATTATGGAACAACCTCCCTGCCTACATTCAGTCTGAACAGTCAGGGCCCCTTTTACTAAGCGGCGGTAAGCCCAACGCGGGGTTCTCATTCGTTAGGATTAACCTATTTGCGGAGACAAAAAAAAAAAAAAAAAAAAAGAGGACAGAAAAAGTAAAAATGGTTGCTACCTTTGCTAAAGAAATATTTATTTGTAGTTAATGAACACACATCAAGCAGTAGACATTCTACATTTCAAGAACATCTGGATTTAAGTTCGACCGAGTCTGAGCCTAAGCATTCTGATCATAAGAGCGCATATCCCTGTGTCTGGCTTCTGAGGTACGTGTGAAAGTCTTTGCATGACATATGCTTAAAATCGTGCCGCACAAACAAAATTCCTTTGACAGATTCAACCAGCAGGGGAGCAGAGAGGGGATCAGCAATGTCTTTTTCCTCTCTTTAGCGCCCTCATGTGTCCAGACTGACTAATAAGCCAGAGATAGTTTCTCTCATTATGTGGGAAAGTGTGTTGGTCATAGGCACATAAAAGAAAAAGAGGACATTTCCCTAAAAATTTAAAATCCTGTAGGACATATCTGAAGATGTCCAAAAAGAGGACATGTCCTCTTAAAAGAGGACATATGGCAACCCTATCATTCGTTAAACAAGAAGTACTTCCCACCCCTAGCTCGGTGCTACAAAAATGACCCGGAAGTAATCGGCCAGTGCCACACGCTGCCTGGTTACCGTCGGGTTAGAGCGGGCGCCCCTACCGCCACCTCATTGTGTGGTGGTAAGGGCTCCTCCCCCCCCCCCTGAAATGGCCGTGCGGCAAGTGCTATACTTGCCGCACGGCCATTTCCTGCAGGAAAAAGAGACTTCCCTTTTACTCGCTGTGGTAAAAGGAGCCCTAGGCACGCGTGAAAAACATGTGCCGACGACAGCGCAGGCCCCCTTTTGCTGCAGCTTGGTAAAAGGGGCCCTCTATTTTCCAGATTTAAGAAGGCCCTCAAAACTCATTTTTTTTTTACCCTACCCTTTGGAGTTTCCTTAACCTCCAATGGTTTAATTTGGTGTATGTGGCACACCCAGTTTATTCTTATTTTATATATATATTTTTTTTTTATATTATTGATATTTGTACATATCGTTACTTTCCTATGAAACTCTGACATTATTTTCATAACCTGAATATACACCATTGATTTTCTGTAAACTGCCTTGACCCATATGTCAGATTAGGCTGTATATCAAATCTGAAATAAACAACATTTTTTCCCAATCTTGCCAGTTCTGTTATTTTTTTTCCCCTTCAGTGTCCTCTGTTTTGTTCCCTTTATTTTTATTTTTTTTTTAACGAAATTTTTGAATGTCAGCCAAATAAAATTTGTACAGAAAAGTGATTCCAGTCACGTAATATTTGAATTAGAGAAGCATAATGTCCTAACGGTTCAAAGGCTTTCCAACAGCACATATGGACGGAAAAAAAATGAAAGAAAGTATTACAGATTGCTGAAATAACTCGTGAAAGCTGACAAATTTCTTAAAAGGAGCAGGTGGTCTCAATTGAAATCCGTTTAGTAGCAAGAAATGCATTGAGATGAGGATTAAAAAAAAAAACAACAACAACAACAACATAGCGATTGATATTTAAAAGTTAAATGGAGCCTAAGCAGGAAATAAGTTCTTATTTCCTGCTTAGGTTCCCTAGGTCACATAATAAGAACATAAGAACAGCCATACTGGGTCAGACCAATGGTCCATCTAGTCCAGTATCCTGTTTCCAGCAGTGGCCAATCCAGGTCACAAGTACCTGGAGGAATCCCAAAGAGAGTAGCAAGATTCCGGAATCCCAAAAAGAGTAGCAACATTCCAGAATCTCAAAGAGAGTAGCAAGATTCCGGAATCCCAAAGAACAGCAACATTCCAGAATCCCAAAGAGTAATAAGATTGTGGAATCCCAAACAGTAGCAACATTCTATGCTACCAATCCCAGGGCAAGCAGTGGCTTCCTCATGTTTGTCTCAATAGCTGATCTGTTTCTTTGAGTCCTAAATCCTGACGTCAAGAGTCAGGACTCATAGAAACAGATCAGCTAATGCGCTGGAGACCGGCGCTGAAGAAGCTGAAGAAGACTTCGGCTGGTAGGGTTTGGGGACCCCCGCCAGCAAAGGTACCTGGCGGCAGCGGAGATGGGGGAGGGTCGGTGGTGGTGGCTGAAGGGGGGGGCGAAAGTGGTGGAGGAGGGGCGGCGGCCTAAAATGTGCCCCTCACCTCAGGCTCTGGACCCCTCCTCCCGCTGAGGTCTGGCTACGCCCCTGCTGCTAAGTCAGTGGGTGGTGTTAAGGGATCTGGCCATAAATAAGCATGTGCTAGTTTTAATTTTGCCACTTGTCCATTTCCTGGTCCTTAAAAAAAAAAAATTTCCAGACACAGTAAAGAAATGTCCAAAACATACGCCCACACTACCGCAGGACACTTTTTACCATACCTCGGTAAAAGGACCCCTGAGTGAAAAAATATTTCCTCCTATTTGTTTTAAAGTTACTTCCATGTAACTTTCTTGAGTGTCCCCTAGTCTTTGTACTTTTGGAACGAGTGAAAAATCGATTCGCTTCTGCTGGTTCTACACCACTCAGGATTTTATAGACCTCAATCACATCTCCCCTCATCAGTTTATATCTCCTCTGGGTTTCCCTAGATACATCTAGGTAGACTGTAATGTTACAATGATGAAAGGAGTTTAGAAGCGGACGTGTGTCTGCACTCAAAGCCAGTATAATCATCAAAGTAACAGGAACAGCCATTTCAGAAGCAGTTCTAAGACAGCCCAGTCATCTAGCCCTCCATCACCTCAGGAACAAATTATGGGGTCCTTTTACTGAGCTGAACTAAGCGCTAACACTAGCCTAACGCACCTAAACATGGAATACACTGGGACGTGCTCAGGTATCTTGCAGTAACTTCCAAATTGTGCATGTGCTAACTGGATGCAAAAATATATATATATATATTTTTTTTTTTTGAGGGGGCAATATGTGTTAGGCAGTGAGAGTCTGATATGCACAGAGAGGGAGAGGGATCGTGGGGTGATAGTATCTGAGGAACTGAAGGCGACGAAACAGTATGACAAGGCGGTGGCCATAGCCAGAAGGTTGCTAGGCTGTATAGAGAGAGGTGTAACTAGCAGAAGAAAGGAGGTGTTGATGCCCCTGTACAAGTCGTTGGTGAGGCCCCACCTGGAGTATTGTTTTCAGTTTTGGAGGCTGTATCTTGCTAAGGGTGTAGAAAGACTTGAAGCGGTGCAAAGAAAAGCTACAAAAATGGTATGGAACTTGCGTTACAAGACGTACGAGGAGAGACTTGCTGACCTGAACTTGTATACTCTGGAGGAAAGGAGAAACAGGGGTGATATGATACAGATGTTCAAATATTTGAAAGGTATTAATCCGCAAACTTTTTCCAGAGAAGGGAAGGTGGTAGAACTATAGGACATGAAATGAAGTTGAAGGTGGAGGGGGGGGGGGGGGGGTGGCAGACTCAGGAAAAATGTCAGGAAGTATTTTTTCACAGAGAGAGTGGTAGATACTTGGAATGCTCTCCCACGGGAGTTGATGGAGATGAAAACAGTAACAGAATTAAAAAATGAGTGGGATAAACACAATGGAATCCTGTTCAGAAGGAATGGATCCACAGAATCTTAGTGGAGATTGGGTGGCAACATCGGTAATTGGGAAGCTAAGCTAATGCTGGGCAGACTTCTATGGAATCTATAGGATTGAGGTCTACAAAATCCTGAGTGGTGTAGAATGAGTAGAAGTGAATCGATTTTTTACTCTTTCCAAAAGTACAAAGACTAGGGGACACTCAAGGAAGTTACATGGAAATATTTTTAAAACAAATAGGAGAAAATATATTTTTTACCCAAGAATAGTTAAGCTGTGGAACTCTTTGCCGTAGGATGTGGTAACAGCGATTAGTGTATCTGGGTTTAAAAAAGATTTGGAGAAGTTCCTGGAGGAAAAGTCCATAGTCTGCTATTGAGACAGCCATGGGGAAGCAACTGCTTGCCCTGGAATTTGTAGCCTGGAATGTTGCTACTCTTTGGGATCCTGTATGGAATGTTGTTACTTTTTAGGATTCTGGAATCTTGCGAGTCTTTGGGGTTCTACATGGAATGTTGCTACTCTGAGATTGTACATGGAATCTTGCGAGTCTTTGGGGTTCTACATGGAAGGTTGCTGCTCTTTGAGATTCTACATGGAATGCTTCTACTATTTGGGTTTCTGCCAGGTACTTGTGACCTGGATTGGCCACTGTTGGAAACAGGATACTGGGCTAGATGGGTCATTGGTCTGACCCAGTATTGCTACTCTTATGTTCTAAGCCCATCTTAATAATGGAGGAATATGGATACAGAGTTGCATCTGCTTTTTGTGCAGGAATGTTTTGTGTACAGGAATGCCTCTTCAGCCCTGTGGGTAAGAGTTCACAGGTTCGGAGCAACACAGCTATTTTTAGCCATATTCAAGGTGCACAAGAGGGAAGTGTTCTTGCTAGTTAGCAGGGCCCAAAGAATAGAATGCTCTTCCTTCCAAGGTGAAGTGAAGAAATTTAAGAAATGATTGATAGGGCATCATTTTGTGATGGTGTTTGGTACATGACAGGGCAATCAGTGACAGTTTGATAGGCTGCAAAGTAAGAAACTATTATGATTGGAAGAATGGAATCTTGAATTGAATATGATTGTACATTGTTTGTGTAAATGTTATTATAAGTGTTTTGTTTTGGGAATAGAAATAAATAAATCCCCTCTGACTCTGTACCACACAGCTTGTTCCCATCATATATCTGCTTTTGGTCCCTCAGCTATATGGTAAAAGCCATATTGCAGAAAATCTTTAGCATCATATCTATATTAGTTGAATGCTCTAATGCATGTGTATTTGGTATATCATTAGTATTATGCTAACATTATATTATACCTCTGCTATTTGAATTCCAATGCTGTTAAATATGTATATTTTTGATACTGTTTCAAGGTAGTTCAATTATTAGATTTCAATTTTACTGTTTTCAAGTTTACCTTATTGTATTTATAATTATTCTTGGTTATTTGACTATTGTTATGCTGTTAACCAAATTGTGTTTTATGTTAGAAACTGCACCTACTGGGTGAATCTCTTCAAAAAGGCAGTTAATAAATCCCAATAAATAAAAGTAAAATAATTAATAAATAAAACGCTTATTGATATTTCTAGTCTGCCTTATCTTACAATCTACGGGGTATGTTTACGAAGGCACATTAGCATTTCTAACCTGCATTTAAACTTAAGACGCGTTAAACACTAATGTGCCAATACATTCCTATAGGCGCATTAGCGTTTGACAGGCAATAGCGTTTAATGCACATTAAAAACGCTAACACACCTATAGCGAGCCTTTGTAAACACAGGCGTAAGTGGGATAAAATACACATAGATAATTCACAGTAAAATACAATTCAAGATAAAATCATATATATACTCAATAAAGCTAAGTAAAATACTAAAAGAAAAACCTTAAAATGCAATATAAAGCACAAATCTATGCTTTTCATGCCTATATTGCTCCAGAGCCAGAACCCTCAACAATCTGTAAGACATATTCCCTACCCATCTTCAAATCCTTGCTTAAAGCCCACCTCTTCAATGTTGCTTTCAGCACCTAACCTTTATACCTTTCAGGAAATCTAGACTGCCCCTATTTGACTGACTGTACATTTATCCTTTAGATTGTAAGCTCCTTTGAGCAGGGACTGTCCTTCTGTGTTAAATTGTGCAGCGCTGCATAACCCTAGTAGCGCTTTAGAAATGTCAAGTAGTAGTAGTAGTAGTACTACTACTACTATTTAGCATTTCTATAGCGCTACAAGGCGTACGCAGCGCTGCACAAACATAGAAGAAAGACAGTCCCTGCTCAAAGAGCTTACAATCTAATAGACAAAAAATAAATAAAGTAAGCAAATCAAATCAATTAATGTGAACAGGAAGGAAGAGAGGAGGGTAGGTGGAGGCGAGTGGTTACAAGTGGTTACGAGTCAAAAGCAATGTTAAAGAGGTGGGCTTTCAGTCTAGATTTAAAGGTGGCCAAGGATGGGGCAAGACGTAGGGGCTCAGGAAGTTTATTCCAGGCGTAGAGTGCAGCGAGACAGAAGGCGCGAAGTCTGGAGTTGGCAGTAGTAGAGAAGGGAACAGATAAGAAGGATTTATCCATGGAGCGGAGTGCACGGGAAGGGGTGTAGGGAAGGACGAGTGTGGAGAGATACTGGGGAGCAGCAGAGTGAGTACATTTATAGCTTAGTAGAAGAAGTTTGAACAGGATGCGAAAACGGATAGGGAGCCAGTGAAGGGTCTTGAGGAGAGGGGTAGTATGAGTAAAGTAGTAGTATATTCCCTTTAATTAACCAGCAGTCAACAAACTGGATCACGATAAGCTTGCTCCAAATAAGTAGCCTTCATCATACTCCTAAGTGAACAGTCTCATCATTATGCTTCAGATCTACTGGTAATAAATTTCCAAAGTGTGGGTCCCACCGGTGAAAACTCACTGGAACAAATCTTGTCCAGTAGAGCTAGACGTACAGATGGAGCATGAAGTTACCATCCTAGGAAGGCCATAGCCCTTCAAAGATGCTGAAAAACAATTTAGTTCACTATTGTTTCCTTGCACATTAAGGAAAATTATTTTAAATTTAATTCTTCACAAAATCGGTAACCAATGTAGCGAGAACAAGATGAGAGTAACATGCACAAAGCAACACCTCCAGCCTCCGTCGCCACCCGTGCAGCTGCATTATAAAGAAAGCTCATTGCCATGCAGAAGGGATGTGGATTATTACCTTCCCTATGTGAATACAGCTGGAGGTTATTTATAGCATTCAAGAGACTTTCTTAATGGGATAATACTTCTCTGTTTCCTGAGACATAATGTGCTTACATACTTCTACCAGAAAATCTTTAGCAAATTGCCATTCGATCCCTTGAAATTTTTAACCCCGTGTCTGTAAATCCTTTGCATATTTTTAAAGTTCAAGACAAATCCAGGATTTAAAAATTCCTATTTCTTAAAAGCTTTGAAGAACAGAAGATAAATATTCACAGTCAGTTTTGATCGGGGGTTTCCTGTAAACTCTCTTTGAGGAAAGTCTGTGTTTTCAAGGTTGTCATCTCTGAGACATTCCTCAAAATTCTCCACTGAAAGTTGCTCCTGATGATTTGGGTACCTGAAAAATCAGTCTTTTATGCCCCAATAAAGATGAGCAATTCTGAAATTGATTAACACCAGTTTGATTCCCAACATAGTTCTTCAAATCCTTGGGGGGGGGAGGGGGGTCACAGTCATCATAAAATAATAACATAGTAACGTGATACAGTAGATGACGGCACAAAAAGACCTGCATTGTCCATCCAGTCTGCCCTTGATTTGTATCTGCCATTTTCAGGGCACAGACCGTGGAAGTATTGCCCAGCACTAGCCCCGCCTCCCCCCACCAGCTCTGCCACCCAATCTCGGCTAAGCTTCTGAGGATCCATTACTTCTGAACAGGATTCCTTTATGTTTATCCCATGCATGTTTGAAATAAGTGGCCTAATGGTTAGTGTAGTGTAATGAGATCCTGGGGCCTGGGTTTGATTCCCACTGTGACTCCTTGTGACCCTGAGAAAGTCACTGAACACTCCATTGCTTCATGTTTAAAAGAAAACAAAAACTTCAATCAGTGGCTCGCAAACCCAGACCCCATCATCAAAAGCAAACTCAGGCGTTCACAGGCTCTGAACGACGCTAATTGCATGGAGTATTGTGTTCAGTTTTGGAGGCCGTATCTTGCTAAGGATGTAAAAAGAATTGAAGCGGTGCAAAGAAAAGCTACAAGAATGGTATGGGATTTGCGTTACAAGACATATGAGGAGAGACTTGCTGACTCAAACATGTATACCCTGGAGGAAAGGAGAAACAGGGGTGATATGATACAGATGTTCAAATATTTGAAAGGTATTAATCCACAAACGAACCTTTTCTGGAGACGAGAAGGCGGTAAAACTAGAGGACATGAAATGAGGGTGAAGGGAGGCAGACTCAAGAAAAATGTCAGGAAGTATTTTTTCACGGAGAGAGAGTGGTGGATACTTGGAATGCCCTCCCGCAGGAGGTGGTGGAGATGAAAATGGTAACGGAATTCAAAGATGCGTGGGATAAACATAAAGGAATCCTGTTCAGAAGGAATGGATCCTCAGAAGCTTAGCCGAGATTGAGTGGCAGCACCGGTGGTTGGGAGGCGGGGCTAGTGGTTTGGAGGCGGGGCTAGTGCTGGGCAGACTTCTACGGTCTGTGCCCTGAAAATGGCAGATGCAAATCAAGGTCAGGTATACACATAAAGTAGCACATATGAGTTTATCTTGTTGGGCAGACTGGATGGACCGTGCAGGTCTTTTTCTGCCGTCATCTACTATGTTAGAATTCCTCTCCAATACTCAGTGGGCCACATGCCAAACAAAGGTGCCGCTCCCACTGCAAACCCTATGCCAGCTCGGAGCTGGAGTTGGGGTTTGCTAGGGGAACAGCGAGACCCTGTCCAGCATGCATTTGCATGCTTACAGGTGGTATCTAGACAGATGCTATGAAAGGAAGGGATAGTAAGGCAAGTTTATTGAGAAGACGTTCATATTCTGGGAGAAGCATATGGGATCAGCAGACGTGATAAATTTAGAGGTCGCCCTGAATGCTGCTGTATAATACTCACCGATCACCAATCTCCAAAGAAACTTTAGAAATGTCAAATTGAACACGGGCTATAACAACACTCTATAACATCATATGTTTGGTATTCACCCATTGGCCTACTTATAAAAATGTAACCATTGTTCCACTAACATTGTAAACCGCGCTGAACCCTAGACAGGGGATATTAGCGGTATATAAGACCAAAATTGAATAGCATTACCTTATGTATCAGCATGAGAATTTGAAATGTAATTCTACGGGATACAGGCAGTCGATGTTCCTCATGAAATAGGGGTGTGACATGGTCAATTTTTTTTTACAAGCTGTCAAAAGCTTCACTGCTATATTTTGTACAAGTTGTAATCTCAGCATATCCGAGGCTCTGAGTCCATTCAAAAGGGAGTTGCTGTAGTGGAGATGGCTGATCACGAGTTAGTGAATGACGATTCGAAGGGCATCTTTAAGTCAATAAGTGTCTCACCAGAGTATATAAATTCTGAACTTACAGAAGCAGCACTGAACTACATTGGAAATATGTGATTGGAAACTTAGGGAAGCATTCTCCTACCAGACCTCTGTTGGCACCACTGGACGGCTGTGCACGGCAGACAGCAAACTATCCACTTCCAGTAGGCTGAGCAAACGCACTTTCAGCTCATTAATCCTCCGCAGATCTCCTTGTTAACGCTCCTGTGTGTATGGATCTCATCTCTGTAGCAAATAGGTTCTTTAATCCCCTGGAGAATCGAGGCTTTAAACTCTTAAATTGGCTGGTGTGATTTAGGAACTAGGGCAAGAGATATGAACCAGGCAGCATGGAAACTCATAAATGGTTGTCCCTGGACTGTGTAAGGGGGGGGGAGGGGTCCTCTTCCTCCTCTTGGGTGGAGCCGGCAAGCCTGCGGGGCTCCCAGGGTTCCAGGGACAGAATGCTGCTGATACTGGGACTCAGGGCCAAAGTATTTTATTGTCAAGGCAATTTCATACCAAAAATTATAATTAATTCTTCATAACAAAAGGTACAGCCCTCTTAATATAGTCTTCAAAAGAGAAAAAGGTACAGTCCAGGTCCCCAAATCCTTCAGCAAACGCTCAGGTCTTCCATTAGGGAATTAGCTTTCCCTTCCCCCTCCTTCAGAAGGGTTTAGTAAGAGTTCAGCACACTTCCAATATAGCACAACAGTTCAGAACAAATCTTCATGGACAGTCTTTGCACATCAAACCAATACCACAAATCACCTGCCTATTCACAGCACAGAGGGAACCCTGTAACGAGCAGGGTTGGCAGTTTCTCCCACCTCTCAACACCATGCCCGGTGTGGCCTCCTCCACTGCCTTCATGTGCTGGGCAGGGCAACCTTTGAATTCTCCCACTCCATGGTAGCTGGCTCCTCTCCCTTGGGCAGCTCTAGTGGCAGGCTACTTCCTTCCTCCACATACTCCATGGAATCTCTCTCTCCATTCGTCTCCCCTCTCTCCTGGTGACTGAGAGCCTCCAGGAAATCTGCTCTCCCCTTCTCACAGCTGGGGGGAATTAGATACTGATGGCAAAGCCAGGGAAACTGAGCTTCATCCTTCCCTCTCCCTCTAGTGGGGAAGGGAGTAACAGGCTCACCCTGCCTCCAGCCATTGCTCCCCCTGCTGAGACTGAAAATCCATTCCATCTTTTTAGGACTACTCTCATTCTTGCAAGGACTTCTGGGACCCGTAGTTCTGGGCTCAACTGCTTCGCTGTGGAATCTCTGGGGCTTGCCTTGTCACAACTGTCAGAAATAGATGCACGGGCTATTTTCCCTAATGGCTGGAATTGGGGTTAAATCACACTGTGGGTTGAAGTGCAGCGTGTAGCTGGACAACACGATGAAAACTCAAAAGCCAGAGCACACTTCTAGGGTTTCTGATTTTCCACTTGGAAATCTAGCCTGTAATTATCTCAGCTGACAGAAGCAGAAGAGAGCTTTTTACACGCCAACCAGTTTGCATATATTTATATTTGAGACGTGCAACGGTGGGACTGAAATTCTCCCATGGTGTTGATACTATTTATGTATTCTGAATCATTTGTGGCATTATGAAAACTGGGCATTAACACTGTATCGTATCTAGGCAGGGCTGGTTTTAGACATGGTGGGGCCTGAGGCAGAAATTAAAGAGTGGGCCCCTGATCCCTGATCCCCCCTCCCCCAATCTCCCCACCTACATTGCTACTTCACAGTCCGGCCATCTCTACCCCTTCTCCCCACCGCAGTCCGTTTTCCTCCCTTCCCCTCGCCTTGTGGTCTTCCTTAAACCTTTTACTTGCCCCAGTTCGGCAGCCATCCGAAGCTTTCTCTCTCCACCCAGGCAGAAACAGGAAATTGCATCAGAGGGAGGTGGATTGTGGGAGAGAGGGAAAGCGAATGGCTGCCGCACTGGAGTCCCAATGAGAAGGGAAATAAATTTTTAAAGATGATCTGGAAGGGAGGGAGGAGACAGACTGTGGTGGTGAGAAGGAGAAGAGGTGCCTGGACCTCAAGGGCCCCCTGGAGCTTCCCTGTTTGCCCCCCCCCCCCCCCCCCCCCCCACACACACACACACACCAGCCCTGTATCTAGGGCTTCTGATTTGAAGTTCTAACCGATAAGCAGTGATAAAACATCTCTAATGCAAGAAAAAGTGTTTCTTGGATCAGGGGCATAGCCAGACCTCGGCAGGAGGGGGGTCCAAAGCCCAAAGTGGCGGGGGCACATTTTAGCCTGCCTCCCCCAGCCGCCACCCCCCCCCCCCCCCCCGACCCTCCTCTGCCACTTTCGGCCCCCCGTCCCTGCTGCTGCAAGGTACTTTGGTGGCGGGGGTCCCCAACCCCCGCCAGCCTTACAGGCTTATTTTCAAAAGAGAAGGGCGCCCATCTTCCGACACAAATCGGGAGATGGATGTCCTTCTCTCAGGGTCGCCCAAATCGGCATAATTGAAAGCTGATTTTGGGCGCCCTCAACTGCTTTCTGTCTCGGGGACGACCAAAGTTCAGGGGGGCGTGTTGGCAGCGTAGCGAAGGCGGGACTGGGGCGTGCTTAACACATGGGTGTCCTCGGCCGATAATGGAAAAAAGAAGGGCATCCCTGACGAACACTTGGCCGACTTTACTTGGTCCATTTTGTCTTACGACCAAGCCTCAAAAAGGTGCCTGAACTGACCAGATGACCACCAGATGGAATTGGGGATTACCTCCCCTTACTCCCCCAGTGGTCACCAACCCCCTCCCACCCTAAAACAAAACTTTTTTTTTTTTTTGCCAGCCTCTATGCCACCCTCAAATGTCATACCCAGCTCCATGACAGCAGTATGCAGGTCCCTGGAGCAATTTTAGTGGGTACTGCAGTGCACTTCAGGCAGGCAGACCCAGGCCCATCCCCCCTACCTGTTACACTTGTGGTAAATGTGAGCCCTCCAAAATCCACCACAAAACCACTGTGCCCCCTTTCATCCCTAAGGGCTA
The DNA here is from genome assembly GCF_901765095.1 of Microcaecilia unicolor. Lineage (NCBI taxonomy): Eukaryota > Metazoa > Chordata > Amphibia > Gymnophiona > Siphonopidae > Microcaecilia > Microcaecilia unicolor. The sequence goes on from NC_044042.1 coordinate 8,839,453, forward strand.
TGGTAGTGGTGTACAGTTGTGGGGAGTGAGTTTTTTTTTTTGGGGGGGGGTTGGGGGGGCTCAGCACACAAGGTAAGGGAGCTATGCACCTAGGAGCTTTTTCTGAAGTCCACTACAGTGCCCCCTAGGGTGCCCGGTTGGTATCCTGGCATGTCAGGGGGACCAGTGTACTACGAATGCTGGCTCCTCCCACGATCAAAGGGCTTGGATTTGGTCGCTTCTGAGATGGGCGTCCTCGGTTTCCATTGTCGCCGAAAATCGGGGACGACCATCTCTAGGGACGACTAAGGTCGACCTAAATGTTGAGATTTGGGCGTCCCCGACCGTATTAACGAAACGAAAGATGGCCGCCCATGTTGTTTCGATAATACGGGTTGCCCCGCCCCTTTGCGGGGACATCCTGCGAGGACATCCTCAGGAAAACTTGGGTGCCCCGTTCGATTATGCCCCTCTTAGTCTTCTTCAGCACTGGTCTCCCTGTCTGTCTGCCCTATTTTATGCCTGTTCAGTGCTGATCATTTGTCAGCTGCCCAAATGTACGTATTTGATTCCATTGGGAAAAAAAAAAAATACCCAGTAGTGACACCTGCACAGTGAAAACATTAATAAACCCTGATCTCTTATAGTTTCAAAGAACTTGTCATTAGCTGGAAAATGAACACCTAGATTTACACTTTATAAGCACTTAAAAATAGACACCAGCAGAATAAAGCCTTATTTTATGGTTTCTTGTATTTTATCAGATAATATACAGGACAAATATTATATCTAGTTTATCAACAGCGTTATATTTCTTCCTGTTTCACTTCTCCAAAACGTTGCCCAAACCATTTTACAATATGCAAAATACAATGTAAACCATGAAATACTGAACAACACAGTAATGCATACATTACAGGAATGGACCGATATTTGGCAACTAAGGTTTAAGCCCCAAAAATGCAGGGTCATGCACTTGGGTCGCAAAAATCCGAGGGAACGGTACAGTATAGGGGGTGTAGTGCTTCAGTGTGCGAAGGAAGAGCAGGACTTGGGGGTGATTGTGTCTGACGACCTTAAAGCTTTCAAACAGGTAGAAAAAGTGACGGCCAAAGCCAGAAGGATGCTTGGGTGCATAAAGAGAGGCATGACCAGCAGGAAAAAGGAGGTGATAGTGCCGTTGTATAAGTCTCTGGTGAGGCCTCATTTGGAGTACTGTGTGCAGTTCTAGAGACCGCACCTACGGAAAGATATAAACAGGATGGAGTCGGTCCAGAGGGTGGCTATGAAATTAGTAAGCGGTCTTGAATGCAAAAAATATAGGGACAGGCTTATGAACCTCAACATGTATCTGCTGGAAGAGAGGAGGGAGAGAGGAGACATGATAGAAACGTTTAAATATCTCAAGGGCATTTATGTACAGGAAGAGAGCCTTTTTCAAATGAAGGAGAGCTCTGGAATGAGGGGGCATACGACAAAGATAAGAGGGAATAGGCTTAGGAGTAACCTAAGAAAGTATTATTTCACAGAAAGGGTGGTGGAGGTGTGGAATGGCCTCCCGGTGGAGTCGAGGACTATTCCAGAATTTAAAAAGTCATGGGATAAGCATGTGGGATCACTTAGGAACAGGAAGAATTAAGGGTTACAGAAGATGGGCAGACTGGATGGGTCATATGGCCTTCATCTGCCATCATGTTTCTATGTTTCTAAAATCACAGATCATAATCACGTCTCTCAACAAAAGAATTTAGTTCTACTGAATGCTGTGTCCAGTCTAGTTCATGAGCTCTCTCTCTGGAAGAATTTCATTATAGTCCGAGATGAAATCTACAGGGTGGTGTCTGTTTTAGAGAGAGCTAATTCCAGACAGGATCAGTAAAACTCCTTTCAGCCTTCAGAGGAACTGTGATAAGGAGACCTGCCACTTACAATCACCCCAGCCACGAAGAATTACTGAAATGCAATTCAAGTTGCGGAGGAAAAAAAAAGCCTTTGAGCTGGTTTTGCTTCAAGTTTTGGCAGTGGGACAAAACTGCTAATGATGCAACCACCTCATGTATGTGTTATAAGCTACAGGCGAGCTTGTTCTGCGGTGTTTCTGGCATACATAGCAGAAACAGGGGTTGGAAAACCAGGGCTGGTTAACTGGAGGTCGTGGGTCAACCTAGAAGCAGTGTGAAGGTAAAGAAATGAAAGCAGGTACTGAGGGAGCTTTTAGGAATGTGATCTCATCTAACTGCAGGTATACCGTGAATCATAAAGTAGAAAATCTAGGCGCTTTACGTTAAAATGGGTAATAAGTGAAAGGGAAAACGGCGATTAACAAATTAAGAACAAATGACATCCAGCAAAGGGAGATACAGAAGGAGAAACCTATTAGAATTACTGTTACTGAAGGGTACTGCAGAGAAAATGAGTAATGAAGAGGTCACTGCCTTTTCCATTTGCCGGCCGATAAAAGGCACTTAAGTTAGCAGCACCCGCTAATCAGATAATAAGTACCATCCAGGGGAATATTCAGTGGCACCAGCCAAAATACTCCCTCTGATTGCCATACATAAGAATAGCTATGCTGGGTCAGACCAATGGTCCATCTAGCCCAGTATCCTGCTTCCAGCAGTGGCCAGTCCAGGTCACAAGTACTTGGCAGAATCCCAATAAGTAGCAACATTCCAGAACCTCAAAGAGTAGCAACATTCCATGTAGAACCCCAAAGAGTAGCAACATTCCATGCAGAACCCCAAAGAGTAGCAACATTCCATTCAGAAGCTCAAAGAGTAGCAACATTCCATGTAGAACCCAAAGAGTAGCAACATTCCATATAGAATCTCAAATAATACCAACATTCCATGCTACCAATCCCAGGGCAAGCAGTGGCTTCCCCTATGTCCATCTCAATAACAGACTCTGGACTTTTCCTCCAGGAACTTGTCCAAATCTTTTATAAACCCAGATACGCTAACCGCTCTTACCACGTCCTCTGGCAACAAGTTCCAGCGCTTAACTATTCTTTGAGTGAAAAAAAATATTTCCTCCTATTTGTTTTAAAAGTATTTCCATGCAATTTCATTGACTCTCCCTTGGTGCTAATTGGACAGTGGTGAGGCAGTATGTGGGCAGAACTTGGACAAAGCCAGAGGTTGTCAATATTCAGACATTAAGGGCAGGCAGCGGTGTACAGGATCACTGATAGGCCGCAGACAACCCTAAACCTTCTCCCAGCCTAGAAAAATCACTGGATGTCAGTTTTGGCTGTATAAAAAAAAAAAACCTAATCACCTCCTTGTCCCATAACATGTGGCAGGTTGACCTGTTAGGTAACGGTGAAAGAAAGTAATAAAAATAAATCAAAAACAAAGAAATTGATACGTTTTTTTATTGGACTAGCTGAATACATTTTTGACTCTCTTTCGAAGGTCGTACATTCATCATCTGACATGAAGATGGAGCTATTGCTTTCAAAAGCTGGTCATACAGAAAAAGGAATCATATTATTTTCTTTTGTTTTATTTATTTATTTGCTGCATTTGTATCCCACATTTTCCCACCTCTTTGCAGGCTCAATGTGGCTTACATTATGCCGCAATGGTGATCACCATTAACGGAATGAGTATTACAGAGTATTAATACAATTAAGGTACATAAAATATCAAGTAAATTAGAAGAAAATAAACTGAGGAAAATCATAAGAGACCTATAGCCACTACTTCAGGAAGATGAATTACTGAAAGAGAAATCCCCGTCCCCACCAGTGCTGGCCTTCCGACAGCCACCAAATTTAAAACACAAGCTGATCAGAAGTAAACTTCCAACACAGACGGAAAAAGAAAAGGGCAAACTATGGCAAAACATTTCACAAGACCCCACAGTCATTCAACATAAAGGACTATTTTACATGCTCATCTTCCAATGTGGTATATGTCATTCAGTGTAAAAAATGTAACGAAGGATGCTATATTGGAGAAACAGGCCAGATGCTTAAGACAAGATTCAATCTGCACAGACATCACATAAAAATAGCCGGTGCCAGTCAGGTTCCCACCCCTGTGGGCCAACACTTCACAAGACCAGAACACTGCACCAGTGATTTCACAGTAAGAATACTGAAAAGTAACTTTAAAACAATACAGGAACGTAAGACCTTTGAAATAAGAATGATTGAATATTTTGACACCCAACAAACAGGACTTAATAAGGATCTGGGTTTTCTAACTCATTATAAAACATAAAGCTGTATTTCTCTGTTTATTTCTCTGTTTATTACCCTCCTCTCACCTACCAACACCCATCCTGTTAGAATATCAATGAAATGCTTTGATGTCCCCATGCATACCTCGTACCCACCCCCATCCTCCCACCCTGTCAGACTGTCAAGGTAATGCTTTGATGTTTCTCTCATATATACTATCTGCTACCACATTTGCTTATTTCCGATCTGAGGAAGAAGGGCAACCTTCGAAAGCTAATCAAGAAATGTATTAAGTTATGTCCAATAAAAAAAGGTATCATCTTATTTTCTTTTCCATGTTTTATTTTGTTTGATTTCTATTGATAACCGAAGAAAATAAATAAATGATTCATATCAGGTATATGAGATCAAGGATAAAGTATAATATTCAGTAATAACAATATGATTAAAGTAATCAAATTAAAGAGTTCGGTATTGGCTTGTTCGGGTACTGTTTTAATGTTAAGTCTTTTATGAAGGATTCTTTTTATAAGTCTCTTTGAACAGGTTAGTCTTCAGTATCTTTCGGAAGGCTGTCAGATCATATGTTGTCTTTATGGCATTCGGTAGTGCGTTCCATTGTTGGAGGTTTAAGAAGGTGCGTAAAAATCCTTTTGTGTTCCTTGCTGGTAGATCTGTAAGGTCTGACATATATGTCGGGGCCTCTCCATAAATGATATTATGAACCAGAGTGCAGATTTTGAACGTAATTCGATCTTTTAGATAGTAGATAGTGAAGAGTAATTTAGTGATATTCATCTTGATGTTATTTCACTAGTGATGTTTGATTGACTAGTGCTCAACAGTACAATGCACAGAATTAACTATCTATCACTTCCCATTTAGGGGAAGGTTATCAAACGATAAGTTGGGTTATTTTACCCTGTGCTGATATAACCTGAATTCCGGTAAAATAACCCAACTTAACAGTGGTCCACGTTGAACACTTCCCCTCTTAATTAGCTTAAACGTGGACTATCACATTCTTTTATTTTTATTTATTTATTTGTGGCATTTATACCCCGCTCTTTCCCGCTCGATAGCAGATTCAGTGCAGCTTACAAAGTATGGAACAAAGTGTCGCAGAGATGACATAATTACATAGAGTAGGACAATAGTAAGAGATGTGGGGAAGGGATTGGGGTGTGGGTAATACTAATGGTGTGGAATTATGTGTGGAATTATGTTTGAGAATTAGGACGGGTCTTTTGGGTAGGCTTGTTTGAAGAGGTAAGTCTTCAGCAGTTTTCGGAAGGGTAGGTGTTCAGTGGTTTTTCGGATGAGTCAAGGTGTGGCGTTCCAGAGTTGGCTGCCTATGACAGAGAAGTTGGATGCGTAGTAGGTTTTGTATTTGAGGCCTTTGCAGTCAGGAAGATGAAGATTGAGATATGTTCTAGATGTTCTGGTCCAGTACCTGGCTAGAAGATCGATCAGGTTGGACATGTAGCTTGGAGATTCGCCATTGAGGATCTTGTGGATCATTGTGTGGGCTTTGAAGTTTATACGTTCCTTGATTGGGAGCCAGTGAAGTTTTTCACGAAGTGGTGTTGCGCTTTCGAATTGTGATTTGCCAAAAATGAGTCTAGCTGCTGTGTTTTGGGTGGTTTGGAGGTTTTTTTTAATGATTTGGGCTACTTACACCACTTTACCCAGTGAAAGAAGGACAAATGTGTTCACTTTTTTTTTTTTTTTAAGATTGTGATTCTGGAGGTTAAAATCATATGTTCAAAAGAGCTGTAGCTGTAGTATATGTGTTATGGAGCATGTTTTTCTCTTTAATGTATTTTTAAAGTTAATGATCTAAAGCTTTAAGCAGGGCTATGGCACCATCTAGTGGTTGACTGTAAACAAGCACATCATTATGGGGTCCTTTTACTAAGGTGTGCTGAAAAATTGCCTGCGCTGTTGTAGGCGCATATATTGGATGTCCACAGGTCCATTTTTCAGTGTGCCTACAAAAAAGGCCTTTTGGGGGGGGCTGAAAATGGACATGCAGCAAAATAAAAATTGGTGCGTGTCCATTTTGGGCTTGAGACCTTACCACCACCTGTTGACTTAGCGGTAAGGTCTCACACGTTAGCCGACCAGTAATTGCCAGTGTGCGTGCAATGCCGATTACCGCCCAGTTGGCACCACGCAGTAGAAAATAGAAATTATTTTCTGCCGCACGTTTTGGACGCACATAAAAATTAGAATTACCACCCATGCCACGTGGTAGCCGAGCTGTAGTTCTAATTTGACGTGTGTTGTAAGCAGGTAGTAGCCTGCGCACCATAGTGGAGTGGAGGAGTGGCCTAGTGGTTAGGGTGGTGGACTTTGGTCCTGGGGAACTGAGGAACTGAGTTCGATTCCCAGCACAGGCAGCTCCTTGTGACTCTGGGCAAGTCACTTAACCCTCCATTGCCTGCCGCGTTGAGCCTGCCATGAGTGGGAAAGCCTGGGGTACAAATGTAACAAAAAAAAATAGTAAAAGGCAGGGCCGTGCCGATGCGGTAAGCGAGGTAAGCGCCGCAGGGGGGCGCCCACCTCTGGAGGGCGCAGCCGCAGTGCTTACCCTCGCCCCGGCGCCCCAGCCCAATCGTGGACTTCCCTGCTGCCCTCACAAGCGTAGCGCTTTTGTGAGGCAGCTCGGGCTCTCCCTCCTTCCTTACTTGGTTACCGCTCTGGCTCCCCGATCGGCAGCCCCCCCCCCCCCGCGTGTTTTAACCTTTACTCTCCGACGTGGGAGCGATGTCAATCAATGAAGAACGTAGAACAGACTCGCTTCCAGCTTCTCTCTCTTCACAGTGGCCCGCCTTCAGCGTCAGCGATGATGCACTTCCTGTTCCCGCGAGGGCGGGACACTGTGTGAAGAGAGAAGCTGGAAGCGAGTCTGTTCTACGTTCTTCATTGATTGACATCGCTCCCACGTCGGAGAGTAAAGGTTAAAACACGCGGGGGGGGGGGGGGGCTGCCGATCGGGGAGCCAGAGCGGGAACCAAGGAAGGAAGGAGGGAGAGCCAGAGCTGCCTTGCAAAAACGCTGCAGCCTGCCACATGTAGGGGGGAGGGCAGGGGAGAGGAGAATTGTTGGCCATGTATGGATGCAGGGCAGGGAGAGAGAAGAAATCACTGGACAGGAGGGGAGAGGGGAGAGCAGGGGAGAGAATTGCTGACATGGATGGATGGAGGGGAGGGCAGGGAAGAGAGGAGAATTGCTGGGCATAGATCGAGGGGACAGGGGAGAGAGGAAATTATCTGGAGATAGATGGAGGAGAGGGCAGGGGAGAACGGAGAGTTCCTGGACATGGATGGATGGAGGGGAGGGCAAGGGAGAGAGGAGAATTCTGGACATGGATGATGGGAGATGGGAAGATGGGATCCTGAGATGGGAAGGCGGTAGAACAAGAGGACATGAAATGAGATTGAAGGGGGGCAGACTCAAAAAAGATGTCAGGAACCAAGTGTTCTTGTAATAATTTGTTAAAACTTATAAATAAAATAATTAAAAAAAAAAAAAAAGATGTCAGGAAGTATTTTTTCACGGAGAGGGTGGTGGACACTTGGAATGCCCTCCCGTGGGAGGTGGTGGAGATGAAAACGGTAACGGAATTCAAACATGCGTGGGATATGTATAAAGGAATCCTGTGCAGCAGGAATGGATCCTCAGAAGCTTAGCTGAAATTGGGTTGCGGAGCAGGTGGGGGGAAGAGGGGTTGGTGGTTGGGAGGCTAGGATAGGGGAGGGCAGACTTATACGGTCTGTACCAGAGCCGGTGATGGGAGACGGGACTGGTGGTTGGGAGGCGGGAAATACTGCTGGGCAGACTTATACGGTCTGTACCCTGAAAAAGACAGGTACAAATTCAAGATAAACTCATATCTTGGGCAGACTAGATGGACCATGCAGGTCTTTTTCTGCCGTCATCTACTATGTTACTATGGATGGATGGATGAATGGGGACAGGGGAGAGAGGAAATTTTCTGGAGATGGATGGAGGAGAGGGCAGGGGAGAACAGAGAGTTCCTGGACATGGATGGATGGATGGAGGGGAGGGCAAGGGAGAGAGGAGAATTCTGGACATGGATGGATGAATGGGGACAGGGGAGAGAGGAAATTTGCAGGATATGGGTGGATGGATGGAGGAGAGGGAAGGGGAGAATGGAGAGTTGTTGGACATGGATGGATGGAGGGGAGGGACGTCAGGAAGGAGATGCACATGGATGGAGGGGAGGGAAGAGAGGAGAAATGCTGGACATGGATGGAGTGGAGGGCAGGGAAGAGAGGAGAAATGTTGGACAAGGATGGGGGGAAGGAAAGATAAAGGAAGGAGATGCACACGGATGGAGTGGAAGGGAGAGAGGAGAAATGCTGGACATGGATGGAGGGAAGAGAAGACAAAGGTTGTAGATGCACATGGATGGAGGGGAGTGAGGAGAAATGCTTTATATGGATGGAGGGGAAATTGCTGAATTTAAAGGCTGGATTGGAACACTTTGAGGGCAGATGTTGAAACTGGAGAAAGGATAGGGTGGTAGACAGGACGCATAAGGACACAGAAAGATGGTGGACATGATGAGAGAAAAAAATATCAAATGGAAAGAAGACACTGGGACCAAAGCTAATAGAAAAACTAAATGCTCTGACAGCAAAGGTAGAAAACATTTTTTATTCAAAATTTATTAATTGGAATATGTCAGCTTTTGGAAATGTACATCTGTGATATTTTGCATGTAAGTTTCAATGTTTCTAGTTTTGCTGCATGCTGAGTCTGACTTCTTGTATTTTGCCTTCATATCTGTTAAGCCATGTGTTTTTCATGTGTGATCAAGATGCAGTATTCTGCTAGCGTGAAGTATTTGCAGCCCTTTTTGTTTTATTTTGGTTTCACTAGGTTGTGTACTGGTGTTTTAGAGCCCGGTGTAATTATAGTGCTGCCTTTCCACACATAAAGGTTGTAGCTCGTCCTGTCCTTGGAATTAGTGCTGTTATGGTTTGGTAAGGCTATGAGTGTGTTTTGCACAAGTTTGTATATAGTGTTTTGCAGTGGAGAGATTGTGTGTTGGCCTTACTAAGTTGGCACCAAAACACCAGAAAGGGTGTACAGCGTAAATCATGACACACTACCTCTTGAAGGATCTACATATGGTCGTTAATAAAAGGAGCTCATTGTGAACACTAGCCACCCTAAAAGGGTGTTTTTTGGCTCTACACGTATCATGATATTATGATCCCTTGTTTCATATTGTTGACGGTCTGCATTTTCCGTATGGGTGGTATATTGGTGTATTAGGTTCTGCCCAGTGTAATATTTATGGTACAGTAAGGTTCTGAGTGTGTTTTTGCACAAAGTTGTGCCTAGTGTTTTGCAGTTGAGCGATTGTGTTTAGTATATGCTTTGAGCAACCACTTTATTCTTTGACATATGATACATATCTAATATCTAAATTTAATAAAAGGTATTAACTGTGACTTTTATTTTTACTTATTTTTTTTCTGTGTGTTGTCAAACACTTATGGAGGTAAGCTCCGCCCCTGGCCCACCCCTAACCCCGCCCCCTTTAGCCTCCCCAAACAGTTGGGCCACCGACCGCCTATGGCAGGCATGGATGGGAGGGCAGCAGCAGGGCCCAGGGAGAGGACAAATTGCTGGAAGTGGAGGGGAGAGAGGAGGATTGGTAGCTATGGATGCAGCAGGGAAGGGCAGAGAGGGACAAGGATGGACATGGGGGCCCAGGGAGAGGACAATTTGCTGGAAATGGAGGGGAGGGGAGAGAGGAGGATTGCTGGCTATGGATGGAGGAGGGAAGGGCAGAGAGGGACAAGGATGGACATGGGGGCCCAGGGAGAGGACAAATTGCTGGAAATGGAGGGGAGGGGAGAGAGGAGGATTGCTGGCTATGGATGGAGGAGGGAAGGGCAGAGAGGGACAAGGATGGACATGGGGGCCCAGGGAGAGGACAAATTGCTGGAAATGGAGGGGAGGGGAGAGAGGAGGATTGCTAGCTATGGATGGAGGAGGGAAGGGCAGAGAGGGACAAGAATGGACATGGATGGGAGGGCAGGACCCAGGGAGAGAGAAGAAATTGCTGGAAATGGATATAGAGCAAGAAATGAAGAAGAAAGGAGGAAAGTAAAGAAATAAATTAGCCCTGGAAATGGAGTTAAGAGGACAGATAGCAGCAGACTCAGATACTGGGCCAGCATGATCGGAAAAAGAAAGTCACCAGACAACAAAGGTAGAAAAAAATCATTTTATTTTCATTTTAGCGTTTGGAATATGTCCACTTTGAGAATTTACATCTGCTATCTTATTTTGCAATGTATAGCAATTTGTTTCTAAGAATATTGCTGGCAATTCCTGTCAGTGTAGCAAGTGGTGAGCGATCATTTTCACCGGGGGGGGGGGGGGCGCCAACTGATAGTCTGCAGGGGGGCGCCAGAGACCCTAGGCACGGCCCTGGTAAAAGGGATGCTTTCACACTTATTTTCAAAAGAGAAGGGCGCCCATCTTTCGACACAAATTGGAAGATGGGCGTCCTTCTCACAGGGTTGCCCAAATCAACATAATCGAAAGTCGATTTTGGGCGTCCTCAACTGCTTTCCATCAAAGTTCATGGGGGCGTGTCGGAAGCATAGCGAAGGCAGGATTGGGGCGTGCTTAACACATGGGCATCCTCGCATGGCATGTGAGGGGGACCAGTGCACTACAAATGCTGGCTCCTCCCACGACCAAATGGCTTGCATTTGACCGGGTTTGAGATGGGCGCCATTAGTTTCCATTATCGCTGAAAACCAATGCTGGCCATCTCTAAAGCCTGCCCAAATGTTGAGACTTGGCTGGCTCTGACCGTATTATCGAAACGAAAGATGGCCGGCCAAACTCTGATAGATACCTTTCGGAAATATATGATAGAAATTTTGAAAATTCCTCCAGAGGCAATACCCCCGCTAAATAAAATATATTCAATTCCTAGGTCTAGAAGTGGAGAATATGGCCCTGACAAAGATATTCCAGAGTTACAAGACATTTCTGATATCCTGGAACAATCCTCGGATATTATAATGAACAGAGCTACAATGATAGTATCAATGGTTTTTGAGCAGGATTATAATACTATTTTGAGGCTTTACTTTAAAAACCTCAAAGCTCAATTTTATGGCTCTAAGGTTTGGATTTATCCAGACGTCACTAAGATGACTCAACAAAAAAGGAAACAGTTTTTGGCTATGAAGCAGAGAACAATAGATATAGGAGCCTCCTTTTTTCTCGCATATCCATGCAAGTGTATAGTTAAACTTGGTCAAACAAAATACACTTTCTTTTCACCGGATCAACTTAAATCGTTTTTGGAACTGAAACAAGTGAAATGAATATATCCTGGAATAACGCAGCCTTTTCCTATAAATTTGATAATTTTTCCTATATTACTTCTCTAACTCTTTTTCCTCTCAGCACATGACTTGTGGTCTAAGAAAGGTTTCAAATTACTATGATTGACTTTATAAACACTTTGATTTTAGAAGGATAAATGATGATGATATAATAAGATATGGAAAGTGTTTGGAATGCCTCTATTACTGTTTTGACCCTGTATTTCTGAACAAGGTTATCCTTGAGTATTGTAATTAAAAATTATAAATAAAGAATTAAAAAAAAAAAAAAAAAAAAAAAGATGGCCGGCCACCTTGTTTCGATAATACGGTCGGGGCACCGCTTTACGGGGCCGGCCATATTGCTGGCCATATACATGGCCGGCCCCGTTCGATTATGCCCCTCCAAATCATTTCACAAACGCCACTTTTAACTGTGAGCTGGATTTGAACCTCTACTCTGTAGGAAAGTGGCTCCCTTTGCCTCTTGCTGGTTCCTGCTAGAGCCCATCCAGGCTTCCACTTCAGGTCAGATCTAATCTCTGTTGTGGAGCCTCATTATGATAAAAATATTTTCCAAAGAAGCAACTTTATAATTAGAACACACTTCAGCAAGATCTGCTGGTCTGCAGAGAGAGCTCATTTCCACTGCTGCAAGTAGGGATGTGCCAAAGGCAAGTTACGGAAACCCACCCTGGCATCCCAGCAGATCAGGCAACAGTGTCTACGTTTTACAGAGATAATTAAGCCCTGGAGTAAGCAGTACTGTCAAGAGATTTGAACACGTGTGTAATTATTAAAAGCTCATTATGCGATACCCCAGCCTTTTAATTAATGCGTATCACCTAACAGATTGATACTGAAATAATAAGAAATCCCCAAAGTGTAATTTAACTTAATTATGCAACGGATGGAGTTATGAATGATTCCTGAGCCTCAGGACATCCACCTAACAATGTCTTACATACTTGGGCTGGTCCAAGCTGTCAGGTTGGTTAATCCTGAGCATCCGTACACAACAGCACTGGTTGATGAAAATCTTTGGGAATACCGGCACAGCACCGGACAGAGAAATCCTTGGGTGGCCCCAGAGCACGTTAAATTCATCAAATCACTGCAGCTGAGGAGTAAAACACTGAAGAGACTGCCAATGGCTGAAAGATTTGGTGGCCAAAATATGATGAAATACCCTTGACTAGACGAGGCCTGTGGCCACTTGAGCCTCCTTCTAGACAAGAATGCAACAGGGATGTTCCAATCAACATCCAGCATAATGAAATCACCTGTCAGAAGTATTTCCCTCTTCATAGCCACGTTGTGAATGACTTCAATTAAATTTTTGTCTATGAATGAGGCTTGTACATAAGTGTTGCCATGCTGGGGCAGACCGAAGGTCCATCAAGCCCAGCATCCTATTTCCAACAGCGGTCAATCCAGGTCACAAATACCTGGCAGAAACCCAAAGAGTAGCAACATCCCAAGTAGAACCCCAAAGAGTAGCAAGATTCCATTCAGAATCCCAAGTACATAAGTGTTGCCATACTAAGACAGACCGAAGGTCCATCAAGCCCAACATCCTGTTTCCAACAGTGGCCAACCAGGTTACAAGTACCTGGCAAGATCCCAAAACAGTACAATACATTTTATGCTGTTTATCCTAGAAATAAGCAGTGGATTTTCCTCAAGTCCATTTTAATAATAATGGTCCATGGACATTTCCTTTAGGAAGCCATCCAAACCTTTTTTAAACCCCGCTAAGCCAGTGGCGTAGAAAAGGGGGGTGGTGGGGCGGTCCGCCCTGGGTGCACGTCGCTGGGGTGTGTCGTCCCCGTTGGTTCCTTGCTCCCTCTGCCCCGGAACAGGTTACTTCCTGTTCCGGGGCAGAGAGAGCAAGGAACCAATGGAGCCGACACAGCTCCCAGCGACGTGGACTCGGGTGTGGATCGGCCCTCCCGCCCGCCCCTCGCTTCTAAAGTAAGTAAGAATGGGGGGGGGGAGGGTGCGCACCGAGGGGGGGTGCCGTGCTGCACCTGGGGGGGGGGTGCGCAGCGGCGACCTGCCCCGGGTGTCAGCCGCCCTCGCTACAGCACTGCGCTAAGCTAACTGCTTTTACTACATTCTCTGGCAACAAATTCCAGAGTTTACTTACACATTGAGTGAAGAAACATTTTCTCTGATTGCTGTTAAATTTACTACTTTGTAGCTTCATTGCATTCCCCCTGGTCCTAGTATTTTTGTTACCTCTGCTGCCAATGTGAAAAGTGAATAAACTACCAATTCACAGCAGCTAGTATGAAGAAGATTACTTTGAGTTAGAGAAATTCTCTGAATCTCAGCAGAGTATCAAAACAAGGAGGGTCCATGTTTCTTGTTGAAAGCTTTTCAGCGGAGTGGATGTTTGGGATAATTAGACCTGAAGATTGAGTTTGGAGCTGTTGGATTGCAATTATTGAGCAGCATACACAGGGCCGTGCCTAGGGTCTCTGGCGCCCCCCTGCAGACTATCAGTTGGTGCCCCCCCCCCCCCCCCCGGTGAAAATGATCGCTCACCACTTGCCACACTGACAGGAATTGTCAGCAATATTCTTAGAAACAAATTGCTATACATTGCAAAATAAGATAGCAGATGTAAATTCTCAAAGTGGACATATTCCAAATGCTAAAATGAAAATAAAATGATTTTTTTCTACCTTTGTTGTCTGGTGACTTTCTTTTTCCGATCATGCTGGCCCATACAGCTTACAACATTTTCGGTACTGATAAGAAAACATTTTTTTAGTTTCAGAATTCACACATGAAGAAGTAGGAATGGTTTGGGATTTTTGTAATTTTTGAATTTTATTGTATTATCTCTAATTTATTTTAATCCAATTTGGAGTAGGGTCGTATTGGTGTTTTTGATATAGAGGGGCATAATCGAACGGCGCTGGCCATCTATATGGGTGGCCATCTATATGGCCGGTGCTGCAGAGAGCAGTCCCGAAACGTATTGTCAAAAAAGATGGCCACCATCTTTCATTTCGCTAATACAGTTGGGGTGGCCAAATGTCAGAGATGGCCGGGTTTGTAATGGCCGGCATCAGTTTTCGCCGATAATGGAAACTAATGCTGGTGATCTCAAACCTGGCCAAATCCAAGGCATTTGGTCGTGGGAGGAGCCAGCATTTATAGTGCACTGGTCCCCCTCACATGCCAGGACACCACCCGGGCACCCTAGGGGTAGCCCTTAGGGATGAAGGGGGCACCTACATGTGGGTACAGTGGGTTTTGGGGTTTTTTGGAGGGCTTAACATTTACCAGCACAAGTGTTACAGGTGGGGGGGATGGGCCTGGGTCCACCTGCCTGCACTACACCCACTAAATACTGCTCCAGGGACCTGCATACTGCTGTCAGGGAGCTGGGTATGACATTTGAGGCTGGCAAAAAAATGAATTTTAATTTGTTTGGGGGTGGGAGGGGTTGGTGACCACTGGGGGAGTAAAGGGAGGTCATCCCCGATTCCCTCCGGTGGTCATTTGGTCAGTTGGGGCACCTTTTTGAAGCTTGGTCCTGAAAAGAAAAGGGACCAAGTGAAGCCGGCGAAATGCTCGTTAGGGCCGGCTTTCTTTTTTCCATTATCGGGCGAAGCAGGCCATCTCATGACCACGCCCCCGGCCCGCCTTCGCTACCCTACCGACACACCCCCTTGAAGTTTGGCCGGCTCCGCGACGGAAAGCAGTTGGCGCCGGCCAAAATTGACTTTTGATTATACGGATTTGGCCAGGTTCAGGAGATCGCCGGCCATCTCCCGATTTGTGTCGGAAGATGGCCGGCAATCTCCTTCGAAAATAAGCAGGATAGTTACTCCAGAATCAGGTTTTTGAAGCAGTGGTTTTTCTCCATGTTTTGCACTGCTGTTTTCTAGGTTCCTAGGAGCCGATGAGGAGGAGTCTATTAAGGGTTATTTAAAATGTTTTTTAACTTTTCCTGGACAGTTGAGGTTCTGTTTGTTTAAATGTTTTTTTTTTTTTTTTTACATTTGTACCCCGCGCTTTCCCACTCATGGCAGGCTAAATGCGGCTTACATGGGCAATGGAGGGTTAAGTGACCAAAGTCCATCACCCTAACCACTAGGCCACTCCTCCACTGTTGCTACTATTTGAGATTCTACATGGAATGTTGCTATTCCACTAGCAACATTCCATGTAGAAGTCGGCCCTTGCAGATCACCAATGTGGCCGTGCAGGTTTCTGCTTCTGTGAGTCTGACGTCCTTGCCCAGAGTCACAAGGAGCTGCCTGTGTCTGAAGTGGGAATCAAACTCATTTCTCAGTTCCCCAGGACCAAAGTCCACCACCCTAACCACTAGGCCACTCCTCCACTTCGCTACTCTAGTTTCACTATTTCAATATGACCTTTCCTCAATAGGTGTTTAGCAGACATTGTTTTTGAATATTATGAGTTTTTGACATCTTGCTATCCATTATTGACCTGCAAGATATTTATATACCAGCATGATGTGGACAAGGGCCCAAGAGTTAAATGACACTGAATAATCCAGACCTTGCCAAGGGGGTTCTTAGCCAAGAAGCCTGATCCCTGTGGGTATTGTCCTTTAACTAGCCGAATAGGTGACAGACAAGAAACAATTTGTTTTCTTAACGTTGATGCTACTTGAAAATACTCAAATAGTTCTTCCTAACATAAAAGGTTCTAGGAAAATTACAGTAACATATGTTCACTGAAGACCTTCAGAGAGATCTTGGCTTTAAAAAAAATAACCTTTCTAAGGCCATTTTTTGGAACCTGGTACAGTCAATGGTATTAAGTCACCTGGACTATTGCAATGCACTCTACGTTAGCTGTAAAGAACAGACCATCAAAAGACTTCAAACAGCCCAGAATACAGCAGCTAGACTCATATTTGGGAAAACAACATATGAAAGTGCAAAACCCCTGAGAAAGAGACTGCACTGGCTCCCAATTAAAGAACGCACCGCGTTCAAGATCTGCACGATTGTTCATAAAATCATTTATGGAGATGCCCTGACCTGCATGCTAGACCTAGTGGACCTACCACCCAGAAACGCTAAAAAATCTTCCCGCACCTTTCTCAACCTACACTTCCCCAGCTGTAAAGGATTAAAATACAAATTAACGCATTCGACCAGCTTTTCTTATATGGGCGCACAGCTGTGGAATGCACTTCCAACTCACCTGAGAACGATCAACGAATTAACCAACTTCCGTAAATCTCTGAAGACTTACCTCTTTGACAAAGCCTACCACGAGATCCCATAGCTAACTCAGTGGCGTAGCCAGACTGCCAGTTTTGGCATCTCCCCTCTTTCTCTCCCTATTCTCCCATGTCCAGCAGCTCTCTCCCCTCTAGTCCCTTCTTCCTCTTCTTCCCTTGTCCAGCAGCTCTCCAGCCCCTTCCTCCTCTCCCTCCCATGTCCAGTAGCTCTCTCCCTTCCAGCCAGTCCCTTCTTCCTCTCCCTCCCATGTCCCAGCAGCTTTCTCCCTTCCCTCCAGTCCCTTCTTCCTCTCCCTCCCATGTCCCAGTAGCTCTCTCCCTTCCAACCAGCACCTGTCCCTTCCCACTCTTCATTCAGTAACTGTCTCTTCCAAATCTTCCTCCTCCCCTTCTTTCTGACTCTTTCTTTCAGGATCCCATCCAGCCCCTCTCTTCCTCCTTCCAACCAGCACGTGTCCCTTCCCTTTCTCACTCTGTCCCTCCCATCCAGCTCCTGTCCCCTCTGCCATCTTCCCCTTTCCTTCCAGCATCTGACCTCTTTCCCTTCCCCTCCCTCTGACACCCCACTGCTGCTAATGCTCCATCTTAAGCGCCTCGCGTCTGCTGCTCTGTCTGCCCTGCTCTGCCTGCAGCTGTAAGCGATTTGCTCGTCGGCCCTTCCTTCACCGTGTCCCCCCCTCGCGGAAATAGGAAGTTACATCAGAGGACGGGACATGGTGAAGGAAGGGCCGATGAGCAAATCGCTTTACAGTTGTAGCAGCGCAGAGCAGGGTAGAGAGAGCAGCTAACGCGAGGCGCTTCACCGTCCGATTCGTCTTTTAAGGTTGGGTTCCGGGTGGTCTGCTCCTCGACGGAGCTGCGACGCCGGCGGGGCGGATCACCCCCCCCTTGGTACGACGATGTTGGGGCGGGTCTGGAGGGAAAGTGGGTGGGCCTGGGCCCGTCCAGGCCCACCCGTGGCTACGCCCCTGAGCTAACTATAACACAACACCTTTCCAACTTTAGTCAGAATGTATCTCTCTACAACTGCTTGATCAAATCCTCTTGTTTTCCTTGAGTTCTTTGTAACACCAAATGAATACATTATCCTGTAATGGCGATGCCACAACAGGTCTTTGTAAGCCACATAGAGCCTGCAAATAGGTGGGAAAATGTGGGAGACAAATGAAATAAATAAATAAATAAATAAATATTGTGTGGTTTAAAGTGACTTGAATTAAGCCTGTTTCAAGCTAGCTCATGCACTCCCATCCAGACACAGCAGATGGCAGCGTAGAGCAACAGTTTGCAGTTAACAGCGGAGAATGTTAAAAGGGTAAAGTTAATGATAATAGAACAGGTTGTTACATTTATTTACTTATTATTAGGATTTATTTACTGCCTTTTTGAAGGAATTCACTAAGGGGGTCTTTTACAAAACAGTGGTAAGTCCAATACGGGCTTACCTCACGCTAAAATGGAAAACCGTCAGCCCTAAGTGGCCGTCGGCGGTAGTTCCGGCTGGAGCATGCGCCATTTCCGGCAGTCCAGGAAATTTTGGGTTTTTTTCTCCAGCGCAGCGCTAACCCGGCAGTAATCGGGTATTGCCGCGTGCTGCCCAGTTACCAGCAGGTTACCATGGGAGTCCTTACCGCCACCTCAAAGGGTGGTGGTAGGTGCTTCTGGCTGCATGGCCACGCGGTAAGAGTTATCATACTGAGTGGCCATTTTTTTTGCAGGGGGAGGCATTTTACCTGCTACAGTACACAGTATATTGTTCAATTGCTCATACCATGACAGACATCGAGGGGCATTTTTGAAAGGGACGTCCAAGTTGCGATTTGGACGTCTTTGCAAAACGGCAAAATCCAGGGGTGGGGAAACCCGTATTTTTGAAACAAGATGGACGTCCATCTTTTGTTTGGAAAATACCGTCAGAGACATCCAAAGCCTTAAATTTGGCCGTCCCTAGATTTGGACGTCCAAAGACATGGACGTTTCTGACTTTCGGCGATTTTCGAAACCAAAGACGTCCATGTCAAAAATGGCCAAATGCAAGCCATTTGGTCATGGGAGGAGCCAGCATTTGTAGTGCACTGGTCCCCCTGATATGCCAGGACAGCAACCGGGCACCCTAGGGGGCACTGCAGTGGACTTCATAAAATGCTCCCAGGTACTTAGCTCCCTTACCTTGTGTGCTGAGCCCCCCAACCCCCCCAAAAAAACCCACTACCCACAACTATACACCACTACCATAACCCTTACGGGTGAAGGGGGCACCTAGATGTGGGTACAGTGGGTTTCTGGTGGGTTTGGCAGGGCTCGCTGTTTCCTCCACAAACGTAACAGCTAGGGGGGGATGGGGCTGGGTCCGCCTGTCTGAAGTGCACTGCACCCACTAAAACTGCTCCAGGGATCTGCATGCACTCTCATGGACCTGAGTATGACATCTGAGGCTGGCACGACATATTTTTAAAGATGTTTATTGAGGGTGGGAGGGGGTTAGTGAACACTGGGGGAGTAATGGGAGGTTATCCCCGATTCCCTCCGGTGGTCATCTGATCATTTCAGGCACATTTTTGTGCCTTAGTCGTAATAAAAACATGTCTGGGTGAAAACATCCAAGTGTTCGTCAGGGACGTCCTTGGTTTTTTCAATTGTGGGTCAAGGATGTCCAAGTGTTAGGCATGCCCAAGACCTGCCTTCGCTACGCCTCCAACATGCCCCCTTGAACTTTGGCCGTCCTTGCGACGGACTGCAGTTGGAGATGTCCAAAATCGGGTTTTGATTATACTGATTTGGACGTCCCTGGGAGAAGGACGTCCATCTTCCGATTTATGTCGAAAGATGGACGTCCTTCTCTTTCGAAAATGAGCCCAATGGTAATATGAACCAACATCATGAGCAACATTTATTTACTTTTTTATTTATTTGTAGAATTTGTATCCCACATTTTCCCAACAATTTGCAGGCTCAATGTGGCTTACATTTGCTGTAATGGCGGTTGCCATTTCCGGGTAACAGAATTACAAATGGTAATGTGTTAAGTTGCATACATACATGGTAACATACATGTAACATAACATACGTGAACAGATCATGGTATAGATATATATCATGTGCATATATATGATAAGGAAGACTAAATTATGGTAATACATGAAAGTTCCCGAGTAAGAAATTGGAAGAATAAATTATAGTAATACATGAACGTTTCTGAGTACGAAATTGGGTTGTATCATTCTTTAGGTCATCGACTATGGAGAGACCATATTCGACATAGAGATTGAAGTGGTTATGCTTATTCATTAGTGGTAAGAAGGTTGATCATGATGTATGCTGATGAATAAATATATCATTTTGCTACTTCCATCATTCAAATACATTTTCATCTTTTTGTGATACATAATTCTGAATACATTCCCTTCTTGTTTTCTTACTCTTGAGCAGAATACAGTAATTTATGAGAAATGTGTTTATCATACACTAACCAACCAGGGAGAGGCTTAATGGTCAACGACTACTCCCGACCCATCACCACTACAACACAACTATAATATCATAACTAGTTATTGAAAATAACTGAATGACCTAGTCCATCAAAAGATGCCCATTCAAAGGAACCAGGTAGTGCCAGTGGGAATATTTAATAGTTCATCTAAGTGGAGATGGCAATATGACCATCGCCTGCCTTATTTTTCTAGTATAAAAAGGTTCTCTATGCAAAAGACATTTCCAGAATGTGCAATCTGCACTTCGTAGTGGTGTCCTTGAATTCGTCTGTAGAAAGCTCCATTATATAGTGAAACCTGTCCGTTTCTTTTAATTGACTCTTGTAAAGGCAGTAACAGAAAACCCAGTGTGATTGACACCTAGAAGTCTGCAAGGATGTTTTTTTTTTAATGGTTTCCACAATCCACTGTCTCAGATTCTGCTTTCTCTTCCCAGTAGCCGTTGAGTGTAGGGTTCCTTTAGTCACAACATAGCTAAAGCCAGTAATCAAACTTTTAACCAGTAAATTGACCTGACAGTTACCTTGCATCTCCTTGGGCTGGCTGTGTCCTCAAATATCAGTGAATTCCACAATGGCTAATTTTGTCAGCTTATGGGCATCGTATACCAAGCAATCATGAGTCATGGCTTAACCGTTTAAGTGCTACTGTATTGGCAGTGTATTTCCTTGTGAATACAAATGCCCCCAAAGCCCAAACAGACAGTTCAATACTGCAGTACCCCACAGGACACAGTGAACTAAGAGCATGGAGAATGGGCTGCAGATTCCTTCCTCAGACACCAGGTAAGACTCAATATTTTCTCAGCTTTGCAAGCAAACCAGAACTCTGGAAGTGATTTAAAGTGTAGTGGACTCTGAATGATATCCTGAGCCCCTACGTCTTGCCCCATCCTTGGCCACCTTTAAATCTAAACTGAAAGCCCACCTCTTTGACATTGCTTTTGACTCATAACCACTCGCCTCCACCTACCCTCCTCTCCTCCTTCCTGTACACATTAATTGATTTGATTTGCTTACTTTATTTTTTTGTCTATTAGATTGTAAGCTCTTTGAGCAGGGACTGTCTTTCTTCTATGTTTGTGCAGCGCTGCGTACGCTTTGTAGCGCTATAGAAATGCTAAATTGTAGTAGTAGTAATACAACAGTTAAGGAATGCACTACCTAAAATCTTAAAATTAACCTAAATTTCAGGAAATTACTGAAGACCACCCTGTTTAAGAAGGCTTACCTTCATGACTCAACTTAATTTACCTCTTCCTGTTACAGCAAATTCCATGGACCCTTACCTTTATTATTCACTCTTATTATCAATGTTGTTCTTTACGATACCTATGCGTTTACTATTTTATTTATTACATTATTATGTTATTTTACTGAACTATATTACATTGTTATGTTATTTAAGTGAACTGTAGTTTGCCCTACGGTCTTGTAAGCCACATTGAGCCTACTACCAATTTCCCCCTTCCTCCCTAAGTTCCCCATTATATCAACCTTATATGAACCCTATTCTAATGCAATAACACCTTGTATTTGTTCATACCGGAACTGGCGAATGCCATTACGGTACTCTGTAAGCCACATTGAGACTGCAAATAGGTGGGAAAATATGGGATACAAATGTAACAAATAAATAAAATAATAAATACTATTGGTGGGATAATGTGGGGATCATCTGTTTCTGACGCCTTACACCCTGCAAAGGGCCGGTGCAGGACGTAAGGCATCAGAAACAGATGATCACACCACGAAGGCGCCGGAGTCGACCGGTGCTGAAGAAGACTCTTCGACTGATGGGGACTTGGGACCCCTGCCAGCAAACAAGGTACCTGATGCGGTGGTGGGGCAAGGGGTGGGCGGTGGCGGCAGGGGGGGGGTTGCAGTTGCAGTAGTGGGGGGGTCGGTGGTGGGAGGAGGCGGCTAAACAGTGCCCACCCACCTCGGGGTCTGGCCCCCCCCCCCTCCTGCCGAGGTCTGGCTACGTCCCTGCTATAAACCACGCCTAAATCTTATAGAATACACTTAATTTCACATGGATTTTTTAGGCACCATATATAGAATCCGACCCTAAGAGCTATTCTATAAAAGGTTGCTTACAGCTAAGTAATCGTTATAGAATTGACGCTTGGCATGGATCTTCCTGACAGCTAACTTTGGGCATCATTTATAGAATTTCCTCCTGTGTATGATATATGGGTGTGGGAGGGAGAGGGGGGATAAATACAAAATAGTGGAAAACACCTGGGTATTTGTGAATGAAGGCTCCAGGTGTTATAGTCCCTAAGAAACGAGCTGTGACTGACCTGGAGCCCCAAAGGAGCAGGTGAAAACTACCAGACCAAACAGAAAACCTGAGAATTCTCCTAAAATATCCTTTTGTAATGATCTTACGCTTCAAAGGCCATCTGCTCTGTAGAGGTTTACATCCAATTAGATTCAATGCCTCAAGATGCACGGAAAGTTTGTAAGGCTGTTTTTGTCTGTTGCCTGTGGAACATCTGGTATATTAACATGAAACGAAGACGAGGAGTTATTATCACTGTGGACTCCAAAGCACCCAAGTTCTGTGGATCTGTGTCATTTAATATATTACAGAGAATCCCTAGGGCCTTGAGAAAAAGGAGGAGAGAAAGCCTTTGTTAGATTAAAAAAAAAACGAACAAGAAAAGCAAGGAAGGGAAGATAGACAACATAACAGGAGAAAGTAGAGGGCCAGTAGAACGTGAAAATTTGAAATAAGTTCTTTTGCTCAGTATTTACAAAGGAAGGGGAAGGCTGACAGACCTAATGTAGGGAAAGACATTAATGTGGATAAAGACAAAGGAAAGAGAAGGTGACAGAACTAATGAACGAAAAACATTAACGTAGGAAAAGACAAAATAACGAGAAGGTGATAGAATTAATGTAGGAAAGCATATTAATGACAGGGCTACTGTAGATGTAACACCCTGTTGTGAGCATCCCTGGATCCATGGCAGACCTGGCATCAGTCCCCCCCCCCCCTTAGGTGGACTCCTTCAATCCCTTCAATACTTGGTGCCGTGTGCCTTCACTTCAGGAAGAAAGGTGCTAGTGGAGAAGAGATGGCTGAGAGGAGACATGATAGAGGTATATAAAATAATGAGTGGAGTGGAACAGGTGGATGTGAAGCGTCTGTTCACGCTTTCCAAAAATACTAGGACTAGGGGGCATGCGATGAAACTACAGTGTAGTAAATTTAAAACAAATCGGAGAAAACTTTTCTTCACCCAACGCGTAATTAAACTCTGGAATTCGTTGCCGGAGAACATGGTGAAGGCGGTTAGCTTGGCAGAGTTTAAAAAGGGGTTAGACGGTTTCCTAAAGGACAAGTCCATAAACCACTACTAAATGGACTTGAGGAAAATCCACAATTCCAGGAATAACATGTATAGAATGTTTGTACGTTTGGGAAGCTCGCCAGGTGCCCTTGGCCTGGATTGGCCGCTGTCGTGGACAGCATGCTGGGCTCGATGGACCCTTGGTCTTTTCCCAGTGTGGTATTACTTATGTACTTATATTTCCCTCCCTTCCCCACAGGAAAAATTCGAAAACACCACTGTGAACAAGGCTACCTAAAATATTAAATGGTTTATTCAGATTATATAGCTTATGAAACATATGCAAAAAGCAGAATACTAAACCTCCCTTAAACAGCATACTCTGTACTCGAATTAACCAATTCTATCCTCTATCCAGCACAGTACCTTTAACCAGTCTACGGCAGTCTTAACTATATCTTGCTGCTCCCTCACTAATGCTTCTTCTCATGCCCATCCATCACCATGTCCTGAATCTCACCCATACACTGGTACACAGCTGGACATGATGGCTGCTTGGCATCCTGGCAGGTCTGGTGCTGTCTCTGCTGTTGGATCCTGAGCTCAGCCTTCCCAGAGCTCTACCTCCTTTGGTCTGTGGGTCCCATAAAGTTCCAGTTCTTTTATTCCACTTTTACCAAATTTGATTCTAAGTAGATAACATAAGGGATACTAGATCAAAATATCTAGCAGCTAACATGGCAGTTCTTAGGTGCAACTTTATCCCAAAGCATGCTTAGATAAGGATCTGATATTTCTGGTGTTACTGTTATTTTTACATTCTCTTTTATTTTTTAGTTAGTTATTGACTTTATTTATTTAGTTATTGCACTTGTATCCCACATTTTCCCACCTATTTGCAGGCTCAACGTGGCTTACACAAACCTGTTATGGCGTTGCCATTCCAGGGTAAAAGATACAATTGGTGCTACAAAAGATCATGGATAACAATAAGAACTGGAGAAATAGTTATAGAAAGAAGGCTTTTAGGGAAGGGTGGAGTGATGAGGTGTTGTAGTTAAGCTATGGACTTTCGAGGTAGGCTTTGCTGAAGAGATATGTTTTCAGAGATTTGCGAAAGTTAGTTATTTCGTTAATTGCTCTCAGGTTAGTTGGAAGTGCATTCCACAGTTTTGTACTCGTGTAGGAAAAGCTGGCTGCATGTGTTAGTTTACATTTTACTCCTTTGCAGCTGGGGAAGTGTAGATTAAGGAATGTGCGAGCAGATCTTTTCGCATTTCTGGGAGGGAGGTCTACAAGGTCTAGCATGTAGGACGGGGCATCTCCATAAATAATTTTACGAACAGTCGTGCAGATCTTGAAGGTGATACGTTCTTTCAGTGGGTGCCAGCGGAGTTTTTCTTAGGGGTTTTGCACTTTCATATTTTGTTTTTCCAAATATGAGTCTTGCTGCAGTATTCTGGGCTGTTTTCTTGATATTATGTAGTCATTCCTTTGTGTTTTGTTTATAGATAGATAGATATTTGTGTAATTTTTTTTTTTTTTTAACATGGGCATGTCTTATGTATATGATTATTTACAATAATCTAGTTATTTTATTCATGAATACTAATTCTTAAAAGTATAAATTTTCTTTTTGTATCTGTATTTGTCCAGTTTATTGATATTAACTTTAAAAGATGTCTCAACTTTTATTACATTTATGTGGTTGTCTATTCTTTATTTGTCTGTATCCTCACGAAAGTACCTCATCCTGCACTACCCCAGCTGTAAAGGTCTCAAGTACAAAACGTATTATGGATCCAATTTCTCCTTCCTGGGCAGCCGTCTATGGAACGCTCTCCCTAGACCTATCCGAGCAATCCATGACCACCTACCATTTAGAAAAGCACTAAAAACCCATCTATTCAAACAAGCCTACCCGAAAGACCCAGATTAATCTCATGAACCCACCTACCTTACATATACTGAAGAGAAAACGACATTGACCCAGACTCTGTCTCCCACCTTACCCTCCTCTCTCTATCACCTGTCTCTACCTACCTACCCATCCATCCTTCTATTATGTTATACTTAATTTCCTACTTTACATAACAAAATTCTGCGTTACCTATTACTATGTAAGCCGCATTGAGCCTGCTTTTAGTGGGAAAGTGTGGGATACAAATATAACAAATAAATGGATTGTGTTGGGTCGGCGGGGTATGCCTTTTTGAACAGGTAGGTCTTTAATGATTTCCTGAAGTTTAGGTGGTCGTAGGTTGTCTTCACAACTTTTGGCAGTGCGTTCCATAATTGTGTGCTTGTATAGGAGAAGCTGGGACGCATAGGTTGTTTTGTATTTAATTTTTTTACAATTTGGATAGTGGAGGTTTAGGTATGTTCAAGATGATCTGGTTATGTTTCTGAGTGGTAGGTCTATAAGTTCTGTCATGTATCCTGGAACTTGGCCATAGATAATTTTGTGGACCAGGGTGCAGATTTTGACAGTAACATGCTCTTTGATTGGCAGCCAATGTAGTTTTTCACGGAGGAGCTTGGCACGGTCGAATCGCGATTTGCCAAATATTATCTTTTTTTGCCTTCTGCTCTCTTCATTAAAAAGACTACAAAGGGTTCAAAATACTGCCATTAGACTCTTGGCACGTGAACACCCTCCTGACTGAGTTTCTCTCCAAATTGCTCAGTTCCATTGGTTGCCCATTCAGTTTTGTATTCAACATAAAATCCTAACCAAGGCTCACAAGGTCCTTTATTTTGATATCCCTTCTCGAATGCTTCGCTCAGCTAGGTGATCATCGACCCCACCTCTTCATTGTTCTCATCTCGAATCCACCCGGCATACCATGTTTTTCTGCTAGGCTTCATCCCTCTGGAATAGCCTTCCATCTGATCTTAGATTCGAACAGGCTTACCTTATGTTTCGTGCTGCCCTTAAAATGCATCTTTTCTCCGTCGCCTCCCACCCTCCCACAGTGGTTAGGCTGCTGGTCCAGCAGGCGGTCTTCTGGCTTTGATGATTTTTTTTCTGTCCTGTCTGATTATTCTAGTTCTTTTCTTCCTTTGATATATTTTGTATCATTGTACACTGCTTTGGTTTCCTTTTAAGAAAGGCATTATTTCCATTATCCATGATGTATTATTGTAAGCCACACTGAGCCTGCAAAGAGGTGGGAAAATGTGGGGTACAAATGCAATAAATAAATAAATAAATTATATCAAGCCTCCTTTAAACAAATATTAAACATTACAGACTGGCAAACATCCCTTTAGTTGCACACTTCAATTCGTTTTAAGGTTTCCCTCACTACTAAATAAACATGTCTCTTAGGGAATCACCCATCTGGTCCCTGTCGTATCCCTGGTGTGAAAGTCATTCAGCAATATACGGGTTTTCACCTATTAGCAAAAGTCACAAACATCTCTCCGCATGATTTGACAGAAAAGTTTCTTTCGCAATCTTGTTTTAAGTATTGCAGCTCCACGTTGCCATGGTACACAAAATGCAATATTGCCAAAAAGCACCAAATCCCAGTGGGTTAGCACCCTATATAACATGGATAGAGGCAAGAGCGAGGCTGGTCAAGGCCCATTCTCAGTAGAACGAGGTAAGTCCAAAAAGCAGCATCTCTATCCTATAAGAGTAGACTTTAGTGTGCGGATTTGTAAGTGATATTTTTCTAGTGTTGCTGGGGAAAAAAACCCAACACTACAGAAATGCGGGTTTATTGTTTAGAAAAATACCGTGGCTCGTTAATTTATAGGTGTAGTGCTAACATTCTGTTGTAAAATTAGGGGGTTTCAGATATCAGATATCAAGACAAAGTAGGGAGATTTATATATCTGGCATCAAAGAATAATAATATACACAGTTTTCAACATTTGTAAAAAAAATAGAGTGTTTAAGTAGAGGAAAGGCCTCAAGAAGCCTCCAGTAATCATTATCGGTGTGAG
The DNA here is from genome assembly GCF_901765095.1 of Microcaecilia unicolor. Classification (NCBI taxonomy): domain Eukaryota; kingdom Metazoa; phylum Chordata; class Amphibia; order Gymnophiona; family Siphonopidae; genus Microcaecilia; species Microcaecilia unicolor. The sequence goes on from NC_044042.1 coordinate 8,866,994, forward strand.
TTTTTGTAACTAAGAGAAAGAACAGTTACTTTGAGATAGAATTGGCGATTTAAAGAGGTTTTAAGGCCAATGATGAAGAAGTCCAGTCCTCTGAAGTAAATTATAAAAAATATAAAAATACAAAAATATTTACTGGAGGCTTCTTGAGGCCTTTCCTCTACTTAAACACTCTACACAGGGGGATTACCTCTTTTTTGTGTATAGTTTTGAAATTAGGGGGTTTAACAGTCGCTTTGTACCTGTGTGTGTTGGGATGGGAAGAGATTTTGGGTTTAAAGCTCCAGCAATGGAGGGCTTAGGTTGATGTCACTCACCTTCCCTGGCCCATGGGCAGAATGTTGGGGAAATGTCACACAGAACGTTGCTATTTTAAAATCCATTTTCTCTTTTATTTTGAAAGAGAATAATTTATTTAAAAAAAATATTTGCAATAATTAAAGAAAATGATGCATTTATTTTTACAGTCGTCTTTAAGAAGGGATCAGGCTGTTTGGAGGAACGAAAGATTTCTAGTTTTGCATTCTGCATGTTGGACCTAGTAGTTTATTTTTGCAACTAATTATTTATTTTACCTTTCCATAATAAAAGTTGGGGGGGGGGGGGGTCACTGCATTTGAGTAGAGTTGCTCTCCTGGTTCCTACCTTCAACTTGATAGCAGAATCACCAGTTTTCTTTGGTATTATGGTTTATAACATTTTTAATAAAATGTTGCATGCTTTTTGAAATGACAAAACTTACAGGAGGATGTTTCTCAGACCCATTAATACACCTTACTGATACTAAAATCGATTGTCTCCCTCCCACCCAAAAGATAATCACCCAATGCAAAATGATAACCGCAGCATTCTCATCTAATCCCATGAAAAGAGCTGAACTGACATCAGTCTTAGCTCGGTACAGAAGCATTTATGGGTCGATGATTGTTCGAACGGTTGAAGTGTCTCCGGTTCTCTGATTTCTAAAATGCAGAATTTCTTCTTCTCACGAATACACCCTAGTTTTTCATAAATAGGGGTTTGCTGAACATTAGAAAGGAACCCATTAACGTCATTGTGTTCAATAGCTCCTATCTTTCTAGAAGTTACGTCCTCGGCACAGAAAATGGTCAGGGTGGTACCCCGCCCTTAATATTCTATGGTAGTCACATCAATAAACCAGCACACTGATCTGCGGTTATAATCACACCTGATGGTGGAAAGCTATCACTTGCGAGCAATTGAAGAGAGATGTTCTATATTGCATTACACTGCAGTAAAACAATCACAGGGCGAGAGATTATAGTTGTGGGTTACCTTTTGCTTTCTTGAAACGAGCCGTTTTAAGCCTTTAATGGCGATATTAAAGCTATCATTGTTAAGCTTTGAAAATGAGAACCAACACATTTTGCTGCAGCCTGAAATCTAGTTATTGTCCAGGTGTGCAATCCATTAATCAAAGGGCTGGCCTTCTCCCTTTCAGTAGTTTTCGTATTTTCTCGCTAGGTAATCCTGTTGAAAACAACTGCTTGCCAAGCATTATTGGAAGTCTTTTGTAAGGAAGTGACAGGAAGATCCCGGGCCTGGATATTGCAATTTCTTTTTTTTTTGGTTGAGTCACTCTTTTTCTGGCCTTGAAGAGGGGTTTGGTAGAGCTCCCCTTTCTTTTTCAATGCCTACGGCTCATCATCCTTATTTTCCTTTCTTCCCCTCTTTTCCTGGTATCCTCCACATTTGCTGAGGTTTTATATCAATTGTACATAAGTATTGCCATACTGGTAAAGACCAAAGGTCCATCAAGCCTAGCATCCTGTTTCCAACAGTGGCCAATCCGGGTCACAAATACCTTGCAGAAACCCAAAGAGTAGCAACATTCCATATAGAACCCCAAAGAACAGCAAGATTCTAGAATTCTAAAGAATAACAAGATTCCATGTAGAACCCCAAAGAGTAGCAAGATTCCATTCAGAATCCCAAGTATATAAGTGTTGCCACACTGTGATAGAGCAAAGGTCCATCAAGCCCAGCATCCTGTTTCCAACAGTGGCCAATCCAGGTCACAAATACCTGGCAGAAACCCAAAACAGTACAAAAATTTTATACTGCTTACCCCAGCAATAGTGGATTTTTCCCAAGTCCATTTAATAACGGTCTATGGACTTTTCCTTTAGGAAGCCGTCCAAACCTTTTTTAAACTCCGCTAAGCTAACCGCCTTTACCACATTCTCTGGCAATGAATTCCAGAGTTTAATTACAAGTGTGTCTTGATGCTTAGGTCATTCTTTGTCCGTAAGGTGTTGTATATGTGTTGCCTCCTCTTTTACACGGAAGTGTTTGCAGGCTGATTGCTGTTTTAGAGGCCCTGTTACTAAGCCGCGTAAGCGTCTACGTGTGTGCAATGCACGCCAAAATGGAGTTACCTCCCAACTACTGCCTGGCTCCTATGGTAATTTCATTTTTGGCGTGCGTCCGATACGTGCGTCTGAAAAATATTTTTTATTTTCGGACGCGCATAAAAGGTGCACGCCAAGTGGCATTTGATGCTGGTAGGTCATTACCGCCCGGATTCTTTACCGCTAGGTCAATGGCTGGTGGTAAGGTCTCAGACCCAAAATGGATGAGCGGCAATTTTGATTTTGCCACACGTTCATTTCTGGCAAAAAAGGCCTTTTTCACAGGCGTGCCGAAAAAGGGATCGGCGCCGCCCAAAACCCGTGCCTACCCTGCCGCAGCCATTTTTCAGCGCACCTTTGTAAAAGGATCCCTTAATGAACGGCAGGTAATAACATTCTATTATACCTTAAACCTTAATAATAAAAATATATAGAACTTTGCAGGCCACAAAGAATGAGGTCTTGACTGATGAGATCAAAACTGGATGACTCACGCCTCTCGTTATTCAACCAAACTTTTTTTTAAACCCAAACACGCTAACCGGTGTTACCACATCCTCTGGCAAAGAATTCCAGAGCTTAAATATTTGCTGAGAGAAAAAATATTTCCTCTTGTTCATTTTAAGCGTATTACTGTATAACTTCATTGAGTGTCCCCTACTCACGCTGAGGCTCCCTTGTACTGCAGCGGATAAAAGGCTATCTTGTTTTTCTGGAAAAGAAATGCTCATGCTCATGAACCACTTGCCGCGTGGCCATTTCGAGGGGGAGTACTTATCGCCATCCCTTGACGTGGTGGTAAGGGCTCCCATGCTAACCCGGCAGTAACTTGGCAGTTTGTGGAGCTGTCCGATTAGTGTTGCACCGGAAATGATGCGTACTGGTGGGAACTGGCACCAAACTCCTGCGGTAGTTCCAGATTGCCACACACCAGCCCTTTAGTAAAAGGGTTCCACTATTTCTGCAAAGAAGGCCCCTTTTACAAAGTGTCGGTAAGCCCAACACAGGCTTACTGCTCGTTAAAAAGAAAGTACCGCTGTGCTACCGCAGCAGCCTGGCGGCAGTTCCCACCCCCAGAGCGCCATCATATTTTTGTAGCGCCAGATAAGACATTACACTGGGAGTGGGAACTACCGCCGGGTACACACCGGTGCTACAAAAATATATTAATTTTTCTAGCACTAGTATGTACCCAGGGGTAATTTCTGCCTGGTTACCACCAGGTTAGTGACGGTAAGGACTCACCCCCCCGAAATGGCCACATGGCAAGTGCTTCACTTGCAAGCTCATTTTTGAAAGAGAAGGGCACCCATTTTCTGACACAAATCGGGAGATGGGCGGCCTTCTCTCAGGGCCGGTCAAATCGGCATAATCGAAAGCAGATTTTGGCCAGCCTCAACTGCTTTCCGTCGCAGGGGCGGCCAAAGTTCATGGGGGCATGTCAGCAGTGTACAGAAGGCGGGCTGGGGGCGTTGTTAACAGATGGCCATCCTCGGCCGATAATGGAAAAAAGAAGGCCGGCCCTGACAAGCATTTGGCCGACTTTACTTGGTCCCTTTTTGTTCATGACCAGGCCTTGAAAAGGTGCCCGAACTGGCCAGATGACCACCGGAGGGAATTGGGGATCACCTCCCCTTACTCCCCCAGTGGTCACCAACCCCCTCCCACCCCCCACCCCCAAAAAATTTAAATGCATTTTTTTGCCAGCCTTAAATGTCATACCCAGCTCCCTGACAGCAGTATGCAGGTCCCTGGAGCAGTTTTAGTGGGTGCAGGCAGTGCACTTCAGGCAGGCGGACCCAGGCCCATCCCCCCCTACCTGTTACACTTGAGGTGGTAAAAGAGAGCCTCCAAAACCCACCAGAAACCCACTGTACCCACATCTAGGTGCCCCCTGTTACCCTTTAAGGGCTATGGTAGTATTGCACAGTTGTGGGGAGTGGGTTTTGGGGGGCTCAGCACACAAGGTAAGGGAGCTATGCACCTGGGAGCAATTTGTGAAGTCCACGGCAGTGCCCCCTAGGGTGCCCGATTGGTGTTCTGGCATGAGAGGGGGACCAGTGCACTACAAATGCTGGCTCCTCCCATGACCAAATGGCTTTTTCCATTATCAGCGAAAACCAATGACGGCCATCTCTAAGGGCAGCCCAAATGTTGAGATTTGGGCGTCCCCGGCCGTATTATCGAAACGAAAGATGGCCGCCCATCTTGTTTCGATAATACGGTTGGGGACGTCACTTTACGGGGCTGTCCTTAGAGATGGGCGCCTTTATAGATGGGCGCCCCAGTTCGATTATGCCCCTCGTGGCCATTTTTCGTACAAAAAAAAAAGACCTACCTTTTAAGCGTTGCAGTAAAAGGGGGCCTCAGCACATGCCAAAAACACACACTGATGCCAGTGCAGGCCCACTTTTGCTGCAGAAGGGGTCCCAGAGCGCACTATTATCACTGAATGACAAAACAAGACATGTCAAGTTTTTTACTGCTCGTTTTCATGTGGTAAAATGACTTGCAAAGAGTTAGGGGCCCTTTTACAAAGGCACGCTGAAAAATGGCCCGCGGTATTTCAGAGTACAGATATAATTGGTAATACATATAGAACATGGATGATATAATGAACAGTCAGGTAAAGAAGGGAAGACATACAATTGGTATCACATATTGAACGTGGATTACATAATAAAATTAGACAACACGATATAGGGAGAGAATAATCCCATTATTAAAATAAATGATGGTGAATTACGGTTCCAATTATGAGTCATTATGGCATGTCATGTTATAGAGATATGTCTTCAGTGCCTTACGGAAGTTAATTAGGCTGTGAATTATTTTCAGGTCAAGTGGTAGAGCGTTCCACATTTGCGAACTCAAGTATGAAAAGCTGGATGCATGTATTAATCTATATTTTAGACCTTTACAGCTGGGAAAGTTGAGATTTAGGAATGTGCATGCTGGTCTTTTACCATTCCTTTATGTTTTTTTCTCAGCTTTATTCATACATTTGTAGAATTTCATAAGGTGAAAAAGGTGCAAATATGCAATGAGATCCCATGCTGCCCTCATTCAGTGAACTTAACTAGTTAAGCCAACTGCTAAGGATAACTGCTTAAAATTATCTGAATATATTTATCCAGATAACTTTAGGGCTGCTATTAGGGAGGTCCAACCTACCTGGTTAAGTTTTCAAAGACAGCACGGAATATCAATATTGTCCAGCTAAACCACACGCTTACCATGCCTTTAGTTCCCCCTCTAGATATCTGGGGAGGGGGAGAGATAGAGGGAGGTAATGGGATAGTTTAAATTACCAAGATCTGCCTGGGTAACTTCCAAATTTCCAAGACAAATATTTGAAATATCAGTCCAACAGTATGTGCCACACATGAATGCCAGCATGAAGTCCAGTCTTGGTTTTCTAATTCGGACAGCCAAGTACACAAATTCATTGACATGGGAGTTAGAAAACAAGGAACAGACTGAATTTTCCAAAGCCAACATGCACCCTGACCTCATACTTAGTACTTGAAGCGAGAGACTTCCTGACTCCCTAAATATATTGGAACTAATGTCGGAAGCTCATAATCTGGTCTGGGAAGGGTTAATCCCCACATTTTATTTCATCACTTCATCTGCACACTGCTGATTTTAATATGCTAATAGACTTGACCCTCATTGTCTTTCAGGACTGTAGAAGCCAGGAGACTTCGTCTCGTGCTGCTGAGCATTAAACTATGGGTGTCTGGTTTATTCTCAATTTAGTTGGCTTTACGTCCTTAGATGTGATAGGAATTCCTGGAAATCTGGTTATCCTCTTTGTTTTTGTCCACGCCTTGACTTGTCAGCGAAAAATCTCCACCAGTGAGATCATCCTCAGCAAGTTGGCGCTATCCAACCTTCTGGTGGTCCTCACTTGGGGAGTCCCACTAAGCTTGGAAGCTTCTGGAATCCAAAAAGTATTCAACGACCTGACCTGCAAGTTCAGCCTGTACTTCTACTGCGTGGGCAGAGCTATGTCCATTTGTATAACCTCATTACTAGGGTGTTTCCAGTGCCTTACCGTAGCACCTTCCCCTCAACGGTGGCTCCATATGAGGCAGAAAGTTCTCGATAACCTCTCTTCCATCATTATCGGCCTCTGGTGTTTTAACTTGCTAATTTGCAGTACTCGGTTGATGTACTCTCAAGTCCAGGTCAACTCCACATCTGACAAGTACATCTTGAGCTACGACTTTTGCTTCGTATTGTTCCCAAATTATTTCCTATACATTGGCAATGGGATCATCTTCGTTGCCCGGGACTTATTCTTTTTATCCCTGATGACATTAGCCAGTGGCTACCTTCTCTACGTGTTCTACCAGCACGGAAAGCAGATCCAAGGGCTGCATAATGTGCACAAGCATGCTGAGATACGAGCAGCAAAGGCAGTGGTCACACTGGTCATTATGTACATCATCAGTTTTGGTCTGGACAGTTTGTTTTGGATTTTCACGCTCTTCATGTCCCCAGTCTCTCTCAGATTTACCGATGCGAGGATTTTTTTCGATTCTTGCTACTCTGCCGTCAGCCCAGTTGTCATTATTACGACCAACAAGAAGATTCAACAGGGCTTGAGGTGCTCAGAGAGGAGAAAACTGCGATCTGTGAAAACCATCTCCAAGTTCATTGGGACAAATTGATCTCTAATATGACGCTAATTCATAATTTTGTAGCAGTTGCTAATCGCTAACCAAATCAAACTGTAGTGGTATACAGTACGAAATATTTCCTCCACCTCTTATTGTTTGTCTAGGTGCTAAATTTATCTTACACCAAATAATAAAATTTTTCTGTATAATCTATTGCATTTTGTGTAGTATTATATTGTATTGCTCTGGGTTACAAAGTCAAATGTATTGAATCTTCATTCCAAGTGCATATATATCACTTAATTTAATTTAATAACAGTACTTTTAGCCTGATCTTAGAAACGATGATAGCATCCTGCGGACATCAGACTCACAGAAACAGAACCTTTGCAGATCAGCAACGCAGCCGCGCCGGAGAAAAGGACTTTGGCTGGCGGGGGTTGGGGGCCCCCACCAGCAAAGGTACCCGATGGCGGTGACGGCGGCGGTGGGGGAGGGTTGACAGCGGTGGGAAAAGGGGTCGAAAGGGTTGACGCTGGGGAGGGGTCAAAGGTAGTGGTGGAGGCGGTGATGGCGGGGGGGGGGGGGTCGGCTGCGCCGGGGGGGGGTTAAAATGTGCCCCCTCACCTCGGGCTCTGGACCTCCCCTCCCACCGAAGTCTGGCTACGGCCCTGTAACCAGACACATGCAGTGCTGAGATCATTTTCATGCATCGTTTCCTTAAATTAGTCGTCCTTATCACCTGTTTTATCAGTCTGTCTGCTCAGTCTATGTTGCCTATTAAGAGATGTTGTAATGTGTATTATGTTGACATGGTAAGTGGGAATTGCTCAAAGTAAAAAAAAAAAAAAAAGAGAGAGAAACAGTATACAATTCCTCATTAAAAAAAAACCTCTTTCCAAAATCAGAATAGCAGGCAGTATTTAAATATCCCACATTGTTCGATGGAGTACAAAAAAAAGAAATCCTCAGGGGCAGTGGCGTTCCTACCCTCGACGGCACCCGGGGCGGATCGCCGATGCGCCCCCCGTGAAATGACACCCCCTCCCTGGTGCACGCCGCTGGGGGGGGTGCCGCAGCGCGCGCCTGTCTGCTCTCAGTTCGCTACGCTCGCTAAATTCTCTCGTTCGCTGCAGCTCCCTCCCTCTGCCCTGGAACAGGAAGTAACTTTGAGCAGGGACCGTCCTTCTTTGTTTATTTTGTACAGCGCTGCGTAACCCTAGTAGCGCTCTAGAAATGTTAAGTAGTAGTAGTAGTAACCTGTTCCGGGGCAGAAGGAGGGAGCTGCAGCGAACGAGAGAATTTAGCGAGCATAGCAAACTGGGAGCAGACAGGCGCGCACTGCGGCACCCCCCCAGCGGCGTGCACCCGGGGCGGACCGCCCCCCCCCCCCTTGGTACGCCACTGCTCAGGGGAGAAAAAGCCTCAGAACCCTGTCCTCCACTTCCGTGTAACAGAAGAAGAACAATGGTAGGCTTGCTTAGGTTGCTTTTACGTCACTGGTGTAAAAAAAAACAAAACCCCGTGGGAGAAATTTGTTAAAACTTCAAACAAACTCGTTTTTGAGAATCTATCCAAAGATATGGGGCTCCTTTTAATATGCAGCGATAATCCCAACACGGCAGAGCACTTTCTTTCGTTCGCTGCTGTGGGAGGAGGGCAGTGGTGGCGGCAGGGGGAGCGGTGGCAGGGGTAGTGGTGGGGAGGGGGGGCGGCAGCGGGGCCCTGAAGATCGTTCGCCTCCTGCCCCGCTTTGTCTCTCGGCGGCACTGGTGATAGCTCACTTCAATGCTATCCTATTCTGACTTGTTTTTTGAGAAGGGTGGTACATCAAGCCTTTTAAACTGTTATTCTATAACTGGGCTCCTAAGTGTTCTCATGCATAACTACAGAGGGGGCCTTTACCTGGGAGGGGCATAGGCAGGGCACGGGTGTCCCATTATTCTCAAGTGCGCTTTATAGAATTCCCATATTTATTTATTTATTTATTTGCTGCATTTGTACCCCACATTTTCCCACCTATTTGCAGGCTCAATGTGGGTTACATTATATTGCAAAAGGTATAATCATAAACAGAGTAAGAGGTTTGGTCTAATTTAACATATTACTGTGTAAGAAATTAGGTAGATAGGTCTGTAGAATGATTTACATAACACAAAATAAAACCAGGTAAGATATAATGACCAATAGTGATAATGTGATTCACATAATCAATTTACAGGGATCAGTATTAGTTGGTTTAGATATAGAATGGGATCAAGTCATTTATGCAACAACTGCAGAACTTAGTGCAACCCTTTACAGCAGCCGTAGACATGACATACATAAGGGGTCTCAAACCTTTTTCGTGTTAAGGTGCCGCGTGGAGGGGCATAATCGAAAGGGGCGATCAAGTTTTCCTGAGGACGTCCTCGTAGGATGTCCCAGCGAAGGGGCGAGGAAACCCATATTATCGAAACAAGATGGGCGTCCAACTTTCGTTTCGATAATACGGTCAGGGACGCCAAAATCTTGACATTTAGGTCGTCCTTACAGATGGTCGTCCTTAGACTTGGTCGTTTCTGATTTTTGGCCATAATGGAAACTAAGGACGCCCATCTCAGAAATGACCAAATGCAAGCCCTTTAGTCGTGGGAGGAGTCAACATTCGTAGTGCATTGGTCCCCCTGACATGCCAGGACACCAGCCGGACTTCAGAAAAAGCCCCCAGGTACATAGCTCCCTTACCTTGTGTGCTGAGCCCCCCCAAATCCCCCCAAAACCCACTCCCCACAACTCTACACCACTAACATAGCCCTTAGGGATGAAGGGGGTCATCTACATATGGGTACAATGGGCTTTGGGGTGGGGGTGGAGGGCTCCCATTTACCACCACAAGTGTAAGAGGTAGGGGGGATGGGCTTGGGTCCTGAAGTGCACTGCAGTGCAGTGCCTGAAGTGCACTGCACCCACTAAAAACTGCTCCAGGGACCTGCATAGTGCTGTGATGGAGCTGGGTATGACATTTGAGGCTGGCATAGAGACTGGCAAAAAAATGATTTATATATATATATATATATAAATTTTTTTTTTTTTTTTATGGGAAGGGGTTGGTGACCACTCTCTATCCTCCATCCCTTCGTGCGGGCACGCTAGGCATACCTTTGCTGGCAACCAATAAATGGACTGCCACCACTCCCAACGTCTTGCTCTGAGCAGCATGCTGGAACTTCTCTCACATGCCCGAGAAGTCCCAGCCTGCTGCCCAGAGCTGGAAACAAGGAGTGGGGAGCAGCAGTAGTCTATTTACTTGGCTGGCAGGGCTCAGCATCCCCACCAGCAAAGTAAAAGAGAATTCAGCAGGGGGCCCAAGCCCACATTTTGGGAGCCAGTTGTTAAGGTAGCCATGTCTCGCATAACTCTGCACAATGTAATCCATAACCAAGTTGTAACATATTGTATTTCCATTATTCATATCATATTGTAAGCCACACTGAGCCCGCAAAAAGGTGGGAAAATATGGGATACAAATGCAATAAATAAATAAATGGAGGGCCCTACTTTAACAACCGGCTCCCAAAATTCTTAAAAACTTAACAACCGGCTCTTGCGAGCCTGTGAGAGCCTGCTCCAGCACACCACTGCTGCCATGAGTGGGAAAGCGCGGGGTACAAATGTAACAAAAAAATAAAAATAGATTGGATTTAATTGGATAGGAAGGATTCTACCTGGATGAATCTCACTGAACACCCCTAGAGCACATATTCAGCACAAATTAACCAGAGAGGGGCATTTTTGATATGAGATCTAAGTTGGACTTTGCACGTTTTGCTCTAAACATCCCAAATCCAAATAGCAAATGTAACCATTTTCTAAAAAGCAAAACATCTATCTTTTTTTTTTTAATACCATTTGTAATAAGGTATTATGCTCTGTGCATTTATCTTTTCATGTCATGCTTGAAAAAAAATGCACAAATGAAAAATGTAGAAAATCAAGCCATTGGGATGTAGGAGGGGCCAGCATTTTAAGTAGACTGGTCCCCCAGACATCCCAGGAGAGCAATGGGGCACCCTGGGGGGCACTGCTGTGGACTTCATATAAATACTCCCAGGTACACATCTCACCATTGCTCCCTTCTCTTATCTTATCTGCTGAGCCCTCCAAAACCCACTGCCCCCAAATGTACACCACTGTGTTAGCCCTTATGGGTGAATGGGCACCTATACATGGGTACAGTGGCTTTTTAGTGAGTTTTGGAGCTCATAGTTTCCACCACAAGTGTAACAGGTAGGGGGAAGTATGACCCTATCTGTCTAAAGTGAACTGCACCCACCACTTCAGTACTCCAGGGATCTACATGGACCTGAGTTCAACATCTGTGGCTGGCATAGAGACTGGTGAGTACTAGTTATTCACATTTTGGAGAGGTGGGTTGGGGGCAGTGACCACTGGGGGAGTAAGGAGGTCATCTCTGATTCCCTCCAGTGGTCACTGAGGACACATTTCATTAGAAAAACTGGTCTAGACCAAAATATTGACGTTTTCACCATAAAGGTTTTATTCCATTGCGGCTGTCAAATGTTCAAGTGTTAGGCACGCCCTATACCCAGCCTAATCCCGCCTGTGAAACACCACTGACACGCCCCCTTGTGATTTGGATGCAGTGCAGACAAAATGAATAGGTAGACATCTGCAAAACAGGTTTTGAAAATACTGATTTGGATGTTTTGAATAGAAATCTGTCCAAATGGTGCTTTATAATACTTTTTGGACGTTTTTCTCTTTCAAACATGATCCCCAGAACTGCTGAATATGTACTTTCACAGCCGTGACACTGACCGGTTAGTGATGGGGCAGTTCGGAGATAGGGTCTGTGGAGATCAAGAATTTACCTCGTTAGAGCTCAGATAAAGTTAGGACAAGAAAAAAGGCTTCACTTTAACCAACTGTTATCCGGCCACCACTCATCTCCTGGATATTCAAAACTGATGCCTGGATATGGAAGGGCATTGAATTCCAGAGCCTAATCCAGCCCACAGCTGTCAGCAACTTTAAAATCGCTGATTGCTGTAGACAGAAAACTAGCTCCTAAGTCCTGGAGGCACCTCAGCCAGTCAGGTTTCCAGGATATCCACAATGAATATTCATGAGAGAGATGTGCATGCAGATCTCTCTCGTGAATATTCATTGTGGGTATCCTGAAAATTGACTGGCTGAGGTGCCTCCAGGACCAGCTTTGGGAACCACTGCTCCATAAGTTATTAATAGCATGAGAAGGTTGAATGAGAATTCTCAACCCCAGAGAACTAATGATATCATCAAAGACTGTTTGGTGACATGACTGGAATACACTGAAAAAATGCTTTTACTCTTGATAGCAAACTATTAGTATGCAAAATTACCACAGTGTTAAAAAAAACACTGCAGTCTCCTGCAGTAATGTGCAGTGGTTTGCAGCATCCAGTGTAAATGTCTGTCTTCCTATCAGTAGGAGGATGGGCTCACCCACAGACAGGGACATTTGAAATCACAGGCGCTAATGGAAAGCCTGGGCTCAGACCTTCTCCACCTGCCTCTTTCTCCTACTCTTGAAAAATTCCAGGGAAGCCCAGCAAGCCCCAGATTCCATGCTCCCCATCCTTGACCCCCTGATGCCCCCACCCTCTTCCCCTCTGGGACTGGCATTACTACTACTTAACATTTCTAGAGCACTACTAGGGTTACGCAGCGCTGTACAGTTTAACAAAGAAGGACAGTCCCTGCTCAAAGGAGCTTACAATCTAAAGGACGAATGTCAAGTTGGGGCAGTCTAGATTTCCTGAATAGAGGTATGGTGGTTAGGTGCCGAAGGCGACATTGAAGAGGTGGGCTTTGAGCAATGATTTGAAGATGGGCAGGGAGGGGGCCTGGCGTATGGGCTCAGGGAGTTTATTCCAAGCATGGGGTGAGGCGAGGCAGAAAGGGCGGAGCCTGGAGTTGGCGGTGCTGGAGAAGGGTACTGAAAGGAGTGATTTGTCTTGAGAGCGGAGGTTACGGGTAGGAACGTAAGGTGAGATGAGGGTAGAGAGGTAAGGAGGGACTGCAGATTGAGTGCATTTGTAAGTTAGTAGGAGAAGCTTGAACTGTATGTGGTACCTGATCGGAAGCCAATGAAGTGACTTGAGGAGAGGGGTGATATGAGTATATCGGTCCAGGCGGAAGATAAGACGTGCAGCAGAGTTCTGAACGGATTGAAGGGGGGATAGATGGCTAATTGAAAGGCCAGTGAGGAGTAGGTTGCAGTAGTCAAGGCGAGAGGTAATGAGAGAGTGGATGAGAGTTTGGGTGGTGTGCTCAGAGAGGAAAGGGCGAATTTTGCTGATGTTATAGAGGAAGAAGCGCAAAAAAAGGTCCAAAAATTTCCACAAAAATCCAACACAGAAAAAAGAAACAGGTGGAAAAACAACTTCAAGAGATCAATCCAAGACAAGAGGTGAGATGCTCCAGAAGAACTTTATTAAGGACCCAACACGGTCCGTGTTTCGGTTTTTAAAAAAACCTTCATCAGGGGTCTATAACATAACAACAAAAGAACAGAAAAACAAAACACATATATAATAAAATGAAGAATAAGTGGAAACAAATTAAATCGAATGTATTACAACAAATTTCAATATAATATAAAAATATTAAAAATATTAAAAAATTAAAAATATTGGTTATTCCTAATATAGATTAAATTTTCTGACATATAATCTGATATATTACCAAAAACAATACTATTACTATACCATCAGACAAACAACCAAGTAGGTAAAAGATAAAAGATAAAAGTAATTTAATTGGCAGTATAGGGATCTATTTCCAATAAAATCCAATAGGACAATACATAATTATGCATGATATGTGGTGAATTACTTTCAATAGGAAAGGTGATAATAGTTACCATGTTTTAAATAGTGACATATTAAACAAATGACAGAACATCAATAGCAGAAAATTGCTTAATCCATACATATTAAATAGTGATAAAAATATATAATATAATAATAAATGTACAAATAAAGGTAAGATTAGACATAAAATAAAATTAAAATTAAACATACCAATCAGTAGTTGCACAGAGGATATACTGACAGACAATGGAGCTCATGAAATGTAGTCTCTATTAAAATTGTATAAATGAAAAAAATAGCGAAAATTATTAAATGTTGAAAAGATCATGAATAATTAATAAATAAATTATATCAAAACGTTTACCGACCAATATCGTAAGGGTTCAAATAATTATTACTCAAAAAACTTATTAAATATTAAAATTTATCACAATAACAGCACAGCATAAAATTTAGAAGAGTCATATTTAATGGGAGATGCATGATTTAAAATAAATGGTGAATCTTACATCTATACAAAATCATAAGATGGAGATCAAATGATAGAAAATGTTTTAGAAAATTTTGGTGTATCCAAGTATCTATATAGAAATACATATAGATAGATAATTAATTTTAGACATTACAAAATTAATCAAGAGCCTAGCCATCAGAAAGAACAACAAAAAAAACAACAGAAAAAACGGAAAAAACCGCCGTCAGAGAGGGAAAGGAAAGGGAGTATACGTCTCTGAGTAAAAACGCCGTAGGGACTGACAGAAATAGATAACTGAACGAAAACTAACTAGAAATATATCTATAATGCCATATCGGGCAATCATGATAAGCTAAATAAATTCGGAGAGTGTTGCCTCGTACCGACAGATTCAATATGAAATAGTATCAAAAAAATTGCGCCAAAATACAATCAATCTCAATGGTGCTGTAGTGAAACGTGGAATCCATTGAGAGGATACATCAAATTTCAAAATAAAGATTGACATATATACTGACTAGTAGAATGCCAGTGACGGTTATATCAGCTGGTGAATGAAATGAATCAAAAGAAAATATATATAAAAAAGCAGAAGCCAGCCGTCAGAGGGGGGAGGGGAGGGAAAGGGAGTATACATACATGTACCACAAAAAACGCTAGGGAAAAAGACTGCATGTAAACATGAGTGATGATATATCTTATGTTCCAAAATATACTAGCGTATAGGGTATGAATAAATATATGGATGTATGTATATATATATGTGTACACCTCCTTAATGATAAAAGCGCCTAAGATCCTAGCAAAAAGAGGGTGGTGGCGTGTGTAATAAAAAGTATTGGAAAATATATATTGCTAATGTTGTGTCAGGCAGTCATAACAGTTTAGTGAAAAAATAATTAAAAACAATGGCGCTGGGATGTACCCAATATTAATATGTAAAATGTGAATGAATATAACTATATATATCTCCCCCTAACAGAAAACGCCAAAGGTACTAACAGAGATAAATAACTGAATGAAAACTGACTAAAAATGTATTAATAATGCCATATCGGGCATTCATGATAAGCTAAATAAAATCAAAAAGGGGGAAAACTATCTTACCTTGAATGAATTAGAGATTGTAGCCTCGTACTGACAAATTCAATATGAAGTAGTGTCGAAAGAAATGGCGCCAAAATACAATCGATCTAAATAGCGCTATGGTGAATCGTGGAATCCATTGATAGGATACATCAAATTACAAAATGAAGATTGACATATATACGGACTAGTAGAATACCGGTGACGGTTATATCAACTGGTGAGTAAAATAGATCAAATTACTGAATGATAGAAACATCGCACAATGATTTAAAAGGACCAATTGACTGAAGTTAATATAGCTTGGATAAAATTAATAAAAATACTATGTCCTAATTATATCAACCTTTATATAAAAAGACATTAGGTAAAATGCTCACAGGTCATAAAAATTAAGACAACCAATTGGATAAAACTAATCCGACTTCAAAAAACTCACCAAAAATTATATGTTTCAGAGGTAGCGATAAATTAAATAATATAACAGCCCAATATTTGATCTAATGTTTAATCAACCGGTACTTCATTGATAAATTAAATAAAAGTAATATATAAATATCGAAGCTAGTGACCGGCAGAAAATAACACCCGTGAGCTGACTGCTTATATGAGATCTTACAAAAGGGCTTTAAATAGATAATTGGTATGTAGTGAAAGAGTCGTTGTAAGACATAAAAACGTTCAGATTAATAAATAGACTAGAACGTATTATATTACATTAAATGTCTCTCTCAATTGGAAAAGTAAATATAAAAGCTAATAAGGACATGTGAAGAAAAAATAAAAATAAAAAGTGAAAAGAATAATAAAGAAGTGATGCTAGGATTGCCATCTCACTCAAAATTAAATATATATTTTTTGAAAAATATTTTAGTACCCAAAACTATAATATGATAAAATAATTTAATAGGAAATTATTATTTTTAAAAGAAAAAAGGTTAATGATACGCATAAACAGAAATAACTAGTCCATCCTAATATAAAAATATTTTAAAAGATATTTGGATACACATAGAACGAAATTGCTGCTATAAAATGATGCTAGTAAAAATGATGTCAATAAGAATAATAGAGAATCGATACTGGTCGTTCCGTAAAGATATAGATGATACCACAAATGTAAAAATGTATGTATTTATACCGTCTCGAAACTAAAAATTTTTTTTAAAGGAATAGCAGAGAAATTTCTCAGAGAAAATGTAAATATTCAATTTCTTTATTTAGACCTTTTGGGGCTACACATTCGGCTTGGTATATTGCACGTTGTTCTGCTCTTAACAATGCCTGATCAATATTTCCCCCATGCCACCACCCTCTTTTTGCTAGGATCTTAGGCGCTTTTATCATTAAGGAGGTGTACACATATATATATACATACATCCATATATTTATTCATACCCTATACGCTAGTATATTTTGGAACATAAGATATATCATCACTCATGTTTACATGCAGTCTTTTTCCCTAGCGTTTTTTGTGGTACGTGTATGTATCAGGGGCGTATCTGCGTGGGGCCTCAGGGGCCTGGGCCCCCGCAGATTTCGCCCTGGACCCCCCTACCGCTGCCAACCCTCCCCCTCCGTTGCTCGCCTACCTTCGCTGGCGGGGGACCCCAACCCCCGCCAGCCGAGGTCCGCGTCCTCCTGCCGCTGCCGGCTGCCTTTGGTCCTTTCATTCTTCCATTGAAGCTGGCGCCGACGAAAGTTTCTTTTGAGTCTGACGTCGCTGCACGTTGTACGTGCAGGACGTCAGACTCAGAAATTGTTTCTGAGTCTGACGTCCTGCACGTACAACGTGCAACGTGCAGCGACGTCAGATTCAAAAGAAACTTTTTCGTCGGCGCCAGCTTCAATGGAAGAATGAAAGGACCAAAGGCAGCCGGCAGCGGCAGCGGCAGGAGGACGCGGACCTCGGCTGGCGGGGGTTGGGGTCCCCCGCCAGCGAAGGTAGGCGAGCAACGGAGGGGGAGGGTTAGCAATGGCAGCGGCTGGGGGGAGGGGGATCGGCAATGGCGGCGGCGGCGGCGGCGGCGGGGGGGGGGGGGGGCTATAATGTGCCCCCCCTCTCTGGCCCTGGCCCCCCCTACCGCCGCAGTTCAGATACGCCCCTGGTATGTATACTCCCTTTCCCTCCCCTCCCCCCTCTGACGGCTGGCTTCTGCTTTTTTATATATATTTTCTTTTGATTCATTTCATTCACCAGCTGATATAACCGTCACTGGCATTCTACTAGTCAGTATATATGTCAATCTTTATTTTGAAATTTGATGTATCCTCTCAATGGATTCCACGTTTCACTACAGCACCATTGAGATTGATTGTATTTTGGCGCAATTTTTTTGATACTATTTCATATTGAATCTGTCGGTACGAGGCAACACTCTCCGAATTTATTTAGCTTATCATGATTGCCCGATATGGCATTATAGATATATTTCTAGTTAGTTTTCGTTCAGTTATCTATTTCTGTCAGTCCCTACGGCGTTTTTACTCAGAGACGTATACTCCCTTTCCTTTCCCTCTCTGACGGCGGTTTTTTCCGTTTTTTCTGTTGTTTTTTTTGTTGTTCTTTCTGATGGCTAGGCTCTTGATTAATTTTGTAATGTCTAAAATTAATTATCTATCTATATGTATTTCTATATAGATACTTGGATACACCAAAATTTTCTAAAACATTTTCTATCATTTGATCTCCATCTTATGATTTTGTATAGATGTAAGATTCACCATTTATTTTAAATCATGCATCTCCCATTAAATATGACTCTTCTAAATTTTATGCTGTGCTGTTATTGTGATAAATTTTAATATTTAATAAGTTTTTTGAGTAATAATTATTTGAACCCTTACGATATTGGTCGGTAAACGTTTTGATATAATTTATTTATTAATTATTCATGATCTTTTCAACATTTAATAATTTTCGCTATTTTTTTCATTTATACAATTTTAATAGAGACTACATTTCATGAGCTCCATTGTCTGTCAGTATATCCTCTGTGCAACTACTGATTGGTATGTTTAATTTTAATTTTATTTTATGTCTAATCTTACCTTTATTTGTACATTTATTATTATATTATATATTTTTATCACTATTTAATATGTATGGATTAAGCAATTTTCTGCTATTGATGTTCTGTCATTTGTTTAATATGTCACTATTTAAAACATGGTAACTATTATCACCTTTCCTATTGAAAGTAATTCACCACATATCATGCATAATTATGTATTGTCCTATTGGATTTTATTGGAAATAGATCCCTATACTGCCAATTAAATTACTTTTTATCTTTTATCTTTTACCTACTTGGTTGTTTGTCTGATGGTATAGTAATAGTATTGTTTTTGGTAATATATCAGATTATATGTCAGAAAATTTAATCTATATTAGGAATAACCAATATTTTTAATTTTTTAATATTTTTAATATTTTTATATTATATTGAAATTTGTTGTAATACATTCGATTTAATTTGTTTCCACTTATTCTTCATTTTATTATATATGTGTTTTGTTTTTCTGTTCTTTTGTTGTTATGTTATAGACCCCTGATGAAGGTTTTTTTAAAAACCGAAACACGGACCGTGTTGGGTCCTTAATAAAGTTCTTCTGGAGCATCTCACCTCTTGTCTTGGATTGATCTCTTGAAGTTGTTTTTCCACCTGTTTCTTTTTTCTATAGAGGAAGAAGCGACAGGTCTTGGCTATCTGCTGGATATGGACAGAGAAGGAGAGGGAGGAGTCAAAGATGACTCCGAGGTTGCCGGCAGATGAGACGGGGAGGATGAGGGTGTTATCAACTGAGATAGAAAGTGGAGGAAGAGGAGAAGTGGGTTTTGGTGGAAAGACGATAAGCTCGGTCTTGGACATGTTCAGTTTCAGGTGGCGGTTGGACATCCAGGCAGCAATGTCGGATAAGCAGGCCGATACTTTGCCATGGGTTTCCGCAGTGATGTCTGGTGTGGAGAGATAAAGCTGGGTGTCGTCAAGGTGCCCCATGCCAGGTACCCAGAGTCTAGGTAATCATGCTGCTTCTGTATGGAATCTTTACTTCAGTTCCCGGCTGAAGCAAAGATTCTACTCTAAAGGGGATGTAAAAAAAAAACAAAAGCACTAACCAAAACTCAGTGCAGTTTTTAATATCAGGAAAAAGTTTCAGTTCAGCGAATTTCTATGAGATGTGCATGCTGACCATGTTACCATTTAGCATGATGGTTTCATGGTGGAATTTTCAGTGCAAAAACCCTAATTGCATTGGAAGTAAGGTTAGCAAGGGAAAATTGAAAATAAACTGCTGGGTTAAAGGTAATGCAGCATTTTTACAATGGACACTGAGAGATCACAGAATTTTACTTGTGACTCAGTCTGCAACCTGTTTGTTCCTGATGTGTATTCTGAATTTAGTGTAGATATTTGTACATCACTGTGAACTGTCCCCCCCCCCCCCCCCCCCCCACTAATATTTGTCAGGTAAAGTATTTTTAGTTTTACAGTCTTATCTGTATTTTTTTTAAATGTTTGTTACATTAGTACCCCGCACTTTCCCAGTCATAGTAGGTTCAATGCGGCTTACATATTGTATACAGGTACTTATTTGGACCTGGGGCAATGGAGGGTTAAGTCAGTGACTTGCCCAGAGTCACAAGGAGCTGCCTGTGCCTGAAGTGGGAATCAAACTCCCCAGGACCAAAGTCCACCACCCTAACCACTAGGCCACTCCTCCACTGTTGCTACTATTTGAGATTCTACATGGAATGTTGCTATTCCACTAGCAACATTCCATGTAGAAGTTGGCCCTTGCAGATCACCAATGTGGCCGCGCAGGCTTCTACATGGAATGTTGCTAGTGGAAAACAACATTCCATGTAGAATCTCCAAGAGTAGCAACATTCCATGTAGAATCTCCAATAGTATCTATTTTATTTTTGTTACATTTGTACCCTGCGCTTTCCCACTCATGGCAGGCTCAATGCGGCTTACATGGGGCAATGGAGGGTTAAGTGACTTGCCCAGAGTCACAAGGAGCTGCCTGTGCCTGCAGTGGGAATTGAACCCAGTTTCCCAAGACCAAGGTCCACCACGCTAACCACTAGGCCACTCCTCCTTTATCACAAGCTGGCCATCTAGAGGAGTGAGAGGAAAATCCCAACGGAAGAGCCCAGGGGTATGAGGTGTGGAGGACTGCCAGTTCCCTAACTCCTGAGACACCTTGGTTAAGCCATGCATGCACTCCAGAGCTACACATACACTGCAAGGCCTGGACCATTATAACCAATGAACCAAACACAGCATCTGTTCCCCTGGGACATTATAGATATTTTGCAATTATTTAAGATCAACTACTGTACATGCCTGGTAACCTTCATGAAAAGTGCAATTAAATATTGCATAAACTCATGCTCTTCAGGGAACTTTTCCAACAGTATAAATACACTCCCAGGTTTATATATTATTAGCAGGGAATGTAAAGTGCCTGAAGGTTCTTTTCCAGGGGAGTGGATGTCCCTGCTTCAGGTAAGACCGGACTCTGTCTTTTCTCTCCTATACCTGTTCTTAGTGGGAAAGGTTAGGTGGTTTTTCCATTGTGGAGGAAGGTGTTGGTGGTCATAATCGATGACCCAACTCAGCTTCTTGGTTCCCACCTTTTTCCCTGTCCACCACTCTTGTCTGTTTTGTGCAGTTTGTTGATATTTCAAGGGCCAGAAATCAACTTTCTATGCTGAAATTATCACCAGTCTGAGAAAATATCATAAGATCTTTAGGGTTGAGGGTCTTTGGGTCTTCTCCTGGCCTTCTCATGTTAATAATAGTTTGGGTTTTATAGTGTGCATTATCTGAATGGGATCCTAATGTCATTTACCTTAGAGGATGTCAGAAACATGGATGCAGCCACCTCAAGGGTGGGTGTTCAGGTATTAGATTATGAATAATTGGACTGCAGGAAACTTTCTAATAGAGGAGAAGGAAACAGCTCAGTTATTGCCAAACAGAGGCAGAAGGAGTTCTCAGAAACTTGTTAGATGGGCAGATAGAAATCTAAGTTACAAATAAATACATAAATAAAAATAAGATGTGATTAAAAATGGCACTGCAGCATCTTTCTTAGAACTAACACGAGCTCTATAAGAATTTACTAAAGTACCATTTGTAAATTTCCTGTTATTTTGAATTTTCTTTTCTTTAAAAGTGTGCATAAATAATTAATGGTTGAAGCGATGGCTTGGGAACTCATTTACTGGAGCTGTTACACTCACTCCTCTGTGTTTGCAGAAGTATCTTAGGTGAAAAATAAAACTCCTCATGGAGCTGAACAGCTGAGAGAGAGAGAGGGAGAGAGATAGAAAGAGAGAGAGAGAGAGAGAGAAGGGGAGATGGACAGAGAGAGAGAGAGAGAGACAAACAGACGGACAGACAGAGAGAGGGAGAGAGGCTGAACCCAGGGCAACAATCTGGGAGATAAAACTGAAACACATGAGAAGAAGCCAACACTCTTGGAAAATAAAAGCAAGATCTGGCATTATTTACCTTTCAAGTTAACCCTGGGATGTTACATCAGTGAATCCTCTCATATCTTTTGTAGGGGCCCCTTTTATCAAGCGGTGTGTAGTGTAAGGGAAGTCAACACCAAGGCACCCTGCGCTCATTCTGATTTTGCTGCATGACATTTCCAGTGCCAGAAAAATCATTTTTATTTTCTAGTGCAGGGGTGGGGAGTAGGCATTCCCCACGGTACTTGGACAGCATGCAGCCATCGCCGAGCACTGCTCGATTTCCATCAGGTTAGCGCGTGAGTCCTTATCACCAAGAAAATAGGAAAGCGGTAAGGGCTCAGGCAGTAAGTTGCTGTGGGCCAGTTTTTATATTAGCTCATATACATTAACAGCCTGCATTTTAAAATAGGCTTCTTATGGCCGTGGTTGTAAGTGGCCATGGCATGTGGCAATTCCATGTGTCCACTTTCTAATGCAGCTTAATGAAAGGGCCTCTTAGAGACAGATTATTGGCCATTCAGCAAAGAAATACAAAGCTGCAGGTCAGACTAGGGGCAATTTTGGGTGGGCCTGGGCTCAAGATGGGTGGGCAGAAGAACCTTGCCCCGTCCCACATGTGATTTGGTCTCTCCTTCTCTCGCCTGCATGCCATATGGTCTCTCAAATATCCCCCCTCTCCCATATACCTTTTAAATAGAAGATTTTCACCAGCAGTGAGCAGCAACTAATACACACTGCTCATGTTGGCCCCACACCCTTCCCTCTGATGCAACTTCCTGTTTCCGCCTAGGCAGAAATACATCAGAGGGAAGGCTGTGGGGCCGGTGCGAGCAGTATGTGTGTCACTGCTCACTGCAGGTGAAGATCTACTACTTACAAGGTATGCAGAAGGGACACTTGTTGGGAGTTTTCGGCTGGTGGGGCTTAGGGATCCCTGCCAGCCACATCATAGGTATGCTGCTACTGGGTGGGCCTGAACCCAAAGTGGGTGGGCATGGGCCCACCTAAGCCCACCCTTGGCTACGCCACTGGGTCAGACCCAGTTGATCCAATTTTCAAATCACTGGATGGAGTGTTTAAAAAAATACAAAACTTCAGCACAGCCACTGTACATAAACTGCTGTTTACTTCAGACCTAGTTAAGGGGCACTTTTACAAAGCTGCGATAGGCTCTACGCGTGTGCAGCGTGCACCAAAACAAGATTACCGCCAGGCTAGCACACTCCCCCCAGCGACAGTTTCAGATTTGGCGCACGGCCATGCCACCGGGACAAATTATTGTTATATTTTCTACCACGCACCGGCGTTCCTGGCATTAATCGGCAATTGGCCTTTGCCATTAGGTCAATGAATGGCGGTAAGGGCTCAGGCCATCTCTTCATACAGATGTGCTGAGTGTTTGATAATGCGATGAACTGGGTCTGACCTTCAGCTTCGTATTTCTTTTCTGACTAGCAATTAATCTAATAGAGATGTAGGAGTGGCTGAAGTGCCATCCCAGGGTTAATAATGTCAGATCTTGCTTTTATTTTCTATAAATGTTGGTTTCTTCTCTTGTGTTTCAGTTTTATCTCCCAGATTGTACTTATTCAAATCGTGCTGAGGTGGTTAGAGTGATTTTTGCCAGAACTATCTAGAAAGTGCCATTAAAACTCAGAGAATTCCCCAAATCCTTTGTAGTAAAGAAACATAACCACTTCCTATAATACTGCAATGGGGTTACTGATAGATGAAGGCCATCTCCATGGCTTAAAGAGCCAAAGTTTGGGGCCCTTTTACTAAAGGGTGGTAGGGGCACCACACAGGTAACACAGGGGAAAACAACTACCGCCAGGCGAACCCAGGTACCCGGCGGTAGTTCTGCATTTGGTGCACGCTGTTTCCCATTTCCAGAAAATAAAATATATTTTCTAGCGCACTGGGCATCCCTGGCAGTAACCGGACAGCACACGGCCAACGCCACGCACCGCCCAATCACTGTGTGAGTAGTACGTGAACCCTCACTATCTACTAAATAGGTGGCAGTAAGGGCTCACGCAGTAAATGGCCGTGCACCAATTGTAAAATTAGCGCCTGGCCATTAAATACCTCCACTTAAAAATGGGTTTTTTATGGCCACGGTAACAAGTGGCCTCAGCGTGCGGCAATTCCACATGCAAACACTACCGCAGGCCACTTTTTCGGCCGCCTAGTAAAAGGACCCCTTAATGAAAATGCCACTTTTAGACTAAGGGACCAGTTTACCTAAGCCGAGTTAAAGGCGTGTTAATTTTTAATGCGCGTTAACCATGTACGCACCTACAATATCCCTATAGGTGCCTACACGGTTACTGCGTGTGCTAATTGTAGGTGCATTAAAAACGCTGACGTGCCTTAGTAAACAGGTCCCTAATTATTCAGTCTCTCCTTGAAGCCCTTGTTTGCAATATGAGCTTCCACTGATTCAGTGGCAAACAATTTTTATGTCTATAAAGTAAAATCTCAAAACAAATTTTACTGTATAACTGAAATCCTTAAAAATGTGTTCAGTTAAAAAGACCCAACATGGCTGTTTTGTCACTAGGACTGGACCAGAGATACATATGCAGTTCACAGCTAAGGGTGTAAAGTCAGGAGATTTTCATATTGGGTTGTTTCCTGTTTCCAGAAATGTTAATTTTCTTCCCTGTTTTAAAAAAAATCATTTTGTCCTCACAGAAGCAATGTAAAGAGTGTGTGCACTTTCACATAAAGCTCTTTTGAAACTGTGCCCTGTTTCCAGTAGCGTGAACATGTATACATTATTCACATGATTCGCACATGCATGCACTATCTGGAAAGAGGGCACACTAGTAGGAAATAGGGATTACTTTTGGCAAACAGGGTGCCCTCTTTTTGAAAGAGTGTAAGATCTGTAGGAAGAGTGAGAACTAATGACTGTGCCCAAAAATCCCCACAAAATGTCATTTTCTCATGCTTCGAAAATTTACCAGGGCTGAGTGTGTAAACTTCACTAAGAGTCCCGTTTATGAGCATATCTCTCAAAGGGCCCTGTTTTACACAGGAAATGGCAACAACATATCTTATGTCATTTCATGTCATTGGCAAATGAAAACAAGCAGGAAAAAATGACATTTTGTGGGGATTTTTTGGGGCACAGTCATTAGTTTATAATCTTCAAGACTGCTATAAAAACCTGACTCACTCTGCTGCTCCCCAGTATCTCTCCACACTCGTCCTTCCCTACACCCCTTCCCGTGCACTCCGCTCCATGGATAAATCCTTCTTATCTGTTCCCTTCTCCACTACTGCCAACTCCAGACTTCGCGCCTTCTGTCTCGCTGCACCCTACTCCTGGACTAAACTTCCTGAGCCCCTACGTCTTGCCCCATCCTTGACCATCTTTAAATCTAGATTGAAAGCCCACCTCTTCAACATTGCTTTTGACTTGTAACCACTTATACCTCTCGCTTCTACCTACCCTCCTCTCCTCTTTCCTCTGCACATTAATTGATTTGCTTACTTTATTTTTTGTCTATTAGATTGTAAGCTCTTTGAGCAGGGACTGTCTTTCTTCTATGTTTGTGCAGCGCTGCGTACGCCTTGTAGCGCTATAGAAATGCTAAATAGTAGTAGTAGTAGTAGGGAAAGGAGGGTTACTGCTGGACATGGGTGCATGTAGGGCAGGGGAGAGGAGGGGAGAGAGAAGAAATGCTGGACATGGATGGAGGGGAGAGAAGAGTGAGGAAGAAGATGAGATGAGGGAAAAGGAAGAGAGGAGAAAAACTGCACATATCAAATACCTCTACTAAGCTGCGGTAGGGCTACGGCATGGGTAGTCCAAATCGATGCTACTGCCGGGGTAGTGCGGGCATTCTACAGTAATTCTGAAGTTGATGGCGCCGTTTCCGTGTACTGTCTGATTACCACATGAGAAGTGCGTGAGCCCTTACTGTCAAATAGTTACTTAGCGGATCATTTGACCTTCAGAAAAACTCTAAAGACCTTATTATTTGGAAATGCTTACGCTAAAGGAGTGGCCTAGTGGTTAGTGTGGTGGACTGTGGTCTTGGGGAACTGGGTTCAATTCCCACTGCAGGCACAGGCAGCTCCTTGTGACTCTGAGCAAGTCACTTAACCCTCCATTGCCCCATGTAAGCCACATTGAGCCTGCCATGAGTGGGAAAGCGCAGAGTACAAATGTAACAAAAATAAAATAGATACTATTGGAGATTCTACATGGAATGTTGCTACTATTGGAGATTCTACATGGAATGTTGCTATTCCACTAGCAACATTCCATGTAGAATCTCAAATAGTAGCAACAGTGGAGGAGTGGCCTAGTGGTTAGGGTGGTGGACTTTGGTCCTGGGGAACTGAGGAACTGAGTCCGATTCCCAATTCAGGCACAGGCAGCTCCTTGTGACTCTGAGCAAGTCACTTAACCCTCCATTGCCCCAGGTACAAATAAGTACTTATATATAATACGTAAGCTGCATTGAACCTGCTATGAGTGGGAAAGCGCGGGGTACAAATGTAAGGAAAAATAAAAGTCCTGCCTAGCACCCCTAACTTTTGAACTGTTACTGTCAAAACACCATTTTGAACTCTATTACTCTTTCACATTTTCCTCTCCATTACTATTACTCCTTATCTCTTTAAATTTAATGTATTTGATTGCTTGTTGCCGAATTGATGTATGTTTTTGCAGACAGATGTAAGCCACATTGAGCCTGCCCGTGAGTGGGAAAATGTGGGATATAAATGCTATAAATAAATAAATGAATTAAATAAATAGAATACACTTAGTGAGCTGTGCTGATAAATCTCAATTAATGGCAATTAGTGCGATAAGGACTGGTTAACATCCAGTTGACAGCGCTGAATAACTAGTTAACCAATTAAGTTGTACGAATTGTTATAGACTACACTTCAGTTTCCACACCGATTTTCAGGCACTATTTATAGAATCCCGGCGATAATGGACTGCATGTTACATGGTAAAACACTGCTTCACGGTAGTTCTTTTGTTAGGTTTCAATTTCCTATTTTCAAATTTACTTCATTTATTCTATTCAGTTTATTTTTGGTTATTTTACTATTGTTATGCTATTAAGAAAATTGTACATTAAACTGTACCTGCTGTACACCACCTAGGTTGGATCTCTTCATAAAGGCGGTTAATAAATCCCAATTAATTAATTAATTATAAATAAATCCATTAGCGTGCCTTAGTAAAAGGAGCCCGAGTGCATGTATATGGTTTTCCTTATTTTCGGTTTTGGATGTGTCAATTTATTTGAAATTTGTCTTTTTTTTAAATAGAGGAGTTCCTAGCCCATTATAAACCATAAAGCTGTATGTCTCTGTTGATCACCCCACCCCTCACCTATCCACACCCATCCTGTTAGAATATCAATGAAATGCTTTGATGTCCCCATGCATACCCCCACCCTCCCACTCTGTCAGACTGTCAAAGTAATGCTTTGATGCTTCTCTTATATATACTATCTGCTACCACATTTGCTTATTTCCGATCTGAGGAAGAAGGGCAACCTTCGAAAGCTAATCAAGAAATGTATTAAGTTATGTCCAATAAAAAAAGGTATCATCTTATTTTCTTTTCCATGTTTTATTTTGTTTGATTTCTATAGATTCTACATGGAATGTTGCTATTCCACTAGCAACATTCCATGTAGAAGTCGGCCCTTGCAGATCACCAATGTGGCCGCGCAGGCTTCTGCTTCTGTGAGTCTGACGTCCTGCACGTACGTGCAGGACGTCAGACTCACAGAAACAGAAGCCTGCGCAGCCTTCTACATGGAATGTTGCTAGTGGAATAGCAACATTCCATGTAGAATCTCCAATAGTAGCAACATTCCATGTAGAATCTCCAATGGTATCTATTTTACTGTCATAGTAATGCTTGGATGTTTTCACTTATATACACTGTCAGCTAGCACATTTGCTTATTTCAGATCGGACGAAGAAGGGCAACCTTCGAAAGCTAATCAAGAAATGTATTAAGTTATGTCCAATAAAAAAGGTATCATCTTATTTTCTTTCCTATGTTTTATTTTGTTTGATTTCTATTGATAATCTTTTTTTAAAGGAATTAAAATTGTTTCAACAAATAAAAAATAAATACAATAAAGTCAAAAGAGATTTTTGTCATAATTTTTTGGTTAAGTTTGGAATAGAAAACCGTTATAATAAACAATCATTTCTCCATGTTCTTCTCTTCTCATACAGGAATTTTAAGGCTAGAGACGATGAGTGGTAGAGTTCAGTAGACCATGGATTTCTTCTCCATCGTCAAGATCTTGTTCTTCTTACAGAGCAGCATCGGAGCTCCAGCCAACGTCTTCATCTTGATGGCTTATGCCTGTATCGCTCACACTGAAAAGAATCTGAAACCTATAGACACGATTCTGGGCAACCTGGTCTTTGCCAACACACTGGGGCTTCTAGTAAAGGGAATGCCTTATATAATGAGCCTGTTTGGGTTAAAAAATTTCATGAATGATACTGGCTGTAAACTAGTACAATATATTCACAAAGTGGCCCGTGAAATTTCCCTATCTATGACGAGTTTCCTAAGCACAGTTCAGGCTGTCACTCTCGCTCCTGCTCGGTGGAAGCTCTTTAAATCCATAGCACAGAAATACAATATCCTTCTGCACATTGCTGGGTTTTGGCTATTTAATTTTGTGTTGTACATACCATACTACAAATCTCCATTTGCTCCAAAAAATGGAACCATGCCAAAATCCATCCTTAATTTGCGATTCTGCTATGCAAAAAAAGTGAGTGACAGCATATTTCATTTATCTTATGTGATTCTCATGAATGGCCATGATTTTTTTTTTCTGGGTCTCAACCTCAGTAGCAGTGTTTATATCTTGTATGTTCTGAAGAGACACAGAGAGCGGATCCAGTATATCCACAGCACAGGACAGAACTCAAAAGTGACGGCTGAGATAACAGCAATTAAGAACGTCATCACGCTGGTCTCCCTCTATGTCTTCCTGTTCGGAATAGACGTCAGCATCATGAGCTATACGAATTTTCTCTATTATGTTCCTCCACTGATTACTGACATTAGAATACTCATTGGCTCTTGCTACTTTTTACTTAGTCCTTTCATAATAATAAGATTTAATAAGAAAATTAATAGAATACTGAGATATCCTCACAGAAAGGAGAGTAGGTAATCTTCCGTGGTGGCACTGTATGCAATCAAAAAATGTGACACTTATTTTGATTGACCTATTAAACCCATCGGAGGTAGTTCTATATGGAGATGCCTAGATTTAGAATGCATGAACACATGTTAATGTCGGAAATCTAGTAAAGTATGCACACATGTAGACACACACATGGGTAAATGACCATTTTCATGTTACGTGGAATTCTGTAAGCAGTGGCGGCCCTACCATTAGGCCAACTGAGGCGAGGGTCTCAGGCGGCACTCTCCATGGAGCGACATCAGTTAAGTACCTCTGAATATCTACTCTAGGGCCAGTCAGCATGATTTAACAGGACAGGAGCATTTCCTGCCCAGTTAAATCATTTCCCCCCTTCCCTCCTCAGCCCTCTTCCCTGCGTTTACCTTCACTTTTTCGTTTCCAAAAGGCGGCAGTGATTCCTATAGGCTGCGTGCCACAGACACTGGCCTCTTCTCCCTACTGCGGCTCACCTCTTGACATAACTTCCTGTTTCCTCAGAGGTGGGACACAGTAGAGTGAAGAAACCAGTGCCGGCAGCAGGGCAACCTATGGGAATCGCTCCCACTGCCACTGCTGTCTTTTGGAAAACAAAAGAAGGTAAACACAGGGAAGAGGGTTTAAGAGAGAAGTGAGGAGATGCCAGACCATGGACGGGTGGGGGCGGGGCAATATCTTATCTCTGCCTCTGGCGGCAGATTGCCTTGGGCCACCCCTGTATGTAAGTATTCAGTGGCATGTACCGTGCAGGCGGACATTCACATGGGCAGAGTTTGATTACAGGACACGGTTACGTGTACACAATAAAATACTGAACGCATATACGTTCACTTGCTCCGGGGCTATTGTAAGTGCTCAGGTGTGAATCTGGCCAGTTAAACTAATGTTCTATTAAGAAAAGGAGTCTTCTTTTCAGAACAGGCTCCAAACAGAAGCTTTGTTGGAACTGAAAATAGGCTCCGTTTAACAGAATTTCCCTCCTAGAGAGTATTTTTTTTAGTGATTTTTTTCTATCTGTATCACTGACGGCCCAGAGGTGGTCGCAGCCTTTTTGCTCCTGCCCGTTGCAGCGCCCTTTCTCTGGGAAAAGCTTGGACAGGCTCAAAGTTTTAAAAAACGATGCAGCTCCCGGTTCAATATTGGTTATGCTTACATAAGCTCCGGTGCTCAGCCCACCCACATTTAGCCCCCAAAATTCAGTGTCAGTGTCTGGACAGGGCCCGGCACTGAATACTGGGGGCTAATTTAGCCAGTTTTAGGCAAATTACACTCATGTACAGTAGGTATTTGTTGCATCTGTGCATAAAAGTAATGTATGCAGCCTTTGCCTTTCTAAAATCACTTGTATGAAAGCTCCTAGGCTAAGAGACCTTTCTGCCTAAAATGTGTGCAGATACATATGTGCATTTTAACGTATACTCCTATCTCGCATCTCCACTGAGCCTCTGCCCCTGAGACCCTTTCTGGATGTACCACACGAAAGAAAATGAATAGAGAGTGTCTTTATATCTCTTTCCCATGCGTAAAGTCTGTTTTAGATGTGGAAAAGGCCTCAATAAAAATCTGTGACTGCACAAGGAAAAGTGATTTACTGCTATTGTGGCTGAAGCTGAGGTGGTTGTTATGTTCTTGCATTATATCTTTTTTGGAGCAGGAAGAAACCATTCTGTCAGCGTTTCTATGCTGTTGGAGCTAAACCTACGAGCCTGTTTCATAAAGGTACAAATGGACTTTTGCTACTTTTATCAAACACAAAGGAGAGCCTATCTGAGGGACTTGTACTCTTTCCCTCTGTCTTGGTAAAATAAGCTTAAAATTTGTGCCTTTTTGGCCTTCTCATGTGATGAAATACAAGACGCTACACGCGTCAACCTTCTCCCACATGAGCACGCAGGCCTGGAATACACTACCGCGCAACCTAAGAGTGATTAACGATCAAGCTTCCTTCCGTAAACTACTGAAGACTCACCTGTTTGAACAAACTTACGGAAAGAGCCAACTCACATAGAGTCCATACTCACTGTTCATCAATGCAATATACACCCACTTCTGATCCCTCATCCCGCAATCCAGTCAATCATACACTTACTCACGGAACTATGTACACCATATGTCTTTGTCTAACACTGCCCTTTAGCTTCCCATTGTCTCCTTCCAATGTTTCTATGTTGATGTCCCATTGTTATATTCCTAATGATATTCGAATGTCTCGCACAACTCTGCACAATGTAATCCATAACCAAGTTGTAACAAATGTATTTCTATTATTCATATCCTATTGTAAGCCACACTGAGCCCGCAAAAAGGTGGGAAAATGTGGGATACAAATGCAATAAATAAATAAAAAGAAATAAATGTCCTGCTCTGAGAAACCATATATCTGAGTAGCTTGTTCATATATGACTCTAATCCCCAGGCAATTTTATAAGTCATTGATTTGGCACATAAATGAAAAATACCCTCGGATTCTATATATGGCACCTGAAAATCTGTGCGGAAACCGAAGCATATTCTGTAATAATGCACAGAACGTCATTAGTTAACTAGTTAATCAGCGCCGTTAATTAGAAGGTAACAAGCAATTATCAGCACTAATTGGCATTAATTGAGATTTACGGACACAACTCACTGAAGTGTATTCTATAACGTGGTGTGCCTAAATTCTAAGTCGCATAGAGGGGCATAATCAAATGTGGCCGGCCATCTATATGGGTGGCCATGTTTAAGGCCGGCCCCGTCAAGCGGCGTACAAGACCGTATTATCAAAACAAGATGGCCGGCCATCTTTTGTTTCGATAATACGGTCGGGGCCGGCAAAATCCCTTAGAGATCGCCGCCCTTAGAGATCGCCGGCATTGGTTTTTGCTGATAATGGAAACTAATGCCAGCCATCTCAAACCCAGCCAAATCCAAGCCATTTGGTCGTGGGAGGAGCCAGCATTCGTAGTGCACTGGTCCCACTAACTGAATGGAAAAAGCCCTTCCCTTACCGATCTGGAAAGGAGCGGGCATGCATGAAGGAAATTGCATGCAAAAGAGTTGCTCGCTGTTGGCTCATTTGCACACGATTTCCTTCCTAAGGAGGGAAAGCGACGGCAGTTGAGGACGTCCTTCCCTGAGAATGTCCAAAATGTGGATGTTTCTGTGAGAAGGACATCCATGCCTTTATGCCTCCAGCACTCTCTTTATTTATTTAGATTTTGGATCACAAGCAGCAGCAGTGGGATTTGAACCAGCCATCTCTGGATTGCCAGACCAGTGCTCTAACCACTAGGCCACTCCTCCACTCTACTCCACTCCCTTGAAATGTGGCCATCCCTGTGGGGTACAGTTGAGGACATCCAAAATGTTTGAAAGAAGGATGTCCATGCCTTCGTTATGCCTCTGCTGACACACACATACCTCCCCCCCCCCCCAGGGACCTACATACTGCCCCCCCACCACACACACACACACAGGGATGGCCAAATTTCATGGAAGTGAAGTAGAGTGGTGGCGTGGCCTATTGGCTAGAGCAGTGGTCTGGCAATCCAGAGGTGGCTGGGTCAAATCCCACTGCTGCTGCTTGTGATCCAAAATCCAAATATATAAATAAATAAAGTGGGTGTTGGAGGCATAAAGGCATGGATGTCCTTCTCACAGAAACATCCACATTTTGGACATGCTCAACTGCCTTCACAGGGAAGGACGTCTTCAACTGCTGTTGCAGGGACGGAGGCATAGCGAAGGACATACTCTAACATAAAAAAGACAAACATTTTTGAAGTTGTTTTTTTCGGGGTGGGAGGTGGTTAATCACCACTGGGGAAGTCAGGGGAGGTCATCCCCGATTCCCTCCGGTGGTCATCTGGTCAGTTCCAGCACCTTTTTGATGCTTGGTCGTGAAAATAAATGGACCAAGTAAAGTCGGCCAAATGCTCGTCAGGGCCGGCTTTCTTTTTTCCATTATCGGCTGAAGCCGGCCATCTTGTAAGCACGCCCACATCCCGCCCTCTGTACACTGCCGACACACCCCCTTGAATTTTGGCCGGCTCCGTGACGGAAAGCAGTTGAAGCCGGCCAAATTCGGCTTTCCATTATACCGATTTGGCCGGCCTAGAGAGATGGCTGGCCATCTCCCAATTTGTGTCAGAAGATGGCCGGACTTCTCTTTCGAAAATAAGCAGGCTAGTTAAAAAGGGGGCATGGCCATGGGCAGGGTGTGGACGTTTCTAAAATCTATGCTCATTATAGAATAAACCCGATTTGCGCCTAATATAGGTGTCGGAATTTACACCAAGTAAAACGTGTCCTAAATGGACTTAGCTGAATTTGGTCATGTGGTGAGCTGCTTGGCGCATTCTGTATCCGCGCAGAAAGTTGTCTATTCTATAAAATGTAGGTGTACTTTAGAGAATGCGCCTAGGCATTATTTTCGTGCAGATTTTTTAGGTGCCATATATTGAATCTGCCCCTTAATATTAAATATTGTGGGCCAAGGGTGAAGCTTGGGATGTGAAAGATAAACCAAAAAAAAGCCAGGGTTCAAATCCAACTGTTTAATATATTATTCATAGTAGGTTTCTTTCCAAGGAAAATATCCCACCATGAATGTTTCCCTGTGTTCTCTATTTCAGAGGCTAACTGATGTATTCATTTTGTATCCTTGGTGATTTTCTCAGTCACTATTTTCCTTTTTAAATCATTCTAAGGATCTCTGTATAATAGGGTGATCCCATACTGACTGTAAGTGGGTTACATTAAAACCTAAGGGAATAGGTAATAGTTCAGTAGTGGGTATGGATAAGTCATTGGAAACATACTGTATCATTGGTGTTGAATAACTAAAATCACATCCTGTAATCCTAGGGACATCACATAGACATAGATTTAAACCGTCAATTACTATGAACAGCATACCATCCTATATAATAATTCTCAGCTCCAATGTTCTAATGAGGCTGCCTGTGTCAGTGGCTCCTTCGGAGTTGCTGAGCTAGGCTCCGTAGCCGGGCTGACGTCACCAAGCCTCACAGCTGATCCATGTCAAGCGACCCTCCTCTCTCTCCTGCCCCCCCCCCTGCAGCCACCCATGTCCAGCGACCCTCTTCTCCCCTGCCGTCCCTGAGGTCTAGACCAGAATATTGACATTTTCACCCTAGATGT
The DNA here is from genome assembly GCF_901765095.1 of Microcaecilia unicolor. Lineage (NCBI taxonomy): Eukaryota > Metazoa > Chordata > Amphibia > Gymnophiona > Siphonopidae > Microcaecilia > Microcaecilia unicolor. Next base: position 8,901,255 of record NC_044042.1, read on the forward strand.
TTTCTTCTATTATGGCTGTAAAACGTCTAAGTGTTAGGCACATCCTAGGACCACCCTAATCCTGTCTTTGAAACACCACTGACATCCCCCCTTTGTGATTTGGATGCACTGCGGACAAAATGAACAGATAGACATCTGCAAAACAGGTTTTCAAAATACTGATTTGGATGTTTTGAATAGAAATCTGTCCAAATGGTGCTTTATAATACTTTTTGGACGTTTTTCTCTTTCAAACATGAGCCCCAGAACTGCTGAATATGTACTTCCACAGCCGTGACACTGACCGGTTAGTGATGGGGCAGTTCGGAGATAGGGTCTGTGGAGATCAAGAATTTACCTCGTTAGAGCTCAGATAAAGTTAGGACAGGAAAAAAGGCTTCACTTTAACCAACTGTTATCCGGCCACCACTCATCTCCTGGATATTCAAAACTGATGCCTGCATATGGAAGGGCATTGAATTCCAGAGCCTAATCCAGCCCACAGCTGTCAGCAACTTTAAAATCGCTGATTGCTGTAGACAGAAAACTAGCTCCTAAGTCCTGGAGGCACCTCAGCCAGTCAGGTTTCCAGGATATCCAAGATGAATATTCATGAGAGAGATGTGCATGCAGATCTCTCTCGTGAATATTCATTGTAGGTATCCTGAAAACCGATTGGCTGGAGTGCCTGCAGGACCAGGTTTGGGAACCACTCAGTGGTGTACCAAGGGGATGGGGGCGGACCGCCCCGGGTGCACGCCACTGGGGGGGGGTGCCGCGCGCCTGTCTGCTCTGCTCGTTCCGTGCTCCCTCTGCCCCGGAACAGGTGTTCCGGGGCAGAGGGAGCATGGAACGAGCGAAGCCGACAGGCGCGCGGCACCCCCCCCCCCAGGTGCATTTTTACCTGCTGGGGGGGTGTCCTTTCGCCGGGGGGAGGTGTGCCCTTTCGCTGGGGGTGGGGGGTTGCGCTGCACCTGGAGGGGTGTCATTTCACCGGGGGGGGGGGAGGTGGCCTTTTGCCGGGAGTGGGGGGTTGCGCTGAACCTGGGGGGGGGTGTCCTTTCGCCGGGGGGGGGAGCATCGGCGATCCGCCCCGGGTGTCAGCCACCGTAGGAATGCCACTGGAACCACTGCCCTAAGTTATTAATAAATGTGAAGGCTGAATGAGAACTCTCAACCCCAGAGAACTAATGATATCTTCAAAGACTGTTTGGTGACATGGCTGGAATACACTGAAAAAATAATTTTACTCTTGAGGAAGCAAACTATTAGTATGGAAAATTACCACAGTGTTAAAAGTGTGTGCTGACTGAAAAACAAAACACTGCAGTCTCTTGCAGTACTGTGCAGTGGTTTGCAGCATCCAGAGTAAAATATCTCTCTTCCTGTCAGTGGGAGGATGGGCTCACGCAGAGACAGGAAGAGGGACATTTGAAATCACAGGAACTAATTGAAATCCTGGACTCTGACCTTCTCCGCCTGCCTCCTTCTCCTGCTCTTAAAAAATTCCACAGAAGCCCCGCGAGCCCCAGAGTCTATGCTCCCCATCCTTGACCCCCCCCCCCCGATACCCCCACCCTCTGCCCCTCTGGGGCTATCTCATTCAGGGAACCTTTAGCCCAGGTGCCCCAAACCAGGTGCCCAGAGTCCAGGTAACAGTGCTGCTTCCATATAGAATCTTTACTTCTGTTCCAGGGAATGTTGAAATAACAACACACTAACCCAAACAGTGCAGTTCAGCGTATTTCTATGAGAAGTGCATTCTGACCATGTTACCATTGAGCATGATGGTTTCATGGTGGAATTTTCAGTGCCAAAACCCTAACTGCATTGGAAGTAAGGTTAGCAAGGGAAAATTGAAAGTAAACCACTGTGTTAAAAGATAATGCAGCTCTTTACTTTCAACACTGAGAGATCACAAAATTTTACTTGTGTCTCAGTCTTCTACCAGTTTATTCCTGATGTGCATTCTGAATTTAGCGTGGATTTTTCTACATCACTGTGAACTGTTTTTCCCCCCTAATATTTGTCAGGTAAAGTATTTTTATTTTTACAGTCTATCTGTACTGGATGTTGGCCTTTATCACAAGCTGGCCATATGGAGGAGTGAGAGGAAAACCCCAACGGAAGAGCCCAGGGGTATGAGGTGTGGACTGCCAGTCCCCTATCTCATGAGACACCTTGGATAAGCCGTGCAGCGACTCCAGAGCTACACATACACTGCAAGTCCTGAACCATTATAACCAATGAACCAAACACAGCATCTTTTGCCCTGGGACATTATAGATATTTTGCAATTATTGAAGATCAACCACTGTACATGCCTGGTAACTTCCATGAAAAGTGCAATTAAATATTGCATAAACTCATGCTCTTCAGGGAACTTTTCCAACAGTATAAATACACGTCCAGGTTTATATATTATTAGCGTGGAATGTAAAGTGCCTGAAGGTTCTTTTTCAGGGGAGTGGATGTCCCTGCTTCAGGTAAGACCGGACTCTGTCTGATCATCCCGCACATTCCTTGATCTGCACTTCCCCAGTTCCAAAGGAATGAAATACAAACTAATGCATGCGTCAAACTTCACCTACCTGAGCACGCAGCTATGGAATGTACTACCGCGCAGCTTGAAATCGGTTTACGAAAGAACGAACTTCCGCTCTTTACTGAAGACCCACCTCTTTAATAAAGCCTATCACAACCAATGTGAATATGCACAAGTCGCCTATCTATATTAAGAATTGTCTCTTAATATCTGCTTGTACACTATTACTCTGTCTTATTATCATCATGCTGACCAAAACCCTGCAATACTAAATGTTTATTAACTAACATTCTTCCACTACTCATGATGTATAGTAAGCCACTTTGAGCCTGCAAAGAGGTGGGATAAGGTGGGATACAAATGCAACAAATAAATAAATAAATTTTCTCTCCTATACCTGTTCTTAGTGGGAGAGGTTAGGTGGTTTTTCCATTGTGGAGGAAGGTGTTGGTGGTCATAATCGATGACCCAACTCAGCTTCTTGGTTCCCACCTTTTTCCCTGTCCACCACTCTTGTCTGTTTTGTGCAGTTTGTTGAAATTTCAAGGGTCAAAAATCAACTTTCTATGCTGAAATTATCATCAGTCTTAGAAAATATCATAAGACCTATAGGGTTGAGGGTCTTTGGGTCTTCTCTTGGTCTTCTCATGTTAATCATAGTTTGGGTTTTCTGGTGTGTATTATCTGAATGGGATCCTAATGTCATTTACAATAGAGGATGTCAGGAACATGGATGCAGCCACCTCTAGATTATGAATAATCGGACTGCAGGAAACTTTCTAATAGACAGAGGAGAAGAAAACAGCTCAGTTATTACCAAACAGAGCCAGAAGGAAGTTGTCAGAAGCTTGTTAGAGGGGCAGATAGAAATAAATTAATAAATAAAAATAAGCTGTGATTTAAAAAATGGCACTGCAGCATCTTTCTTAGCATTAACACGAACTCTATAAGAATGTACTAAAGTACCATTTGTAAATTTCCTGTTATTTTGAATTTTCTTTTCTTTAAAAGTGTGCATAAATAATTAATGGTTGAAGCGATGGCTTGGGAACTCGTTTACTGGAGCTGTTACACTCACTCCTCCGTGTTTGCAGAAGTATCTTAGGTGAAAAATAAAACTCCTCAAGGAGCTGAACAGCTGAGAGAGAGAGAGAGAGAGGGAGAGGGGTTGAAAGAGAGAGAGAGAGAGAGAGAGAGGGAGAGGGGTTGAAAGAGAGAGAGAGAGAGAGAGAGAGAGAGAGAGGGAGAGGGGTTGAAAGAGAGAGAGAGAGAGAGAGAGGGAGAGGGGTTGAAAGAGAGAGAGAGAGGGAGAGGGGTTGAAAGAGAGAGAGAGAGAGAGGGAGAGGGGTTGAAAGAGAGAGAGAGAGAGAGAGAGAGAGAGAGGGTTGAAAGAGAGAGAGAGAGGGAGAGGGGTTGAAAGAGAGAGAGAGAGAGAGAGGAGAGAGGGGTTGAAAGAGAGAGAGAGAGAGAGGGAGATGTGTTGAAAGAGAGAGAGAGAGGGGAGAGGGGTTGAAAGAGGAGAGAGAGGAGAGGGAGAGGGGTGTGAAAGGAGAGAGAGAGAGGGGAGAGGGGTTGAAAGAGAAGAGGAGAGAGAGATGGGAGAGGGTGAAAGAGAGAGAGAGAGAGAGAGGAGGGTTGAGAGGAGAGAGAGAGAGAGGGGAGGGGTTGAAAGAGAGAGAGAGAGGGAGGGAAGGGGTTGAAAGAGAGAGAGGAGGGAGAGGGTTGAAAGAGAGAGAAGAGAGGAGAGGGTTTGAAAGAGAGAGAGAGAAAGAGAGGGAGAGAGGGGGTTGAAAGAGAGAGAGAGAGAGGAGAGGGTTGAGAGAGAGAGAGAGAGGGAGGGGTTGAAAGAGAGAGAGAGAGAGGGGTTGAAAGAGAGAGAGAGAGGGAGAGGGGTTGAAAGAGAGAGAGAGAGAGGGAGAGGGGTTGAAAGAGAGAGAGAGGGAGAGGGGTTGAAAGAGAGAGAGAGAGAGAGAGGGAGGGAGAGGGTTGAAAGAGAGAGAGAGAGAGAGAGAGAGGGAGAGGGGTTGAAAGAGAGAGAGAGAGAGAGAGAGAGGGAGATGGGTTGAAAGAGAGAGAGAGAGAGGGGGAGAGGGGTTGAAAGAGAGAGAGAGAGAGAGGGAGAGAGGGAGAGGGGTGGAGAGAGAGAGAGGGAGAGGGGTTGAAAGAGAGAGAGAGAGGGAGAGGGGTTGAAAGAGAGAGGAGGAGAGAGAGAGGAGAGGGTTGAAAGAGAGAGAGAGAGAGAGGAGAGGGGTTGAAGAGAGAGAGAGGGGGGGGGGGGGGGAGATGGACAGAGAGAGAGACAGAGGGAGGGAGGCTGAACCCAGGGTAACAATCTGTGTGATAAAACTGAAATACAAGGGAAGAAGCCAACACTCTCAAAAAATAAAAGCAAGATCTGGCAGTATTTACCTTTCAAGTTAACCCTTTCCTCAAGCAGCGATAGGGCTACCATGTGGGTACCGTGAGGGAAATTACTACTACTACTATTAAACATTTCTATAGCGCTACTAGACTTACGCAGCGCTGTACAAATCAACATGAAAAAGACAGTCCCTGCTCAACAGAGCTTACAATCTAAATTGGACAGACGAACAGACAGCTAGGGGTGGGGAAATTGCAGTGGTAGGGGTGATAAGTGAGGGTGTTGAGTAAGAGAGTCATGGTTAGGAGTCGAAAGCAGTAGCAAAGAGGTGGGCTTTAAGCCTAGACGTTCGCCAGGTGCACCCAGGCACCCTGTGGCACGCCATTTCCCACGCCAGAAAATCATTTTTATTTTCTACTGCGGGGGCGGGGAGCAGGCTTTCCCTGCGGTAATCGGGCGGAATGCAGCCATCACAGAACACTGCTCGATTAAGGGCTCAGGCAGTAAGTGGCCGTGGGTCAATTTTTATATTAGCACATGGACATTAACAACCTCCATTTAAAAATAGGCTTTTTACAGCCGCCGTAGTAAGTGGCCTTGGCACGTGGCGATTCCACATGCCCACACTACCGCTGGCCACTTTTTGCTGTGGCTTAGTAAAAGGACCCCTTAATGTACACTGGCTGAACATCACCACTGTACATATAACCAAAGTTGGTGACCACATTCTGCATATATCCGTCCAGTGATGTTATCTATCCATACAGAGGTGCTGAATGTTTGTAATTTCTAAACACCGCCCAATTACCGTGTAAGTAGTACGTGAGCCCTCACCACCTACTAGATAGGTGGCAGTAAGGGCTCAGGCAGTAGATGGCTGTGCGCCAATTGTAAAATGGTTTTTATGGCTGCACTAACAAGTGGCCTCGGCAAGCAACAATTCCACAAGCAAACACTACCGCAGGCCACTTTTTCGGCCACTTTGTTAAAGGACTTCTTAATGAAAATGCCAGATTACGGGCTCTGTTTACTAAGCCGAGTTATAGGCGTGTTAGCGTTTTTAATGCGCGTTAACCACGTATGCACCTACAATATCCGTATAGGAGCCTACACGGTTAGTACGTCTGCTAATTGTAGGTGCATTAAAAACGCAGACGTGCCGTAGTAAACAGGGCCCTAATTATTCAGTCTCCCCTTGAAGCCCTTGTTTGCAATATGAGCTTCCACTGATTCAGTGGCAAACAATTTTTATGTCTATAAAGTAAAATCTCAAAACAAATTTTACTGTATAACTGAAATCCTTAAAAATGTGTTCGGTTAAAAAGACCCAACATGGTTGTTTTGTTACTAGGACTGGACCAGAAATACATATGCAGTTCACAGCTAAGGGTGTAAAGTCAGAAGATTTTCATATTGGGTTGTTTCCTGTTTCCAGGAATGTTAATTGTCTTCCCTTTTTTTAAAAAAATCATTTCGTCCTCACAGAAGCAATGTAAAGAGTGTGTGCACTTTCACATAAAGCATGCACTCTTTTGAAAGTGTGCTCTGTTTCCAATAGTGTGAACATGTATACATTATTCACACACGTGCAATGATTCGCACATGCAAGCACTATCTGGAAAGAGGGCACACTAGTAGGAAATAGGAGAACTTTCCTCCTCAAAACCAACTACCTGTTCCTCTGATCCTATTCTCACCCATCTACTTAACACTATCTCTCCTACTGTCATCCCTTTTATCTGTCATATCCTCAATCTTTCACTGTCCACTGCGACTGTTCCTGATGCCTTCAAACATGCCGTAGTCACACCACTCCTTAAAAAACCTTCATTGGACCCTACCTGTCCTTCCAACTATTGCCCCATCTCCCTCCTCCCTTTCCTATCCAAGATACTTGAACGTGCTGTTCACCGCCGTTGCCTTGACTCTTTTTCATCTCAAGCTATTCTTGATCCACTTCAATCTGGCTTTCGCCCCCTTCATTCAACTGAAACAGCACTTGCTAAAGTCTCCAATGACCTGTTCCTGGCCAGATCCAAAGGGCTCTATTCTATCCTCATCCTTCTCGATCTATTTGCTGCTTTTGACACTGTTGATCACAGCCTGCTCCTTGATACGCTGTCCTCACTTGGATTTCAGGACTCTGTTCTTTCCTGGTTTTCTTCTTATCTCTAAGAAGCGTATCTTTAGCGTATACTCTAGTGGATCCTCCTCTACTTCTATCCCACTGTCAGTTGGTGTACCTCAGGGATCTGTCCTGGGACCTCTTCTTTTCTCCATCTATACTTCTTCCCTTGGTACTCTGATCTCATCCCATAGTTTTCAGTATCATCTTTACGCTGATGACTCCCAGATCTACCTCTCAACACCAGAAATCTCAGCAGGAATCCAGGCCAAAGTATCAGCCTGCCTGTCTGACATTGCTGCCTGGATGTCTCAGCGCCATCTGAAACTAGACCAAGACTGAGGTTCTTATCTTTCCCCCTAAACCAACCTCTCCTCCTCCCCCATTCTCTATTTCTGTGGATAATACTCTCATCCTTCCTGTCTCACCAGCTCATAACCTTGGGGTCATCTTCGACTCCTCCCTCTCCTTCTCTGCACATATTCAGCAGACTGCTAAAACCTGGCGTTTCTTTCTCTATAATATCAGCAAAATTCGCCCTTTCCTTTCTGAGCACACTACCAGAACCCTCATCCACACTCTTATCACCTCTCACTTAGACTATTGCAACTTGCTTCTCACAGGTCTCCCACTTAGCCATCTCTCTCCTCTTCAATCTGTTCAAAATTCTGCCGCACATGACTAATATTCCGCCAGTGTCATTATGCTCATATTAGCCCTCTCCTCAAGTCACTTCACTGGCTTCCTATCCGTTTCCGCATACAGTTCAAACTCCTCTTATTGACCTATAAGTGCATTCACTCTGCAGCTCCTCAGTACCTCTCCACTCTCATCTTCCCCTACATTCCTCCCCGGGAACTCTGTTCACTGGGTAAATCTCTCTTATCTGCACCCATTTCCTCCACTGCTAACTCCAGACTCCGTTCCTTTTATCCTTCTGCACCATATGCCTGGAATAGACTTCCTGAGCCGATACGTCAAGCTCCATCTCTGGCTGTCTTCAAATCTAAGCTAAAAGCCCACCTTTTTGATGCTGCTTTTAACTCATAGTACATAAGCACCGCCATACTGGGAAAAGACCAAGGGTCCATCAAGCCCAGCATCCTGTCTCCGACAGCGGCCAATCCAGGCTTCAAGAACCCGGCAACCCCCCCCCCCCCCCCCCCCCCCAAAAAAAAAAAAAAAAATTAATAATGTTCAATGGACTTTTCCCTCAGGAATCTGTCCAAACCCCCTTTAAATTCCGTAAGGCCAGCTGCTGTCACTACATTCTCCGGCAACGAGTTCCAGAGTCTAACTACACGCTGAGTAAAGAAAAACTTTCTCCTATTTGTTTTAAATCTACCGTATTCTAGCTTCATCTTGTGTCCCCTGGTTCTACTGTTGTTTGAAAGTGTAAACAAATGCTTCACATCTGTCCGCTCTACTCCGCTCATTATCTTGTAGACTTCTATCATATCACCCCTCAGCCACCTTTTCTCCAAGCTGAAGAGCCCTAACCTTCTCAGCCTTTCCTCATAGGGAAGTAGTTCCATTCCCTTTATCATTTTTGTCACCCTTCTCTGCACCTTTTCTAATTCCTTTATATCTTTTTTGAGATGCGGCGACCAGAATTGGACACAATGCCCGAGGTGCGGTTGCACCATGGAGCGATACAACGGCATTATAACATCCTCGTGTTTGTTTTCCATCCCTTTCCTAACCCTTATTCACTTTGTTCAGAGCCCTTATTTTATCATCCTCACTTTAATATTCCCTTATCTCTTGTTTGTTCTGTCTGTCTGTCTGTCCTAATTAGATTGTAAGCTCTGTCGAACAGGGACTGTCTCTACATGTTCAAGTGTACAGCGCTGCGTACGTCTAGTAGCGCTTTAGAAATGATAAGTAGTAGTAGTAGTAGTTTTGGCAAACAGGCTGCCCTCTTTTGAAAGAGTGTATGATCTTTAGGAAGAGTACACAATCTTTTGGAAGAGTGCATGATTTTTGAAAGAGTGACAACTATTGATTGTGCACAAAAAAAACAAAATGCCATTTTTTCTGCTTGTTTTCGTTTTCCATTGACATGAAATGACATAAGATATGTTGTTGATATTTCCTGTGTCATTTCAAACCATTGCACATCCTTATTTACAACCAGGGACTATTGGAAGGGGAGGGGACATCATGGCAGTTTGGCTACTGGATTTCTCCTTAATTGTACACAAATTTGCTTATATGAATATATTTTAATTATGAGTTCAAGGACTCTTGAACCTTCTAATCTGTATTAGCCCAGGCCTCTCTGAAATGCTGTATTTATAAACATATAGGTTCATGGCTGGTGGGGGGGCGTTTCAAGATGGTGGCACGCCGCAATCTCGGATGAGACCTCTAGACGATGGCAGTGAAATTAACCTGTTTCTACATTACCAGTATGCCGCATTCCTTTGAGGGGCTTCCCTTATCCTTGTCTGCCGTGTGGCACAGCCTTGTGCATTCCTATAGTAGATTCTGTCTGTCGCCCTTTCCCTAGTGTCTCTAGCTAGCGCTGTGTGCATTCCCTGTGCTCCAGTCCCTTGGGGGACCCCTCATTGTTCTTTCTACCTTCCCAGTGTATGATTAGGTTCCTGTTCAGCCATGAGGCCCGCACGCTTGCACTCTGTATGAGTGGGTTCCTGTTCGGCCGTGAGGCCCGCCTGAGTGGTGTATCTCCCATTTTCTGGTGGTGCTAGTTGATTGACCTGTGTGTGCGGGGCTTGGTGGCTGGGGTTGTGCGTAGTGCCTGTTTGATCTACCCTAGGCCTTGGCCAAGATCCCATGCTAGGCCTTGGCCTGGGCTCAAGGGCTCATGACCAGATTAACATCAGTAAAATCAATATTTTTTATTTATTTATTTATTTATTTTATTGCATTTGTATCCCACATTTTCCCACCTATTTGCGGGCTCAGTGTGGCTTACAATACATCATGAATGATGGAAATACAATGTGCTACAGTACGATTATGGGTTACATTGTGAGGAGTAATGGGGAGACAAAGTCAAGTCAAAATTCATTGGGGCATAGAAACCATGGGGTGTTACAATGGGGAAAAGATAAGGCGATAGAACAATAGCAAGAGAACATAGGGTATAGCATATTAAGTGTGGTGGAAATACGGGTAAGAGAGATTCATAAGAGAGTGTATTAATGCATTTCTATTAGTGTGTATGGACTTCATGTGTTTTGATCCTTGCAATAAATTTTCTCAAAGAGATGAGTCTTCAATCGTTTGCGGAAGTCGGTTAGTTCGTAGATCATTTTCAGGTTGCGTGGTAGTGTATTCCAGAATTGCGTACTCATATACGAGAAGGTTGATGCATGTAGTACTTTGTATTTTATGCCTTTGCATTTAGGGAAGTGGAGATTGAAGAACGTTCTGGATGATCTTTTAGCGTTTCTGGGTGGCAGGTCTATTAAGTCAGTCATGTATGCAGGGGTTTCACCATGGATGATTTTGTGGACTAAGGTGCATACTTTAAAGGTGATACGTTCCTTGAGTGGAAGCCACTGTAGTTTCTCACGCAAGGGTTTTGCGCTTTCGTATTTTGGTTTTCCGAAGATGAGTCTGGCTGCTGTATTCTGGGCTGTTTGAAGTTTCCTCAGTATTTGTTCTTTGCAGCCTGCGTATAGTGAGTTGCAATAGTCCAGGTGGCTGAGTACGAGTGATTGCACTAGGCTGCGGAAGACGGATCTTGGGAAGAATGGTCTTATTCTTTTCAGTTTCCACATGGAGTAGAACATCTTTTTGGTTGTGTTGTTCACGTGAGTCTCTAGTGTTAGGTGGCGATCAATAGTGACTCCAAGGATTTTTAAAGTTTCAGAGATTGGCAGATTTAGTTTAGGTGTGTTGATAGCGGTAAATTTGTTCGTGTTGTATTGGGAGGTGAGTACGAGGCATTGAGTTTTATCTGCGTTCAGTTTCAGTCGGAATGCATCTGCCCAGGTGTTCATGATGTGTAGACTTTGGTTGATTTCGTTGGAGATTTCATTAAGGTCTTGTTTGAAAGGAATATATATCGTTACATCATCTGCATATATGTAAGGGTTAAGGTTGTGATTTGATAGAAGTTTTGCCAAGGGGATCATCATTAGGTTGAAAATAGTTGGTGAGAGGGGGGGATCCCTGTGGCTTAATTCAATTCAATTCAATTAGGACTTACATACCACTAAAATCCCCATATTAGGGATCAGTGTGGCTTACAGTAATTAGGAGGCCCTTTAACTAAGCTGCGTAGGCGCCTACGTGTGTCCAACGTATGCCAATTTACAACTACTGCCTGGCTACCATGTGGGAAGAGTGTTAATTTCAGTTTTTACGCGTGTCCACTATGCACCCTGGAAAATTTCCGGCACACAGCACTAACCGGGCAGTAATAGGCATTGTATGCATGCTGATGAATACTGCCTGGTTACCGCGTGAGACCTTACCGCTCAGTGAATGGGTGGCAGTAAGGTCTCAGACCCAAAATGGATGTGTGCCAATTTTTGTTTTGCCACACGTCCATTTTCAATATGGCGATTGTAAGTTACGAAGCAGTGTTTGGGAATATACATTTGGATAATTAGATTAAGATAATTAAATGTTGTTTAATAGTGGTACCTAAGTGTGTTGAAATTTAAAGTGGTTGTTGAGAAAACAGCAAAAAAAAACCAGCTCTAGGCGCCTGAAAACTCCTAACTGGTGCCTCTATTTAGACGAAGTATACAGAATATGCTTAGCTGACATCACAGCGCTTAAAATTACGCTTAAAACTACATCCATTTACACCAAGGGAAACGTGGCTTAAATGCCGGCATGTAGATTTAGGCGCATCATGGGACATATTCTATAACAGTGCATGTAAATTTTGGAAGCCTACGAATAACCCATTTCTTCACCCATAACCACAACCCTTTTGGGCTGTGTGCATTAGAGTACGCTTAGCAACTTCTGTTTCAAAATTCTAATTATTGCCAATTAGTGCTTATTATTGTTCATTAAGACCTGTTATCAAATGCTGATTAGCTTGTTAAATAAATTAAGTTACGTGCGTAATGCCCCCAATACAACCCCCCATGTATCCCTCACCCAGAAGGTTCGCCTCCCCCCCCCCCCCAGTTTATAAAGCTTCCCTTCCAAAGCGAAGATGGTCAAGGGGTTAATGATGTCATTGGAGTCAAACTCTGGTTATAAATGTTATTGCTGACCTGACACAGCTGTGTTTCAGCAAATGCCTGCGTCAGGGGTTCATGTTTTTCGATGTTAGCAAAAACAATGGGTTCACAAACCTTAGCCTCTCTTATAATCAGTCTATCTAACAAAATACTGCTATGCCTTTCAAAAAAGAATTGAGACAGAAAATCCTCACAAATTCACTCCTTTGTGGTCTGCCAAAACAAAGCACACATTGAAAAACAAGGACCCCTGACGAGGCACTGGCTGAAACATGGCCGTGATGGGTCAACAATAAAGTTTATAACCAGAGTGTGTTTCCAGTGACATCATTATCACCCTGGTAATGTCCACTTTTGGCTGATTATATCAAGCTGACTATCCATACATTTTTGTATATGAACTATATTAATATCGGTCTCTTGATCATCATAATACATGAACCAAAGAAAGCAAATCTGCCCCAGGGACATAACAGATGTTTCACAGATATAGATTATTTATATAGACTCTCAGGAATTTCAGTAAAGTGCAATTAATGTAATAAAAATTCAGCACGCACCATGACACAAACCTGAGCTCTCCAGGGAAAACTCCCTAAAGTATAAATATACTTCTAAGTTTGTTTATTACTAACAGAGAATCTAAAGTGCCTGAAGGTTCATTTTATGGAGCTGATGATCCTATTTCAGGTAAGGCTGGACCCTCTCACTTCTCTCTTCTACGGTCTTCTCAGAGGGGCAGTGGGGGTGGAATCCTTTGTGAAGGAGGACATTGGACATTAATGGTCACTCAGCTCAGCCCCTAGTACTGATCTGGCTGATGTGGGATTTGCTGTTCCTGAGTCTTTTGTTTGGATCATTGACATCTCAAAATTGAAAGGTCAAATATTGGTTTTCTGCTGCCAGAAGTGGCTTCAAATGATGTCAGAGATTGTCATGAGCTTTATGAGATGGTGGGTTATCATTTTATTTTTTCATGAATAAGAATTTTGGATTTTTCTCTGAGTGGAACAATAGTATGTCAGAAATACAGATGCAGCCACCTCTGGAGTGGAGGTTTTAGAAGCAGTTCTCTAGTATTTAAAATTGCAGGAAAGTTTCTAAAAGACAGAAGATACAGGGAACAGTTGAAATGTTACCCAGCAGAGACGGAGGGGATGAAAACCTATGATAACAGTTTTAGGGAGTGATTTAAAACAGTATTGGAATTAACTGAGGTCCCGCACGTACGACTCGCGCAGAGGCAGAGTCCTTCCACATCAGCTGCAGCAGCAGCGCACCGGTCCGGAGACCGGCGCTGAAGGGAACTTCGGCTGGCGGGGTTGGGGTCCCCCGCCAGCACAGGTACCTGATGACGGCGGCGGGGGAAGGGGGGGTCGAAAGGGGAGGAGTGCCTGGGGAGGGTCAAAAAGTGGTGGTGATGGCAGCGGCGGTGGCGCTGGGGGGGGAGGGAAAAAGCTGTGAGAGGGTCGGCGGCACCTGGGGGGGGCTAAAATGTGCCCCCTCACCTCGGGCTCTGGACCTGCCGAAGTCTGGCTATGCCCCTGGGCTAGAGTGTAGATTTTAAGGGGCTTCAATATTAACTTCAGAACTTTTAGTACAAGAACAGTGCTGGGCAGACTTGTACAGTCTACGCCCTGATCGTGACTGGCTTGGTTACATCTCGGGCTCTGGACCCCCCCCCCCCCCCCCTGCTGAAGTCTGGCTACACCCCTGGGCTGGAGAGTAAATTTTAAGGGGCTTCGACTTCAACTTCAGTACTTTTAGTACAAGAACAGTGCTGGGTAGACTTCTACGGTCTGTGCCCTGAGAATGAATGGCAAGGACAAATCAAACTCAGGTATACATATAAAGTGTCAAATGTCATGAGTTTATGTTGTTGGGCAGACTGGATGGACTATTCAGGTCTTTATCTGCCGTCATTTACTATGTTAATTGTTTATTTATTCAAAATACTTATACCCCCTGCCGGAAAGCAAGTTACTGTTCTTTTTAATCTGTACTGTTATCTTGAATTTATTTCATGATATCCAGCAACTGTTTATAAGCAGTGCCTTAGGAACTCATATGCTGGAGCTAGAAAAGTTATTCTAAAGTTCATGGAGATGGTAAATTGCTCAGGGGCCCTTTTATGAATCCAACGTGCACCAAATCAGCATTACCGCGTGTCTACTGCGTGGCCCGGGTGATAATTCTGAATTTGGCAAACATCAAAAACGCGCTGTAGAAAATATTTTCTATTTTCTACCGTGTGGCACTTACAATAGGTGGTGGTAAATGGACTCATGTTGGTTTTTATTTTGCTGCAGATCCATTTTCTGGCCCCTTAAAAAAGGCACTTTTTCCAGGACGCAGCAAAAACTGGCCCTGCGCACACCCAAAAGACGTGCTCACACTGCCGCAGTCCACTTTTGCCGCGGCTCAGTAAAAGGGACCCTCAGTGTGCCGAGCTTGGGGAGCAGAGAGAGATCTGAGAGTGTCACTGGCACCTTTCAGACATTATCCATTTACTGATCTCTCTGATAATATCTTTGCTCGGCTGTTCTGCTTCTAGGCAAAGACTTTCAAAGATGGTGAAATATTATTGCTGCTCAGTTGCACATAGGGTTGATTTTAACAATCTCAGAAGGATGATAAATGCAACTGGTCATGTGAAAATATAAAACGCAGATTCTCCGAGATCTTTATATCTATATTTCTCCCTCTGTATATTTCCCCTCTTTAACCCAAAAGCCCCGGTGACCCCTCTAACCTTACTTGCCTCTTCCTCATGTGCTCAACAGAGGTTTCTGCAGTCCTGGCAGCCACCTGCCCTCCCTGCTCAATGGGGACAGTCACCTCCACTGTACATATGGACCACGCTGACAACACCAGACTGAGAAAGGATGGGTTTAGGGATGTCCACTACCTCCATGGCTAAAGTAGTGTGATAATCATCTTAGTTAACGTCAAAGGTTAATAAATAAAACTGAAACAGAAAATGGAAGTTATGGTGATATTAAATTTGCAGAAGACACAAAGCTAATCAATGTTGTTAAAACACATGAAGGTTGTTTAAAATTGGAAAAAGACCTTAGGAAATATAATGGCTGAGCTTCCAAATGGCAAATGAGATTTCATGTGGATAAGTTCAAAGTGATGTACATTGGGAAGAATAATCCAAATCATAGTTACCTGATGCTAGGGTCCACCTTAGGAGTCAGCACTCAACAAAAAGATCTAGATGTCAAAGTAGACAAGATGCCAAAATCTTTTGTCTAGTGTGTGGCGGCAAACAGGATGCTAGGAATTATTAGAAATGGGATAGAAAATAAGACAAAGATTATTACAATGCCTCTGTATTGCTCCATGGTGCGATCACACATTGAATATTCTGTGCAATTCTGGTTGCCATATCTAAAAAAAGATAAAGCAGATGTAGAAAAGTTCAAAGAAAAGTGACCAAAATTAAGCTCTGGAATTCATTGCCAGAGAATGTGGTGAAAGCAGTTAGCTCAGCGGGGTTTAAAAGGTTTTGGATACCTTCCTGAAAGTCCATAAGGGAATGAGAAAGAGAATGGGACTTGATATACTGCCTTTCTGTGGTTTTTGCAACTACATTCAAGTTATTTTTAAGATGAACTTGGGAAATATTCACTGCTTCTTTCTGGGATACGCAGCATAAAATGTACTGTATTGTTTTGGAAATTGCCAGGTACTTGTGACCTAGAATGGCCACTGTTGGAAACAGGGTACTGGGCTTGATGGACATTCGGTCTGTCCCAGTATGGCAACATTTAGGGGTCCTTTTACTAAGGTGCGCTGAAAAATACCTATGGTAGTGTAGGTGCTTGTTTTGGGCGCACGCAGAATCATTTTTCAGCGCACCTGCAAAAAATGCCTTTTTAAAATTTTTGCTAAAAATGGACGTGCGGCAAAATGAAAACTGCAGCGTGTTCTTTTTGTGTCTGATGACCTTACCAACAGCCATTGACGTGGTAAGCGCGTCCAAAAATAAAAATTATTTTTCAGACTTGTGCATCCGATGTGCGCCAAAAATGAAATTACCACAAGAGACTCACAGTAGCCAGGCGGTAGCTCCATTTGGTGTGCGTTGGGTGTGCATAGAAGCTTATACAACTTAGTAAAAGGGCCCCAAATGTTCTTATTTAAATGTTTTCTCTCTGGCTTTCTCAAAGTTAAGCGTTGAATAGGCCCCTGTAATCTGGCAGAGAAGCTTTGTTGATACCTCCCACCTAGAAACCTTCACTCCAGTTCCAGAACTTATATCCAGACCCTGTAAGACAAGGAAATAAGACTGGAGCAGTCCAGGAACTGCCTGTTTTCTAACAATGCACCATGGATGGGCCATCACTACTACTACTATTAAACATTTCTATAGCGCTACTAGACTTTCGCAGCGCTGTACAAATTAACATGAAAAGACAGTCCCTGCTCAACAGAGTTTCTTGGGTAGCGACCGAATCAAGTGGAGGAGTGGCCTAGTGGTTAGGGTGGTGGACTTTGGTCCTGGGGAACTGAGGAACTGAGTTCGATTCTCGGCACAGGCAGCTCTTTGTGACTCTGGGCAATTCACTTAACCCTCCATTGCCTGCCGCATTGAGCCTGCCATGAGTGGGAAAAAGTGCGGGGTACAAATGTAACAAAAAAAAAAAAAAGTCCGGTTGAGTGTCCAACAGCAGGATAATCTCCTGCACTATGGCTCTCCAATGATGACCTCTAGAAGTAAAGTATGCTCAAAAACATTGTAATGCTGTAGCCCAAGATATGGCTGACTTCCATGACTGTGCAAAAAATGATTCTCTTGCAGGTATTCCTGAAACAGATGTTCTGCCACAAGAGGAGGAACCCCATTGTTGTCATATATATGATGAGAAGATCTGTGCTACAATGCCTAACGTCTACGTGGATGGTTGCACCTTCCACTGTGACACAGGCCATGGTTGCAGGTGTGGGAGTGGTATGGAATCCAACTATTACTGAAGAGACTTGAAGCACACTTTGGGTTCCCAGACTAATCAATATGCTAAGATTGTTGCAGCTTTGGTAGCAGTACAGTCTGCAGTTTGGAAAGGAATTTGGGAATTAATCATATGCACAGATTCAGATTATGTGAGACAGAACTTTTCTCTCATTTACCCAACTAAAAGCAGAACAACATGTTGAACTCTAAAGGGGAAACCGCTACATCATGGAAACTTGATTCTGGCCTTAGGTCAACTGGTAAGGAATAATGTCGTGACCATTTATTGGAAGAAGGTCAAAGATCATGCCAGGGTTGATAGCCCCGACAAACTAGGGAATGGCCTGGCAGATCAACTCGCCAAGGAAGTTGCACTCACAGGAGAGTTATGGCAGTTCTTAGAATATGAGACATTGGCCATGCATGCTATCACTCAACGGCACATGAAGCAACCTAGTGAGACTCCGGTGTTCCAGTGGTGCAATGATGTCCCATCATTTGATCTTGTAATGGCTCAGAAAGAAGATCCAATTGTCGGAAGATTTCATGATTACATCCGGAACCCTCAGGAGCATCCTTTGTCAGAAGAAGAGTGTCAAGCTGAAGAAGAGCTGAGGATATTCTATGCATCCCGAGAGAAATTTAAGCTCCATCAGGACCTGCTTACTCGGACAAGTAAGCATGGCATTGAGCAATGGGTACTGCCTCAGGCATATGGCGGCATTATGTTGCAACATGCTCATGATGAACCATGTGCAGGTCATCGAGGCGAAGAAGTCACCTATGAAACCTTGAAGCAAGTGGCTTATTGGCCCCACATACATCAGAATGTGCAGTTGTACACACAAGGTTGTTTAACCTGTTGTCGATTCCAGCCATCTTCACCATCACATTGAGCACCACTAAGGAAAAGGGGTATCTCTATGCTCTGGTCAGATATCCAGATTGATTGCATTGGCTCTGTGGTCCAATCCACCCGTGGCAATTATATTCTTACTCTCCCTGCTTGTTTACCAAGTGGGTGGAGTGCACACCTGCACCCAATTGCACCGCAGAAACCATGGCTACCTTACTACTGAATCATGTGTTCAGCAGGTGGGGTCTGCCCATGCGTGTGGAGTCAGACCAAGGATCCCAGTTCACTACAAAAGTAATCCAACAGATGTGGAAGATGCTCAGAGTGAAGAGCAAATTGCACATTGCCTACAGGCCTCAGTCCTCGGGAGAAGTGGAAAGTGCAAATCTCACCATCATTAAAATTCTGAAAAAGAATGTGTCAACTTCGGGTAAGAATTGGGACAGAAGTTACCATTGATCCTCATGGCTATTCATGTCACACCCCATCGTTCTACAGAAGTGTCACCATTTGAAATGCTGGCAGGTAGGGAGATGATGTTACCAATTCATTTGCTGTACAGGACTAATGATGTGAACTTGTCCAGTGCTTCTACCTCCCATGAATATGTCACCCATTTTTACCAGCATTTGCAAAGTGCATTTCCCTTTGCCAAAAGAACTTGGAAAGTAGCACTAGAGGTAGAAAGGCCTAATATGATCAAGGGACTACCTCCAAGGAATACCAAATTGACAACAAGGTATTCTATTTCAATTTTGCCAGTAACAATGCTAAGGAAAATAAATTTTTGCCCAGTTGACATGGTCCATTCCCTATTGTGGAAAAAGCTTCACCTGTGGCTTACTAAATTTGCCTTAAGGAAAATTCTCAAGGTGAAGATGCCTTGAATGGGTCCACATCAATCAGTTGAGACCGTGTCATCCCAGTCATTTTGCCCCAGATGTGTGCATTGCTGATATGAACTGAACTAACCCAACAACAGCATAGTCTGTTCCCTTTTTGTTTTTCATATGCAAAAGCTAACGTTGAAGACTTTGATCCTGATTTCTTTCCTGATCGGAACTGTGACCAAAATTATTGAACCTGGTCCCATGTCTGGAGTTTTCCTACAAGATACAATGGGCTTCCTGATTATCTAATCTCAGATTGTTACACAGAAAATGTTTGTTTCCCTTGACCCAATGCATGTTCTTCTGAAGCACTTTAAACAGAGTAGTCTTCATAGGTCCCCTTCTACCCAAACCTGGTTGTCCAACTACATGTGTTATGCCACAGCTCAGGTTAAGAACATTTTAAGTCAGTTGGAGAAGATGATGGTTGAATCCTTACAACCTCAGAATTCTAGATTTAAACATTTTATATGTCTTGCTGTTCGTGGTATCATTTTTTCTGTCCTTGGTTCACTTTTGTACAACCTGTGAGAGACCTTATTCAGGATTTATTTAATTAATTGTATACTAGTGTCAGTAATCTTATGCAAGATCATATACCTACTATTTGGTTCCCTTTGATGTCATCCATGATGCTTTTGCTATAATTACCCATCTGCCAATTGAACCCTTTCAGTTTCAGATGGCTTTTCATTTAGGTATTGCCATTCCATTATTTTTGGATCTAGAGCATATGGAAGTTGCCTTTGTCCTGAATTTGCCTTTTATTTTGCCCGAGAATGTGTACCAACTGAAACAAGTTATAAACATGGGTTTTTCACATGACAATTTGTACTTTCATGTTGAGATTCCCGAGTATGTTGCTTTCCAAACAGGAAGATTCTCAACATTATTATCTGGTCCCTAATTTAAAACTTTGTCAAAAAAACGAGGATATTTATTGGTTATGCCCTTGAAAACCCTTTTTGAAAGATACCACTGAAGCTCTTTGTGGGTTGTCTACCGAAAATGTTCAAGAGAAATGTAAGCTTACCATGACTATGTCTGATGATTTTTCAGATACTACTGTGTCCGTTGTCTATACTATGTGGTTAATTAGTACAGCCCTTAGTGAACTCACTGTCACTTTCCATAAATATGATTTTATTAATCATTTCTCTCTCCCTTGCAACGTCTGTTTGATAGCTGTTTCAAAGAATTCAGTTGATAATGTGGGTGGAGTTTCTCTGTTTTATGTTGACACAGATCGAGTTGTTACTGACATTGAAGTTATGGATGTGTTTCGTGTTCCTATTGACTTTGCTAAGGACATTACGCCAATCTTACAGTTTAAAGACTCTCTCACAATTGAACTGGCTGTTAACCAAGATGCACTTCTAGTTGCAGACTACAAGCAGAGTTACTCATCTCATGTTTCAGTTAGTGACTTTAACACCCTTGTTGTCGTCCTACTTTTCACAATCTTGTGAACTATCAGATTCCTGATTTCTGTTGTTTTGCTGTGGGAAGTTCTCAGTCTGTGCCGCATCATTTGCAATAGTTCTACTCCTGTGACTATGAGATTGCAAGATTTTGTGGAGACCAACCATGTGAAATTTTCTACTTCGCTGCCTTTTCGTTTTCAGTATCACATGGAGGGGCATAATCGAATGGCACTGGCCATCTACATGGGCGGCCATCTATATGGCCGGCGCTGCAAATAGCGGTCCCGAACCGTATTATTGAAAAAGATAGGCGGCCATCTTTCGTTTCGATAATACGGTTGGGACCGGCCAAATGTCAGAGATGGCCGAGTTTGAGATGGCCGGCCTCAGTTTTTGCCAATAATAGAAACCAAACCAGCCATCTCAAACCCGGCTAAATCCAAGGCATTTGGTCATGGGAGGGGCCAGCATTTGTAGTGCACTGGCCCCCCTCACATGCCAGGACACCAACCGGGCACCCTAGGGGACACTGCAGTGGACTAAATTGCTCCCAGATGCATACCTCCCTTACCTTGGGTGCTGAGCCCCCCAAATCCCCTCCAAAACCCACTACCCACAACTGTACACCACTACCATAGCCCTTAGGGGTGAAGGGGGGTACCTACATGTGGGTACAGTGGGTTTGGGGGGGGGGGTTGGAGGGCTCAACACTTACCACCACAAGTGTAACAGGTAGGGTGGGGATGGACCTGGGTCCGCCTGGCTCTAGTGCACTGCACCCATTAAAACTGCTCCAGGGACCTGCATACTGCTGTCATGGAGCTCAGTATTACATTTGAGGCTGGCATAGAGGCTGGCAAAAAATGTTTTTTATTTTTTTTTTGGTGGGAGGGGGTTGGTGAGCACTGGGGGAGTAAGGGGAGGTTATCCCCCATTTCCTCCGGTGATCATCTGGTCAGTCGAGGCACCTTTTCGAGGCTTGGTTGTGAAAAAAAAGGGACCAAGTAAAGTCGGCCAAATGCTCATCAGGGCCAGCTTTCTTTTTTCCATTATCGGGCGAAGCTGGCCATTTCTTAAGCACGCCCCCGTCCCGCCTTCTGTACCCTGCCGACACGCCCCCTTCAAGTTTGGCCGGCTCCGCAATGGACTGCAGTTGAGGTCGGCCAAAATCGGCTTTCGATTATGCCGATTTCGCCGGACTTGAGAGATGGCCAGCCATCTCCCGATTTGTGTAGGAAGATGGCCGGCCTTCTCTTTTGAAAATAAGCTGGATTATGTACTAATTTTTGCTGATGCTTTGCCATGCATTACGTAGTATTATATGATTTGATATTGATTATATTTTCATTTGTTAAGACATTTTACCAACACCATATTATTTGTTCTAGTATTCAGTTATTTGCTGTATTAGTATTATTTATTTATTTGTTGCATTTGTATCCCACATTTTCCCACCTCTTTGCAGGCTCAATGTGGCTTACAATACATCATGAGTAGTGGATACAAGAAGAGAATAGACATTTGGTATTACAGAGGATTTTGGTTACATGTTAATGATAAAGCGTAATAATGATATAACAATAAAAATATTTTAAGGCAGTTTTGGATACATGTGGGGAATTTCACTTGTGTTGATCTTTGTGATATATCTTGTTGAAGAGATGGGTCTTCAGTAGTTTGCGGAAGCTGGTTAGTTCGTAGATCGTTTTTAGGTTGCGCGGCAAAGTGTTCCAGAACTGTGAGCTCGTGTAGGAAAAGGTTGATGCATAAGTTTGTATTTTAGACCTTTACAGTTGGGGAAATGAAGATTGAGTAATGTGCGAGATGATATTTTAGCATTCCTGGGTGGTAAGTCTATCAGGTCTGACATGTAGGCTGGGGCATCGCCCTGGATGATTTTATGAACTAGGGTACAAACCTTGAACGCGATGCGTTCTTTGAGTGGGAGCCAGTGTAGCTTCTCTCTTAGGGGTTTGGCACTTTCATATTTTGATTTTCTGAATATGAGTCTAGCTGCAGTGTTCTGGGCTGTCTGGAGTTTTTTGAGTATTTGCTCTTTGCAGCCAGCGTAAAGTGCATTACAATAGTCTAGATGACTGAGAACCAATGATTGTACCAGATTACGGAAGATGGTCCTTGGGAAGAATGGTCTTACTCTTTTTAATTTCCACATTGAGTGGAACATCTTTTTGGTTGTGTTATTCGCGTGATTTTCAAGTGTTAGGTGCCGATCAATGGTAACTCCAAGAATTTTAGGGTGTCTGAAATTGGTAGGTTCAGTTTTGGTGTGTTAATGGTGGTAAATTTGTTCGTATTATGTTGAGAAGTGAGTATTAGACATTGGGTTTTTTCTGCATTAAGTTTTAGCTGGAATGCATCTGCCCATGAATGCATGATATGTAGACTTTGGTTGATGTTGTTGGAAATTTCCTTTAAGTCTTGTTTAAATGGGATGTAGATAGTTACATCGTCAGCGTATATGTATGGGTTAAGGTTTTGGATTGATAGTAGTTTGGCCAAGGGTATCATCATTAGGTTGAATAAGGTTGGTGAAAGGGGGGATCCCTGTGGAACTCCACATTCTGGTGTCCATGTGGCTGACGTAGTCGAATTTGATGTCACTTGATATGAGCGTGTGGTTAGGAATCCCTTGAACCAATTGAGAATGTTGCTTCCAATACCGAAGTAATCGAGCATGTGTAGTAGAATTCCATGATCAACCATGTCAAAGGCGCTCGACATGTCGAATTGCAGAAGTAGTATGTTCTTGCTGGTTGCAATTGTTTGTTTGAATTTAGTCATGAGCGTAACTAGTACTGTTTCAGTACTGTGGTTGGAACGAAATCCTGACTGGGAGTCGTGTAGTATTGAGAACTTGTTTAAATAGTTTGTGAGTTGTTGGGTCACTATCCCTTCTGTTATTTTGGTTATTATTGAATTGTTATATGATTGAATGCAGTATTTGCTTCTAGTTTTCATTTTTTGAAAATGTAAATATCAACAAACTCATAACTAGCACACTTGAGTTATGAGTTTGTTGATATTTACATTTTTATGTATCTCTATTGTCTTGACCATGAGTCCTGGTTCTAACCTGTCTAGTTGTTAGTTAGGTTAGAGAAGGCATTTACTCCCTTGTAGTAATTTCCATCTCCAAGGGGGGGAGCTGTAGGGGTATTTTCTGGCTATCTCACCTTTTCTGGTCTGGGGCCTATACAATCCTGAACCATTCTTTTATAACCAATATGGATTTTACAGTCTGTGCCCTTAATAGATCTGTAACCATCAGAAACCAGCTTTTTACAAAGGAAAATTACTGCTGGGCATATCATGATGACCTCATCCAGAGACACGTTGTTTACTGCAAACTAGCCTCCAGTTATCTCCTGGGAAGAGCAGAGGAGCATACCTCACAGGGACAGATGACTCCAGGAGTAAATGAGAATTAAGAAGGAAGGTTGCTATCGTCTGTTAACAGTTTCTCTGCTAATGACAAGGCCCCTCTTCATAGCCATGAATTCCTCTGGACAGAATCACACCACTGGGATTGGTCCATAGGTATCATCTGACCCAGAAAGATACCAATGTTGGACTGAGGAGGAAGAAGAGAAAGGAGAAGACCAGAAGACTTGATGGTGGATAGATGACTCTGAGAGGAGCGAGAGACTAATTTCCTAAAAACACCAGTGAACAGCAGACTTTGTAACAAACTGACAAGGGTAGCTCAGCTACAGTACTAGGCCTCACCCAAAGGACGGTGCTATCCAGAATCAGAATACAGACCTTGGACTTTATTCCTGGACTGGAAGAGACTTGCAGAGGATTCTGCTAGAGTCTCAAGGAGAAATCTGGTTCTGCATCACTGGAAGTCTACTACACGGATGGCTAGGTGAGAGAACAGAAATTATTACCTACATTCTGGATAGATAGTACATGGTTTTATCTGTGAAAGACTGTTTTTTCAGTGTGTACTTTGCACAAGACATATTAGTTGTGTAAGTTCTCATTATCACCTTAGGATATCAGTGTTGTGAGTAGTTGTATTACCACTAATTCAGATAGTTTACTTGGCTAATCGTATTGTACTGTTTTGGGATCTTGTCAGGTACTTGAAACATGGTTTGACTACTGTTGGAAACAGGATGCTGGGCTTGATGGACTTCGGTCTGTCCCAGTATGGCAATACTTATGTACTTATATAAGTGATCCACATCTACCTGTTTCACTCCACTCAGTATTTTATAAACCTCTATAATATCGCCCCTCAGCCATCTCTTCTCCAAGCTGAAGAGCACTAACCTTTAGACTTTTCTCAAAGGGAAGTCGTCCTATCCCATTTATCATTTTTCATTGCCTTTCTCTATACCTTTCTAGTTCCAGACATCTTTTTTGAGATGCAATGACTAGAACTGTACACAGTTCAAGGCACGGTCACATCATGGAACGATACAAAGGTATTATAACATCTTCATTTTTGTTATCCATTCTTTTCTTAATAATACCTACATTCTATTTGCTTTATTGGCCACTGCTGCACTGAGCAGAGGGTTTCATCATTTCAACAACGATGAAACCTAGATCCCTTTCCTGGTCGGTGACTCATAATATGGAACCTTGCATCACGTAGCTATAGTTCAGGTTCCTCTTTTCCACATGCATCACTTTGCAATTGCTCACATGAAACATCACCTGCCATTTGGATGCCCAGTTTCCCAATCTCGTAATGTTGTCCATGCATTAGCCCATTAGCATGCAGTAATGTGGCCGCACTAACTGGCTGGTGCAGGACTAACACCTCTCCATCCCCCCGATATACCCCCTCAAAAAATATTTTTTAGCATGTGGATAGTGCATTCAGATTTGGAAGTTACTGCAGGACACCTGAGTGCTTCCTGCAATACTCCATATTAAGCTGCATTAGGCACACATGAACACTTAACATACCTTAGTAAAAGGACCTCATAATTTACTAATTATCCTTTTTTATAAAAAGCTGGGAATATAAATTTGTTTCAATAGATAGGTCAGTTTTCCATGTTCTTTTTCTCTTTTAAAGGTATTTCTACATTCTAACTAATAGCTACTACCCCTCAGTATCAGAGCTCAGCAGACCATGGATTTCAGCTCCACCGTCATGATCATCTTGTTCCTCTTACAGACCAGCATCGGTGTTCCAACTAACATCTTCATCTTGATGGCTTATGCCCATATCAACCAAACTGAAAAGAATCTCAGACCTGTAGACACAATTCTATGCCACATAGTCTTTGCCAACATACTGGTACTTGTAACAAGGGGACTACTACAGATAACGAGTGATTTGGGGTTAAATAATATTCATAATGATGCCAGCTGTAAACTTTTGATTTATACCTATAGGATTTCCCATGGTGTTTCCATATGTGTAACGAGTTTCCTCAGTGTACATCAGGCCATCATTCTCGCTCCTTCTACTACTCAATGGCTGTTTCTTAAATCAAAAACAAAGAAATATCTTATCCCTTACATTATAGGTTTTTGGCTGTTTAACATGTTCGTGTATGCATCTATTCCCATTGTTATATATAGTCAAAGAAATGGTACCATTCCAGGAGTTCACTATAACCTGGGGATCTGCTATTCAAAAAATCCTGTACCCTCTCTTCTTCTGTTTTTCAAGATTATCGTGACTGGTCATGATGTTTTCTTTGTGGGTCTCATGCTCATTTGCAGTGTTTATATCTTGTATGTTCTGAAGAGACACAGAGACCAGGTGCGGTATATCCACAGCATGAGACAGAACTCAAAAGTGAAGGCGGAGAGAACGGCAGCCAAGAACGTCATCACACTGGTCTCCCTCTACGTCTTCTCTTTTGGAGTCGACACTGGCTTTGTGGTTTACTCAGGAACTCTGTTGATTGTCCCTTCCCTCCTTTCCAAGATCAGAGTGTTCATCTCCTCCTGCTATGCCTTACTTAGTCCTTTTGTAATAATTAGTTTTAACAAGAGAATTTATAGATGATTGAGATATTCCCACAAAGAGGAGAGGATAAAACATATCAATACTGACTGATGTTGCTTGGGAAATCCAAAATGTAATGACTAACATATTAGAAAATGGTAAAACAAACTGAAATAAACCTTATATACGAAAGATAGTGCTTTGTTTTTGAGTTGGGAGTGGACACACATACACATTTTTTTGCAAGTCCTTCTCTTGAGTGTTCTACATAAAATTGCCCATGTAAACACAAGGAGTGTTTTAATTAATACCTGCCACTCAATGTAACTCTCTGCACTTTATTGATGGACAATCATAGAGAGAGTGTCTGCTCTCTACGGGAGAGAGTGAGTGTGTATGTTTGTGTGAGTGTGTGTGTGTGTTTCTCATAAAAAGGCAGAGATTGTGTATTTGATTTCCTCACAGGAAAAGACAAGTGTGTGTGTGTTTTTCATAGAAACAGTCAAGTTGAAGCCTCTAGTTCGGAAGAGACTGGACTTTTCCTGTCAAAACGTTGCCCCTGATCATCCTCTGGATAAAAGTCATCCCATGTCACATTTGGTTGCATTTCCTTGAACAGTGTGAAAAATATTTTAAAAATGTTTGAAAAAATATACGGATCCTTTTACTAATGTCCGCTGAAAAATGGGCTGCGCTAGTGTAGGCGTGTATTTTGGGCACACGCAGATCTATTTTTCAGCACATCTGTAAAAAAATGGCTTTTTTCTTTTGACTGAAAATGGATATGCGGCAAAATAAAAATTGGCGCGTATCCATTTTGGGTCTGAGACCTTACTGCTACCCATTCACTTAGCAGTAAGGTCTCACATCGCCTACGTGAGTACAATGCCGGTTACTGCCCAGTTAGCACCGTGCAGCAGACGTGCGTAACAAATGAAATTACTGCCCGGATATGTGGTAGCCGAACGGTTGTTTCAAATTGACACGCGTTGTGTGTATATAGTCGCCAACACGGATTAGTAAAAGGCCCCATAGGCCGGTATTGTATGTCTCGTACAAAATCTGAGTTCCCCTTTAATTAAATCCCTATTTAATCCTTTCTTAATTCATCCACCTTCCAACCCTCATTATACATTCTTCCTTAATTAACAACACACTATCCCAATATACTCCCTCTCCCATTCCCTATCTCTACCACCCTCCTCCCTTACCCATCTTTCTTACCCACGTCTAATTGTCCACCTCTTTATACAATATATCACAGCTGTTATCCATTCTATGTTATCTTGTAAACCTGTTATATAATGTAAGCCGCATTGAACCTGCTAATAAGTGGGAAAGTGCGGGGTATAAATGTGCCCAACGCATGCCAATTTGGAACTACTGCCTGGCTACCACGTGGGAAGGGTGTCAATTTCAGTTTTTACGCGTGTCCACTGCGAACCCTGGAAAATTTCCAGTGCGCAGTGCTAACTGGGCACTAATAGGCATTATAAGCATGCTGATGATTACTGCCTGGTTAACGCGTGAGACCTTACCGCTAAGTGAAAGGGTGACGGTAAGGTCTCAGGCCTAAAATCGATGTGAGCCAATTTTTATTTTGCAGCACGTCCATTTTCAGCCAAAAAAAAAAAAGGTAAGGGTGCAGGACGGCGATTGTAAGTTATGAAGCAGTGTTTGGGAATATACATTTGGATAATTAGATTAAGATAATTAAATGTTGCTTAATAGTGGTACCTAAGTGTGTTGAAATTTAAAGTGGTTGCTGAGAAAACAGCAAAAAAACAGCTCCAGGGGTTACTTTTTTTTGCCTCATCCTGTATATACATAGATGCAACATTACAAATTAGCACTCTAATTAATATAGGTGTAAGTGAAGAGGATTATACAGGGACACAGCAGGGCTGCAACATAGGCGGAGTTCCCATTTATTCATATAGGGCCAGATTCTATATATGGCGCCTGAAAACTCCACGCGGAATAAATTTCCACCTAAGCGTATTCTGTAAGTGGTGCCTCTATTTAGACGCAGTATAAAGAATATGCTTAGCTGACATCACAGCGCTTAAAATTACGCTTAAAACTACATCCATTTACACCAAGGGAAACGTGGCATAAATGGCGGCGTGTAGACTTAGGCGCATCATGGGACATATTCTATAACAGTGCGTGTAAATTTTGGAAGCCTACGAATCACCTATTTCTCCACCCATAACCACAACCCTTTTGGGCTGCGTGCATTAGAATTTAGGCGCACTGCATTTCAAAATACGCTTAGCAACTTGTGTTTCAAAATTCTAATTATTGCCAATTAGTGCTTAATATTGTTCATTAAGACCTGTTATCAAATGCTGATTAGCTTGTTAAATAAATTAAGTTACATGCGTAATGCCGCCAACCCCCCCCCCCATGTGTCCCTCACCCAGGTTTCTCCCCCCCCCCCCCCCCCCCCACCGCCCCCTAGTTTATAAAGTTTCCCTTCCAAAGCGAAGATGGCCATGGGATTAATGATGTCACTGGACTCAAACTCTGGTTATAAACTTTATTGTTGACCTGACACAGCTGTGTTTCAGAAAATGCCTGCGTCAGGGGGTTCATGTTTTTCGATGCGAGCAAAAACAATGTGTCAACCTTAACCTCTCATATAATCAGTCTATCTAACAAAATACAGCTACGCCTTTCAAAAATGAATTGAGACAGAAAATCCTCAGTCCTTCGTGGTCTGCCAAAACAAAGCACACATTGAAAAACAAGGCACCCTGATGAGGCACTGGATGAAACACAGCCGTGTTGGGTCAACAATAAAGTTTATAACCAGAGTGTGTTTCCAGTGACATCATTATCACCCTGTAGTGTCCACTTTTGACTGATTATATCAAGCAGCCCATCCATACATTTTTGTATGTGAACTATATTAATGCCAGTCTCTTGATCATCATAATGCACAAACCAAAGAAAGCAAATCTGCCCCAGGGACATAACAGATGTTTCACAGATATAGATTATTTATGTAGACTCTCAGGAATTTCAGTAAAGTGCAATTAATGAAATAAAAATTCAGCACTTACCATGACACAAACCTGAGCTCTCCAGGGAAAACTCCCTAAAGTATAAATATACTTCTAAGTTTGTGTATTACTAACAGAGAATCTAAAGTGCCTGAAGGTTCATTTTACGGAGCTGATGATCCTATTTCAGGTAAGGCTGGACCCTCTCACTTCTGTCTTCTACGGTCTTCTCAGAAGGGCAGTAGGGGTGGAATCCTTTGTGGGGGAGGACATTGGACATTAGTGGTCACTCAGCTCAGCCCCTAGTACTGATCTGACTGATATGGGACTTGCTGTTCCTGAGACTTTTGTGTGGATTGTTGACATATCAAGATTGAAAGGTCAAATATTGGCTTTCTGCAGCCAGAAGTGGCTTCAAATGATGTTAGAGATTGTCGTGAGCTTTATGGGATGGTGGGTTATCATTTTATTTTTTCATGAATAAGAATTTGGATTTCTCTCAAAGTGGAACAATAGTATGACAGAAATACAGATGCAGCCACCTCTGGAGTGGAGATTTTAGAAGCTGTTCTCTAGTATTTAAAAAATGCAGGAAAGTTTCTAAATGACAAAAGATACAGGGAACAGTTGAAATGTCACCTGGAAGAAGCGGAAGGGATGAAAAGCTATGATAACAGTTTTAGGGAGTGAATTAAAACAGTATTGGAATTAATTGTTTATTTATTTAAAATACTTATACCCTCTGCCGGAAACCAAGTTACTGTTCTTTTTAATCTGCACTGTTATCTTGAATTTATTTCATGCTATCCAGCAACTGTTTATAAGCAGTGCCTTAGGAACTCATATGCTGGAGCTAAGAAAGTTATTCTAAAGTTCATGGAGACGGTAAATTGCTCAGGGACACTTTTACAAAGGCGCATAAGGCTCTACACGCATCCAGCGTGCGCCAAAAAAGCATTACCGCCTGACTACTGCATGCCTCCAGTGGTAATTCTGAATTTGGCAAGCGTCTATTTTCTACTGGTTGGCATTTACCCATCAGGAAACGGCAGTGTGCATGAGCTGCACGCCTACTGCCTGGGTAGCGCATGAGACCTTACAGCTAAGTCAATAGGTGGCGGTAACGTCTCAGGCTGAAAATGGACGCAGGCTGGTTTTTATTTTGCTGCACATCCATTAAAAAAGGCACTTTTTCCAGGACGCAGCAAAAACTGGCCCAGCGCACGCCCAAAAGACGTGTTCGCACTGCAGCTTAGTAAAAGGGCCCATCCGTGTACTGATCTGGGAGAGCAGAGAGAGATCTGAGAGTGTAACCTAATACCATGACGAACAGCACTCTAGCTGACAGAATTCTTAAATTCTCAGAAACCAGAGGGCTTTTCTCCACATTACAGCATAAGCACTACTCATTTAAGAGTTCTGCATGGTATTAGGTTACACATTTCCACTCTAAGCTTATACTGCATTTACGTACATTGCTCTTAGATCTGAGAGTGTCACTGCCACCTTTCAGACGTTATCCATTTACTGATCTCTCTGATCATATCTTTGCTCCGCTGTTCTGCTTCATTGGAAAGACCCTCAAAGACGGTGAAATATTATTGCTGCTCAGTTGCACATAGGGCTGATTTTTACAATCTCAGAAGGATGATAAATGCAACTGGTCATGTGAAAATATAAAATGCAGATTCTCCACAGATCTTTATATATATATTCAGGGCCGGTCTTAGGCAGGGGCGACAGGGGCGGCTATACAGGGCCTTGCGCTCCCAGGGGCCCCGCAACCACAGCCTCAGCTAATCTTGTGTATAATACAAAATCCAGCTTCCACATTTAGGCCTAAGTGCACTAAAGGTGCCTCATTCTATCTTAGGTATTAAATATATCTTCTACAATCCTGAACAATTAAGAAATTTTGTAGAATCTAAGAAATTAGTAACACCTTGACGTTTGTGATTGAGATTAAGATATTAAGGTCTGGATTAGATTGTGCAAAGCTATATTCATTTATGAAACTATTTTTGAAGTTTTTTCTCCTGAATATTATGTATACTCCTTCATTTCTTTTTGAGGTCTAAAGAAGATTAATAATGTTTTTTTTCCTTATTGCCTGATTCCACTAGTTGCTGTTTAAGCACAGAAAATATATGTCTGTTTTGCTTCCAAGTTTTCACTTGTATATAAATGTAAAATTTTGCAAAATAAAAAATTTAAAAGATAAAGGCTTTTTCTCATCTTGTGTTAATGAGGAAAAAAAGTTTGGTACAGTAAGATCAGATAAATACATACTTTTATTTTTTTAATTAAGGCCTTAAATGGGAAAGATTGTACATGAATATGGTTGTAATGTTTTGTTTGTGCTTCCGTGACTAGTGAAAAATTCAAGTATTGGAACTTGTGGGACAAAGTTCAATTAAAGAGAAAAATTTTACTTGTCGGCGTCTGGAATACCTAGAAAATCAATCTAGGAGACTTAATTTGAGGATGACAAATTTTCCTAGGCCTCCTTTAATTACACCGATACAGATGGTTAAAAAGTACTTGGTTGAAATTTTAGGTATGTCAGGGGATTCATTGCCTCCTATAACAGAGAAAGGTGAAAGGTTCTGCAGATCTTGGTCCCCATTTTGGGATATTCTCACTTCCGCAGCCAGAAGCAAAACTTTGAACTGTTAAGATTTTCAGGTAGGAGAAGGGAGGGTTAGGGGGGGAAGTTGGGTAAGGGGAGGGGAGGGGGGAGGGGGGATATTGAAATTATGTATTATAAAACTTTATCCAGCTTATACTGTGTACATGTGGAATTGAGTTGGTGTTGTGAGAATTGTTCTGGATATTCATAAATAAAATAAAAAAAAATGTTGCCTGGTTTTTCTCAACCCTAAGGAAAAGAAGCTATGAATCTAACATCTTTTTTTGAATCCTCATTAGAGGTGATCACCCAGAGAACCACTGTGGTGGTCTCTTTGGCACTGGAGATGGACCGAGATGCAGTACTAAAACTTTCCTTTCGTCATTTGGATTCTTTATTCTTGGGATCTAAAATAAGAATTTACCCAGACTTGTCTAGAGAGACATAGAAACAATGTAAAGCCTTTTTGCCCCTACGCCCAAGGACTTTGGCATTAGGTGCAAATTTTTTACTTAAATTTCCTTGTATATGTAGGATATTATTTCAATCTAAACAATTTCAATTCTTTGACACCAAGCATTTAGAAGATTTTTTGTTAGCGAAAGAAGAGGTTAATGTAATAGTCCAGTCATAGATGTAACACTGCATGATAGCTTGGAGTAAGCTATCTGGGAGGCATTAATATATTATTTAATTTTCCAGATTACCGGCTGAGGTGGGATTCCGCTCCAGACGTGCTATGATTTTTCTTTCTCTTGGATCTAATTTACCTGTAATAATAATGGACGATAGTAAATATAGAAATTTCTGTATATGAATACTTTATATATATACTAGCCTTTGAGCCCGTAAAAACGGGCTATTATAGGAAGGGGGGTTGAAAGGCCCGCCCCCACCGCCGAGTTCGCCGCTGCCCCTCCCCCTCCGAGTTCGCGCCCCCCCCCCCCCCCCACCAAGCCGTCACCACCCACCTTCCACCCGGCCGGGCCCTTGCTCCGCTATTGAAACAGCGAGGGTCCGGGAACGCAGCACTGAGCTCTGCTGAGCTACCGACGTCGGCCTTCGTTCTTCTTCTCTGTCTGTCCCGTCCTCGTGTGACGTAACGTCGTCGAGGGCGGGACAGAGGCAGAGAAGAAGAAGGAAGGGCGATGTCGGCAGCTCAGCAGAGCTCAGTGCTGCGTTCCAGGACCTTCGCTGTTTCAATAGTGGAGCGAGGGCCCGACCGGGTAGAAGGTGGGTGGCGGCGGCGACTCGGGTGGGAGTAGCGTTAGATGGCGGTGTTTGAAATATTTCTTTTTTCTTATTTTTATTATTGTATGAATTTTCTAATAATCCGTATTGTCATTTTAAAGAGTTGTATAATACAAAATTCAATAAAAATGTTAAACATAAAAAGAAACACATGAAGGTTGTTTAAAATTGCAGGAAGACCTTAGGAAATTGGAGGACTGAGCATCCAAAGGGCAAATGAGATTTCATGTGGATAAGTTCAAAGTGATGCACATTGGGAAGAATAATCCGAATCATAGTTACCTGATGTTAGGGTCCACCTCAGGCGTCAGCACTCAAGAAACAAATCTTTGATGTCAATGTAGAAAATATGCCTAAATCTTCTGTCCAGTGTGTGGCAGCAGCCAAATCAGCAAACAGGATGCTAGGAATTATTAGAAAAGGTTTAAAAAATAAGACAAAGAATATTATAATGCCTCTGTATCACTCGATGGTGCGACCACACCTTGAATATTGTGTGCAATTCTGGTTGCCATATCTTTAAAAAGATATAGCAGATGTAGAAAAGGCTCAAAAGAAGGTGACCAAAATTAAATTCTGGAATTTGTTGCCATAGAATATAGTAAAAGCAGCTAGCTTAGCGGGGTTTAAAGGTTTGGATGGCTTCCTAAAGGAAAAGATCATGGACCATTATTAAAATGGACTTGGGGAAAATTCATTGCTTATTTCTAGAATAAGCAGCATAAAATGTATTGTACTGTTTTGGGATCTTGCCAGGTACTTGTGACCTGGATTGGCCACTGTTGGAAACAGGATGCTGCTGGGCTTGATGGACTTTCAGTCTGTCCCAATATGGCAGTACTTACAGTATGTACTTATGTAATTATGAGATAGAGCATGCTTTCCGGCAGTTGACACATGCTGGAGCTAAACTGACCCTGGTGCAGGAAATGTATTTATTTTATTTATTTATTTATTAGGATTTATTTACCGCATTTTTGAAGGAATTCACTCAAGGCAGTGTACATTAAGAATACATCAAACATGAGCAATAGACAATAACAGCAGTAAAAATATTCAAAAACAATTACGCCCAACAGTTCATAGATGACTATTCAGAGATCACCCGACTCTTGGTCAAGTAATTAAAGGAAGATGTGCCCTGGCCTTGGGGTCCAGAGCAGGAAACAGCTATGCAGGAGCTGAAGGATCAGCTCAGTCACTTTCCATGTCTCGGGTACCCTGAGGAGGGTCGTGAGTTCTACTTTGACCTGGAATACTCCAAGTACTCCATGAGCACTGTCTTATATCAGAAATATGATTCTGATAAGCGGGTCGTCGCCTATGCCAGTAAAGGCCTGTCCAATGTGGAAAAGAAGTATTCAGACTGTGAGAACGCACTTTTGTCCACTGTTTGGGCTCTGCAACATTTTAGGAGTTATATCCAAGGCAAGAAGCTGATTGTGGAGACCTGTCATCAACCTATCAGTTTCCTGGATAGCGACTGAACCAAGTCCGGTCAAGTGTCCAACAGCAGGAAAGTCTCCTGGACTTTGGCTCTCCAAGGATGACCTCTAGAGGTAAGGTATGCTCAAAAACATCATAATGCTGTAGCCCAAGGTATGGCTGACTTGCATGACTGTGCAGAAAATGATTTTCTTGCAGGTATTCCTGAAATGTTCCTCCACAAGAGGAGGAACCCCATCATTGTCATCTTTATGATGAGAAGATCTGTGCTACAATGCCTAAGGTCTACGTGGATGGTTGCACCTTCCACCGTGACACAGACCTTGAGTTGGTTGCAGGTGTGGGAGTGGTATGGAATCCAACTATTCCTGAAGAGACTTTGAAGCATAGTTTGGGTTCCCAGACTAATCAATATGGTGAGACTCTTGCAGTTCAGAAAGGAATTTGAGAATTAATCATATGCACAGATTCAGATAATGTGAGACAGGACTTTGTCTCTCATTTACCAGATTGGAAGCAGAACAACATGTTGAAATCTAAAGGAAAACCAGTACATTGTAAGCTCTCTATTAGATTGTAAGCTCTTTGAGCAGGGACTGTCTTTCTTCTATGTTTGTGCAGCGCTGCGTATGCCTTGTAGCGCTATAGAAATGCTAAATAGTAGTAGTAGTAGTAGTACATCTTGGAAACTTGATTATGGCCTTAGATCAACTGGTAAGGAATAATGATATGACCATCTATTGGAAGAAGGTCAAGGGTCATGACAAGGTTGATAGCCCCAACAAACTAGGGAATGACCTGGCAGACAAACTCGCCAAGGAAGGTGCACACAGAGAAGAATTATGGCAGTTCTTAGAATCTGAGATATTGGCCATGCATGCTATCACCCGACGGCAAATGAAACAACCTAGTGAGACTCCAGTGTTCCAGTGGTGCAATGATCTACCATCATTTGATCTTCTAACAGCTCAGAAAGAAGATCCAATTGTCGGAAGATTTCATGATTACATCCGGAACCCTCAGGAGCATCCTTTGTCAGAAGAAGAGTGTCAAGCTGAGGATATTCTATGCATCGCGATAGAAATTTAAGCTCCATCAGGACCTGCTTACTCAGACAAGTAAGCATGGCATCGGGCAATGGGTTGTGCCTCGGGCGTCTCGAGGCATTATGTTGCAACATGCTCAAGATGAACCATGTGTAGGTCATCGAGGGGAAGGAGCCACCTATGAGACCTTGAAGCAAGTGGCTTATTGGCCCCACATGCATCAGAATATGCAGTTGTACACTCAAGGTTGTTTAACCTGTTGTCAATTCCAGCCATCATATTCACCATCACATCAAGCAGCACTAAGGAAAAGGGGTATCGCTATGCCCTGGTCAGATATCCAGATTGATTTGATTGGACCTGTGGTCCAATCCACCCATGGCAATAAGTATATGCTTACTGTCACCTACTTGTTTACCAAGTGGGTGTAGTGCATACCTGCACCCAATTGCACCACAGAAACCACGGCTACCTTACTACTGAATCATGTGTTAAGCAGATGGGGTCAGCCCATGTGTGTGGATTCAGACAAAGGATCCCACTTCACTGCAATAGTAATCCAGCACATGTGGAAGATGCTTGGAGTGAAGAGTAAATTGCACATTTCCTACAAGCCTCAGTTCGCTGGACAAGTGGAAAGAGCCAATCACACCATCATTACCATTCTGAAGAAGTGTGTGCAACTTTGGGTAAGGATTGGGACATGAAGTTACCGTTGGTCCTCATAGCTATTCGCGCCACACCTCATTGTTCTACAGGAGTGCCACCATTTGAAATGATGGCAGGTAGGGACATGATGCTACCAATTCATTCGCTGTACAGGACTAATGATGTGAACTTGTCCAGTGCTACTACCTCCCATGAATATGTCACCCATTTATGCCAGCATCTGCAAAAGTCCATTCCCTATTGTGGAAAAGGCTTCAGATGTGGATTACTAAATTTGCCTCAAGAAAAATTCTCAAGGTGAAGGTGCCCTTAAATGGGGCCACATCAATCAGTTGAGACCGTGTCATCCCAGTCATTTTGCCTCAGATGCGTGCATTGCTGATAAGAACTGAACTAACCCAACAACAGCATAGTCTGTTCTCTTTTTGTTTTTCAGATGCAGAAACGAATGTTGAAGACTTTGTTCCTGATTTCTTTGCTGATCGGATCTGTGGCCAAGATGATTGAACCTGGTCCCATGTCTGGAGTTGTCCTGCAAGATACACCGGACTTCCTGATTACCCATCCTCAGATTGTTACACAGAAAATTTTAGTTTCCCTTGACCCAATGCATGTTCTTCTGAAGCACTTTAATCAAAGTATTCTTCATAGGTCTCCTTCTACCCAAACCTGGTTGTCCAACTACATGTGTTATGCCACAGCTCAGGTTAAGAACATTTTGAGTCAGTTGGAGAAGGTGATGGTTCAAACCTTACAACGCCAGAATTCTAGATCTAAACATTTTATAAGTCTTGCTGTTCGTGGCATTATTTTTTCTGTTCTTGAGTCACTTTTGTACAACCTGTGAGAGACCTTATTAATGATTTATTTAGGGAATTGTATACTAGTGTCAGTAATCTTATGTAAGGTCATATACTTACCTATTCTTTTCCCTATGATGTCATTCGTGATGCTTTTGCTATAATTACCCGTCTGCCAATTGAACCCATTCAGATTCAGATTACTTTTCATTTAGGTATTACCATTCCATTATTTTTGGATCTAGAGCATATGGAAGTTGCCTTTGTCCTAAATTTGCCTTTTATTTTGCCCGAGAATGTGTACCAGCTGAAACAAGTTATAAACATATGTACTTGGAATGGCAATTTGTACCTTAATGTTGAGACTCCTGAGTATGTTGCTTTCCAACAGGATGATCCTCAACATTATCTGGTTCCTAATTTAGAACTTTGTCAAAAAACAAGGATATTCATTGGTTATACCCTAGAAAACCCTTTTTGAAAGATACCACTGAAACTATTTGTGGGTTGTCCACCAAAAATGTTCAAGAGAAAATGTAAGCTTACCATGACTAAGTATGATGATTTTTCAGATACTACTGTGGCCGTTGTCAGTACTATGTGGTTAATTAGTACAGCCCTTACTGAATTCACTGTCACTTTCCATAAGCATGATGTTACTAATCGTTTCTCTCTCCCTTGCAATGACAGTTTGATAGCTGTTTCAAATAATTCAGTTGGTGGAGTTTCTCTGTTTTATCTTGACACAGATCCAGTTGTTACTGACATTGAAGTTCTGGATGTGTTTCGTGGACATTCTATTGACTTTGCTGAGGACATTATGCCATTCTTACAGTTTAAGCCTCTCACACAATTGAACTGGCCGTTAACCAAGATGCTCTTCAAGTTGCCGACTACAAGCAGCATTCCTTGTCTGATGTTTCAGTTATCGACTTTAACACCCTTGATGTCGTCATTTGCAAGAGTTCAACTTCTGTGACCCTGAGATTGCAATATTTTGTGGAGACCAACCATCAGTGGCTTACCAAGGGCGGTGCTGTGGGGGCAGTCCACCCTGGGTGCAAATCAAAGGGGGGTGCTCCGCTCCTTCTGCTCCAGTCCCTTCGTTCAGGCCGTTGTCCCTATCTCTCTTCTTTCTAGTTCTGCGCCTTCCTTCCGCTCCACCCCTGCCAGACTGCCGCTGCTATTGCCTCTCCTCTGGCCGGACAGTCCTGCACCTTCCTCCAGCAGCCTCCAGCCCTCCCAGGCTGTTACCACTGCCACTGCTGCTGCTGCTTCTCATCCAGCAGACTAGCAGCGATAGTAAGCAAAAGCAGGACAATTGCAGGGTCTAAGCTACCCGTGGCTGCCAATCCCACCCCTATGATGTCACTTCCAGTTCTTGAGTAGAGTCAGCAGCCACGAGTAGGTAAGGGCCTGCAATCCTGGTTGGTTTTTTTTTCTCTGCTGATAGTTTGATGCGGGAGCAGCAGCATTGGGGTGGGGGGCATGAATGGATCCGTTAAAAAGGATAGAGACGGAAGACATGGAAGAGGGGAACAGACAGTGGATTGAAGAAGGGGCAGAGATAAAGAGGGCAGACAATGGATGGAAGATGGGGCAGAGAGAGGGGGAGAAAGGGAGGGCAGACCCTGGATGGAAGGGAGACAAAGGTCAGATGGTGGAATGAAAGGGCAGAGAGAGAGAGAGAGAAAGAGAGGAAGAGAGGGAAGACCCTGGATGGAAGGAAGAGAAAGAACAGTTGGTGGATGGAAGGGTCAGGGAGAGAGAGAGAGAGAGGACAGATCCTGGATGGAAGGGAGAAAGAGGGAGGGCAGACCCTGGATGGATGGGAGAGAAAGGGCACATGGTAGATGGAAGGGACAGAGAGAGAAAAAAAGGGCACATCCTGGATGGAAGGGGCAGAGAGAGAGAGAAAGAGAGGACAGATTCTGAATGGGAGAGAGCGGGATGGCAGACCATGGATGGATGAGAGAGAAAGGGCAGAGGATGGAAGGGCAGAGACAAAGAGGGCAGATCCAGAATGAAAGCGAGAAAGAGGGCATACAGTGGTCGGAAGGGGGAGAGAGAGGACAGACAGGGGCATACGGTAGATGGAATGGGCAGATACAGAGAGAGCAGACACTGGATGGAAGGGAGAGAGGTGGCAGATAGTGGTTGGAAGGGGCAGACTGGATGGAAGGGAAAGAAGACAGACGCTGGATGGAGGGGGCAGAAAAAGAAAGGGCAGACACTGGATTGCAGGGGCAGAAAGAGAGAGAAGGCAGACACTGGATGCAAGGGGCAGATGGAAGATGGAAGGGAGAGAGTGAAGAGAAGATGAGGAAAGCAGAAACCAGTGACAGCCATAGGCGGTCGGTGGCCCAACTGTTTGGGGAGGCTAAAGGGGGTGGGGTTAGGGGTAGAGCCAGGGGCGGAGCTTATATCCATAATTGTCTGACAACACACACAAAAAAAAAATAAGTAAAAATAAAAGTCACAATTAATACCTTTTATTAAATTTAGATATTAGATATGTATCATATGTCAAAGAATAAAGTGGTTACTCAAAGCATATACTAACCACAATTGCTCAACTGCAAAACACTATGCACAAATTTGTGCAAAAACACACTCAGAACCTTACATTATATAGCAATGGCATCACTTTAACAGAGTAAGAGGTTCAGCATATTGTTACAATTAATGTACAAGAATAGCAGGTAAGTAGGGTAAATAAAATGATAATACATAATATACAGGTGAGAGTAGGAAAAAATGTAATGTTCAATAATGATATGATAAAATAAAATTATATCCCCACCATCCAACTTCACCCTCTGCCGCTGTACCCCGCAACCATCTGGCATCGCCCTTGATCACTATGCCCCTACCATCCGCTCTCCCCCACCACCGTTGCCCTCTGTGCACTCTCCATCATCCATCGTTGCTCTGTCTCCTCCCACCAACATCCAGCACTGCCCCTCTGTCTCTCCCCCTCACCTTCCACCCTTTGTGCACTCTCCACCCACCTCCATTAGGTACTGCTCTCTGTGCACAATCCCCTCCTAACATCCAGTATTATTATTATTCATTACATTTGTTGCCCTCTGTGCTATCCTCCCACTATTGCCCTCTGTCTCCTCACCATCAACCAAGGACTAGCATCAGTGCACTCTCCCCCCACCCCTACTATTACCTTCTGTCACTCCCTGGGTCTCTTTTTTTTACCTCAAACACCCTCCTTCTCAGTTGGCACTGGTAGAAACAACAAATAGAAGCCACGTACATCACCAGGCACTGCCCTGTGGAAGCTGCTGCCGATTCTGCCAATCCTCCACAGCTTGCTTCGAGGCTTCGGCCTGACGCTGATGGCATGACGTGCCCCGCCTCCTCTGACTAGCCTTCCTGCTTCCGTGAGGGCTGGACGTATCATAAGGAAGGCTGATCAGAGGAGGCGGGGCACGTCATGCTCAGCTGTAGTACGATGTTGGCGTACCCGTGCCGCTACCGGCAGCGATGATGGGCGATGACGATCTAAATCAAATTAAAGGGACCGACCACAGGGAGGGAGTGAGAGGGATGGATGCTGCATCAGTGGGGGGGGGGGGGGGGATGAGAGAGAGAGATGCTTGGGGCTTTGGGGCTGGGGAGGCTTAGCCTCCCCAAGCCTCTTGTACCGGGCGCCTATAGTGACAGCAAAGGTGGATAAAATATTTTTTATTTTTCTGCTTTAGGTTAAAGGACTATTGTAGCTCTGTTAATACATGTTTATAAATAGAAAATGGAAATAAGGTAATTTTTTATTGGACTAATTTTAATACATTTTGACTAACGTTCAGAGACCAAAACCCCCTTCCTCAGGTCAGGACAGGATACTGTAATAGCATTATACTGTGTTGACCTGAGGAAGGAGGTTTTGGCCTCTGAAAGCTAAAAGTATTAGTCCAATAAAATGGTATTGTCTTATTTTCCTTACTTGTTTTATTTTTATTTGTTAATTTGTAACGTGGGGATTGCTATTTCTTAGTTTTTTCTATTTTATATCTGCTGTCTTTATATTTTGCACAGTACTAGGGGACATACATCACTATCACTGTTTCTGTTTCTGTGGTGTTGCATTGTATGTAGACTCTGGCTTCTTGGGGGTTCAGTTTAATTTTTGTCTAAATATTTCTATTGTTAGTTTATAGTTTATTTAAAATTTGCTATACTAGCAGGTCTTAGCAGGTTTCAGTGTTCACAATGATTAAAACCAGTTTGTAGTTACTTATTCTATAGTGGATTAGGGTGTATTTGTGTCTGTGAGAAAGACATGGTTTTCTGTTGGCATTGACTTGCAGGATCGACGATCTGTACTATTCTGGCTGGTTTAGTTTTACAATAGATGTTTAATGTTCTACTACTCACTGCAATGTTTAAGATGCTGCCTTTTCCTAGGTACACTCTTGTGTGACTCGAACAAGTTACTGCTTAAGATATGGTAGAATTGCTCTGTAGGTCCTGAACGACATTTGTTGTGTTTCGTATTCTCAGTATGTATAATACTGGATTATGGAGGGGTGTGTTAAAAAATGATCAGCCCCGGGTGTCAAATACCCTAGGTACGCCACTGCAAGCTGAATCGGGAGATAAGGGCAAGACAATTGAAGTGGGGAATATATCTTTGGATCCTCAAGCACAACTGGACATTTCAGTAATATTAGACTCATCTTTATCTGAAATTGAACAGCGCAGAACTCTTTTGATATCAAAAATGCTTTCAAAACTTTCTGTGGCCAAAGATTGTGGATATACCCGGATGTTTGTAAGACAACTCAGGATAGGAGAAAGATATTTCTTTCATATAGAGAAGAGACCCGAGCTTTGGGGGCAACATATTTACTTGCTTACCCATGTAAATGTCTGGTTATATATATGGGAGTAAAATATACATTTTTTGAACCGGAACATCTTAAAGCGTTCTTAGCGATGAAAAAATTAGCCATTACACCTGCAGAATAATTGATGTTATCTGATTATCAATAGTAGTAAGGGTAAGGAAAGGCCAGGCCATAAACGATTATTTTCTTTTTCTTGTTTGAGATCTCCTATAATCTAAATCACGCCTCCCTTGGAAGTTAGAGTTGTGGTCTAATTAATTGTATAACCTGTTCTTACTTGGTGAATCTGTGTACTTGCAAACTATTAATAATATAATGTTTTACGTGTAAAAAAATTTGAAATTTAATAAATATTTAAAAAAAAATGATCAGCCCCGGGTGTCAAATGCCCTAGGTGCGCCACTGCCAACCATGAGTAAATCTCCACTGAGCTGTCTGTTTGTTTTCAGTATCACAAAATGTACTAATTTTTGCTGATACTTTTGAGATGCATTACGTAGTATTATATGATTTGATTTTGATTATTGTTTTATGTGTTGACATTTAACTGACAAAATATTATTTGTTCTAGTATTCAGTTATTTGCATTATTGAAGTGTTATATGATTGAATGCAGTATAAGTTTTCATTTTTCAAATGTGTTAGTTATGGGTTTGACGATATTTACATTTCTATGCATCTCTATTGTCTTGACCATGAGTCCTGGTTCTAACCTGTCTAGTTGTATTATTAGGTTGGAGGAGGCATTTACTCCCTTGTAGTAATTCCCATCTCCAAGGGGCAGAGCTGTAGGGGTATTTTCCTGTTATCTCACCTTTGCTGGTCTGGGGCCTATACAAGCCTGAACAATTCCTTTATAACCAATATGGATTCTACAGCCTGTGACTTGAATAGTTCTGTAACCATCAGAAACCAGCTTTTCACAAAGGAAAATTACTGCTGGGCATACCATGATGACTTCATCCAAATACACATTGTTTACTGCAAACTAGCCTCCAGTAATCTCCTGGGATGAGCAGAGGAGCGTTCCTCACAGGGACAGATGGCTCCAGGAGTAAATGGGAATTAAAAGGGAGTGTTGCTGCCATCTCATAACAGTTTATCTGCTAATGACAAGGCCTGTCTTCATGACCATGAATTCTTCTGGACAGAATAACACCATTTGGGATTGGTCCATAGGTATCATCTGACCGAGAAAGATGCCAATGTTGGACTGAAGAGGAAGAAGAGAAGGGGGAAGACCAGAAGACTTGAGAGGAGTGAGAGACTGATTTCCTAAAAGCACAGTGAACTGCATACCTTGTAACAAACTGACAAGGTTAGCTCAGCTACAATGCTAGGCCTCACCCAAAAGACGGTGCTATCCAGATCCAGAATACAGACCTTGGACTGGAAGAGACTCATAGAGGATTCTGCTAGAGTCTCAAGGAGAAATCTAATTCTGCATCAAAATCTAATTCTGCATCACTGGAAGTCTGCCATACGGATGGATAGGTGAGAGAACAGAATTTTTTACCTACAGGGATAGACAGTACATGGTTTTATCTGTGACAGACTGGTTTTTCAGTGATTTACTAGCTGGTAAGAGTGTATTTTGCACAAGACATATTAGTTGTGTTAGGATATCAGTGTTGTGATTAGTTGTATTACCACTTATCCAAATAGTTTACCTAGCTAATCGTATTGTACTGTTTTGAGGATCTTGCCAGGTACTTGTAACGTGGATTGGCTACTGTTGGAAACAGGATGCTGGGCTTGATGGACCTTCGGTCTGTCCCAGTAAGGCAATACTTTTGTACTTATATAAGCGATCCACATCTACCTGTTTCACTCCACTCAGTATTTTATATAATATCTCCCCTCAGCCATCTCTTCTCCAAGCTGAAGAGCACTAACTGCTTTGGCCATTCCTCATACGGAAGTCGTCCTATCATCTTTATCATTTTTCATTGCCTTTCTCTGTACCTTTTCTAGTTTCACTATCAGACTTATTTTCGAAAGGAAAGGATGCCCATCTTTTGACACATCAGAAGATGAACGTCCTTCTAACAGGGTTGTCCAAATCGGTATAATCGAAAGCCAGTTTTGGACGTCCCCAACTGCCTTCCGTCGCAGGGACGGCCAAATTTCAAGGGGGCGTGTCGGAGGTGTAGCGAAGGCGGGACTTGGGTATGCCTAACACTTGAACGTCCTCGACCCATAATGGAAAAAAAAGGACGTCCCTGACGAACACTTGGCCGACTTTATCTGGTCGTGTGTTTTCTTACTAGCAAGCCACAAAAAGGTGCCTGAACTGACCAGATGATCACCTGAGAGAATCGGGGATGACCTCCCCTTACTCCCCCAGTAGTCACTAACCCCCTCCCACCCTCAAAAAACATCTTTAAAAATATGTCCTGCCAGCCTCACATGTCATACTCAGGTCCATCACAGTAGTATGCAGGTTCCTGGAGCAGTTTTAGTGGGTGCAGTGCACTTCAGGCAGGTGGACCCAGCCCCATCCCCCCCTATCTGTTACGTTTGTGGAGGAAACAGCGAGCCCTCCAAAACCCACCACAAACTCACTGTACCCACATCTAGGTGCCCCCTTCACCTGTAAGGGCTATGGTAGTGGTGTACAGTTGTCGGTAGGGGTTTTTGGAGGGCTCAGTATACACGGTAAGGGAGCTATGAACCTGAGAGCTATTTCTGAAGTCCACTGCAGTGCCCCATAGGGTGTCTGGTTGGTGTCCTGGCATGTCAGGGGGACCAGTGCACTATGAATGCTGGCTCCTACCATGACCAAATGGCTTGGATTTGGTTATTTCTGAGATGGTCGTCCTTGGTTTTCATTATCTCCAAAAATCAGAAACGACCAAGTCTAGTGATGACTAAATTTCATGATTTGGACGTCCCTGACCGTATTATCAAAACAAAAGATGGACATCCATCTTGTTTCGATAATATGGGTTTCCACGCCCCTGGATGGGGACGTTCTGCGAGGACGTCCTCATGAAAACTTGGACGTCCCTTTCGATTATGC
Source organism: Microcaecilia unicolor (assembly GCF_901765095.1). Taxonomy (NCBI): domain Eukaryota; kingdom Metazoa; phylum Chordata; class Amphibia; order Gymnophiona; family Siphonopidae; genus Microcaecilia; species Microcaecilia unicolor. Next base: position 8,946,247 of record NC_044042.1, read on the forward strand.
CCCTCTATATCTTTTTTAAGATGCAGTGACAAGAACTGTACACAGTATACAAAGCACAGTCACACCATGGAACGATACAAAGGCATTATGACATCTTCATTTTTGTTATCCGTTCCTTTCCTAATAATTCCTAACATTCTATTTGCTTTCTTAGCCACCACTGCACGGGGCAGAGGGTTTCAACATACCAACAATGATGAAACCTAGATCCTTTTCCTGGTCAGTTACTCATAATATGGAACCTTGCATCACGTAACTGTAGTTCGAGTTCCTCTTTTCAATATGCATCACTTTGCAGTTGCTCACCTGAAACATCATCTGCCATTTGGATGCCCAGTCTTCCAATCTCATAATGTTGTCCATGAACTAGCCCATTAGCGTGCAGTAATGTAGCTCCACTAACTAGTTGGCGCAGGACTAACACCTCTCCACTCCCCTTCCAAAACACCCCCTCAATAAGTATTTTTTAGCATGTGGATAGCGCATTCAGATTTGGAAGTTACTGCAGGACACCTGAGTGCTTCCTGCAATACTCCATATTAAGCTGCATTAGGCACACATGAACACTTAACATACCTTAGTAAAAAGGACCTCATAATTTACTAATTATCTTTATAAAAAGCTGGGAAAATAAACTTTTTTTCATTAGACAGGTCAGTTTTCTATGTTCTTTTTCTCTTTTAAAGGTATTTCTGCAGTCTAACTAATCGCTGTTACTCCTCAGTATCGGAGCTCAGCAGACCATGGATCTCAGCTCCACCGTCATGATCATCTTGTTCCTCTTACAGACCAGCATCGGTGCTCCAGCTAACATCTTCATCCTGATGGCTTATGCCCATATCAACCACACAGAAAAGACTCTCAAACCCGCAGATACAATTCTTTGTCACCTAGTCTTTGCCAACATGCTTGGACTCGTAACAAGGGTAATACCACAGATAATGAGTGATTTGGGGTTAAATAATATTCATAATGATGCCAGTTGTAAACTGATTATTTATATCTATAGGACTTCCCGTGGTGTTTCTATAGGTGTAACGAGTTTCCTCAGTGTACATCAGGCCATCACTCTTGCTCCATCTACTACTAAATGGCTGTCTCTTAAATCAAAAACAAAGAAATATCTTATCCCCTACATTATAAGTTTTTGGCTGTCTAACATGTTATTGAATCCATATGTTCTCATTCATATATATGCTCCAAGAAATGGGACCATTCCAGGAGCTCACTATAACCTGGGGTTCTGCTATTTCAAAACATCTGAATCCTCTCATGATCTATTTTACAAAATTATCATTAATGGTTATGATGTTTTCTTTGTGGGTCTCATGCTCACTAGTAGCGTTTATATCTTGTATGTTCTGAAGAGACACAGAGATCAGGTGCGGTACATTCACAGCACAAGACAGAACTCAAAAATGATGGCGGAGAGAACGGCAGCCAAGAACGTCACCACACTTGTCTCCCTCTATGTCTTCTGTTTCGGAGTCGACAGTGGCATCCTGGTTTACTCACAAACTCTGTTGATTGTTCCTCTCCTCCTCGACCACATCGGATTGTTTATCTCCTCCTGCTACGCCTTACTTAGTCCTTTTGTAATAATTAGTTTTAACAAGAAAATTCACAGAAGATTGAGATTTTCACACAAAGAGGAGAGGATAAAACATATTAATACTAACTGATGTTGCTCGGGAAATGCAAAATGTAATGACTAACATCAGGAAATGGTCAATCAAACTAAAATAAACCTTATAAATGAAAGATTTTGCTTTGTTTTGGTTTTTTTTTTAATTGAAATTTCTTTATTAATTTCAAATTAAACAAAGATACATCTCTTTGAATAGATACATCCATTTCAGACTTCAAAGAACATATAAAGATTATTATTACAAAGAAATTTTCTTAAGAAATGGAATTATAGTCCACTATTAGAAAATGGTGGATTCAAGACGGTATAAAGCCAAAGGAAGTTGGCATAAGAAATAAGTGAATTGAAGTATACTGATTTTGCTTTGTTTTTGAGTTGGGAGTAGACACGCATACACATTTTTTTGCAAGTCCTTCTTTTGAGGGTGCTACATAAAATTGCCCATGTAAACACAAGGGGTATTTTAATTAATACCTGCCAGTCTAAACAACCCTCTGTGCTTTATTGATGGGTGCAGTAGCCAGGCGATAGTTCCAATTAGGCAAGCCCTAGTAAAAGGGCCCCTGAATTTGGGAAGAGCAGGTAAAAACAACTCCACTTTTTCTGCAAGCAAGCATGGGAGCAGGAACACTTGCTCCCTAATTCTATTAACGTCACCAAACAATGAGTATACACCCAATTTGCGTGCACAATTTAATTAATGCCAATAATTGCCTTTTTAACAATCAATTATTGTCACTAATTAGATTTAATTGGCATTTATGTGCGCTTCTCCGGGGTCTTACTCCAGGGGCAGTGACGTCGAGGCGAGAGGAGGAGCTGCTGCAGAGACTGCATTTTAAGACTCGGGCATTTGCAAATGATTTGGGCTGGATTTAAAAACATTTATGGGTTTTTTTCTTTTTATACCGGCCGCTGCTGCTCAACAGGAGAAGCAGCAGCAGCCGGACAGCATTACCAGTGGCAGCTGCGGGTGGCAAGGGGGTTGATGTGCCCGAGGGGGGGGGGTGTTGATGTGCTTCAGGTGGGGAGGGGGTGTTTGATGTGCCGGGGGGTGGGTGATGCGCCGAAGGGGGGGGGGGGTTCTGTGGTGCCGCGTTTGTAGTATTTTGATGCGCCGCTCCCTGCCACTTGCCACTAAAAGGAGCGTGCAGGACACGAGGGGGAAGAGAGAGCAGAGCGGACAACACGGCGGCACTGAAGACCGGCGCTGGAGAATGCTTCAGGTGGCGTGAGTTGGGGGACCTCCACCAGTAAAACCAGGAGCCCAGAGGAAAGTTGTGTTTGTAATTATTGCCAATTAGTGCTGATGATTAGCTTGTTAAATCAATTAAATTACGCACGTTGTTATAGACTATGCTTGGATTTTGCTGCGAAACACAAGACATAATATATACTATATTATATACTACTACTACTACTTAACATTTCTAGAGCGCTACTAGGGTTACGCAGCGCTGTACAAATTAACAAATAAGGACGGTCCCTGCTCAGAAGAGCTTACAATCTAAAGGATGAAATGTCAAGTTGGGGTAGTTGAGTCCGGGGATAATCTACAGAACATCAGCATTATGGCAGCTGTAAATAATTATGCTTTAAATGTTAGGTGCGTTCAGGGGTGGACTGACCATTTAGGCAACCGAACAGTGCCAAGGGCCAGAGACTCTAGGGGTCCCAAAGGCTCTGCCCAGATTCCCGGTGCGCTGCTGGTGATCTAGTGGCCTCAGCATAGGGGAACATGCTCTTTCCTACCAGACGCTGGGCTGCTGCTATTCCGCCCTCCCCCCCAGGCGCCTGGCACCACCGTATTTAAAAATGGTGGCCGAGACCACCATGGGAAGTCTCAGCAACCATTTTGAAAACAAGTTGGCACCGGCAGGCAGGGGAAATAGTGGCAGCACAGCGGGCATGAAAGAACATGCCCCCCCTTCACCTGTAGTGGCCTCTTGACTACCAGGACCCCAAGGAGGGACTGGGGCAGCAGGGGCATCTGCTATGTGTGGCTGCCCTGTCTCTGTTTTCTTGGCTATTCATTGCCGCCAACATCAGAATGTAATCACTGCAAAAAATACATTTTATTTATCTATTAGGATTTGGGGAGGCAGCTATAAAGGCACAACAAAAGAGGAGCTTTTACCACACTTTGATGTACAAGGAAAGTCACTAATCTGCAGTAACTTTGTACTACAGGTGGTGAAACCCATGGCATAGTTGCAAGCAGTGTTAGTTCATCAGCCTAGGTGCATCAAGCCGCCAAGCCGCAGCCCAATGCTTCCAGGCCATCTAATCTTAAAGGGGCAGAACCTGTAGAAATAGTCCCCAGTGGAGGTTCCCTCCATCAACTTTCCCACCAATAGTGTCCCCTCAATAATGCTGCCAATACAACCCCCCCATATGCCCCTCACGAAGAAGGTTCACCCCCCCCCCCCCCCCCAGTTTATAAAGCTTCCTTCTCAAAGTGAAGATGGCAAGGGTTAATGATGTCACTGGAGTCAAACTCTGGTTATAAATATTTTTTTGTTGACCTGACACGACTGTGTTTCAGAAAATGCCAGCATCAAGGGTCCATGTTTTTCAATGTGAGCAAGAAACATGTGTTCACAAACCTCAGCCTCTCATATAATCAGTCTATCTAACAAAATACTGCTACGCCTTTCAAAAAAGAATTGAGACAGAAAATCCTCACTAATTCACTCCTTCATGGTCTGCCTAAACAAAGCAGACATTGGAAAAACAAGGCCCCCTGATGAGGCACTGGCTGAAACATGGCCATGTTGGGTCAACAGTAAAGTTTATAACCAGAGTGTGGTTCCAGTACATCATTATCGACCTAGTAGTCTCCACTTTTGGCTGATTATTGGGCTCATTTTCGAAAGAGAAGGATGCCCATCTTTCGACATAAATCTGAAGATGGACGTTCTTCTCTCAGAAACGTCCAAATTGGTATAGTCAAAACTCGATTTAGCACGTCTACAACTGCAGTCCGTCGCAAGGATGTCCAAAGTTCAAGGGGGTGTGTCGGAGGCATAGCAAAAGCGGGATTTGGGCGTGCCTAACACTTGGATGTCCTTGACCCATAATCGAAAAAAGCAAGGACGTCTCTGACAAACAATTGGACATTTTCACCTGGACGTGTTTTTCTTAAGAATAAAGCACGAAAAGGTGTCAGAAATGACCAGATGACCACCGGAGAGAATCAGGGATGACTTCCCGTTACTCCCCCAGTGGTCACTAACCCCCTCCCATCCTCAGAAAACATCTTTAAAAATATGTTGTGCCAGCCTCTATGCCAGCCTCAGATGTCATACTCAGGTCCATCACAGTAGTATGCAGGTCACTGGAGCAGTTTTAGTGGGTGCAGTGCACTTCAGACAGGCGGACACAGCCCCCATCCCCCCTACCTGATACATTTGTGGAGGAAACAGCGAGCACTCCAAAACCCACAACAAATCCACTGTACCCACATCTAGGTGCCCCCCTTCACTCGTAAGGGCTATGGTAGTGGTGTACAGTTGGGGGTAGTGGGTTTTGGAAGGGGTTTTGGGGGGCTCAGCACACAAGGTAAGGGAGCTATGTAGCTGGGAGCATTTTATGAAGTCCACTGCTGTGCCCCCTAGCGTGCCCGGTTGGTGACCTGGCATGTCAGGGGGACCTGTACACTACAAATGCTGGCTCCTCCCACAACCAATTGGCTTGCATTTGGTCATTTTTGACATGGACGTCTTTGGTTTCGAAAATTGCCGAAAGTCAAAAACATCCATATTTAGGGACGGCCAAATTTAAGGGTTTGGACGTCTCTGATGGTATGTTCGAAACGAAAAATGGGCATCCATCTTGTTTCGAAAATATGGGCTTCCCCACCCCTTGATTGGGACGTTTTGCAAGGGAGTCCAAAACAAAACTTGGACGTCCCTTTCGAAAATGCCCCTCCACATCAACCTGCCCATCCATATTGTTATATATTTTTGTATGTGAATTATAATAACGCCGGTCTATTGATCATCATAATACATGAACCAAAGAAAAGAAATGTGCGCCAGGGACATAACAGATGTTTCACAGATATAGATTATTTATGAAGACTCTCAGGAATTTCAGTAAAGTGCAATTAATGAAATAAAACTTCAGCACGTACCATGACACAAACCTGAGCTCTCCAGGGAAAACTCCCTAAAGTATAAATATAGTTCTAAGTTTGTGTATTACTAACAGAGAATCTAAAGTGCCTGAAGGTTCATTTTATGGAGCTGATGATCCGATTTCAGGTAAGGCTGGACCCTCTCACTTCTCTCTTCTACGGTCTTCTCAGAGGGGCAGTGGGAGTGGAATCCTTTGTGGGGGAGGACATTAATGGTGACTCAGCTCAGCCTCTAGTACTGATCGGGCCGATATGGGACTTGCAGTTCCTTAGACTTTTGTGGGGGTTTTTGACGTATCAAAATTGAAATGTAAAATATTGGCTTTCTGCAGCCAGAAGTGGCTTCAAATGATGTTAGATGTTGTCATGAGCTTTATGGGATGGTGGGTTACCATTTTATTTTTTTCATGAATAAGAATTTGGATTTCTCTCAAAGTGGAACAATAGTATGTCAGAAATACAGATGCAGCCACCTCTTGAGTGGAGATTTTAGAAGCTGTTCTCTAGTATTTAAAATTGTATTTGTTGCATTTGCATCCCACATTTTCCCACCTATTTGCAGGCTCAATGTGGCTTACATAGTACCGTAAAGGCGTTCGCCAATTCCGGTATAAACAAATCCACAGTGATGTTGAGGTAGAATGAAGTTCGTGTGGAACAGACTTATAGGGAATCGTAGAGAGGAAGAGTTATGCTATGTCCGTTACGTGCTTTGATATCGTAGTGTTGCCGGGTTCAGGCATTTAAGTTGGGGCGGGAGGGTATACCTTTATGAAGAAGTATGTTTTTAATGATTTCTGGAAGTTTAGGTGGTTATACGTTGTTTTCACAGCTTTTGGTAGCGTGTTCCATAGCTGTGTGCTTATGTAGGAAAAGCTGGATGCATAAGTTGATTTGTATTTGAGTCCTTTGCAGGAAAGTTTCTAAAAGACAGAAGACACAGGGAAGAGTTGAAATGTTACCCAGGAGAGGCAGAGGGGATGAAAACCTATGATAACAGTTTTAGAAAGTGATTTAAAACAGTATTGGAATTAATTGTTTATTTATTTAAAATACTTATACGCCCTGCCGGAAACCAAGTTATTGTTCTTTATCATCTGTACTGTTATCTTGAATTTATTTCATGATATCCAGCAACTGTTTATAAGCAGTGCCTTAGGAACTCACATGCTGCAGCTACGAAAGTTATTCTAAAGTTAATGGTAAATTGCTCAGGGTCCCTTTTACAAATGCGCGTAAGACACTACATCCAGCGTGCGCCAAATCAGCATTACCACCTGGCTACTGCATGCCCCGGGTGATAATTCTGAATTTGGCAAACGTCAAAAACACGCTGTAGAAAATATTTTCTATTTTCCACCGTGTGGCACTTACCCGTCAGGAAATGGTAGTGTGCATGAGCTGCACGCCTACTGCCTGGGTAGCGTATGAGACCTTACCGCTAAGTCAATAGGTGATGGTAAGGTCTCAGGCTGAATATGGACACACGCTGGTTTTTATTTTGCTGCACATCCATTTTACGGCCTCATAAAAAAATCAACAACTGGCCCGGCGCACACCCAAAAGATGTGCTCGCACTGTTGCAGGCCACTTCTGCTGCGGCTCAGTAAAAGGGACCCTCAGTGTACCAAACTGGGAGAGCAGAGAGAGATCTGAGAGTGTCACTGCCACCTTTCAGACATTATCCATTTACTGATCTCTCTGATAATATCTTTGCTCGGCTGTTCTACTTCTATGCAAAGACTTTGAAAGACGGTGAATATTATTGCTGCTCAGTTGCACATAGGGCTGATTTTTACAATCTCAGAAGGATGATAAATGCAACTGGTCATGTGAAAATATAAAACGCAGATTCTCCAGAGATCTTTATATCTATATTCAGGGCCGGTCTTAGGCAGGGACGACAGGGGCGGCTGTAGAGGGCCTCGCATTCCCAGGGGCCCCGCGTCCACAGCCTCAGCATTGGTCAGAGTCTTGTTTCGCAACCTCAGAACACCCACCACCACGCAGTGTTCTCCAGCCTCGCCTCGCCTAAGGTTTTACTTTAGATGCAGGGAGCCTGCCTCTGTCTTGCGCCTAAAAGGGCTCTTCTAATTGGCTGGGAGTGATGCCGCACCATAAATTAGTACTTTGCTGGACCACGGATGTCCATCTTGGGTGTGTTTCTTTTCAAAAGAGTTGCGGTTCTCCGACCCTTATGTCAGTGATTCTGCTGTAAGAAGTACCATTTGCTCTTTGCTGCTGTCTTAATCTGAGAACTGGACTAGGCAGCAGGGACAGTCCTTGTTCTCTTCCAACTGTCCAGGAGCTAATCTTGGGTATAATACAAAATCCAACTTCCACATTTAGGCCTAAGTGCACTAAAGGGTTTTTCTCATTTCGTGTTTATGAGGAAAAAAAGTTTGGTACAGTAACTTAGTAACATAGAGGGGCATAATCGACCAGAAACGCCTATCTCCATGGGCGTTTATCTCCGAGAACGGGTCCGTGAAGGGGCGGAGTGAACCGTATTTTCAAAAAAAATAGACGCCCATGTGTTATTCGCCAAGGTGTGAGCTGGGCGTTTTTGCTTTTCAGCGATAATGGAAAATGAAATCGCCCAGCTCAAAAACGAATAAATCCAAGGCATTTGTTCGTGGGAGGGGCCAGGATTCATAGTGCACTGGTCCCCCTCACATGCCAGGACACCAACCGGGCACCCTAGGGGGCACTTTTACAAAAACAAAAAAAAAGGTAAAAGAGCTCCCAGGTGCATAGCACCCTTCCCTTGGGTGTTGAGCCCCCCAAATCCCCCTCAAAACCTACTGCCCACAAGTTTACACCATTACTATAGCCCTAAGAGGTGAAGGGGGGCACCTACATGTGGGTACAGTGAGTTTGGGGGGGTTGGACGACTAAGCATTAAGCAGCACAATTGTAACAGGTAGGGGGGGGATGGGCCTGGGTCCACCTGCCTGACGTCCACTGCACCCCCTAACAACTGCTCCAGGGACCTGCATACTGCTGCTTGGGAGGAGGGTATGACATTTGAGGGTGAAAGTAAAAAGTTGTGAAACATCATTTTTTTGTGGTGGGAGGGGGTTAGTGACCACTGGGGGAGTCAGGGGAGGTCATCCCCGACTCCCTCTGGGGGTCATCTGGTCATTTAGGGCACTTTTTGGGGCCTTATTCGTGAAAAAACAGGGTCCAGGAAAAGTGCCCTAAATTCTAGCTACAAACGTATCCATTATCGGCGAAAGGCGCCCATCTCTGTTCGGGTGATAACCACGCCCCAGTTCCGCCTTCACCACGCCTCCGACACGCCCCCGTCAACTTTGTCCGCATCCGCGACGGAGTGCAGTTGAAAGCGTCCAAAGTTCGGCTTTCGATTATACCGCTTTATTTGTTTTTGTGAGAAAAACGCCCATCTCCCGATTTAGGTCGGAACTTGGGCGTTTTTCTCGTTCGATTATAAGCAGGATAGTAACATAGTAGATGAAGGCAGAACAAGACCTGCATAGTCCATCCAGTCTGCCCAACAAGATAAACTTCCCCAGCTGTAAAGGACTAAAATACAAGCTGATGCATGATACCACCTTCTCGTACATGAGCACGCAGTTATGGAATGCACTTCTTACAGACCTGAAAACAATCAACGAAATAACTATCTTTCGCAAATCTCTAAAGACATATTTCTTCAACAAGGTCTACAATGAGAACCGATAACCTCACTAACCCACCTCACCAACCCACTCAGTTATGAAAGCCCACCTTCTACACCTACCCTAATCACTCCCTTCTTTCTTCACTCCTCCCTTACTTAATCTCTACACCATACTAACTGTATCCGATATCCTGGTTTGACAATGCTAACAAAAATATGTAAGCCACATTGAGCCTGCAAATAGGTGGCAAAAATGTGGGATACAAATGCAATAAATAAATAAAAAGAGAAATAACTAAAGACCTAGGTTTGATGTTTGTGGAAACTAAATGGGATGAGTCTGGTGTTACATGGTTGATGCATTAAACTTAGGGAAAGTCTCAGAGGTGAGAAGAAAAATTGAGGAATATTATCCAATTATTTCAGGTAAAGTGTAATCTCTGATCAGTTACAGCAGCTAAACCTGTTTCCTGTGCTCTCATTTGTACTTCAGTGTGTTTGATCTGGGAATGAGTCCCTCTACTGAATTTGTGAATAAATTATGACTTACTAGTGGAGCCATGCCTGTTGCCTCAACAGGCTTTCCTGTAAGCTTTTTTTTTTCTGTCTCCCCTGCCCTCCTCTCCATGTCCAGTGATTCTTCCCTCCCTGTGGAGTGGTGGAGTATCCTAGTGGTTAGTGCAGTGGACTTTGATCCTGGGGAACTGTATCGGGCAATCAAGCCATTGTGACATCACTGATGAGGTTGGCTCTTATTGGTGGAATGAGTGGAGGAGTAGCCTAGTGGTTAGTGCAGTGGACTTTGATCCTGGGGAACTGTATCGGGCAATCAAGCCATTGTGACATCACTGATGAGGTTGGCTCTTATTGGTGGAATGAGTGGAGGAGTAGCCTAGTGGTTAGTGCAGTGGACTTTGATCCTGGGGAACTGAGTTTGATTCCCACAGCAGCTCCTTGTGACTCTGGGCAAGTCACTTAACCCTCCATTGCCCCTGGTACAAAAATAAGTACCTGAATCCCCTTTCCCTTCTCCTCCCCTCCATGTCCAACAATTCTTCTCTTCCCTGCCCTCCCATCCGTGTCCCACAATTCTCTCCTCCACTGTCCTCCCATCCCATCAATTCTGCCCTGCCCTGCCCTCCCCTTCCTTCCTCCCTCCCTCCCCTTGATGTCCAGCGATTCTCTCCTCCCCTCGATTTGTACCTGAACATTCTCTGGGTGGCTGGCGCTGGCTTCTGTTCCGTTTGTAACATCCCTCCTGACGTCAGCTCGCCTCCAGCATTTCCTTCCCTCTCATTGTTCCGCCCTGTGACATCATTACATTTTGATGCGAGGGTGGGGCAATGAGTGGGAATGGATGTTACGCACCCATCCATCCAGACATAGAATGTTGGAGGTGCAAATTATTATATAGGATAGGGTAGGGATTCTATTCTTGGCCTTTTACAGCTAATTGTATCTTTTTTGGTGGGGGCTGAGAACACAAAATAAATCTGTATTTATGGGTGTTTTTATGGCATAAATACTATTGATGGCTATCATTTCTGGTAGACCCCTGTCATTTACCCTGTGTTGTCCCCTGTTCTTACCCCTCTTGTCACTTTCTGATTCAGGGCCATCATTGTCTTGTTTTGTATCCGCTTGATTTATTGTAAGCCACATTGCGCCTGCTCATGTGGGGTAGAAATGTACTAAATAAATAAAATGTTTGAGTCACTTTATTTAGTTTTTTTTAGTTTAATGAATAATTTGCCATGCTGCCTTTTGGTAAGTTTTATGGAAAGGAGGACTCACCATAGATCTTAAATAAAAAAAAATTGGGGGGGGGGGGGAATCCTTGTTGTTGGGGTGGGGCTAGGTGGGGGACGTGGTTATGGTAATGGGCGGGGCTAGGCAAGGGGTCAGGGGAGCCCCACCGAACTGATCTGCACAGGGCCCCGCAATTGCTAATACCAGCCCTGTCTATATTCCTCCCTCTGTATATTTCCCCTTTTTAACCCACAAGCCCCGGTGACCCCTCTAACCTTACCTGCCTCTTGTGCTCAGCAGAGGTTTCTGCAGTCCTGGCAGCCACCTGCCCTCCATGCTCAATGGGGACAGTCACCTCCACTGTGCATATGGACCACGCTGGAACGTATGGGTTTAGGGATGTCTACAACCTCCATGGATAAAGAAGTGTGATGATCATCTTAGTCAACTTTGAAGGTTAATAAATAAAACTGAAACAGAAAATGGAAGTTAAGGTGATATTAAATTTGCAGAGGACACAAAGCTAGTCAAAGTTGTTAAAACACATGAAGGTTGAGGAGGGATCCAAGATGGCGGTGTAGTGTGTTAACTGCTCCAGACGCGCCAAGATGTTTGACCCGAGTCCTGCTGAGGAAGGCTCCAGGTCACCGTGGAAATGGGGAAAAGGAGAGGAAAGGTTTGGGAGAGTCCCTCAACCCCTACCGGGGCCAACCTTCAACATCAGGCTACTCTGGATCAATTCGGGGTATCGTCTGGTCCCAGACAGGCTTCTACCCTGGCTATTGGTGCTGGCGCATCAGCGTTAGCAGGCAGTGTAGACGGGGTTTCTCTGAGCCCCGTCGAATGTGCGGCTCCCCCTCAACCAGGAAGTAGCAGCGTGGAAACAAGTCCAGCGGTTCAGGCTCCGAAGGGAGGGGACCTGAACGTGCAGGGAGGGAACTTGCCCACGCCGGGAGAAACAACTAGCAATAACAGGCTGGAGGAATGGCTTGCAATACATACTTTACCATTGCAGATTGTGAGTACCCTGGAACAGTCTATGAATGCTCCTCTTCCTGTTTTTTTTCTGTGGGATCTATGATAAAACCTGCCGTAGTGGGACTTGACGTTCAATATACAGGTCTTCTTTACAAGTGTTGATAAATAAAAATGCTAAAGATATTAAAGCTATTGTCTGAGGCAGTCCTTATCCAGGCACAGGCCACTGCACAACAATCCTCAGAAGTGGAACGTTTAAAAGGAATTGGAACTTGAAAATTACCTTCTTTAGATCAAAAGATGGAAACTTTGAGTAAAGACAATGAAAATAACTCTAAAGCGATACAAAGTTGCCAACAGTTACAAATTAATTTGATCAAGGAAAATTTGTATTTACAAAATAAGGTTATCAATAGAAATCAAACAAAATAAAACATGGAAAAGAAAATAAGATGATACCTTTTTTATTGGACATAACTTAATACATTTCTTGATTAGCTTTCGAAGGTTGCCCTTCTTCGTCAGATCGGAAATAAGCAAATGTGCTAGCTGACAGTGTATATAAGTGAAAACATTCAAGCATTACTATGACAGTAAAATAGATACTATTGGAGATTCTACATGGAATGTTGCTATTCCACATTCCTGCGCAGGCTTCTGTTTCTGTGAGTCTGACGTCCTGCACGTACGTGCAGGACGTCAGACTCACAGAAGCAGAAGCCTGCGCGGCCACATTGGTGATCTGCAAGGGCCGACTTCTACATGGAATGTTGCTAGTGGAATAGCAACATTCCATGTAGAATCTATAGAAATCAAACAAAATAAAACATGGAAAAGAAAATAAGATGATACCTTTTTTATTGCACATAACTTAATACATTTCTTGATTAGCTTTCGAAGGTTGCCCTTCTTCCTCAGATCGGAAATAAGCAAATGTGCTAGCTGACAGTGTATATAAGTGAAAACATTCAAGCATTACTATGACAGTAAAATAGATACCATTGGAGATTCTACATGGAATGTTGCTACTATTGGAGATTCTACATGGAATGTTGCTATTCCACTAGCAACATTCCATGTAGAAGGCTGCGCAGGCTTCTGTTTCTGTGAGTCTGACGTCCTGCACGTACGTGCAGGACGTCAGACTCACAGAAGCAGAAGCCTGCGCGGCCACATTGCTGATCTACAAGGGCCGACTTCTACATGGAATGTTGCTAGTGGAATAGCAACATTCCATGTAGAATCTTAAGTAGAGGAGTGTGGTAGCCGTGTTAGTCCACTCTTAAGGTTATCAATAGAAATCAAACAAAATAAAACATGGAAAAGAAAATAAGATGATACCTTTTTTATTGGACATAACTTAATACATTTCTTGATTAGCTTTCGAAGGTTGCCCTTCTTCCTCAGATCGGAAATAAGCAAATGTGCTAGCTGACAGTGTATATAAGTGAAAACATTCAAGCATTACTATGACAGTCTGACAGGGTGGGAGGATGGGGGTGGGTCGGAGGTATGCATGGGGACATCAAAGCATATAAGGTTGAAATGCTTGAAAATTATCAACGTTCAAACACGCTTAGACTGTTGAATTTCCCAAAGCAGCCGTTAATACCACCTCTTATTACCTTTAAAAAGTATCTTACAGAAATATTGAAAGTACCTGAACAGTCATATCTTCCTATTTCAAAGATATTCTACATAACACCTTTCCTGAAAAGAGATCTTGAACAAGGAGAAAGAGTAATGCCCCCAGTAGAGACTGGAGACATAAATCTGACACAAATGATACGGCAGGCCTTACAGCAGCAACACTCAAAGTTACATTTATTCTGCATTTCCTACATAGAGAACAGGATTTCCTAGGTTATAAAATAAGAATGTACCCAGATGTCTCGAAGGCAACGCAGAAAAAAAGACAAGAATTTCTTAAACTTCGCCCCAAAGCATTGCAATTGGGCGCGTTGTTTTGGCTAAACTTTCCATGCAAATGTGTTATAAAATTAAATTCTGTTAAATATGTATTTTTTGATTCTAAACAACTGACCTCCTTTTTGGAATCTAAGTTAGCTGGCTCATCCGTTTCGCTACCAAGACCTGTGATAACTTCTACGCCGTAAAAGTTTAACACTTGGATCGTCTGCTTTGCCACCTTTTTCCTTAGCAAATATTAAGATCATTTCCTGTGGTATAGTTTTGTATTGCCTCCATATTGTGGACTAAAGATGAGCAATAGATCATGATGTGATTGAATTTAGATTGTTCTTTGTATTTCCTGTATACTGTTATGACTAATAGTCATCTTTACTGATCTCAAGATTGTACTTGATTTAAACTGTAAAAGTGATAAATAAATAAAATAAAATAAAAAAAAGGAATTGGAACTTGTGGGACAAACTTCAATTAAAGAGAAAAATTTTACTTGTCGGCGTCTGGAATACCTAGAAAATCAATCTAGGAGACTTAATTTGAGGATGACAAATTTTCCTAGGTCTCCTTTAATTTCACCGATACAGATGGTTAAAAAGTACTTGGTTGAAGTTTTAGGTATGTCAGGGGATTCATTGCCTCCTATAACAGAGTAATGTTAAAATGTTGCCTGGTTTTTCTCAACCCTAAGGAAAAGAAGCTATGAATCAATCTAACTTCTTTTTTGGAATCCTCATTAGAGGTGATCACCCAGAGAACCACTGTGGTGGTCTCTTTTGCACTGGAGATGGACCGAGATGCAGTACTAAAACTTTCCTTTCGTCATTTGGATTCTTTATTCTTGTGATCTAAAATAAGAATTTACCCAGACTTGTCTAGAGAGACACAGAAACGGCGTACAGCCTTTTTGCCCCTACGCCCAAGGACTTTGGCATTAGGTGCAAATTTTTTACTTAAATTTCCTTGTATATGTAGGATATTATTTCAATCTAAACAATTTCAATTCTTTGACCCCCAAGCATTTAGAAGATTTTTTGTTATCGAAAGAAGAGGATAATGTAATAGTCCAGTCACAGATGTAACACTGCATGATAGCTTGGAGCAGGGCTTTTTCTGAGGGGGCACTTGGAGGTACTGAGTACCGACACCTTTTCCATTGTCTGCTAAAATGGATCCATGGTCCACAAGTTTTAATGAAAGAGCTCAGGCTCTGCACAACAATTCTGCCTTGTCATAGATTGAGACTGACTGTAGGGGGCCTGGCTATTGTGGGGTGTCCCCCCGGGCTTCCTGATTACCCAATCTCAGATTGTTACAGAGAAAATGTTTGTTTCCCTTGACCCAGTGCATGTTCTTCTGAAGCACTTTAATCAGAGTATTCTTCATAGGTCCCCTTCTACCCGAACCTAGTTGTCCAACTACATGTATTATGCCACAGCTCAGGTTAAGAACATTTTGAGTCAGCTGCAGAAGGTGATGGTTCAGCCCTTACAAACCCAGAATTCTAGATCTAAACATTTTATACGTTTTGCTGCTCGTGGTATTATTTTTTTCTGTCCTTGGGTCACTTTTCTACAACCGGTGAGAGACCTTATTAAGGATTTATTTAATTAATTGTATACTAGTGTCAGTAATCTTATGTAAGCTCATATACCTACCTATTGTTTTCCCTATGATGTCTTTCGTGATGCTTTTGCTATAATTACCCATCTGCCAACTGAACCCTTTTAGATTCAGATTGCTTTTCATTTAGGTATTGCCATTTCATTATTTCAGTATCTAGAGCATATGGAAATTGCCTTTGTCCTAAATTTGCCTTTTATTTTGCCCGAGAATGTGTACCAGCTGAAACAAGTTATAAACATATGTACTTGGAATGGCAATTTGTACCTTAATGTTGAGACTCCCAAGTTTGTTGCTTTCCAATAGGATGATCCTCAACATGATCTGGTCCCTAATTTAGAACTTTGTCAAAAAAACAAGGATATTTATTTCTAATTCCGTGGAAAACCCTTTTTGAAAGATACCACTGAAGCTCTTTGTGGGTTGACCACCGAAAATGTTCAAGAGAAATGTAAGCTTACCATGACTATGTATGATGGTTTTTCAGATACTACTGTGGCTGTTGTTAATACTATGTGGTTAATTAGTACAGCCCTTACTGAACTCACTGTCACTTTCCATAAACATCATGTTATTAATTGTTTCTCTCTCCCTTGCAATGACTGTTTGATAGCTGTTTCCAAGAATTCAGTTGTTAATGTGGGTGGGGTTTCTCTGTTTTATCTTGACACAGATCCAGTTGTTACTGACATTGAAGCTCTGGATGTGTTTCGTGTTCCTATTGACTTTGCTGAGGACATTATGCCATTCTTACAGTTTAAAGCCTCTCACACAATTGAACTGGCTGTTAAACCAAGATGCACTTCAAAGTTGCAGACTACAAGCAGAATTACTCGTCTCATGTTTCAGTTAGTGACTTTAACACCCTTGTTGTCATCATTTGCAAGAGGTCTACTCCTGTGACCAAGAGATTGCAAGATTTTGTGGAGACCCATCATCAGTGGCGTACCAAGGGCGGTGCGGTGGGGACGGTCCACTCAGGATGCAAACCAAAGGGGGGTGCTCCGCTCCCGCTGCTCCAGTCCCATCGTTCTGGCTGTCATCCCTGACTCACTTCTTTCTAGTTCTGCGCCTTCCTTCTGCTCTACCCTTGCCAGACTGCTGCCGCTAATGCTTCTCCTCTGGCTGGATGGTCCTGTGCCTTCCTCCAACAGCCTCCAGCCCTGCCAAGCTGTCACCACTGCCACTGCTGCTTCTCATCCAGCAGACCAGCAGCTGTAGCAGTAAGCAAAAGCAGGAAGACTGCAGGAAGTATTTTTTCACCGAGAGAGTAGTGGATGTTTGGAATGCCCTCCCGCGGGAGGTGGTGAAAATGAAAACGGTAACGGAATTCAAACATGCGTGGGATAAGCATAAAGGAATCCTGTGCCGAAGGAATGGATCCTCAGGAGCTTAGTCAAGATCGGGAGGCGGGGCTGGTGGTTGGGAGGCGAGGATAGTGCTGGGCAGACTTATACGGTCTGTGCCAGAGCCGGTGGTTGGGAGGAGGGGCTGGTGGTTGGGAGGCGGGGATAGTGCTGGGCAGACTTATACGGTCTGTGCCCTGAAGAGCACAGGTACAAATCAAAGTAGGGTATACACAAAAAGCAGCAAATATGAGTTATCTTGTTGGGCAGACTGGATGGACCATGCAGGTCTTTTTCTGCCGTCATCTACTACAGGAAGACTGCAGGGTCTAAGCTATACGTGGCTGCCGATCCCCCCATTTGATGTCACTTCCAGTTCTGGAGTAGAGTCGGCAGCCACGAGTAGGTAAGGCCCCGCAAACTTGTTTTTTTTTTCTGATGATAGTTTGATGCGGGAGCAGCAGCATTGGGGAGGGGGGGGTGGTGAATGGATCCAGTAAAAAGCATAGAAAGGGAAGACATGGAAGAGGGGAGAGGGCAGACAGTGGACTGAAGAAGGGGCAGAGATAGAGAGGGCAGACAGTGGATGGAAGATGGGACAGAGAGAGGGGGAGAGAGGGAGGGCAGAACCTGGATGGTTGGAAGAGAGAAAGGGCAGATGGTGGATGGAAAGGGCAGAGAGAGAGAGAGTAGGCACTGGATGGAAGGGAAAGAGGGCAGACACTGGATGGAGGGGGCAGAAGGAGAGAGGGCAGACACTGGATTGAAGGGGCAGATGGTGGATGGAAGGGAGAGAGTGAAGAGAAAATGAGGAAAGCAGGAACCAGTGACAGCAAAGGTAGATAAAAGATTTTTTTTTATTTTTTCTGCTTTAGGCTAAAGTACTATTGTAGCTCTGTTAATAAATGTTTATAAATAGAAAATGGAAATAAGGTAATTTTTTATTGGACTAATTTTAATACATTTTGACTAAGGTTCAGAGACCAAAACCCCCTTCCTCAGGTAAGGATAGGATACTGTAATAGCAGTATACTGCGTTGACCTGAGGAAGGAGGTTTTGGCCTCTGAAAGCTAAAAGTATTAGTCTAATAAAATGGTATTATTTTATTTTCTATATTTGTTTTATTTCTATTTGTTAATTTGTAAAGTGGTGATTGGTATTTGTTAGTTTTTTCAAATTTACATCTGCTGTCTTTATATTTTGCACAGTACTAGGGGACATTTTCTGTTTCTGTGGTGTTGCATTGTATGCAGACTCTGGCTTCTTGGGGGTTCAGTTTAATTTTTGTCTAAATATTTCTATTGTTAGTTTATAGTTTATTTAAAATTTGCTATACTAGCAGGTCTTAGCAGGTTTCAGTGTTCACAATGATTAAAACCAGTTTGTAGTTACTTATTCTATAGTGAATTAGGGTGTATTTGTGTCTGTGAGAAAGACACGGTTTTCTGTTGGCATTGGCTGTGAAGGATCGACAATCTGTACTATTCTGGCTGGTTTAGTTTTACAATAGGTGTTTGATGTTCTACTACTCACTGCAATGTTTAAGATGCTGCCTTTTCCTAGGTACACTCTTGTGTGACTCGTACAAGTTCCTGCTTAAGATATGGTAGAATTGCTCTGTAGGACCTGAATGACATTTGTTGTGTTTCGTATTCTCAGTATGTATAATACTGGATTATGGAGGGGTGTGTTAAAAAATGATCAGCCCCGGGTGTCAAATACCCTAGGTACGCCACTGCCAACCATGGGTAATTCTCCACTGAGCTGTCTTTTTGTTTTCAGTATCACATTATGTACTCATTTTTGCTGATGCTTTTGCCAGGCATTACGTAGTATTATATGATTTGATTTTGATTATAGTTTCATGTGTTGACATTTTACTAACAGCCTATTATTTGTTCTAGTATTCAGTTATTTGCTGTTATTAGCATTCTTTGATGTGTTATATGATTGAATGCAATATTTGCTTCTAGTATTGTAACCAGGCGCCTCTCTTGTGCAGCCAGGGATAGAACAATCTCCTCTAACTACAGGCTCCCGCTACAATGAAGAAACAGATATCCACCAGTAACTTCAAACTCAAGGACTTTATTCCATGCAGGTTTCTAGTACACAGTTCCAACAGCAGCAATCACCTTCAATCCTAAGCACCTATAAGCCACCTGAAAGTGTGTGGCCAGTAGTCCCCTTTAAGCAGAAGGCTCTTAGCACAAGTCAGGATTCAATATAGGCTACAGTCAGCTTCAGTCTAGGCTCTTTATCCAGTGCACCATAAACATTAGTTCAATTCCAAACAGCAGCAGTCCATTCAATTCATCATCGTAGTTAAATCATAAAGCAGCAGTTATACTTTCTATTCTCTTCACCCTCATAATGAGCTCCATATTTTAGGGACTTCTCACACCCAAGGGATTCCCCCTGCAACACCTTCACTAGTAAGGTAGGGACTTCTTCTTACCCAAGGATTTTCAGCCTGCAAATACTTCCAAGACTTCAGTACTTTAGGGACCTCCCTGCCCAAGGGTTTTCAGCCTGCAAATACTTCTCAGACTTCAGTACTTTAGGGACCTTCCTGCCCAAGGGTTTTCCGCCTGCAACTGCCTCTCAGACTTCAGTACTTTAGGGACCTCCCTGCCCAAGGGTTTTCAGCCTGCAAATACTTCCAAGACTTCAGTACTTTAGGGACCTCCCTGCCCAAGGGTTTTCAGCCTGCAAATACTTCTCAGACTTCAGTACTTTAGGGACCTCCCTGCCCAAGGGTTTTCAGCCTGCAACTGCTTCTCGCCTTCCTTGCTGCTCTTCCTGAACTGAACTCCACTCCTTCCCACCTGCCTAATCAATCCCTGGCTCCTGCCTTCACAACCAATCATTCTCCACTCATTAGCTTCTCTACACACCCATACCAGCTGAGTTGAGCATTAGCCTAACGAGGAGCTCCTGCACACAGGGTTTCCTAGCTCTCTTTCCCCCTAGTGGCAGCCAATCTACACCTCCTGTTAGCTTACCCCCATGTCCTCCCTTAGTGCAGCTAGGAGTCCAGTCCGGGTTTTCCATCTCACCCCCTGGCTCCTTGCCTGCAATGCCTTCTGGGACTTGTAGTTCAGACTGAAACTGCCTTAACCCAACTATCCTGGATGTGACTTTATCACAGTATTCATTTTTCAAGTGTGTTAGTTATGGGTTTGACGATTTTTTTTTACATTTTTATGCATCTCTATTGTCTTGACCATGAGTTCTGGTTCTAACCTGTCTAGTTGTATTGTTAGGTAGGAGAAGGCATTTACCTGAGCGCTTCCTGCAATACTCCATATTAAGCTACATCAGACACACATGAGCACCTAACATACCCTAGTAAAAGGTCCTCATAATTTACTAATTATCCTTTTTATTTATAAAAAGCTGGGAAAATAAACTTGTTTCATTAGACAGGTCAGTTTTCTTTTTTATTTTATTTATTCAGTTTTTACATTTACATCAAGAATACATCTTGAATTCAGAAAAAGATGATTATAGTTAACACAGAAGAGAAAAAAAGGAAAAACATTTAATGCTTAATGAAAATTGTTATACTAATTATTCATCTTTAGACCACTATAACGGGGGTTTTCACAATGATTAAAGAAATTAAGTATTTTTTTTTATTGTTACATTTCTACCCCGTGCTTTTTCCCACTTATGGCAGGCTCAATGCGGCAGGCAATGGAGGGTTAAGTGACTTACCCAGAGTCACAAGGAGCTGCCTGTGCTGGGAATCGAACTTAGTTCCTCAGGACCAAAGTCCACCACTCTAACCACTAGGCCACTCCTCCACTGTTGCTACTATTTGAGATTCTACATGGAATGTTGCTATTCCACTAGCAACATTCCATGTAGAAGTCAGCCCTTGCAGATCACCAATGTGGCCGCTGCGCAGGCTTCTGCGAGTCTGACGTCCTGCAGGACGTCAGACTCACAGAAACAGAAGCCTGCGCAGCCTTCTACATGGAATAGCAACATTCCATGTAGAATCTCCAATAGTAGCAACATTCCATGTAGAATCTCCAATAGTATCTATTTTATTTTTGTTACATTTCTACCCTGCGCTTTCCCACTCATGGCAGGCTCAATGCGGCTTACATGGGGCAATGGAGGGTTAAGTGACTTGCCCGGAGTCACAAGGAGCTGCCTGTGCCTGAAGTGGGAATTGAACTCAGTTGTTCAGTTCCCCAGGACCAAAGTCCACCACCCTAACCACTAGGCCACTCCTCCAGTATATTAAATCACAATCAAATTTCTAATTCTAGAATATGACAGCTGATAGGAGCAATATAGACAAGAAAAAGCAACACTGGGCCTTCAAGAAAGAGACAATGGCAGTCCTTTATTGTGAAAAAGACCCGACCAGGGCCGTGTTGCGGCGCACAAGCGCCTGCCTCAGGGGTCTAACATAAAAACACAAAGATAATTATAAATACACATTTCACAAAAATTAACATCCATATCATAAAGTGATAAACAATTAAAATGTAAAAACATAAAAATAATAAGATATAAAATGCAATATTAAAAATAAATATATGAGGATCAAGATCTTGTCAGTGATAACCCAAAGTGTTTAAAATAAACTTCCATGAACCATTATGTACAATCATATACACATTAATAACACCATTTACAAAATCATAGAATGAATTAAAATAATATGATATATTAACCTATTGTGATATGACTCACTCTGTAAATATTATAGTATCATGAGTGTTATGGGGAATTGTATGTTGTGAGCAAGCAGTGATTTTGTAAATGATGTTATTAATGTGTATATGATTGTACATAATGGTTCATGGAAGTTTATTTTAGTTATTTCATTTTATTTTTCTTGTCTATATTGTATGCTTGTAAGCTGTATTACCCTCTGTTTTGTGATTATGTGAGCTGATAGGAGCAAGCCAGGTGACTATTTACTAATTACGGTGTTAAAGTTATTATATTCCTTGATGGTGGCAGCTGTGAGTCACTCAGTTTGGCTTCCAAGAAAGTGTTGAGTTGTTTCGCCTCAAAAAATACATATTTGATGGAATTTAAATTTATTACACACTTGCAGGGAAAGTTCAGCCAAAATAGTGCACCAAGTTGTAAAACTTTTGACCTCAATTTAAGAAATTCTTGTCTCTTCCTTTGAGTGGTTTTAGAGACATCAGGATACATCCTTATTTTGCAACTAAGGAAATTCAGGAAATATTGCTTGAATATGACAGGTCAGTTTTCCATGTTCTTTATCTCTGTTAAAGGTATTTCTACGTTCTAACTAATCGCTGTTACCCCTCAGTATCGGAGCTCAGCAGACCATGGATCTCAGCTCCACCGTCATGATCATCTTGTTCCTCTTACAGACCAGCATCGGTGCTCCAGCTAACATCTTCATCCTGATGGCTTACGCCCATATCAACCACAATGAAAAGGATCTCAAACCCACAGACGTAATTCTGTGCCACCTGGTCTTTGGCAACATGCTTGGACTCGTAACAAGGGTAGTACCACAGATAATGAGTGGCTTGGGGTTAAATAATATTCATAATGATGCCAGCTGTAAACTGTTGATTTATACCTATAGGATTTCCCGTGGTGTTTCTATAGGTGTAACGAGTTTCCTCAGTGTACATCAGGCCATCACTCTCGCTCCTTCTACTACTCAATGGCTGTTTCTTAAATCAAGAACAAAGAAATATCTTATCCCCTACATTATAAGCTTTTGGCTGTTTAACATGTTATTGAATCCATCTGTTCTCATTCATATGTATGCTCCAAGAAATGGGACCATTCCAGGAGTTCACTATAACCTGGGGTTCTGCTATTCAAAAAAGTCTGAATCCTCTCATAATCTATTTTACAAAATTATCATTAATGGTTATGATGTTTTCTTTGTGGGTCTCATGTTCGGTTGTAGTGTTTATATCTTGTATGTTCTGAAGAGACACAGAGATCAGGTGCGGTACATCCACAGCACAAGACAGAACTCAAAAATGATGGCTGAGAGAACGGCAGCCAAGAACGTCATCACACTTGTCTCCCTCTATGTCTTCTGTTTCGGAGTCGACAGTGGCATCTTGGTTTACTCACAAACTCTGTTGATTGTTCCTCTCCTCCTCGACCACATCGGATTGTTCATCTCCTCCTGCTATGCCTTACTTAGTCCTTTTGTAATAATTAGTTTTAACAAGAAAATTCACAGAAGATTGAGATTTTCACACAAAGAGGAGAGGATACAACATATTAATACTAACTGATGTTGCTCGGGAAATGCAAAATGTAATGACTAACATATCAGGAAATGGTCAATCAAACTGAAATAAACCTTATAAATGAAAGATTTTGCTTTGTTTTTGAGTTGGGAGTAGACACACATACACATTTTTTTGCAAGTCCTTCTTTTGAGGGTGCTACATAAAATTGCCCATGTAAATACAAGGGGTATTTTAATTAATACCTGCCAGTCTAAACAACTCTCTGTGCTCTATTGATGGACAATCACAGAGAGAGTGTATCTGTTCTCTACGTGTGTGTGTGTGTGTGTGTGTGTGTGTGTGTGTGTGTGTGTGTGTGTGTATTTCTCATAGAAAGGCAGAGATTGCATATTTGATTTCCTCACAGGAAAAGACAGAGTGTATGTTTATCAAAGAAACAGTCAAGTTGAAGCTTCTAGATCAGAGGAGACTGAACTTTTTCTGTCAAAAAGTTACCCCTGATCATCCTCTGGATAAAAGTCATCCTATATCACATTTGGTTGCATTTCCTTGAACAGTGTCAAAAATATTTTTAGAATTTTTTGAAAAAATATAGATTGGTATTGTGTGTGTTATCCAAAAGGTGATTTCCTCTTTAATTAAATATTATCTTACATAGGTATTAAGTCCTGTTTATTAAAATATTCTTCCTCACTGATTTATCTACTGCAAGCAGATCCTAACCCTTTCATCAATCTTCTTACAATGAACATTTCTTATATGTTATCGCTTGGTCTTTTCCCTCAGAGGGGAAAGGTTCTATTACGCTCTCACCCCAAAAAACTCACTGGCTTCAAGATGCGATGTGACTAATTACAGACCAGTTGCCTCCATCCCCTTATTGTTGAAGTTAATGGAAGGTTTAGTTGGGCATCAACTAACGGAATATCTTTCCACCTTTTCCCTTTTACACAGCTCACAATCAGGATTCAGACCATGTTACAGTACTGAATGTTTTTAACCCCTGTTGTGGCAAATTTGAGGAAAGTAATTAGCATAGAGGGAAGGACTTTTTTGACATGTCAAGTGCTTTTCATGTAGTTGACCATGCCATACTACTTCATTTGCTAGTTCGCTTCGGAATCTGTGGTGACGTCCTTAAGTGGTCCCAGGGTTTCCAAATGCTAGGTCCTTTCAGGTAAAATTCTCTGGTTCTATCTCATCTCTCTGGACTCCCTGACTGTGGAGTACCTGAGGGTTCCCCTCTGTCTCCCAATTTATTTAATGTCTTAATGGCACCTCTAGGTAGGCTGTTGGAGGTACAAGACCTAGATTAATCTATTGAACCCATCTACCTTACATATACCGAAGAGAAAACGGACATGACCCAGACTCTATCTCCCACCTTACCTTCCTCTCTATCACCTATCTCTACCTACCCATCCATCCTATTACTATGTTATACTTAATTTCCTACTTTACATAACAAAATTCTGTGTTACCTATTGAGCCTGCTTTTAGTGGGATACAAATGTAATAAATAAATTTATACAAATGATGTCATAATTCTCATCCCTTTTATATGAAATTTTCAAGACATTCTGTTAGTGGTTAGATCAGGTTTAGACCTGTTAGCATCTTGGGCATCTGAATAACAAAATTCCTGGCCCTACTAATCCTTTTCATCATACAACTTTAGACAGTTTTACAGTTTATTTATTTATTTCTTGGGATTTTGCCTTTTTGAACAGATTCACCCAAGGCGCTGTATTGTAGGCTCAGTTTTAAATCAAATTTACAACTTTCTTAACAGCATAATAACAGTAAAATAAACAAGTATAAACATAAATAGGATAAATGAGGTAAACTTGAAAACAGCAACATGAAAATAATAATAGGACTAACATTAAACAGGATCACAAATATACAGAATTAGCAGCACTGAAATTCAAATACTAGAGATATAATATGATGTAAGCATAATAGTGATGGAATATCTAATAAGCCCACGATTAGAGCATTCAAATAACATTGCCATGATACTAATGGTTTTTTACAATACAGCTTACCATACAGCCGAGGGATCAATAGCGGATATATAGATGGGAATAAGATGGTAGTAAAGAGTCAGTTGGGATAAATAGACGGGTGGCTAAACTCAACGCAAATTCTTTGTACAGTTAAACAAGATTTAAGGAACTGGTCTAAGTTACAGTGTGTGTAGCAAGCTAACCCAGGTGCAGAATGAGTGTATGTCAGTCACCCATCGTATTAAAGGCTTGGGAGAGGAGCCAGTCTTTCACCTGCTTCTTGATGTAGACGTAGTCTCCAGTTAGGCGTAGCCCCTCTGGGAGCAAATTCCAGAGTGTGGGGGCTAGTCCTCCTGAGAAGGTTCACTGGTGGGTATCACATCATACAATTTCCTTTGTTGAGGGAACAGATAATGATACTCCTTGAGAGGATCTTAGAAGTGTCAAAAGTGTTTAAAGAGCTACCACACTGCTTATCCGTTGGTGTCTACACTAACAGTATTAGGAGTGCCCCCCCCCCCCTTCAATCTCATTTCATGTCCTCTAGTTCTACCGCCTTCCCATCTCCGGAAAAGGTTAGTTTGCGGATTAATACCTTTCAAATATTTGAACCTCTGTATCATATCACCCCTGTTCCTCCTTTCCTCCAGGGTATACATGTTCGAGTCAGCAAGTCTCTCCTCATACGTCTTGTAGCGCAAATCCCATACCATTCTCGTAGCTTTTCTTTGCACCGCTTCAATTCTTTTTACATCCTTAGCAAGATGGCCTCCAAAACTGAACACCAGACTCCAGGTGGGGCCACACTAACGACTTATACAGGGGCATTAAAACCAGGCCCCCATAGCCCCTCGTATCTACGCCACTGCACCAAGGAAAACATAGCATAAATGCTGGCTCGTAGAATTAACACGGGGTATATTCTATAACAGTGAGAGTAAATTTTGGAAGCCTATGAAACACCCCTTTCTCCGCCTACAACCACACCCCTTCCACACCCCTTTTGGGCGTTCACACTGCATTTCAGAATATGCTTAGCAAGTTGTGTTTGAAAATTCTAACTATTGCCAATTAGTGCTCATTATTGTTCGTTAAGACCTGCTATCAAATGCTGATTAGCTTGTTAAATAAATTAAGTTACGTGCGTTGTTATTGACTATGCTTGCATTTTGGTGCAAAACACTATGCCTGATATATAGAGTTCAGGTATAATCTACAGAATAATGGAATTTACTTGCATTCTTTCAACACTTAGGTGCTAATACATCAGCATTATGGCAGCTGTAAGTAATTATGCTTTAAAATTATAGGTGCATTCAGGGGTGATCCAGTGGCCTCAGCGTTGAGGAACATGTTCTTTCTTGCCCAGCCCGCTGGGCTGCTGCTATTCCCCCACCTGGTACCACCGTATTTTAAAAATGGTGGCTGAGACTCCCTGCGGAAGTCTCGTGAGACTACGGTGGGAAGTCTCAGACGCCATATTTTAAAACATGGCAGCACCAGCCGACAGGAGAAAAGCAGCAGCGCAGCAGGCAGGAAAGAACATGCTCCCAAATCCTCCCCCCCCCCCCCCCCCCCCCGGCAGAGGCCACCAGACTACCAGGACCCCTCATGTAGGACTGGAGAAGCGGGGGCTTTGGCTGTGATAGCAGGGGCAGCAGGGTGGGTGTCAGGCAGAGGCTGGGCGGGGGGCTCAGACCACCCTCAACCCTCAGTCCATCCCTGGTGCGATAATAACTGATTACATTATAATGAATAAATTCACTCCTTCGTGGTCTGCCAAAACAAAGCACACATTGAAAAACAAGGACCCCTGATGAGGCGCTGGCTGAAACACAGCTGTGATGGGTCAACAATAAAGTTTATAACCAGAGTGTGGTTACAGTGACATCATTATCACCCTGTAGTGTCCACTTTTGGCTGATTATATCAAGCTGCCTATCCATACATTTTTGTATGTGAACTATATTAATGTCGGTCTCTTGATCATCATAATACATGAACCAAAGAAAGCAAATCTGCCCCAGGGACATAACAGATGTTTTACAGGTATAGATTATTTATGTAGACTCCCAGGAATTTCAGTAAAGTGTAATTAATGAAATAAAACTTCAGCACGTACCATGACACAATCCTGAGCTCTCCAGGGAAAACTCCCTAAAGTATAAATATACTTCTAAGTTTGTGTATTACTAACAGAGAATCTAAAGTGCCTGAAGGTTCATTTTATGGAGCTGATGATCCGATTTCAGGTAAGGCTGGACCCTCTCACTTCTCTCTTCTACGGTCTTCTCAGAGGGGCAGTGGAGGTGGAATTCTTTGTTGGGGAAGACATTGGACATTAATGGAGACTCAGATCAGCCTCTAGTACTGATTCTACCTAGTACATTGAATGTACATTGAGCCTGCAAATAGGTGGGAAAATGTGGGATACAAATGTTATAAATAAATAAATAAATAAATCTGACTGATATGGGACCTGCTGCTCCTAAGACCTTTGTTTGGATCGTTGACGTCTCAAAATTGAAAGGTCAAATATTGGCTTTCTGCAGCCAGAAGTGGCTTCAAATGATGTCAGAGATTGTCATGAGCTTTATGGAATGCTGGGTTATCATTTTATTTTTTCATGAATAAGAATTTGGATTTTTCGCTAAGTTGTGCTACCAGACGGTAAAAGGCATTCTACGCACATAGACCATTACCGCCTGATTAACACATGAAACCTTATAGCTAAGTCAATGGGTGGCGGTAAGGTCTCAGACCCAAAATGGGCGCGCACCCATTTAAATTTTGCCGCACGTCCATTTTCAGTCAAAATAAAAGGCATTTTTACAGGCGCACTGAAAAACGGATCTGCACGCATCCAAAACATGCGCTTACACTTGCACAGGCCATTTTTCAGCGCACCTTAGTAAAAAGACCCCTTAGTAAAAGTGGATTTGAAAATAATGTAGAGAAAAGAGTTAAGGATAGTGGGTGGCAGGTAAATTCAATACATTTCTTGAAATTTTAAGATTACCCTCTCAGATAGTGAAAGGAAACGTTTGTATAAACTATTGAGAATTTAATATAGAGTGCTCAAAGTTTTATCAGAGGTTAAAGAGTGATTGAAAACCCATTATTTGGAAATTGTTGATGTGAGAGAGAAATGTAATTGACTTTTTATTAATAGTCTCTCTCATAAAACTCTAAAAGATATTTCAGGATTCTAATACCTATAAGAAGAATCTATTTCTTGAAGAAAATGTGACATCTGTTTAAAATACTTCAGACATTTAGAAGACAATTTATTTAAAGTAGAGAAAGTGATATCTCTACCTTTTTTAAATGCACTTAAGAGACAAACGCCTGTGTTTACAAAGACGCACTATAGGCACGTTAGAGTTTTTAACATGCGTAAAACGCTAACACATGTCAAACGCTAACGCGCCAATAGGAATGTATTGGCATATTAATTTTAAAGGTGATAATTAAAGTGGTCTCTCAAATAAATATAACTATTATTTCTAGTTGTGGATATTGAAATTTTTCTGCTGACTGAAAAGAAGAAATTCTTTGAAGGATCCAAGGTCCAACAGAAGACAGATAGGGATTTTAAGTAAAAGATTAATTAGGAAAAATAGTTAAGGATCATAAAGTTACTTCACACACAGAGGGGTCCTTTTACAAAGGCGCGCTGAAAATGGCCTGCGGTAGTGTAGGCATGGGTTTTGGGTGCGCACAAAATCATTTTTCAGCTCACTTGTATAAAAGGCCTTTTTTTTTGCCGAAAATGGACATGCGTCAGATGCCACTTGGTGCTCGTCCGCTGCATGCGTCCGAAAATAAAAAATATTTTTCAGACACACGTAGTAGACGCACCCCAAAATTAAAATTACCACAAGGGCCATGCGGTAACTTCAATTTGGCATGCATTGGGCGTGTGTTGGCGCCTACGCCGCTTAGTAAAAGGGGCCCATAGTTAAGAAGATAGTTTTTTTCCTTTTATTTTATTTAAGAATACGTTTAGGTACAGAGCGTCATCTGAATATCATCCAGTGGTTTATCAAGGGCGGGGCGGTGGGGGCGTTCCGTCCCGGGAGCACACTGCAGGAGAAGTGCAGGCAACAGCCGCATGGCTGTCGGCTCCACTGGTTCCCTGCTCCCTCTGCTGTTACTTCCTGTTCAGCGAAGTCAATAGTTGGCGGTAAGGTCTCAGACTGAAAATGGACGCACGCTGGTTTTTACTTTGCTGCACATCCATTTTCCGGCCACTATAAAAAAGCACTTTTTCCAGGGCGCAGCAAAAACTGGCCCGGACACACCCAAAAGACGTGCTCGCACTGCAGCTTAGTAAAAGGGCCCCTCCGTGTGCTGATCTGGGGGAGCAGAGAGAGATCTGAGAGTGTCACTGCAGTGGCCTAGTGGTTAGGGTGGTGGACTTTGGTCCTGAGGAACTGAGTTCAATTCCCACTTCAGGCACAGGCAGCTCCTTGTGACTCTGGGCAAGTCACTTAACCCTCCATTGCCCCATGTAAGCCGCATTGAGCCTGCCATGAGTGGGAAAGCGCAGGGTACAAATGTAACAAAAACCTTTTGTAAGCCGCATTGAGCCTGCCATGAGTGGGAAAGCGCAGGGTACAAATATAACAAAAAACAAAACCTTTCAGACAACTCCAGACTGGGAAAGGATGGGTTTAGGGATGTCCACAAACTCCACGGATAAAGTACTGTGATAATCATCTTAGTCAACATCGAAGGTTAATAAATAAAACTGGAACAGAAAATGGAAGTTAAGGTGATATTAAATTTGCAGACGAAACAAAGCTATTCAAAGTGGTTAAAACACATGAAGTACTTTACTTGCCGCCCGGCTATTTCGTGCAGTAAAAGGGGACATCGGCGCACGTGTAAAACATGTGCTGACGCCAACGCAGGCCCCCTTTTTCTGCAACTTTTTTTTTTTTATTTGTACCCCGCGCTTTTCCCACTCATGGCAGGCTCAATGCGGCTGGGGCATAAATTTGCAGTAGACACAAAGCTAATCAAACTTGTTAAAACACATGAAGGTTGTTTAAAATTGCAGGAAGACTTCAGGTTATCAATAGAAATCAAACAAAATAAAACATGGAAAAGAAAATAAGATGATACCTTTTTTATTGGACATAATTTAAGACTTCAGGAAATTGGAAGACTGAGCATCCAATGGCAAATGAGATTTCATGTGCATAAGTTCAAACTGATGCACATTGGGAAGAATAATCCGAATCATAGTTACCTGAAGCTAAGGTCTACCCTAGGACTTAGCAATCAAGAAAAAGATCTAGATGTCAAAGTAGACAAGACGCCAAAATCTTCTGTTCAGTGTGTTTTGGCAGCCAAAACAGCAAACAGGTTGCTAGGAATGATTAGGAAAGGGATAGAAAATAAGACAAAGAATATTATGATGCCTCTGTATGTCTCCATGGTGTGACCACACCTTGAATATTGTCTGCAATTCTGGTTCCCATATCTTTAAAAAGATATAGCAGATGTAGAAAAGGTTCAAAGAAAGGTGACCAAAATTAAACTCTGGAATTCTTTGCCAGAGAATATGGTAAAAGCAGTTAGCTTAGCGGGCTTTAAAAAAAGTTTGCATAACTTCCTAAAAGAAAAGTCCTTAAGGGAAAGGGACTTGATATACCGCCTTTCTGTGGTTTTTCCAACTACATTCAAGTCATTATTAAGCTGAACTTGGGAAAAATCCACTGCTTATTTCTGGGATAAACAGCATAAAATGTACTATATTGTTTTGGGATTTGCCAGGTACTTGTGACCTGGATTGGCCACTGTTGGAAACAGGGTACTGGGCTTGATGGACCTTCGGTCTGTCCAATTATGGAAACAATTAGGGGTCCTTTTACTAGGGTGTGCTGAAAAATGGTCTGCAGTAGTGTAGGTGCGTGTTTTGGGCGCACGCAGAATAATTTTTCAGCGCACCTGCAAAAAATGCCTTTTTTTTTCATTTTTGCCGAAAATGGATCTGCGGCAAAATGAAAATTGCCATGCGTCCATTTTGAGTCTGAGATCTTACCACCAGCCATTGACCTAGCGGTAAAGTCTCACGTTGTAACTGGCCAGTAATGACCTACGCGCATCAAGTGCCACTTGTTTAGTTAAGGGATATGGAAAAACTTTATACTTATTCAGAAACATTTGAAAACTAGCTTCTTTTCTGATCTGTATTTTAAGAAGGATAAGTTTACACTACTGCTCCTTATTCTATTTTAGATGTATTGTTTTTGTATAATTATTTGTATAAATGCTGTAATCTGCTTATTGTCTACTAGGTTAATAACTTTCTAATGATTAACTAATTAGATGCAATGTAGATCAGTCTTTATTATGTATCAATCTCAAAAATAAAGTCTCAGCAATATACATGTAGGAGATCTTGTACTAAGCTGTGATAAAAAGTGTCCTCAGCGTGCCGTTACACTGATCTCTCCTGCTTACTAAGGCTACTTTTAACTGCAGCCATAAAAATAGTTTTTCCTATTTTTGTTTTGTATAAATGATCATGCACTAATGTTAAAAAACATAAGAACATAAATATTG
The DNA here is from genome assembly GCF_901765095.1 of Microcaecilia unicolor. Lineage (NCBI taxonomy): Eukaryota > Metazoa > Chordata > Amphibia > Gymnophiona > Siphonopidae > Microcaecilia > Microcaecilia unicolor. The sequence goes on from NC_044042.1 coordinate 8,978,108, forward strand.
CCATACTGGGACAGACTAAAGGTCCATCAAGCCCAGTATCCTGTTTCTAACAGGTCACAAATACCTGGCAAGATCCCAGAAAAGTGCAATACATTTTATGTTGCTTATCCTAGAAATAAGCAGTGGATATTCCAAAGTCCATCTTAATAATGACTTATGGACTTTTCTTTTAGGAAGTTAGCAAAACCTTTTTAAAACTCTGCTAAGCTAACTGCTTTTACCACATTCTCTGGCAACAAATTCCAGAGTTGATTACTTGTTGAGTGAAGAAATACTTAGTAGTTTAAGTGCATGCCCCATAGTCCTAGTATTTTTGGAAAGCGTAAGCAGTTAGCTTAGCTGGGTTTAAAAAACGGTTTGGATGGAATCCTAAAAGAAAAGTCCATAAGCCATTGTTAAGATGGACTTGGGAAAATTCACTGCTTATTTCTTGGATAAACATCATAAAATGTATGGTACTGTTTTGAGATCTTGCTAGGTACTTGTGACCTGGATTGGCCACTGTTGGAAACAGGATGCTGGGCATGATGGACCTTCGGTCTGTCCCAGTATGGCAATATTTATGTACCTATATATGTGATTCACATCTACCTGTTTCAATCCACTGAGTATTTTATAAACCTCTATAATATCTCCCCTCAGCCATCTCTTCTCCAAGCTGAAGAGCACTAACCACTTTAGCCTTTCCTCATAGGGAAGTTATCCCATCCCTTTTATCATTTTTTGTCACCCTTTTCTGTACCTTTTCTAGTTCCAAAGAGAATCCACAAATGTGGATTACTCAAGAGATCCCACTATATCTTCTTTGAGATGCGATGACCAGAACTGCACATGGTATTCGAGCCACAGTCATACCATGGAACGATAGAAAGGCATTATAACGTCTTCATTTTTGTTATCCGTTCCTTTCCTAATAATACCTATATTCTATTTGCTTTATTAGCCACTGCTGCACTGAGCAGACAGTTTCAACAACGATGAAACCTAGATCCCTTTCCTGATCGGTGACTCAGGCAATGCTGAGTGTACAGACACAGGAGATGGCTAAGTTTCAGTCCCTTTACAAAGAACTGAAACACAGGTCTGAGGGTTGATACCCGTGCTTCTTATGAAAGAGATTCTTGCTGCAAGGCCTTGCGTAATTATAAGGGGGAGCTTAATGCTGTAAGCAATGAATTATTCAGTGTACTTCAGGAACACCTATGGACTCTAATGACAGTTCTGGTTCCCGGTCACCTAGCCCTCCTCCTCCTAGGGACTTTCCTTTCACTGGGGCCTCAGCTCCACAGGCTTCTGCCTCAGAGGGTTTGCATTTTCAGCACTCTCGGCCTGTCCCCTCTGAATGGGTTTCTGCTCACCAGCAGCTCAGATTTTCTGATCTTTGCCGGAGACAAGAGCAGTTTTAAGTTACCTTCTAGGGATTATACAGCATCAGCACCTCTATAACCCTCTGTCCAGCCCAGCTCTGTAGTTCCTGATGACATCAGCAGTAAACCTGATCATATGCACCGCCCATTCAGGCCTCAGTTCCCTGCACCATCTGATGATGTCAGCAGTAAACTTGGTCATCTGCTCCGCCCATGCAGGTCTCAGCCCTCTGCACTCCCTGATGACATCGGCAGCACTCAAGCACCACTGCTTTCTTCTCCTGCTGGTGAGCAGCGGTATTCCACCCAGACACACAAAGGAACTTCACTCTCAATGGAAAACCAATCACAAAGAATGAAGTTACTTTGCACTATGATTGTGCAATTCAGAGAGTCTTCAAAGTGTCCTTTCAAGTTCACCTCGATTCAGTGCATGACCTCTTTCAGTCCCTACAAGTCCATTCTGATACAAAGGGCTTTACTTAATTGGACGTTTCATGAAGATTGCCAAAGTTCTTAAAAGGCTATCATGGCAGATAACCTTGACCTGTTTACTATGGAACAGGCTTTAAAGAAACATAGAAACATGACAGCAGATAAGGGCCATATGACCCATCCAGTCTGCCCATCCTCTGTAACCCCTAATTCTTCCTGTTCCTAAGCGATCCCACATGCTTATCCAATGCCTTTTTAAATTCTGGAACAGTCATCGACTCCACCACCTCCACCGGGAGGCCATTCCACGCCTCCACCACCCTTTCTGTAAAATAATACTTCCTTAGGTTACTCCTAAGTAGGGTTACCATATGGCTCCAGAAAAAGGAGGACGGATTGAGCCAGCCGGGTTTTACTTCCATTGCTTTCAATGGAAGTAATTGAGCCAGCCGGGCTTTACTTCCATTGTAGCAATGGAAGTAAAACCCGGCTGGCTCAATCCGTCTTCCTTTTTCTGGAGCCATATGGTAACCCTACTCCTAAGCCTATTCTCTCTTAACTAGAAGCAGTATGGTCTCTTTGCAGATTCCACGGAAGCTAAACATGCAGCATATAATATGTGAGTGGTCCAAATGAGAGTCCCCGTGAATGGTCCTACTGCCTGAAGCAAGCATTCTACTAGGGGAAAGACAGCCCCAGTGCTGGTGAAGAATTTTTGATTAGAAATGATCTTTTCAAGAGATGTCAACCTATTTTGGATTATGTCCAGGAAGTTGTCTGGTCCCAAGACAACCGCCCATTTCCTTATGGGAGAGTGAAGCACTTGAGCAGAGTTGGTGAGTCCAGCTCCAACGAGCTTAGGGACACTTCTAATTTCCAGCATTCAGCAGACCCTCACATCCTGGAGCTCTGGTTGAATGATACTCCGAAGGGGTGGGGGAGGAGCATGGTGAAGTAATCAGAGTCCAGAAAGCTCAGATAGCTGACATTGTTCTACATGCTGACAACTTAGAGATTATTTTGCATGACTCGCCTGTTGCATGTGACTCGCCAGATATTGCTGCTGACATACCCCAGGCATGGAGGAGTAGCTCAATAATAGTCCAGTGGACTTTGATCCTGGGGAACTGGGTTCAATTCCCACTGCAGATCCTTGTGACTGTAGGTAAGTCACTTAACCCTCCATTGTCCCAGGTACAAAAACTTAGATTGAGAGCCCTCTAGGGACAGAGAAAGTACCTATATACAGTATAATGTGTACAGTGCTGCATACATCTAGTAGCACTATAGAAATGAGTAGTAGTAGCCTCTTCTACTTCCAGTCCCAATACTCTGCATCCTTGCATGTTGACTGCCATTCAACAGAAGGATGATGCCTTCACAGTCCAGATAGTTGGCACTTTATTGTTGCCTAGGGATGTTTCCTTCATCAGTGACACCCTTTATAGCCATCTTCTCAAGTCTGTGCAACTACATGCAGCTAAACTGACTCTTGCAAATGGACAATGGTGCAGGAAATCGCTGAATTACCTAGGGTACGAAATTTCTGCTGAGGGTCTGTGACCTTAAAAGAAAAGAGTACAGGCCTTGCAACAACTGAAATGACCCACCAATCTCACAGAATTTCGTTCATAGATGAGTATGTAAAGATCACCCAACCCTTGGTCAAGTTATTGAAGAAAGATGTGCCCTGAGCTTGGGGTCCAGAACAGGAAACTGCTATGCAGGAGCTGAAGGATCAGCTCAGTCACTTTCCATGTCTTGCGTACCCTGAAAGGGGTCATGAGTTCTACGTAAACTTAGGATACTCCAAGCACTCCATGAGCGCTGTTTTATATCAGATATATGATTCTAATAAGCAGGTCGTGGCCTATGCCAGTAAAGGCCTGTCCAATGTGGAAAAGAAGTATTCAGACTGTTAGAAAGCACTTTTGTCTACTGTTTGGGCTCTGCAACATTTTAGGAGTTATATCAAAAGTGAGAAGCTGATTGTGGAGACCTGTCATCAACCTATCAGTTTCTTGGCTAGCAACCGAATCAAGTCCGGTCTTGTGTCCAACAGCAGGATAGTCTCCTGGACTTTGGCTCTCCAATGATGACCTCTAGAGGTAAAGTATGCTCAAAAACATCATAATGCTTTAGCCCAAGGGATGACTGACGTCCTGACTGTGCAGAAAATGATTCCCTTGCAGGTATTCCTGAAACAGATGTGACACCACAAGAGGAGGAACCCCATCGTCACCATCTTTATGATGAGAAGATCTGTGCTACAATGCCTAAGGTCTACGTGGATGGTTGCACCTTCCACCGTGACACAGACCATGAGTTGGTTGCAAGTGTTGGAGTGTTATGGAATCCAACTATTCCTGAAGAGACTTTGAAGCACAGTTTGGGTTCCAAGACTAATCAATATGCTGAGATAGTTGCAGCTTTGGTGCAATGATGTCCTATCATTTGATCTTGTAACTGCTCAGAAAGAACATCCAACTGTCTGAATATTTCATGATTACATCCGGAACCCTCAGGAGCATCCTGTGTCAGAAGAAGAGTGTCAAGCTGAAGAAGAGCTGAGCCAATTCTATGCATTCCGAGAGAAATTTAAGCTCCATCAGGACCTGCTTACTCGGACAAGTAAGCATGGCATTGAGAAATAGGTAGTGCCTCAGGCATATCGTGGCATTATGTTACAACATGCTCACGATGAACCATGTGCAGGTCATCGAGGTGAAGAAGTCACCTATGAGACCTTGAAGCAAGTGGCTTTTTGGCCCCACATGCATCAGAATGTGCAGTTGTACACTCAAGGTTGTTTAACCTATTGTTGATTCCAGCCATCTTCACCATCACATCGAGCAGCACTAAGGAAAAGGGGTATCGCAATGTCCTGGTCAGATATACAGATTGATTGGATTGGCCCTGTGGTCCAATCTGCCCGTGGCAATACGTATATGCTTACTGTCAACTGCTTGTTTACCAAGTGGGTGTAGTGCGTACCTGCACCCAATTGCACAGCAGAAACCACGTCTACTTCACTACTGAATCATGTGTTCAATCTTTCTCCTCTCCAATCTGTCCAGAATTCTGCAGCTCAACTTATTTTCTGCCAGAATTGTTATGCCCACACTAGCCCACTTTTTAAGTCTCTTCACTGGCTACCTGTCCGCTTCCGTATACAATTCAAACTTCTCTTACTGACCTTTGAATGCATCCACTCTATGACCCCTCATTATCTCTCCTCTCTCATTTCTCCCTACATTCCTCCCCGTGAACTCCGCTCTCTGAGCAAGTCTCTCTTGTCGTCCCCCTTCTCCTCCACCGCTAACTCTAGACTTTGTTCCTTTTATCTTGCTGCACCTTATGCCTGGAACCGTCTTCCCGAGCCCATACGTCTAGCTCCATCTCTACCTGTTTTCTTAAACCTATGCTGAAGGCTCACCTTTTCACTGCTGCCTTTGGCTCCTAGCCACTACTCATTGCCCTCCTCCTCCCCTGTTCCTCTTTACCCTGTAATTCCCTTGCCCGTAATGTCTTGTCTGTCTGTTTTACCTGTCTCTCTATGTCAAATGTTCAGCGCTGCATGCGACTGGTAGCGCGTATATAAATGCTATTAGTAGTAGTAGTAGTAGTGGAGTCAGACCAAGGATCCCAGTTCACTACAAAAGTAATCCAACACATCTGGAATGTGCTCGGAGTGAACTGCACAATGCCTACAGGCCTCAGTCTTCAGGACAATTGGAAAGAGCCAATCGCACCATCATTACAATTCTGAATAAGAATGTGTCAACTTCGGATAAGAATTGGGACAGAAGTTACCATTGGTCCTCATGGCTATTCACATCACACCAGAGATGATGTTAACAATTCATTTCCTGTACAGGACTAATGATGTGAACTTGTCCAGTGCTACTACCTCCCATGAATATGTCACCCATTTACACCAGCATTTACAAAGTGCATTTCCCTTTGCCCAAAAGAACTTGGAAAGTAACACTAGAAGTAGAAAGGCCTAATATGATCAAGAGACTCCTCCAAGGAATACCAAATTTATGACAACGTATTCTATTTCAATTTTGCCAGTAACAATGCTAAAGAAAATAATTTTTTGCCCAGTTGACATGGTCCATTCCCTATTGTGGAAAAGGCTTCACCTGTGGCTTACTAAATTTGCCTCAAGAAAAATTCTCAAGGTGAAGATGCCCTTAAATGGGTCCACATCAATCAGGTGAGACCGCGCCATCCCAGTTATTTTGCCTTGGATGCGTGCATTGCTGATATGAACTGAACTAACCCAATGACAGTGTAGTCTGTTCTCTTTTTGTTTTTCAGATGCAGAAATGAACGTTGAAGACTTTGTTCCTGATTTCTTTGCTGATCAGATCTGTGGCCAAGATGATTGAACCTGGTACCATGTCTAGAGTTTTCCTACAAGATACACTGGGCTTCCTGGTTAGCCAATCTCAGATTGTTACACAGAAAATTTTTGTTTCCCTTGACCCAAAGCACTTTAATCAGAGTATTCTTCATAGGTCCCCTTCTACCCTAACCTGGTTGTCCAACTACATGCATTATGCCACTGCTCAGGTTAAGAACATTTTAGATGATGGTTCAATCCTTACAACCCAAGAATTCTAGATTTAAACATTTTATATGTCTTGCTGTTCGTGGTATCATTTTTTTCTGTCCTTGGTTCACTTTTGTACAACCTGTGAGAGACCTTATTCGGGATTTTGTTAGGGAATTGTATACTAGTGTTAATAATCTTATGCAAGATCATATATCTACAGTTTGGTTCAATTTGATGCCATCTGTGATGCTTTTACTATAATTACCCATCTGCCAATTGAACACTGTCATATTCAGACTGCTTTTTATTTAGGTATTGCCATTCCATTATTTTTGGATCTAGAGCATATGGAAGTTGCCTTTGAAATGAATTTGCCTTTTATTTTGCCCGAGAATGTGTCCCTGCGGAAACAAGTTATAAACATGAGTACTTGACATGACAATTTGTACTTTCATGTTGAGATTCCCAAGTATGTTGCTTTCTAACAGGAAGATCCTGAACATTATCAGGTCCCTAATTTAGAGCTTTGTCAAAAAAACAAGGATATTCATTGATTATACCACTGAAGCTTTTTGTGGGTTGTCCACCGAAAATGTTCAAGAAAAATGTAAGCTTACCTGGACTAAGTATAATGATGAATTTTCAGATACTGCTGTGGTCGTTGTCAATACTATGTGGTTAATTAGTACAGCCCTTACTGAACTCACTGTCACTTTCCATAAGCATGATGTTACTAATCGTTTCTCTCTCCCTTGCAATGACTGTTTGATAGGTGTTTCAAAGAATTCAGTTGGTGGAGTTTCTCTGTTTTATCTTGACACAGATCCAGTTGTTACTGACATTGAAGTTCTGGATGTGTTTCGTGGGCATTCTATTGACTTTGCTGAGGACATTATGCCATTCTTACAATTTAAAGACTCTCACACAATTGAACTGGCTGTTAACCAAGATGCACTTCAAAGTTGCCGACTACAAGCAGCATTCCTCATCTGATGTTTCAATTAGCGACTTTAACACCCTTCTTGTCCTCCCACTATTCACCACCTTGTAAACAATCAGATTCCTGATTACTGTACTTTTGTTGTGAGAAGTTCCTGTGAGCATGAGATTGCAAGATTTTGTGGAGACTAACCATGAGTAATTTTCCACTGAGCTATCTTTTTTTTTCAGTATCACATTATGTAATAATTTTTCCTGATGCTTTTGCCATGCATTACGTAGTATTATTATTTTGATTATAGTTTCATGTATTGACATTTTACTAACCTCATATTCTTCTAGTATTCAGTTATTTGCTGTATTAGCATTATTGAATTGTTATATGATTGAATGCAGTATTTGCTTCTAGTTTTCATTTTTCAAGTGTGTTAGTTATGAGTTTGTTGGCATTTACATGGTTCTAACCTGTCTAGCTGTATTGTTACTTAGGTTGGAGAAGGCATTTACTCCCTTGTAGTAATTTCCATCTCCAAGGGGGGGAGCTGTAGGAATATTTTCCTGCTATCTCACCTTTTCTGGTCTGGGGCCTATACAAGCCTGAACGGTTCTTTTATAATCAACTAGTAAAAAAGCCCCGTTTCTGATGCAAATGAAACGGGGGCTAGCAAGGTTTTCTTCAGAGTGTGCATGTGGGAGTGTGTGTCCCTGCCCTCTGCCCTCTCTCCCTCCCCCTCCCCCCTCCGAGTCCAGTCCTTCAGTGTTAAGTTTCCTGCTGTTCTGTGTTTGTGTTAGAGAGAGAGTGAGGGCATCTGTCTCCCCTCCCCCTCTGAGTCCTTCACTGTTACAGAGAGAGGGATTTCCTGCTGTGCTGTTTTCCTTCACTCATGGGGAAACCGGATATCTCTGGAGCTTCACACTTCCGGCTGGAGGCTTCATAGAACGTTGGTGGTGCCTTTTATATATAGAGATATGGATTTTACAGCCTGTGCCCTGAATAGATCAGTAACCATCAGAAACCAACTTTTCACAAAGGAAAAGCTGGGCATCCCATGATGACCTCATCCAGAGACACGTTGTTTACTGCAAACTAGCCTCCAGTTGTCTTCTAGGAAGAGCGGAGGAGCGTACCTTAGAGGGACAGATGGCTCCAGGAGTAAATGAGAATTAAGAGGGAGGGTTGCTGCCGTCTGATAACAGTTTCTCTGATAATGACAAGGACTCCCTTAATCACCTTGAATTCTTCTGGACAGAATCACACCATTTGGGATTGGTCATACATAGGTACATAAGTGTTGCCATACTGGGAAAGACCAAAGGTCCATGAAGCCCAGCATCCTGTTTCCAACAGTGGCCAATCCAAGTCACAAATACCTGGCAAGATCCCAAAAATGTACAAAACATTTTATACTGCTTATCCCAGAAATAGTGGATTTTCCCCAAGTTCATTTAATAACGGTCTATGGACTTTTCCTTTAGGAAGCCGTCCAAACTTTTTTAAAACTCTGTTAAGCTAACCGCCTTTACCACATTCTCTGGCAACGAATTCCAGAGTTTAATTACATGTTGAGTGAAGAAAAATGTTCTCTGATTCATTTTAAATGTACTACATTGTAGCTTCATCGCATGCCCCCTAGTCCTAGTATTTTTGGAAGGCGTGAACAGACGCTTCACATCTACCCGTTCAACTCCACTCATTATTTTATAGACCTCTATCATATCTCCCCTCAGCCGCCTTTTCTTCAAGCTGAAGAGCCCTAGCCACTTTAGCCTTTCCTCATAGGGAAGCCGTCCCATCCCCTTTATCATTTTTGTCGCCCTTCTCTGCACCTTTTCTAATTCCACTATATCTTTTTTGAGATGCGGCAACCAGATATCATCTGAGCCAGAAAGATACCAATATTGGACTGAAGAGGAAGAAGAGAAGGGGGAAGACCAGAAGACTTGTTGGTAGACAGGAGTGTAGCCAGACCTTATGGTGGGAGGGGCCAGAACCGGAGGTTGGGGGCATATTTTGAGTGCCGCAACCCCCCCTACTGCCACGCCTTGCGTCTTCTCGCACCCCCCCTCGCCTCCTCACACCCCCCTTCGCCTCGTAAATACCTTTGCTGGCGGGGCACCCCAACCCCTGCCAGACGAAGCCTTCCTTCAGCGCTGTCTCCATTCCTGCCCTGCTCTTCTTGCTCCTCCAGTCCTGTGCATGCTGACGCTCCTCAGTTTTCAGAGACAGCGCTGAAGAAGGCTTTGGTTGGCGGGAGTTGGGGACCCCTGCCAGCCAAACCAGGGGCCCGGACATAATTTGCCCCCCCCCCCCCCCCCGTAGCTAAGCCCCTGTTGGTGGATAGATGGCTCTGAGAGGAGTGAGAGACTAATTTCCTAAAAACACCAGTGAACAGTAGACCTTGTAACAAACTGACTAGGCCTCACCCAAAAGACGGTGCTATCTGGATCCAGAATACAGACCTTGGACTTTATTCCTGGTCTGGAAGAGACTCGCAGTGGATTCTGCTAGAGTCTCAAGGAGAAATCTGATTCTACATCACTGGAAGTCTGCCATACGGATGTCTAGGTGAGAGAACAGAATTTATTACCTATATTCAGGATAGATAGTACATGGTTTTATCTGTGAAAGACTGGTTTTTCAGTGTGTAGTTTGCACAAGACATGTTAGTTGTGTAAGTTCTCATAATTACCTTAGGATATCAGTGTTGTGAGTAGTTGTATTACCACTAATTCAGATAGTTTACTTGGCTAATCGTATTGAACTGTTTTGGGATCTTGTCAGGTACTTGTAAGCTGGATTGGTCACTGTTGGAAACAGGATGCTGGGCTTGATGGACCTTCGGTCTGTCCCAGTGTGGCAATACTTATGTACTTATATAAGCGATTCACATCTACCTGTTTCACTCCACTCAGTATTTTATAAACCTCTATAATATCTCCCCTCAGCCATCTCTTCTCCACGCTGAAGGGCACTAACCACTTTAGCCTTTCCTCATAGGGAAGTCGTCCTATCCCATGTATCGTTTTTCATTGCCTTTCTCTGTACCTTTTCTAGTTCCACTAGATCTTTTTTGAGATGTACTGACCAGAACTGTACACAGTATTCAAGGCACAGTCACACCATGGAACGATACAAAGGCATTATAACATCTTCAATTTTGTTATCCATTCCTTTCCCAATAATACCTACATTCTATTTGCTTTATTAGCCACTGCTGCACTGAGCAGAGGGTTTCAACAACGATGAAACCTAGATCCCTTTCCTGGTCGGTGACTCATAATATGGAACCTTGCATCACGTAGCTATAGTTCAGGTTCCTCTTTCCCACATGCATCACTTTGCACTTGCTCACATGAAACATCATCTGCCATTTGGATGCCCAGTTTCCCAATCTCGTAATGTTGTCCATGCATTAGCCCATTAGCGTGCAGTAATGTGGCCACACTAACTGGCTGGTGCAGGACTAACACCTCTCCATCCCCCCGATATACCCCCTCAAAAATATTTTTTAGCATGTGGATAGTGCTTGCAAATATGGAAGTTACCGCAGGACACTTGAGCGCTTCCTGCAATACTCCATATTAAGTTGCATTAGGCACACTTGAGCACCTAACATACCTTAGTAAAAAGACCCCATAATTTACTAATTATCCGTTTTTATAAACAGCTGGGAATATAATCTTGCCTCAATAGACAGGTTAGTTTTCTATGTTCTTTTTTTCTTTTAAAGGTATTTCTACGTTCTAACTAATCGCTGTTACCCTTCAGTATCGGAGCTCAGCAGACCATGGATTTCAGCTCCACCATCATGATCATCTTGTTCCTCTTACAGACCAGCATCGGTGCTCCAACTAACATCTTCATCCTGATGGCTTATGCCCATATCAGCCACGCTGAAAAGGATCTCAAACCCATAGACGTAATTCTGTGCCACCTGGTCTTTGCCAACATGCTTGGACTCGTAACAAGGGGACTACCACAGATAATGAGTGATTTGGGGTTAAATAATATACGTAATGATGCCAGCTGTAAACTGTTGATTTATACCTATAGGACTTCCCGTGGTGTTTCTATATGTGTAACGAGTTTCCTCAGTGTATATCAGGCCATCACTCTCGCTCCTTCTACTACTCAATGGCTGTTTCTTAAATCAAGAGCAAAGAAATATCTTATCCCTAACATTGTAGGTTCTTGGCTGTTTAATATGTTATTGAATGCATATACTCTCCGTATTTTACATGCTCAAGGAAATGGTACCATTCCAGAAGCTCAATATAACGTGGGGTTCTGCTATTCAAAAATAACGGTTCCTTCTCTTGCTCTATGTTTCAACATTATCATGAATGGTCATGATGTTTTCTTTGTGGGTCTCATGCTCAGTTGCAGTGTTTATATCTTGTATGTTCTGAAGAGACACAGAGACCAGGTTCAGTATATCCACAGCACAAGACAGAACTCAAAAGTGACGGCGGAGAGAACGGCAGCCAAGAACGTCATCACACTGGTCTCCCTCTATGTCCTCTGTTTCGGAGTTGACACTGGCTTCCTGGTTTACTCAGGAACACTGTTGATTGTCCCTCCCCTCCTGTCCCAGATCAGAGTGTTCATCTCCTCCTGCTATGCTTTACTTAGTCCTTTTGTAATAATTAGTTTTAACAAGAAAATTTATAGAAGATTGAGATATTCCCAAAAAGAGGAGAGGATGGAACATATTAATACTAACTGATATTGCTCGGGAAATCCAAAATGTAATGACTAACATATTAACAAATGGTTAAACAAACTAAAATAAACCTTATAAATGAAAGATTGTGCTTTGTTTTTGAGTTGGGAGTGGACACACATACACATTGTTTTACAAGTCCTTCTCTTGAGGGTGCTAAATAAAATTACCCATATAAACACAAGGAGTGTTTTAATTAATACCTGCCACTCTAAGTAACTCTCTGTGCTTTATTGATGGACAATCATAGAGAGAGTGTGTCAATTCTCTAGAGAGAGAGAGATTCTGTCTGTTTCTCATAGAAAGGCAGAAATTTGATTAGGGAGGAGTGGCCTAGTGGTTAGGGTGGTGGACTTTGGTCCTGGGGAACTGAGGAACTGAGTTTGATTCCCACTTCAGGCACAGGCAGCTCCTTGTGACTCTGGTCAAGTCACTTAACCCTCCATTGCCCCATGTAAGCCGCATTGAGCCTGCCATGAGTGGGAAAGCACGGGGTACAAATGTAACAAAAATAAATAAAATTTCCTCACAGGAAAAGACAGAGTGTGTGTGTTTTTCATAGTAACATAGTAGATGACAGCAGAAAAAGACCTGCACGGTCCATCCAGTCTGCCCAACAAGATAAACTCATATGTGCTACTTTTTGTGTATACCCTACCTTGATTTGTACCTGTCCTCTTCAGGGCATAGACCGTACAAGTCTGCCTAGCACTATCCCCGCCTCCCAACTACCAGCCCCGCCTCCCACCACCAGCTCTGGCACAGACCGTATAAGTCTGCCCAGCATTTTCCCCGCCTCCCAACCACCAGCCCCGGCACAGACCGGGGCTGGTGGTTGGGAGTCAAGTTGAAGCCTCTAGCTTAGAGGAGACTGGACATTTCATGTCAGCCCATGACCATCCTCTGCATAAAAGTCATCCTATGTCACATTTGGTTACATTTCCTCAAACAGTGTGAAAAATATTTTTGAAAAAATATAGGTTGGTATTGTGTGTGCCGTCCAAAAGCTGATTTCCCCTTTAATTATCTTGTTACATGGGTATTATTTCAGTTACCCACATCTGACAGTGTTAAGTCCCGCTTATTCAAATATTTTACCCACAATGCTCTCTGCTTGATTTATCTACTGCAAGCAGCTCCTAACCCTTTTATCAATCTTCTTACAATGAACTTTTCTTATATGTTGTCACATGGTCTTTTCCCTGAGGGGTTGGGTTCTATTATGCTCTCATCCCCAAAAAACTCGCTGACTTCAAGAAACGATGTCACTAATTACAGACCAGTTGCTTCCATCCTCTTATTGACAGAGGTAATGTAAGGTTTTTGTGTTGAGTATGCCATCAAAATACAAATACATTTTAGAACTCCAACAAATGAGGCCTGTGTGGTTCGGACCAGAGAGGGAAAACCAGCATAGCAGGAAGAGAAGGAAGACCAGCTGCAAGACAGGTGCAATTATTTGCGTGTACGTTAATGGGACCAACTCAAAATACCCCGTAAGGAGTGCATTAACCTTCAATAAGGAAGACAAATTGGAGGAAAGAAATTTACAGATAAATAACAAGCATGAGCAGCTATTTTTCCATAGATGCAAGATTTTAAAAATATTGTGGGAGACTCTGACAAGTAACTTGGACGCCTACTGCTCAATCACTTTTAAGAACATAAGCATTATACAGAGCAAATATCGATCAAGCCCTGAATTCTGCTTCCAACAGTGGTCAATCCAGATGCTGGTTGCCGAATTACTCAAGGTCTCAATTTCCCTTCTTGGCATTCACTTCAAACTGCTTTGCTTGCTGTCCCTTTTTCATGGTACTTATTATTTTATTTATTTATTTGTAGCATTTGTATCCCACATTTTCCCACCAATTTTTTTTTTGTTACATTTGTACCCCGCGCTTTTCCCACTCATGGCAGGCTCAATGCGGCTTACATGGGGCAATGGAGGATTAAGTGACTTGCCCAGAGTCACAAGGAGCTGCCTGTGCCTGAAGTGGGAATCCAACTCAGTTCCTCAGTTCCCCAGGACCAAAGTCCACCACCCTAACCACTAGGCCACTCCTCCACTGTTGCTACTATTTGAGATTCTACATGGAATGTTGCTATTCCACTAGCAACATTCCATGTAGAAGTCGGCCCTTGCAGATTAGCAATGTGGCCACGCAGGCTTCTGCGAGTCTGACGTCCTGCACGTACGTGCAGGACGTCAGACTCACAGAAACAGAAGCCTGCGCAGCCTTCTACATGGAATGTTGCTAGTGGAATAGCAACATTCCATGTAGAATCTCCAATAGTATCTATTTTATTTTTGTTACATTTTGTACCCTGCGCTTTCCCACTCATGGCAGGCTCAATGCGGCTTACATGGGGCAATGGAGGGTTAAGTGACTTGCCCAGAGTCACAAGGAGCTGCCTGTGCCTGAAGTGGGAATTGAACTCAGTTCCCCAGGACCAAACCACTAGGCCACTCCTCCACTGTTGCTACTATTTGAGATTCTACATGGAATGTTGCTATTCCACTAGCAACATTCCATGTAGAAGTCGGCCCTTGCAGATCACCAATGTGGCCGCGCAGGCTTCTGCTTCTGTGAGTCTGACATCCTGCACGTACGTGCAGGACGTCAGACTCACAGAAACAGAAGCCTGCGCAGCCTTCTACATGGAATGTTGCTAGTGGAATATCAACATTCCATGTAGAATCTCCAACAGTAGCAACATTCCATGTAGAATCTCCAATAGTATCTATTTTATTTTTGTTACATTTGTACCCTACGCTTTCCCACTCATGGCAGGCTCAATTCGGCTTACATGGGGCAATGGAGGGTTAAGTGACTTGCCCAGAGTCACAAGGAGCTGCCTGTGCCTGAAGTGGGAATCCAACTCAGTTCCTCAGTTCCCCAGGACCAAAGTCCACCACCCTAACCACTAGGCCACTCCTCCACTCAATTTGCAGGCTCAATGTGGCTTACATTTGCCGTAACGGCGGTTGCCATTTCCGGGTAGCAGCATTACAAATGGTATTACGTTATGAGTTATGAGTTCTTTTTCTATATTTAAAATACTTTAGATACACCGGGGCTGTTCAAGAATCTAGAATTCACAAAAACGTCTTTCCGAATGCATGAATGTGTGTTCGAATGAGTGCGCAGGACGGGGTAAATGAACACACACTGCGTGTGCAGTATTGTAGCACAGGGTCTAGCTAGAGAAGTGAGTCACCATTACTCTACTAGTCCATCTCCCTCCCCCCAGGGCCCAGCTTCTGTACTGCCAGGGAAGGTGTAGCATCACTCCAGTGCTCTGCTTTCCACTCTTGCAAAGCCTTTTCTCACCCTAGTGTCAGTGGTGCCACAGCTCCGTCAGAAGACGTCACCATCAAGAGCTAGATTCTATATATGTGTGGAGTGGAGGAGTGGTCTAGTGGTTAGAGCACTGGATATGTGTGGAGTGGAGGAGTGGCCTAGTGGTCTTGCAATCCAGCGGTGGCCAGTTCAAATCCCACTGCTGCTCCTTGTGATCTTGGGCAAGTCACTTTACCTTCCATTGCCTCAGGTACAAACTTAGATTGTGAACCCTCCTGGGACAGAGAAATATCCAGAGTACCTGAATGTGACTCATCTTGAGCTACTACTGAAAGGTGTGAGCAAAATCTAAATAAAGATTCCATTCAGAATCTCAAACAATAGCAGCATTCCATGTAGAACCCCAAAGAATATCAAGATTCTGGAATCCTAAAGAGTGACAAGATTCCATGTAGAATCTCAAACAGTAGCAATATTCCATGTAGAACCCTAAAGAATAACAAGTGGAGGAGTGGCCTAGTGGTTAGAGCACTGGTCTTGCAATCTAGAGGTGGCCGGTTCACATCCCACTGCTGCTCCTTGTGATCGTGGACAAGTCACTTAACCCTCCATTGCCTCAGGTACAAAATCTTAGATTGTGAGCCCTCCTGGGACAGAGAAATATCCAGAGTACCTGAATGTAACTCACCTTGAGCTATTACTGAAAAAGGTGTTAGCAAAATCTAAATAAATAAATATTTGGAATGTTGCTAATATTGAAGATTCTATGTGGAATGTTGCCACGTTTTGAGATTCTGGAATGTTGCTACTACTTGAGATTCTAGATGGAATGTTGCTAGTGGAGGAGTGGCCTAGCGGTTAGAACACCAGTCTTGCAATCCAGAGGTGGCCAGTTCAAATCCCACTGCTGCTCCTTGTGATCTGGGGCAAGTCATTTAACCCTTGAGCACTGGTCTTGCAATCCAGAGTGGCCAGTTCAAATCCCACTGCTGCTCCTTGTGATCTTGGGCAAGTCACTTAACCCTCTATTGCCTCAGGTACAAACTTAGATTGTGAGCCCTCCTGGGACAGAGAAATATCCAGAGTACCTGAATGTGACTCACCTTGAGCTACTACTGAAAAAAGTGTGAGCAAAATCTAAATAAATAAATATGGCACCAAAAAGATCAGCCCCAAAAAACTTGTTATTCTATAAGCTGCACTGAAACGGATCCTTTTATTCAGCTGCGGCAAAAGGTGCTCTGTGCTAGTGAAGGGGGCCATTTTTACTGCACGCTGAGGCCCTTTTTACCACAGCTGGTAAAAAGGCTAAAGATTGCATTTACTGCATGGCCAGGGGGGGGGGGGGGGAACACATACCACTACCCATTGAAATGGCATTAAGGGCTCCCTGGCGGTAATCGGGCATCGCTGGGGGTGGAAGTACCATCGGCACCCACATTGGTCCAGCACTAGATCCAGATTGCCATGTGGTAAGCAGGGGCGTAGCCAGACCTCACTAGGTGGGGGGGCACTGTTTAGCCACCCCCCGCCGTCGCCCCCCTAGCCACTGCAGCTGCAGCATTGGACCCCCTTCCCGCACCACCACCCCCGTCATCGCTCGCTCCGCTGCCGCATCAGATACCTCATTTGCTGCAGCCGAAGAGAGTCTTCTTTAGTTCAGCGCCGGAGTAGCGCCTTCGTTCAAGGAAGTTCCTGCTGTGATCAGCTGTTTCTGACGCCTTACGTGCAGGACGTAAGGCATCAGAAACAGCTGATCACAGCAGGAACTTCCTTGAACGAAGGCGCTACTCCGGCGCTGAACTAAACAAGATTCTCTTTGGCTGCAGCAAACGAGGTATCTGATGTGGCGGCGGGACGGGCGGCGGCAGCGGGGGAGGGTTGGTGGCGGGAGGGGGGTTCAAGGGGATCATCGCCAGGGGGGCCAGGGCCAAATCTATGGGGGCCCAGGCCCCCTCAGGCCCCACGTAGCTACGCCACTGGTGGTAAGCCCACGGTAAGCTTACCACTGCTTAATAAAAGGGCACCAAAGTTAGGCCCAGTTTATAGAAAAACGCTTACTCCCAGGAATCAAGCTTAACTTTATGTGCGGCCATTTGTTTACTAAGCAGCTCACTAAAAAGGAAATGCCACCAGGCTACTGCAGCAGCCCAGCGATAGTTCCCACCCCCAGCGCCACGTGCTGCCCAGTTACTGCCGGGTTAGCGCAGGAGCCCTTACCACCATCTCAATGGCTGCGTGGCAAGTGCTTCACTTGCCGCACAGCCATTAAAAAAAAAAAATAAAACTCTTCCCTTTTACATGCTGCGGTAAAAGGGAGCCTTGGCGCAAGTCAAAAACACGTGTCAACACCAGCGCAGGCCCCCCTTTTCCCACAGCTTGGTAAAAGGGTCCTAAATTAGGTGCATATCCCCATTATTCTATAACAACCTATGTTAATTCTAGGAACAACCCCTTCCACCCAAGCAGGGGTGTATCTGTAATGGGGCCAAGGGGGCTAGGGCCCCTGTAGATTTGGCCCTGGACCCCCCTACCGACGGCCCTCACAACCCCCCCTCCCGCCGCCAACCTGCCGTCGCCTACCTTTGCTCAACCCTCGCCAGCCGAAGCCATCGTCCTTCGTTGTTTGATTCTTCTTTCTGAGTCTGACTCTGACGTCCTGCACGTTGTGTACGTGCAGGATGTCAGAGTCAGACTCAGAAAGAAGAAACAATGAAGGAAGACGACTTCGGCTGGTGGGGTTGGGATCCCCCGCCAGCAAAGGTAGGCGACAGCGGGCAGAGGGTCGGCGGCGGTCGAGACAGTCGTCGGGTGGGCCATGGAGGTGGTTCTGGCGGCAGCGGGGGGGCGGCGCAGGGGGGGGGGGCTAAAATGTGCCCCCTCACCTCGGCTCTGGACCCCCCTACCAGCGAAGTCCAGACACGCCCCTGCACCGAAGCATCTCCCATTTCGGTACCCCCTTTTTCAGGTCACGTGAAAATTTTAGGCATGGATTCTATGCCTAAATTAACACACTTAAATGCCAATTACATCTAATTAGTGGCAATAATTGATTGTTTAAAGCCAATTACTGGCATTAATTAGTTCATTATTCAATTAACTTGTACACGCAAATTTTGTGTACACTCATTGTTTGGTGACTTTAATAGAATTAGGGAGCAAGTGTGCCTGCATCTCCCCTGCTTGCTTGCAGAGAAAGCGGAGTTGCTTTGATCTGCCCTTCTCAAATTCAGGGGCCCTTTTACTAAGGCACATGTGGCACCTATGCGAATCCAACACACACCGCGTGCCCCAGGTGGTAATTCCATTCTTGACGTGCGCCCACAACATGCGGTTGAACATATTTTCTATTTTCTACCATGTGGCGCTTACCCCGTTGTAATAGGCAGTTTACGTGCAGTTGCCGTCTGGTTAGTGCATGAGATCTTACCTCAATCGGTGGCGGTAAGGTCTCAGGCCGAAAAATGACGCACATGGGTTTTAATTTTGCCGCATGTCCATTTTCAGCCACAAAATTAAAAATGCCTGTTTTTTCTAGGTTCGCTGAAAAATTGACCTGCGCGTATCCAAAACACACGCCTACACCAGCGCAGGCCACTTTTAGGGGCACCTTAGTAAAAGGACCCCTCAAATGGTTATGCACTTTGTACGTGAATTGCAATCATGCTGGTCCCTAGACCGTCATAATATATGAACAGAAGAAAGCAAGTCTGCCCCTGGGACATTACACACATTTTGTAGTTAGAGGGACACCATTTATGTAGACGCTCGGGAATTTCAATAAAAGTGCAATTAATGAAGTAAAAAGTCAGCTCTTAGCATCACAAAAACCTGAACCCTCCAGGGGAAATTTTCAAAAGTATAAATACATCTCTAAGTTTATGTATTATTAACAGAGAATCTCAAGTACCTGAAGGTTCATTTTAAGGAGATAGTGTTCCTGTTTCAGGTAAGGCAAGACCCTCTCATGTCTTTCTTCTACCTCTTCTCAGGGGGGTAGGGAGGGTGTTTTTCTCTGAATAGTATCCTAATCTGATTTCCAAGATAGTAAGCCAGAAATACAGATGCAGCCACCCCTGGGGTGGGCGGTTTAGAAGCAAATCTTTGGTATATAAATTGCAGGAAAGATTCTAAAGGGTAGCAAAAGAACGGAGCAGTTGAATTGTCACCCAAAGGACATGAAAATCTGTGATAAAAGATTTAAAGGAATTGGAGAAAGTGCAGAAGGGCGACAAAAATGATAAAAGGAATGGGACAACTACCCTATGAGGACAGGTTAAGACGGCTAGGACTCTTTAGCCTGGAGAAAAGGCGGCTGAGGGGCGATATGATAGAGGTCTACAAAATAATGAGTGGGGTAGAGCGGACAGATGTGAAGCATTTGTTTACGCTTTCTAACAATAATAGAACCAGGGGACACAAGATGAAATTAGAATGTGGTAGGTTTAAAACAAATCGGAGAAAGTTTTTCTTTACTCAGCGCGTAGTTAGATTCTGGAACTCATTGCCGGAGAAGGTAGTGACGGCAGCTGGCCTTGCTGAGTTTAAAGGGGGTCTGGACAGATTCCTGAAGGAAAAGTCCATTGATCGTTATTAAGTTTGGGGTTTTTTGCCAGGTTCTTGGGGCCTGGATTGGCTGCTGTCAGAGACAGAGTGCTGGGCTTGATGGACCTTTGGTCTTTTCCCAGCGTGGTGGTGCTTATGTTTTAGAGAGTAATCATATAGTTTATGATCTCTGATTTATTTTTAGTACATTTGTACCCTGTGCTTTCCCACTCATGGCAGGCTCAACGCAGTAGGCAATGGAGGGTTAAGTGACTTCAGTGGTGTGCTGGAGCCGGCTCGCACTGGCTCGCAAGAGCCGGTTGTTAAATTTTCTTCCGGCTTGCGAGCCGGTTGTTGAAAATAGCGAGCCGGCTCTGGCTCTCCTCCCTCCCTCCCTCCTCCCTCCCTCCGGATCCGCCTCACCGCCCGCTTGTTTTTTGAATTCTTCGGGGCAGGCAGTCTTGCCTGCCCGCTTCCAGCGCTAACTGTCCTCCCTTGCCGATTCGCCCTTTAAAAATGGCCGCCGAGACTTCCAGAGGCAGCCTCGCGAGACTTCGGCTGAAGTCTCGGCGGCCATTTTGAAGCGTGAGTCGGCAAGGGAGGACAGTCGGTGCTGGAAGCGGGCAGGCTTGCCTGCCCCGAAGAATTCAAAAAACAAGCGGGCGGTGAGGGACCGGATTGGGAGGGAGGGTGGGAGGCAGGAGAAGAATTCACGAAACAACTCGGGAGGGGGTGGCAGGGGGGAAAAGGGAGTCGCTGCTGGGCATGGGTGGATGGAGGTGGTCCCTGGGTATGGGTGCATGCAGGGCAGGGGAGAGGAGGGTACACTGCTGGACATGGGTGCATGCAGGGCAGGGGAAAGGAGGGTCACTGCTGGACATGGGTGCATGCAGGGGAGAGGAGGGTCACTGCTGGACATCTGGGTGCATGCAGGGCAGGGCAGAGGAGGTTCACTGGGTATGAGTGCATGCAGGGCAGGGGAGAGGAGGGTACACTGCTGGACATGGGTGCATGCAGGGCAGGGGAAAGGAGGGTCACTGCTGGACATCTGGGTGCATGCAGGGCAGAGGAGGGTCACTGGGTATGGGTGCATGCAGGGCAGGGGAGAGGAGGGTACACTGCTGGACATGGGTGCATGCAGGGCAGGGGAAAGGAGGGTCACTGCTGGACATCTGGGTGCATGCAGGGCAGAGGAGGGTCACTGCTGGACATATGGGTGCATGCAGGGCAGAGGAGGGTCGCTGGGTATGGGTGCATGCAGGGCAGGGGAGTGGAGGGTCACTGCTGGACATGGGTGCATGCAGGGGAGAGAAGGGTCACTGCTGGACATCTGAGTGCATGCAGGGCAGGGCAGAGGAGGATCGCTGGGTATGGGTGCATGCAGGGCAGGGGAGAGAGAAGAAATGCTGGACATGGATGGAGGGGAGAGAAGAGTGAGGAAGGAGATGAGATGAGGGAAAAGAAAGAGAGGAGAAAAACTGCACATGGATGAAGAAAATAGGCAGAAGCTGAGGACCAGAAATGAAGAAGAAAGGAGGAAAGGAAAGAAATAAATGGAAAGGAAGCCCTGGAAACGGAGTTAAGAGGACAGATAGCAGCAGAATCGGATACTGGGCCAGCATGATCAGAAAAACAAAGTCACCAGACAACAAAGGTAGAAAAAAATCATTTTATTTTCATTATAGTGTTTGGAATATGTTCACTTTGAGAATCAGGTGCTCAACATTAAAAGTTTATATTTATTTACTTATTTATGGCATTTTATCCCACATTAAACATGAATTAGATTGGAACCTGGGATCATTTAAATTTTTTTCCTGGAGAGAGTAATGCATTGCCCCCCCCCCCCCCCCCATAGCCAGCTCTGCAATTTTGGGGGGGGCGCCGAGGTGGACGGGGGGGGGGGGGGGGGCGCCAAGGTGGACTGAGGAGAGAGCCTGTTGTTAAAAATTTACCAGCACACCACTGAGTGACTTGCCCAGAGTCAAAAGGAGCTGCTTGTGCCGGGAATCGAACTCAGCTCCTCAGGACCAAAGTCCACCACCCTAACCACTAGGCCACTCCTCCAGATGTTTTCTTGAATTTATTTCATGGTAATGAACATGTGAAACTCTTTAATGGGAGCCAAAGTTTTTCAGCAGTGCCCTGGGAGATGATGCTTAGATTCAGAGTGCTGGAGATGGGAGAGCAAAGAGAAACCTATGAGGAAGGTTAAAGCATTTGATATTCTGCCTTTCTGTTGCGCAACCAATGCGGTTTATATATAATATATACAGATACTTTCTCTATCCCTAGGTGGCTCACAGCCTAGAACAAGAGGAAAAAACAAAAGTGGAAGATTTAACATTATCCAGGTCTTGGCTTCCTGAAGCAGCGATTTATAGCATGAAATGCTGGCAGTCATTGTTGGAAATGAACAGGTAGTTTTATGAACAGGCAAGCGGAGAATGACATAAAAGTTAACCCCCAGATTCTATGTAGCACACGTGGAGGGGCATAATTGAACGAAAATGTCTATCTCCATGGGCGTTTATCTCCGAGAACGGGTCCGTGAAGGGGCGGACCAAACCGTATTTTCGAAAAAAATAGACGTCCATGTTTTATTCGACAATTTGTGAGCTGGGCGTTTTTGTTTTTCAGCGATAATGGAAAATGAAAGCACCCAGCTCAAAAACGAATAAATCCAAGGCATTTGTTCGTGGGAGGGGCCAGGAGTCGTAGTGCACTGGTCCCCCTCACATGCCAGGACACCAACCGGGCACCCTAGGGGGCACTTTTACAAAAAAAAAAAAAAAAGTAAAAGACCTCCCAGGTGCATAGCACCCTTCCCTTGGGTGTTGAGCCCCCCAAATCCCCCTCAAAATCCACCGCCCAAAGTCTACACCATTACTATAGCCCTAAGGGGTGAAGGGGGGGCACCTACATGTGGGTACAGTGGGTTTGGGGGGCGGTTTGGAGGGCTCCCATTTACCAGCACAAGTGTAACAGGTGGGGGGGGGGGATGGGCCTGGGTCCACCTGCCTGAAGTCCACTGCACCCCCTAACAACTGCTCCAGGGACCTGCATACTGCTGCCAGGGAGGTGGGTATGACATTTGAGGGTGAAAATAAAAAGTTGTGAAACATCATGTTTTGTGGTGGGAGGGGCTTAGTGACCACTGGGGGAGTCAGGGGAGGTCATCCCCGATTCCCTCTGGTGGTAATCTGGTCATTTAGGGCACTTTTTGGGGCCTTATTCGTGAAAAAACAGGGTCCAGGAAAAGTGCCCTAAATTCTAGCTACAAACACATACTTTTTTTCCATTATCGGCGAAAGGCGCCCATCTCTCCTCGGCCAATAACCACGCCCCAGTTGCACCTTCGCCACGCCTCCGACATGCCCCCGTCAACTTTGTACGCTTCCGCGATGGAGTGCAGTTGAAAACGTCCAAAATCGGCTTTCCATTATACCGATTTATTTGTTTTTGTGAGATAAACGTCTATCTACCGATTTGGGTCGAAATCTAGGCGTTTTTCTCTTTCAATTATAAGGTGGATAGCGTTCTGCGCTAAAATCCACGCAGCTTAATTGGCATTCTTAACAGCTTAATAAGCAATAATGAGCACTAATTGGCCATAATTACAATTTAAACGCATAACTTGCTAAGCTTATTCTGTAATGCACTGCACCTAAATTCTAATGTATACAGGCAAAAAGGGGTGTGGTTATGGGCGGAGAAATGGGCATGCCAAAATGTACCCATGTAGTTATGGAATATGGCCCAATGTGCCTAGGTCTTCATGCCATGATTTACGCCAGGTTTTCATTGGTGTAAATGGAGGTAATAGAATACACTTAAGCTGAAGTGTTTTTCACGTGGATTTTCTATGCGCCATAAATGCTTAGGGCCCCTTTTACAAAGTGGCGGTAAGCTGAACGCGGAAGTACCACCTAAATATAGAATATGGGGCAGTAAGCTCAACGTGGGCTTACCACTCACTAACCAGGAAGTACCACCAGGCCACCCCAGCAGCCCAGCCCAAACAGACTTTTAGAAAAAATGGCACCTATGCACCGCCGCCACATGCCAATATCGTTCTCTACCTCCGCCCTCTTCCCTCCCTTGCAAGCTTCTCCTGTCTCTTCTGCCTCTCCCATCTGCGTGGCCGTTTTTACAGCCCTGAAGCGTTCTCCGTCCGGCACCGGTGATTCAGATAGTCAGCCTTCTTGCCAGCGTCGGGGCCTCGCCTCAGGCGCATCCCACCTCTGCGGAAAACAGGACGTTGCATTACAGTAGGTGGGACGCGCCTGAGGAGAGGCCCCGATGCTGGTATGAAGGCTGACTATCTGAATCGCCGGTGCCGGACGGAGAACGCTTCAGGGCACTGAAAATGACCACGTGGAGTGTAGAGAGGCTGTGGGCGAAACGCAAAAGATGTAAGACTCGGGGAGGGGGTGGAGAAGGGAGAAAGAGCTGCCCAAGGAGGTTTTAGTAGACAGGAGTGGAAGTGAGCCTACCTAGTCCATTGTAAGCAAGGAAGCCGGTTTGGTTAATCTGTTTCCATTCCCCCGCGCAACCGTCATTGCCGTTCACTTGAAACAAAGCAATCAAACGTATCAGCCGCTGCATCCACGTTGCCATTTTTTTTATTGTTGGTCCATCTGTAGCAAGTCTAAAGCTGTTTCAGTTAGATAGGCAGTAAAAGCGGGAGGAGAAAAGAAATAACAATTGAAGATCACTAAAACAGCTTCAAAAAATATTGGAGCCGGTAGAAACCGCAATTATAAACTCTATAGGTTGAGCTCATTTTTCTTCACTGTTCTTGTTCTATACAATACAGATGTTCAGATTTCAGTGAGGATCCTTCCTGATGGGTTCATCTTAACTGTCATTGTAATCAGCCTTGGGAAGCCTGGTGTTTTAAAGGTGATAGAATATATTGAAATTAAATGACAGTAGAATTAAACTTTCCTTTCATTGGGGCACATGGAATCACATCATCTATTTTGTAGAACTTTCTTTTAGTTCTACAAAACTATGTAACACCGATTTTTAAAAAGGGTTCCAGAGGAGATCCGGGAAATTATAGACCGGTAAGTCTGACGTCGGTGCCGGGAAAAATGGTGGAGGCTATTATTAAGAATAAAATTACGGAGCACGTACAAAAGCATGGGCTGCTGAGACAAAGTCAGCACGGATTTAGTGAAGGGAAGTCTTGCCTCACAAATGTACTGCATTTTTTCGAGGGGGTGAACAAGCATATGGACAAAGGGGAGCCGGTGGATATTGTATATCTAGATTTTCAGAAGGCGTTTGACAAAGTGCCTCATAAAAGACTCCAAAGGAAACTGGAGAGTCATGGGATCGGAGGCAGTGTATTATTATGGATTAAGAGCTGGTTAAAAGACAGGAAGCAGAGAGTACGGTTGAATGGTCAGTATTCTCGATGGAGAAGGGTAGTTAGTGGGGTCCCTCAGGGGTCTGTGCTGGGACCGCTGCTTTTTAACATATTTATAAATGACCTTGAGATGGGAGTAACTAGTGAGGTAATTAAATTCGCAGATGACACAAAGTTATCCAGGGTCATCTCATCGCGGGAGGAGTGTGAAAGATTACAAGAGGACCTCGTGAGACTGGGGGATTGGGCGTCCAAATGGCAGATGAAGTTCAACGTTGACAAGTGCAAAGTGATGCACGTGGGAAGGAGGAACCCGAATTACGGCTATGTCATGCAAGGTTCCGCTTTAGGAGTTACGGACCGAGAAAGGGATCTGGGAGTCATCGTGGATAGAACGTTGAAATCTTCCGCTCAATGTGCTGCGGCGGCTAAGAATGCGAACAGAATGTTGAGTATTATTAGAAAAGGGATGGAAAACAAGTATGAGGATGTTATAATGCCGTTATATCGCTCCATGGTGCGACTGCACCTGGAGTATTGTGTTCAGTTCTGGTCGCCTCATCTCAAAAAAGATATAAAGGAATTGGAGAAGGTGCAGAGCAGGGTGACGAAAATGATAAAAGGGATGGGACGACTACCTTATGAGGAGAGGTTAAGACGGCTAGGACTCTTTAGCCTGGAGAAAAGGCAGCTGAGGGGCGATATGATAGAGGTCTACAAAATAATGAGTGGGGTAGAGCGGACAGATGTGAAGCGTTTGTTTACGCTTTCTAACAATAATAGAACCAGGGGACACAAGATGAAATTAGAATGTGGTAGGTTTAAAACAAATCGGAGAAAGTTTTTCTTTACTCAGCGCGTAGTTAGATTCTGGAACTCATTGCCGGACAAGGTAGTGACGGCAGCTGGCCTTGCTGAGTTTAAAGGGGGTCTGGACAGATTCCTGAAGGAAAAGTCCATTGATCGTTATTAAGTTTGGGTTTTTTTGCCAGGTTCTTGGGGCCTGGATTGGCTGCTGTCAGAGACAGAGTGCTGGGCTTGATGGACCTTTGGTCTTTTCCCAGCGTGGCAGTGCTTATGTACTTATATACACTAATGGATTATTCTGTTTTGAATGTGTTTCAGGGGCAAGTGGTTTTATAAGTCAAAATAAAAAGAAATATTTCGTTTCATCAGATCTTTTTTGTTTAAACATAAATGGGCTATAAGCCCCTAATGCAGTCCATTGGTTTTCTTATATATTTTTTTGCTTGTGATGACTGTGCCAAAACTCTTATCTCTATCTGGTCGATAATAGAAGGAACACTATCCACCCTAAAATGTTGTTTTGTGGCTGTGCATGACGAATTGTGATACTGAATAAATAAATGTATATTTGTGTCCCTAGTCTTGCATCCTACTTTTATATAATCCTTTCAAGAAATCCAGTTAATCATTTAACATTAGTGGAACATAGCCACAGAGGCGTGGTATGGTCGCGTTTTTAATAATGGTAATACTAGGGCCCATCTAAGGAACAGGTTATTTTGAGTTAGTCTTCACTGGACCAAACTTGCTTTCCTTATCCCATCACTATCCAGCAGGATTAGGCAGTGTCTTAAAAAGTGGAGGATAAAGGATTTTTGTTTACACATTTATATCACACATTATCCCAAGCAAAGTCGGATTAAATGTGGCTTACATTTGAAAATACAAATACCTGTTTTGTAAAAGGTACATTTTTTTCAATTTTTATTTTGCAAAGTACAGGAGAAAATGCATTTCTGTTTCTTTTCTACCAGTATTGCACTGTGTATATAGAGCCTGGCTTCCTTGGGCAGACAGGAGGGGGTCTCTATTTCAATTTTTGTTGTTTTCTTTTTTCTTTTGTGGCTCCCTATTCTGTATTAGATTTTTATCGTGGAATGTTGTCACAATTTGAGTTTCTGCCAAGTGCTTGTGACCTGGGTTGGCCATTGTTGGAAAGAGGATAATGGGCTAGATGGACCATTGGTCTGACCCAGTATGGCTACTCTAATGTTAACAAGGGGTCTAGCAGTGGAATAAATGTGTATGCTAGGTAGTTAAGAAGACAGGTTGCCTGCTCTGGACAGTCCAGGGACCTCTTCTGCATCCTGCCTCCTGATGTAACTTACTGTTTCCTTGTAGGCAGGACACAACAGAGACAGCCTGTATTAATCAGCGCCCGCAACAGCCCTTGAACAACAACACAGTCACTGCTGTCTAGCTGACCTCAACCGGCGCCTATTTCATAAAAGTCTGCTTCCCCTGAGATCTGTAGATCAAAACCTGGCTACGCCTCTGGTGCATTTTGTTGGAATGTATTGTATCTTACATGCATTGCCTGTCAGAAATGTTTTTTTTCTCTGTGATTACTCTGTGACCTCTGATGTGAATTACTTAGAGAGGTCACAGCTATGCAACTTCCTGTGGGGGTCAGCATAGCACATGGAGCTCATGGTCTCTCCTAACCTGAGAGGATCTATGGTGGTATGAGCATCCATTACCATCTAAGCACATGGAAAGAGCTGATAATCCAAATGTATAGTATTATGTATATATAAGCCTGTCTGAATATAATCTAACTACAAACTGTGAGTAAACAGATGTTTTGTTACTTCAACTTTAAAGTGACTCAGCAGTGAATTATTCTAGGGTGTATGAGAGAGATGAAGAAAAGAAATTAACATTTCTAAAGCTGAAGCTGTGTGTATAAAAATCTGCTAATTATTTACTACAAATAATCCAACAAAAGGGTTATGGGCCCAGGGCCAGGAATTGAAAAGAAGAGAAATATTACCAGGCAGTAAAAAAGCCACATTTTTTCTCTTAAGTTTTAAAAGAAAGATTCAGTCTGTCTCTCTCTCCCCCCACACAGCAGACAGAAGGCTAAGAAAATGGCTGAGGGAGGAAATTCACCATTTTTCTACTCTCTCAAGGTGCCTAAATTAACTGAATTTAATTATCAGCAGTGGGAACTAAGATTCAGATGTCTCCTTCAAGCAAAGAAATTAAATATATGCTTAGACCAAAACAGAACAGCTGAAAATATGGCTGAATGGGACAATGCAAACTATTATGTGAAGTGCATGTTTTTGGAAGCTCTCTCAGAGAAACAAGCCATATTAGTGGAGGGAAAAGATACACCAAAGGACATCTTATATAAACTGAGAACTATGTATGCAACTACATATGCAAAACAGCAACCAATTTGGTTGGCAGAGTTGAATGAAACCAAATTAAGGGATAAAAGTAAGTGTAATGATCACATTATGCATCTTATGTCTTCATTTCAAAAGTTAGAACTTTCTGGAATTCCCATGTGTGATGCATTGAAAAGAGCATTTCTTTTTACCTCACTATCAAAGAAGTTTGATGTTTTTAGGTCTGTAAATGAAGCCATTGAAGGGCAATCTTTTGAACAGGCAGCATCAAAACTGAGGCAGGAATGCATAATTAATGATTCTGAGGAGATGTGTTCTCAAAGTCAGTCAGAGAGAAATGAAACAAATTTCTTGGCAAAGAACAGAGGAAGGCGGAGCTATGGGAAAACTCCACCCAAGGGCAAGCTGATTTGCTACTCATGTGGAAAGGAGGGACATGTATCTAAATGGTGTAAGGAAATACAAAACACTCCCTCTAGCTCACCTAAGCCAATGGAACAAAAGAATTCTCCAACCAGGAAATGTATGAAGGACAATAATAAACATAAGAGCTTTCTAATGGCAGAAAAATCTTTGACTATGGTAAATAATAATTCAAATGAAAGTACTTGGATTTTGGATTCGGGGAGCACATGCCATTTAACCAATTGTAAGGATTTCTTTCAGGAAATGAGTCCAGAAGAAGGTATTCTTAAAACTGCAAACGCAGGGACTACTCAGATCCAAGCAAAAGGCATTGGATTCTTAAAATGCAAAGTGTCTAATGAAGTTAAAGAAATTCCTGTAAGTGATGTCTTGTATATTCCCCAAGCAGTTTGCAATATGCTTAGTGTATCTACATTAGATAAGAAGGGATTTGTGATTCATTTTGAAAACAGTAAGTGCACAATCTCTAAAAATGATGAAGTGTATGCTGAAGCTTTTATGCATAATGATGTTTATAAACTGAGCATTTCAGGTGAAGCCTCACATCTGGCGCAAGTAAGGAAGAATGATGGTAAATGTAGTCTGGAAATCTGGCACCGCCGCCTGGGACATCGTGATTTTAAGGTGATCCAGGATCTTCACAGTGGGCAACTAGCCACCGGCATTCAGATACGTGCAGATACTGGTAAAATGGAGAAATGCATAGACTGTGTTACTCAAAAAGGTGTGAGACCCTCATTTCCTGCATACACAGGAAATAGGAGTAATAAAGTACTGGACTTAATACACAGTGACTTATGTGGACCGTTTAATATCCCATCATTGGGAAATAACAGATTTGTGCTAATATTCTTGGATGATTTTTCTAGATACTGTGTGGCCTATTTGCTGAAAGAAAAAAGTCAAGTCACAGACATGCTGAAGAAATACGTAGCCATGGTGAGCAATAAATTTGAAAGAAAACCAAAGGTTCTTCAGACCGACAATGGTGGTGAGTTCACTTCACAAAGCATGCGCACATTTCTAGAACAAGAAGGCATTCAGCATATCACAACAGTAGCTTATACACCAGAGCAAAATTCTGTTGCAGAGAGAAAATTTAGGTCACTTGTGGAAATGACCAGATGTATGCTGTCAGATAGCAATCTCCCTAAAAGACTATGGGGGGAAGCCATTCTCACAGCAGTGTACCTACAAAACAGAATGCCAACTAAAGGCGCTGAGCGCACACCACATGAGACATGGCATGGTAGGAAGCCAAACCTGTCACACATAAGAACATTTGGAAGTACAGCATATGCTCATATACCAAAGCAAAGAAGGCATAAGCTGGATTCCACAACAGAAAGGGGCATTTTAGTTGGCTATGCTCCAGGACACAAAGGATATAGAATTTGAATCTGAAAACTGGCATTGTTGGCATAAGACATGTTACATATTTTGATGAAAACAAAAGGGTTGATAAAGGCTGGATTATCCCAGATGAGCCTTATCATCCAGAATATGAAACTAGAACCATAATAGACATGCCAGTGTATATAAATGCCATACCAAGGCAGATGTCTGAAAGCAACTCATCTGTATCTAACGAGGAACAGGCAGAGGAAGCAGACACAGAAAGGATCATTGAAGCAGACAGTACAGTTGGAGAAGGGGAATCAATTGGAGAAGTACTCTCAGATTTAGAGGATGCGGAAAGGTCAGACCAACCTGTTGTCAGACGCTCATCCAGGGAAAACAAAGGTGTTCCACCCCCAAGACTGTCTTACCTAACAAAGTCAGCAGAAGCTCAAGAGCCCTTAACATGGGATGAGATTGAGAAAATGCCAGCAGAAGAAGCTGCTGAATGGCATAAAGCAGCACAAGAAGAAATTGATGCATTGCATAAAAATAATACTTGGATTCTTACAAAATTACCTCCTGGCAAGAAAGCTATAGGATGCAAATGGGTATTCAAGTTAAAAAGGAATGCACAAGGAAAAGTGGAAAGGTATAAAGCCAGATTAGTCGCAAAGGGATATCTTCAAAAATATGGAGAAGATTTTGATGAAGTGTTTGCACCTGTAGTGAAACACACGACAATTAGAACACTTCTGAGCATTGCAGTCTCAAAAGGCATGTAAGTCAACCACATTGATGTGAAAACAGCATTTTTTCATGGAGATATAACTGAAGACTTGTACATGGAACAGCCAACAGGTTTCATAAATACAAAACAAAGATTTCATAAATACAAAACAAAGACAGCTAGTGTGTAAATTAAACAAAGGTCTTTATGGATTAAAGCAAAGTGCAAAATGTTGGAATGACAAATTGCATGAAATATTGACAAATTTAGGATTTAAGCAAGGTGAAGCAGATAAATGTTTGTACACTAGGTGCAGAAATGGACAATATGCATACATTTTAGCTTTTGTTGATGATCTGCTCATTGCAAGCGAAAGTGAGCAAGAGTACAAGGACATTGTAAAATATTTAAACCTGAATGTTGAGATAAAAGAACTTGGTAATGTGTCATACTATCTTGGTATAGAAATTGAGAAACAAAATGATGGTTCTTATCTTCTAAGCCAGAAGCAGAAAATAAATGAGCTTATTGAAAGTTTAGGTATGCAAGATGCCCAAGTTGTAAGCACTCCCATGATCACTGATTTTCTGAAGGATGAAACAGTAAGAGAACCTTTACCAGATAACATCCAATATAGATCAGCCATAGGTAAGCTTTTATATCTGACTACCACATACAGGGCTGATATAGCAAATGCAGTAGGAATTTTGAGCAGAAGGGTCAGCTCACCTACCAAATCAGATTGGACTGCAGTTAAAAGGATGGTAAGGTATTTAAAAGGTACCATTGATTGTAAATTAAAGATTTCAGCCAATAGTAATCCAAAACTAATATGTTACTGTGATTCAGATTGGACAGGGGATCATTCTGATTATAAATCCACAAGTGGATATGTGTTTATGTATGGAAATGTACAAATTTCATGGGCCAGTCATAAACAAAGTATTGTGAGTCTGTCTTCTACAGAAGCTGAATATGTGGCTGTATCAGAAGCATGCAGAGAACTGATGTGGATTGAAAAACTTTTGCTGGATTTTGGAATAGCTGAAAAAAGACCAATCCAGATTATGGAAGATAATCAGAGCTGCATCCGACTGTCACAGAATGACAAGGTTCAGTCACGCACCAAGCACATCGCAACGAAATACCACAACGTGCGAGAGCTGGCGAAAGAAGGGGTCATCAGTCTAGACTATTGTCACACCAGTGAGATGACAGCTGACATCATGACCAAACCGTTACCCAGAGAACGTTTTGAGAATCTGCGTATAAAGCTTGGACTTTGTATGAATTAATAATTGCATGACAGTTATGCATGAGAAGGGGTTTGTTGGAATGTATTGTATCTTACATGCATTGCCTGTCAGAAATGTTTTTTTTTCTCTGTGATTACTCTGTGACCTCTGATGTGAATTACTTAGAGAGGTCACAGCTATGCAACTTCCTGTGGGGGTCAGACACAGCACATGGAGCTCATGGTCTCTCCTAACCTGAGAGGATCTATGGTGGTGTGAGCATCCATTACCATCTAAGCACATGGAAAGAGCTGATAATCCAAATGTATAGTATTATGTATATATAAGCCTGTCTGAATATAATCTAACTACAAACTGTGAGTAAACAGATGTTTTGTTACTTCAACTTTAAAGTGACTCAGCAGTGAATTATTCTGGGGTGTATGAGAGAGATGAAGAAAAGAAATTAACATGTATAAAAATCTGCTAATTATTTACTACAAATAATCCAACACATTTAAGGCAGGCGGACCCAGGTCCATCCCCCCCACCTGTTACGTTTGTGGAGGAAACAGCGAGCTCTCCAAAACCCACTACAAACCCACTGTGCCCACATCTAGGTGCCCCCCTTCGCTATGGTAGTGGTGTACACTTGTGGGTTTTGGGAGGGGTTTGGGGGGCTCAGCACACAAGGTAAGGGAGCTATGTACCTGGGAGCAATTTATGAAGTCCACTGCAGTGCCACCTAGGGTGCCCAGTTGGTGTCCTGGCATTCAGGGGGACCAGTGCACTACAAAAACAGAAACGACCAAGTCTAGGGACGACCAAATCTAGGGACGACCAAATTTAAGGATTTGGACGTCCCTGGCGGTATTTTCGAAACGAAAGATGGACGTCCATTTTGTTTCGTAAATACAGGTTTCCCTGCCCCTAGATCGGGACATTTTGCGAGGACATCCATATCAAAACATGGATGTCCCTTTCGAAAATGCCCCTCCACGTTTTCAGCGTCTTTTACTGGGGTTGTAGCACTCAACATTGGTCTGAAAAACCTTGTGATATGTATTTTATATTTATTTTATTTTTTAATATTTATGATAATTGCTTTATTACTTATTAATCCTTTGTTTTTAAAAAAAACCTTTTCTTTCTTATCTTTCAAAATAATATGAATGTCCAGAACAGAACAAAATCCAATGTCAACAGCAGTACGACTATCTTCTTATCTTCCAAAAATTATGAGAAGAAGAGCAATTAACTGACACCGGAAGGCAGCCAGATCCGTTTCATTCAGACGGCTTCTTCGGGGGTTGTGCTTCGACATTGGAACAGCAAAGAAATGATAACAATGACCAGACACGATTCACTGAAATGGTTTCTTCAAAATTGTGCCTCCCAACAAAGGATGGTATCATTCATAAATCTTCATGCTGATTGTGTGTCCTGCAGATGATCAAAAAGATCTTTTTTTCTGTTCAGAATCTCTAAGTTTTTGCACCTGGGACAATGGAAGAGCTGCAGTAGGAACTGAATTCAGTCTCCCTGGTTCTCAGACCACTGCCCTAACCGTTAGGCTACTCCTCCACTCATATCTGTTATTGAAAGCAGGGGATAAAATCAAACTGCAGTACACATTAGATCAATTCACCACATTCTTTTCCTCTTTTCAAGGTAATTTTAGGCTCAAAATGATCACTGTTACCCTTCTGTTACCCCTCAGTATCAGAGCTCAGCAGACCATGGATTTCAGCTCCACCATCATGATCATCTTGTTCCTCTTACAGACCAGCATCGGTGCTCCAACTAACATCTTCATCCTGATGGCTTACGCCCATATCAACCACAAAGAAAAGAATCTCAAACCAGTTGACATAATTCTGTGCCACCTGGTCTTTGCCAACATGCTTGGACTCGTAACAAGGGTAGTACCACAGATAATGAGTGATTTAGGGTTAAATAATATTCATAATGATGCCAGCTGTAAACTGTTGATTTATACCTATAGGACATCCCGTGGTGTTTCTATATGTGTAACGAGTTTCCTCAGTGTATATCAGGCCATCACTCTCGCTCCTTCTACTACTCAATGGCTGTTTCTTAAATCAAGAGCAAAGAAATATCTTATCCCTTACATTGTAGGTTCTTGGCTGTTTAGCATGTTATTCTACCCACATGCTCTAATCCTTGTATTTGCTCAAAGAAATGGTACATTCCCTGGATCTGTCTATAATCTTGAATTTTGCAATTCAGAACGCCCAGTCCCTTGGCTTATGCTAAGTTTAAACCTTATCATGAATGGCCATGATGTTTTCTTTGTGGGTCTCATGCTCATTTGCAGTGTTTATATCTTGTATGTTCTGAAGAGACACAGAGACCAGGTGCGGTACATCCACAACATGAGACAGAATTCAAAAATGATGGCTGAGAGAACAGCAGCCAAGAACGTCATCACACTGGTCTCCCTCTATGTGTTCTCTTTTGGTGTCGACACCAGCTTCATGGTTTACTCAACCACTTTGTTGATTGTGCCTCCCCTCCTTTCCAAGATCAGAGTGTTCATGTCCTCCTGCTATGCCTTACTTAGTCCTTTTGTAATAATTAGTTTTAACAAGAAAATGTATAGAAGATTGAGATGTTCCCACAAAGAGGAGAGGATAAAACATATTAATACTAACTGATGTTGCTCAGGAAATCCAAAACGTAATGACTAACATATTAGAAAATGGTCAAACAAACTGAAATAAACCTTGTAAACGAAAGATTGTGCTTTGTTTTTGAGTTGGGAGTGGACACACATACACATTGTTTTGCAAGTCCTTCTCTTGAGGGTGCTACATAAAATTGTCCATGTAAACACAAGGGGTATTTTAATTAATACCTCCCAGTCTAAGTAACTCTCTGTGCTTTATTGATAGACAATCATAGAGAAAGTGTATCTGTTCTCTACGGGAGAGAGTGTGTGTGTGTGTGTGTGTGTGTTTCTCAGAGAAAGGCAGAGATTGCGCATTTGATTTCCTCACAGGAAAAGACAGAGTGTGTGTGTTTTTCATAGAAACAGTCAAGTTGAAGCTTCTAGCTCAGAGGAGACTGGACTTTTCCTGTCAAAACGTTAACCCTGATCATCCTCTGGATAAAAGTCATCCCATGTCACATTTGGTTGCATTTTCTTAAACAGTGTCAAAAATATTTTTAAAAGCTCTTGAAAAAATGTAGGGGTCCTTTGTGATAGAAAATATTAAAAATTGTTTTTCAGTCTTGCTCTAATCGATAACACATTTTTAAAATCTTCTGTCTTTGATCAAAAGTGACTTTCCTTGTATATCTCAAAGAACAGGCTGGAATGTAAGGCACATCTCAAGAACAATGTATGAGATAAGGCACATCTCAAGAACAGGTTGGAATGCCTCTGAAGCCAGCTTGTGCAGGAGGGAGGCGGGCTATGCTTGAGGTTCGGGAGATAAGCCACCTGGCCAGTGGTTTGTTTTACCTGAACTGAGAGCATATGACTGAAATCTCATGTACATTCCTGTATAAGTTTTAGCTTAATAAAAAGGGGGCTTTTTGCAGCAGAGCCTTGGGGCTCATTCTGTGGATGGACGCATCATGCAGAAAAGACTTGTTCCTGGTCATATGGAGACTTCAGGCTTTCGCTGCAACGGGTCCCCCCAGCTGATGAGGTAGAGGCCTGAATGATGTCATTCCTGACCAGTGATGTTGTATGTATATAGATATATATATCTTTCTTATTTTACTTTTCTATAGCCTTCCTTTAGTAATGTACTCAATTAGTGTGTTTATTTCTTAATCATTGTGATGCAGTAACAGTAATGACTTATACACTCTCCAATTAAAGCGCAAATAAAGAGTTTCATTTACCCAATATGAATCTAAAAGAATCTGTAGTATTTTAGTCTTTGAGCAGTCTGTGGTGATCAAGTGAGCAGGCTCTAATACCAAAGCAATACATCCTTTTATTAAGGTGTGCTGAAAAATGGCCTGCGCTAGTGTAGGCGTGTTTTTTGGGCATGTGCAGATCCATTTTTCAGCTCACCTGTAAAAAATGGCTTTTTTCTTTTGACCGAAAATGGATTTGCGGCAAAATAACAATTGGTGTGTATCCATTTTGGGTCTGAGACCTTACCGCCAACCATTCACTTAGCAGTAAGGTCTCATGTGTTAACCGGGCGGTAATCGTCTACGCGTGTACAATCCTAATTACTGCCCAGTTAGCACCACATAGCAGACGTGCGTAAAAAATGAAATTACCGCCCGGGTATGTGGTAGCCGAGCAGTAGTTACAAATTGACATGCGTTCTGTGTATAGTCGCCAAAACGGCTTAGTACAAGAGTCCAATAGGCCGGTATTGCGTGTGTCATCCAAAAGCTGATTTCACCTTTAATTAAAAATCTTCTTACATAGGTATTATTTCAGTTACCCACGTCTGACAATGTTAAGCCCTGTTTATTAAAACATTCCTCACAATGCTCTTTAGATGCTTGCCTGATTTATCTACTGGACGCAGTTCCTAACCCTTTTATCAATCTTCTCACAATGAACATTTATTTATCCAAAACACGTGTCTACACCAGAGCAGGCCACTTTTAGGGGCACCTTAGTAAAAGGACCCCTGAAATGGTTATGCACTTTGTATGTGAATTTTAATCATGCCGGTCCCTAGACCATCATAATATATGAACAGAAGAAAGCAAGTCTGCCCCTGGGACATTACAGATATTTTGTACTTATAGGAAGATCATTTATGTAGACGCTCGGGAATTTCAGTAAAAGTGCAATTAATGAAGTAAAAATTCAGCATTACAAAAACCTGAACCCTCCAGGTGAGATTTTCAAAAGTATAAATACATCTCTAAGTTTATGTATTATTAACAGAGAATCTCAAGTACCTGAAGGTTCATTTTAAGGAGATGATGTTCCTGTTTCAGGTAAGACAAGTCCCTCTCTTCTACCTCTTCTCAGTGGGGGTGTTTTTCTCTGAATAGTATCCTAATCTGATTTGCAAGATAATAGGCCAGAAATACAGAAGCAGCCAATCCTGGGGTGGGTTGGTTTAGAAGTAGATCTCTGCTATTTAAATTGCAGGAAAGAGTCTAAAATGCAGGGAAAGAAAGGAACAGTTGAATTGTCACCCAAGGGGCATGAAAATCTGCGATAAAAACAGTTTAGAGAGTAATCATATAGTTTATGATCTCAGATGTTTTCTTGAATTTATTTCATGGTAACAAACGTTCAAAATTCTTTAATGGGACCCAAAGTTTTTCAGCAGTGCCCTGGGAGATGATACTTAGATTCAGAGTGCTGGAGATGGGAGAGCAAAGAGAAACCTAAGACCAGCCCTTGTAGGAAATGAACAGGTAGTTTTATTAACGGGGAAATAACACCGGGCCCCCCGCAGCAGCCCGGGAGTACTTCCTCCTACCCCTGGCACACCATCATATCAAGTGCTACAAATGGGTGGCGGTGAGGGCTCCCACTGAAATGGATGCGTGGCAAGTTTACAATTGCGCTTTGTGCACTGGGGCCCTTTTACCAAGCAGCGCTAAAACGTGGCCTGTGGCAGCCTCTACGTGGATCTTTCCTGCGTGCTGAGGCCACTTTTAGCACTGCCAGCAAAATACAGATTTTTCTATTAATAGTCATGCACTGATTTCTCCATTGTCACATTTGTCAGCGAACAACAAGGCAGTCGGTCTGCCAAATCCAAATCCAGGAGCTACACGTGTACAGTGCTGTGTATATATGGCAGCAGTAATAATTTATGCATGAAAGAAGGGGACACATGAGGAACTGAGTTTAGATATGAGGCAGGCAAGAAAAGTATAGGGGTTAAAGGAGAAATACAGTCTATTAGTGAATTAAAAGCTCCCAGAGGTTCAACATAAAATGCTCGATGTGGCCATGTTTCGCCGGAATGACCTGCTGTGTCAGGGGCAGTAAGTGACCAGCTGATGTTGCACCTCAAAATCAGCCTGGCTGGTGCAGCTGTTAAAAGGTAGCAAACATAGTAACATAGTAGATGACGGCAGAAAAAGACCTGCACGGTCCACCCAGTCTGCCCAACAAGACAAACTCATATTTGCTACTTTTTGTGTATACCCTACTTTGATTTGTACCTGTGCTCTTCAGGGCACAGACCATATAAGTCTGCCCAGCACTATCCCCGCCTCCCAACCACCAGCCCCACCTCCCAACCACTGGCTCTGGCACAGACCATATAAGTCTGCCCCGCACTATCCCCGCCTCCTAACCTCCAGCCCCGCCTCCCAACCACCAGCCTCTTGATTTGTAACTGTCATTTTCAGGGCACAGACCGTATAAGTCTGCCCAGCACTATCCCCGCCTTATAACCTCCAGCCCCGCCTCCCAACCACCAGCCTCTTGATTTGTAACTGTCATTTTCAGGGCACAGACCGTATAAGTCTGCCCAGCACTATCCCCGCCTCCTAACCTCCAGCCCCGCCTCCCAACCACCAGCCTCTTGATTTGTAACTGTCATTTTCAGGGCACAGACCGTATAAGTCTGCCCAGCACTATCCCCGCCTCCTAACCTCCAGCCCCGCCTCCCAACCACCAGCCACTTGATTTGTAACTGTCATTTTCAGGGCACAGACCGTATAAGTCTGCCCAGCACTATCCCCGCCTCCTAACCTCCAGCCCCGCCTCCCAACCACCAGCCTCTTGATTTGTAACTGTCATTTTCAGGGCACAGACCGTATAAGTCTGCCCAGCACTATCCCCGCCTCCTAACCTCCAGCCCCGCCTCCCAACCACCAGCCTCTTGATTTGTAACTGTCATTTTCAGGGCACAGACCGTATAAGTCTGCCCAGCACTAGCCCCGCCTCCCAACCACCAGCCCCTTGATTTGTATCTGTCTTTTTCAGGGCACAGACCGTATAAGTCTGCCCAGCACTAGCCCCGCCTCCCAACCACCAGCCCTGCCTCCCAACCACCGGCTCTGGCACAGACCGTATAAGTCTGCCCCACGCTATCCCCGCCTCCTAACCTCCAGCCCTGCCTCCCACTACCGGCTCTGCTATCCAATCTTGGTTAAGCTCGTAGTGGGAGGCGGGGCTGGAGGTTGGGAGGCGGGGATAGCGCGGGGCAGACTTATACGGTCTGTGCCCTGAAGAGCACAGGTACAAATCAAAGTAGGGTATACACAAAAAGTAGCAAATATGAGTTTGTCTTGTTGGGCAGACTGGGTGGACCGTGCAGGTCTTTTTCTGCCGTCATCTACTATGTTACTATGTTTGCTACCTTTTAACAGCTGCACCTGCCAGGCTGATTTTGAGGTGCAACATCAGCTGGTCACTTACTGCCCCTGACACAGCAGGTCATTCCGGCGAAACATGGCCACATCGAGCATTTTATGTTGAACCTCTGGGAGCTTTTAATTCACTAATAGACTGTATTTCTCCTTTAACCCCTATACTTTTCTTGCCTGCCTCATATCTAAACTCAGTTCCTCATGTGTCCACTTCTTTCATGCATAAATTATTACTGCTGCCATATATACACAGCACTGTACATGTGTAGCTCCTGGATTCTATATAGCGGTGCGGATTCTATAACAACCTGCATAACTGTATTGGCTGAACAAGTTAATCAGCGTTGATAAAAGCTCTTCTAAAGCAAGAATGACCACAAATTGGCAATAATTACAATTTACGCACCCAACTCGCTAAGCGCATTCTGTAATTCAGTGCAGCTAACTTCTAACATGCGCAGGCAACAAAAGGGCATGGTTATGGGTGGGGAAACAGGCATTTCGTGGATTTTCCAAGATTCGCACGGTTGTTATAGAATATGAACCAGAGCGCCGAAATCTACGTGCCGGGATTTACAGCACACTTTCATTGGCGTAAATAGATGCACGTAGTTTTAGGCACTGAGATATCAACTTAGCATATTCTATATACCGCTCCTAAATCTAGGCGCCGCTTATGCAATACGCTTAGTCGGCACTGATATGCGCCGATGCCAGCACCAGCCCCCTTTTCCCGAAACTTTGTAAACGGGCCCTAACTGACTTGAACTCAATCAGGAAGGAGTGGAATTATTTGTTTCATAAAGAACTGTGGGGGTCCTTTTACAAAGGTGCGTTAGGCTCTATGTGCGGGCTGCATGTGCCAAAACAAAACAACATTAATAAATCCAAGAAAATCGGAGGAGCCTCCAGGGAGAATCAAAGCAAAACAGCAAAAGTAGAGGCTGACAAATGTGCAAACCAATAGGGAGATAATATCAAGAAGCAGTTTATTCAGAATAATCATATCAAGGACCCGACACGGTCCGTGCCAAAGCGCCTGCCTCAGGGGGGTCACAAACAACTTTCTCTGAGAAGAAGCTGATTGGCTTGAATATATCCTTTATGTATACACGTGGTTAAAAAAACAAGTTAATCCACAGAGAGAACAAAGAAACAGCCAACCGATTCCTGTCACAAGAAAGTTGTTTGTGACCCCTGAGGCAGGTGCTTTGGCGCCGAAACACGGACCGTGTCGGGCCCTTGCTATGAATATTCTGAATGAACTGTTTCTTGTTATTATATCCCTATTGGTTTGCACATTTGTCAGCCTCTATTTTTCTTATGATAAAACACCTAGGGGTCCTTTTATTAAGGTGTACTGAAAAATGGCCTGCGGTAGTGTAGACACGTGTTTTGGGCGCGCGCAGAATAATTTTTCAGCGCACCTACCAAAAATGCCTTTTTAACATTTTTGACGAAAATAGACGTGCGGCAAAATGAAAATTGCTGAGTGTCCATTTTGGGTCTGAGACCTTACCGCCAGCCATTGACCTAGTGGTAAAG
Source organism: Microcaecilia unicolor (assembly GCF_901765095.1). Classification (NCBI taxonomy): domain Eukaryota; kingdom Metazoa; phylum Chordata; class Amphibia; order Gymnophiona; family Siphonopidae; genus Microcaecilia; species Microcaecilia unicolor. Next base: position 9,019,089 of record NC_044042.1, read on the forward strand.
TCTCACGCGGTAACCGGGTGGTAGTGACCTACGCGCCTCAGGTGCCACTTGGCACGCGTAAAGGATTGCGCGGTAGAAAATAAAAATGATTTTTCAGATGCGCAAATATCAGACGCACACCAAAAATGAAATTACCGCAAGAACCGCATGGCAGCCGGGTGGTAACTCCATTTTGGCGCGTGTTGCCCACGCGTAGACGTGCTAGCGTTTTTAGCACATACTAAATGTTAGAGACGCCCATATATTTGTATATGCTACTACTACTACTTATCATTTCTAAAGCGCTACCAGGGTTACGCAGCGCTGTACAATCTAACAAAGAAGGACAGTCCTTGCTCAAAGGAGCTTACAATCTAAAGGACAAAAAAGTGCAGTCAATCAAATTGGGGGCAGTCTAGATTTCCTGGATAGAGGTACAATGGTTAGGTGCCGAAAGCGGCATTGAAGAGGTGGGCTTTGAGCAAGGATTTGAAGATGGGCAGGGAGGGGGCTTGGCGTATGGGCTCGGGAAGTTTATTCCAAGCATAGGGTGAGGCGAGGCAGAAAGGGCGGAGTTGGCGGTGGTGGAGAAGGGTACTGAGAGGAGGGTTATAATCCACAGAGAGAACAAAGAAACAGCCAACCGATCAGCAACAACACTTTGTGACAGTCACACGAAACACGGACCGTGTCGGGTCCTTGATATGAATATTTTGAATAAGCTGCTTTTTGATATTATGTCCCTATTGGTTTGCACATTTGTCAAAACAAAACAACTGCCAGCCTATTGCGCCCCCCCCCCCCCTTGCAGTGATTTCAGATTTGCAATGTGCCAATCGTTCACCACGTGTGTAGCGTACAAGTCCTTACGGCTAGATCAATGGATGACGTTAAGACCTCAGGTCAGTGTTAGGCACGCATTGGTTTCAGTTTTACCGCAGGCCCTTTTCCCATCCCATTAAAAAAAAAAAAAAGCACACATGGTAAATACTGGTCCGGCAAGTGCCAAAAACACATGTCCACATTAGCATAGGTCACTTTTTACCGCGGCTTAGTAAAGGGACCCCTGTGAAAGGTGGAAGTTTTTTCAGCCAGTGATGGAAGTTAAGCAGGTGGACTAAACTGTTTCCTTGAGACAAAAACTGATTGGAGAATTGTTTGAATGCAGAACCCAAGATTAGCGTGCTGATTACCACATGAGTAGCGTGTCTGCCCTTACCGCTAGGTCAATGGATGGCGGTATGGGCTCAGGCAGTAAATAGCCACACGCTACATTTTAAATTTTACCTCATGGCCATTTACAGCCCCATAAAAAAAACATGCTGTTTTCCTGCTCATGATAAAAAATGGTCTAGCATGCGCCCAAACCATGCAGGCCACATTTTACTGTGGCTTAAAAGGACCCCTGTATTTGTAAACGGACAGAGCATTTATTTTAAGAGATACGGAAGAGTGTATCTTCATTTAGTGGCATTTGAAAATTAGCTTCTTCTTGGAATATTGAATAAAAATTAAGGCCCCATTTTAGTAAGGAATACATTGGCGTCTCTAATGTTTAGCCTGCGCTAAAAATGTGAGCACGCCTTAGTAAAAGGGGGGGGGGGGGCCTAAAAAATCCTGGCTATCTTTCAATCCCTCTTTCAAGAATGAGAATTTTATATCTGTCATATGCTGCTATTTTAATATTTATTCCTTATTGTATAATTATTTTTCTAAATGCAGCAATCTGCTTATCTTATGCTCACTTAAAAAATGATGTAATAATCATAATGCAGTTTTTCTAATGATTAGCTGAACCCACAAGCATTGCAGATCCTTTTTTCATTATGTGTGATATATTCCTATTTATGGCCCTTTTTACTAAACTACACTAGCGATTCCCACATGGCAAATGTGACAAAGCTCATTCGAAAAAAAATGGGCTGCGTCGCATTTACTGTGCCGGGAATCACCAGCGCGGTTTAGAAGACCGAAGCAGTTTAAAATACCATAAAGTTAAAAATAAAAATAACTTCAAGAACCCCATACTGATCTACTCAAGCATATGTAACAAACAGTACAGTATCATTCTCCTATCAGGTAATTATTTATTTATTATTACGATTTATTTCCCTCCTTTTGGAAGGAATTCACTCAAGCCGGTGTACAGTAGGAATAAATCAAACCAAAGCAACAGACAATTACAGCAGTAAAAATATTCAAATAGCAAGACAATGTATGGCATAGTACACTACTTACAATGTCAACACAATATGTAATAGAACATTTTAATATCCAGCGTAGGGTATAAGCAAAGGTGGAACGTATAGAGAGGTAAGAGAGTAAGAGGACTTAGAAAATAAGGTGATTAATTTAAAGAAAGTTGCACATGAGGTCAGAGATGGTCAAATATTATCTCAGCTAGGGTAGGAGTGGATAAAACATGTCCTGCTGTAGTACGTGCAGCCCGAGTCACTCCTTGTGTGTGTGAGTGACACTAACAAGTTAGTTACTTCTTCCATTAAAGGCCTGGTTGAAGAGCCAAGCTTTCACCTGCTTCCTGAAAAAGAGATAGTCTTGTGTTAAGCAGAGCCTTTCAGGCAGCGCAATCCAGAATGTGGGGGCTACTCCGGAGAAGGCTCGCTTGCGGTTTTCACACTGTGTAATGTCTTTTGGAGAGGGTGCAGTTAGAGATACTCCTTGGGAGTACCTTAGTGTCCTTGGAGTTGTGTAGAGAGTGATCCTGTTCTTCAAGTACCCGAGGCCATTTCGTTTCAGAGCCTTGAAGACCAGACATAGAGTTTTAAATCTAGTCCTGTATTGTACCAGTAGCCAGCCATCCTCAGAGACCCTAGTACACTGAACTTTTATGACAAATATCCAAATTGAAAGCCTTTTTAAATTCAAAAAAAGTCTTTAATAATACTTTAATTTCTTTAAATTTTCTTCAAGATGAATATAATTTGGAATTTCATTCCATAAGAACGCAGTAAGATAGAAAAATGCTCTCGCTGTAGTGGATACAGACATTTAAGTGCCAATATCTACGTGACATAAAGACACAAGAGGAAAGGCCAGATCCGTTTCATTCAGACGGCTTCTTCGGGGGTTGTGCTTCGACATTGGAACAGCAAAGAGATGGTAACAATGACCAGACACGATTCAATGAAACGGTTTCTTCAACATTGTGCCTCAGAATTGGAGTAACAAAGGATGGTATCATTCATAAATCTTCATGCTGATTGTGTGTCCTCCAGATGATCAAAAAGGTGTCTTTTTCTGTTCATAAACTAAGTTTTTGCACCTAGGGCAATGGAAGAGCTGCAGTAGGAACTGAATTCAGTCTCCCTGGTTCTCAGGCCACTGCCCTAACCATTAGGCTACTCCTCCACTCATCTGTTATAGAAAGCAGGGGATAAAATCAAACAGCAGAACACATTAGATCAATTCACCACATCCTTTCCCTCTTTTCAAGGTAATTATAGGCTCAAAATGATCTCTGTTACCCCTCAGAATCGGAGCTCAGTAGACCATGGATATCAGCTCCACTATCACGATCATCTTGTTCCTCTTACAGACCAGCATCGGTGCTCCAACCAACATCTTCATCCTGATGGCTTATGCCCATATCAACCACACTGAAAAAGATCTCAAACCCACAGACATAATTCTATGCCACCTGGTTTTTGCCAACATGCTTGGACTAGTAACAAGGGGACTACCACAGATAATGAGTGATTTGGGGTTAAATAATATTCATAATGATGCCAGTTGTAAACTGTTGATTCATGCCTATAGGACTTCCCGTGGTGTTTCTATATGTGTAATGAGTTTCCTCAGTGTATATCAGGCCATCACTCTCGCTCCTTCTACTACTCAATGGCTGTTTCTTAAATCAAGAACAAAGAAATATTCTATCCCTTACATTATATGTTTTTGGCTGTTTAACATGTTATTGAATGCACATACTCTCAGTCTTATGTATGCTCAAAGAAATGGTACCATTCCAGGAGCTCAATATAACTTGGGGTCCTGCTATTCAAAAACATCTGTACCCTCTCTTGGACTATTTTTCAAAATTATCGTGAATGGTCATGATGTTTTCTTTGTGGGTCTCATGCTCATTTGCAGTGTTTATATCTTGTATGTTCTGAAGAGACACAGAGATCAGGTGCAGTATATCCAGAGCACAAGACAGAACTCAAAAGTGATGGCGGAGAGAACGGCAGCCAAGAACGTCATCACACTGGTCTCCCTCTATGTCTTCTGTTTCGGAGTTGACACTGGCTTCCTGGTTTACTCAGGAACACTGTTGATTGTCCCTCCCCTCCTGTACCAGATTAGAGTGTTCATCTCCTCTTGCTATGCCTTACTTAGTCCTTTTGTAATTATTAGTTTTAACAAGAAAATTTATAGAAGATTGAGATGTTCCCACAAAGAGGGGACAATGAAACATATTAATACTAACTGATGTTGCTCGGGAAATCCAAAACGTAATGACTAACATATTAGAAAATGGTCAAACAAACTGAAATAAACCTTGTAAATGAAAGATTGTGCTTTGTTTTTGAGTGGGGAGTGGACACATGTACACATTTTTTGCAAGTCCTTCTCTTCAGTGTTCTAAATAAAATTGCCCATGTAAACACAAGGGGTATTTTAATTAATACCTGCCAATCTAAGTAACTATGTGCAATCATAGCGAGAGTGTGTCTGTTCTCTATGGGAGTGAGTGGGTGTGTGTGTGTTCATGTGTATCTCATAGAAAGGCAGAGATTGCGTATTTGATTTCCTCACAGGAAAAGACAGAGTGTGTGTGTTTTTCATAGAAACAGTCAATTTGGAGGAGACTGGACATTTCATGTCAAAACGTTGCCCCTGACCCTCCTCTGGATAAAAGTCACCTAAGTCACATTTGATTGCATTTCCTTGAACAGTGTCAAAAATATTTTTTAAAATGTTTGAAAAAAATATAGGGGTCCTTTTACTAATGTCCGCTGAAAAATGGCCTGCGCTAGTGTAGGCGTGTATTTTAGGCAAGCGCAGATCCATTTTCCACCGCAACTGTAAAAAATGACTTTTTTCTTTTGACCAAAAATGGATGTGTGGCAAAATAAAAATTGGCACGCATCCATTTTGGGTCTGAGACCTTACTGCCACCCATTCACGTCAAACAGACAGTAATCGTCTACGCGTGTACAGTGCCAATTACTGCCCAGTTAGCACCGCATAGCAGACGTGTGTAACAAATGAAATTACCGCCCGGCCATGTGATAGTTTCAAATTGACGTGCGTTGTGAGTATATTGGCGCCAACACGGCTTAGTAAAAGGGCCTCATAGGCCTGTATTGTGTGTGTCGTTCAAAAGTTGATTTCCCCTTTAATTAAATATCTTCTTACATTGGTATAATTTCAGTTACCCATGTCTGACAGTGTTAAGTCCTGTTTATTAAAATATTCTTCCTCACAATGCTCTTTGCCTGATCTATCTACTGCAAGCAGCTCCTAACCCTTTTATCAATCTTCTTACAATGAGCATTTCTTATATGTTGTCGCATGGTCTGTTCCCTGAGGTGAAAGGTTCTATTATGCTCTCACCCCCCAAAAAATTGCTGGCTTCAAGAAGCGATGTGACTAATTACAGACCAATTGCTTCCATCCCCTTATTGACGAAGGTAATGGAAGGTTTAGTTGGGCATCAACTCACGGAATATCTTTCCAACTTTTCCCTTTTACACAGCTCGCAATCAGAATTCAGACCATGTTACACTACTGAAATGGTTTTAACCAGTGTTGTGGCAAATTTGAGGAAAGAAATTAGCTTAGGGAGAAAGGCTTACATAAGTACATAAGTAGTGCCATACTGGGAAAGACCAAAGGTCCATCTAGCCCAGCATCCTCTCACCGACAGTGGCCAATCCAGGTCAAGGGCACCTGGCACGCTCCCCAAACGTAAAAACATTCCAGACAAGTTATACCTAAAAATGCAGAATTTTTCCAAGTCCATTTAATAGCGGTCTATGGACTTGTCCTTTAGGAATCTATCTAACCCCTTTTTAAACTCCGTCAAGCTAACCGCCCGTACCACGTTCTCCGGCAACGAATTCCAGAGTCTAATTACACGTTGGGTGAAGAAAAATTTTCTCTGATTCGTTTTAAATTTACCACACTGTAGCTTCAACTCATGCCCTCTAGTCCTAGTATTTTTGGATAGCGTGAACAGTCGCTTCACATCCACCCGATCCATTCCACTCATTATTTTATACACTTCTATCATATCTCCCCTCAGCCGTCTCTTCTCCAAGCTTGTTTGACATGTCGAGTGCTTTTGATGTAGTTGACCATACCATACTACTACATTTGCTAGGTCACTTCCGAATCTGTGGTGACATCTTTAAGTGGTTCGAGGGTTTTCTAATGACTAGGTCCTTTCAGGTAAAGTTGTCTGGTTCTATCTCATCCTCCTGAACTCCCTGACTGTGGTGTACCTCAGCGTTCCCCTCTGTTTCCCAATTTATTTAATGTCATATTGGCACCTTTAGGTAGGCTATTGGAGGCACAAGGGTTCCATTCCTTTATTTATATGGATGATGTCACAATTTACATCCCTTTTACATGAAATTTTCAAGAAATTCTGTCAGTGGTTAAATGAGGTTTAGACTTATTGGCATCTTGGGCATCTGATTTCAAATTAAAATTGAATATGGACAAAACAAAATTCCTGGTCCTCACTAATCCTTTTCATCAAACACCTTTAGACAGTTTTACAGTTTAACATCAAATTAACAATTTTGTTAATAGCATAATAATAGTAACATGCAGTGACGTTCCTAGGGGGGGCTGACACCCGGGGCGGATCACCGATGCGCCCCGCCCCCCGGGTGCAGCGCCCCCCCCCCCCCCCCCGGAACAGCACAATGCCCCCCCCCAGCGAAAGAATCTCCGATCCCCAACCCCCCCCTCGGGTGCACGCCGCTGGGGGGGGGGGGGGTGCCGCGCGCCTGCCGGCTCTTCGTTTTCATGCTCCCTCTGCCCCGGAACAGGAAGTAACCTGTTCCGGGGCAAAGGGAGCATGAAAACGAAGAGCCGACAGGCGTGCGGCACCCCCCCCAGCGGCGTGCACCCGGGGCGGACCGCCCCCACCACCCCACCCCCCACCTTGGTACGCCACTGGTAACATGAACAAGTATAAACATAAATAGGATAAATGAGGTAAACTTGGAAACAGCAACTTGAAACCTAATAATAGGATTGACGTGAAACAGGATCAGAAATATACAGATTTAACAGCACTGAAATTCAAATGCCAGAGATATAATATGATGTAATATCTAATAAGCCCACAATTAGAGCATGGAAATAACATTGCTATGATACTAATGGTTTTTTTTACAATACAGCATGTGTCGCAAGGTAGTCCAGGTGCAGAATGAGTGTATAGTCAGTCACCCTACGTATTAAAGGGTTGGGAGAGGAGCCACTCTGGTGGATCCTCTTCTACTTCTATCCCTCTGCCTGTCGGCGTACCTCAGGGTTCTGTTCTTGGTCCCCTCCTCTTTTCTATCTACACTTCTTCCCTTGGTTCATTAATCTCATCCCATGGCTTTTCCTACCATCTCTATGCTGATGACTCCCAAATCTACCTTTCTACCCCTGATATCTCACCTTGCATCCAAACCAAAGTTTCAGCGTGCTTGTCTGACATTGCTGTCTGGATGTCTCAACACCACCTGAAATTAAATATGACCAAAACCGAGCTTCTCATTTCCCCCCCCCCCAAACCCACCTCCCCGCTCCCCCCGTTTTCTATTTCTGTTGATGGCTCTCTCATTCTCCCTGTCTCCTCAGCTCGAAACCTTGGGGGTCATCTTTGACTCTTCTCTCTCCTTCTCTGCTCATATCCAGCAGATTGCCAAGACCTGTCGTTTCTTTCTTTACAACATCTGTAAAATCCGCCCCTTTCTTTCCGAGCACTCTACCAAAACCCTCATCCACACCCTTGTCACCTCTCGTTTAGACTACTGCAATCTGCTTCTTGCTGGCCTCCCACTTAGTCACCTCTCCCCCCTCCAGTCGGTTCAAAACTCTGCTGCCCGTCTCATCTTCCGCCAGGGTCGCTTTACTCATACTACCCCTCTCCTCAAGACCCTTCACTGGCTCCCTATCCGTTTTCGCATCCTGTTCAAACTTCTTCTACTAACCTATAAATGTACTCACTCTGCTGCTCCCCAGTATCTCTCCACACTCGTCCTTCCCTACACCCCTTCCCGTGCACTCCGCTCCATGGATAAATCCTTCTTATCTGTTCCCTTCTCCACTACTGCCAACTCCAGACTTCGCGCCTTCTGTCTTGCTGCACCCTACGCCTGGAATAAACTTCCTGAGCCCCTACGTCTTGCCCCATCCTTGGCCACCTTTAAATCTAGACTGAAAGCCCACCTCTTTAACATTGCTTTTGACTCGTAACCACTTGTAACCACTCGCCTCCACCTACCCTCCTCTCTTCCTTCCCGTTCACATTAATTGATTTGATTTGCTTACTTTATTTATTTTTTTATCTATTAGATTGTAAGCTCTTTGAGCAGGGACTGTCTTTCTTCTATGTTTGTGCAGCGCTGCATACGCCTTGTAGCGCTATAGAAATGCTAAATAGTAGTAGTAGTAGTAGCCAGACTTTCACCTGCTTCTTGATGTAGAAGTAGTCTCGCGTTAGACGTAGCCCCTCTGGGAGTAAATTCCAGAGTGTGGGGGCTAGTCCTGAGAAGGTTCACTGGTGGGTATCACATCGTACAATTTCCTTTGATGAAGGAAGGAACAGATAACGAGGCTCCTTGAGAGGATCTTAGAAGTCTCAAAGGTGTGTAAAGAGTTAACACACCGCTTATCAGTTGGCATCTACACTAAGAGTACTAGGAGCGGTTGTTGGTCGTCACCTAATTTTTGAGCCCCAAGTAGCCAATATTGTGTACAAACTAAGGAGAATGAGATCCTTCTTCTATACTGTGACCTTCGGGCTCTTAGGGCCTCTTTTACCACACTGCGGTAAATGGAGGCCCGTGGTAGCGTCAGCAAATATTTTTGACATGAGCCGAATCTCCCTTTTACTGCAGAGGGTAAAAGACTAGGGGTTTTTTTTGTTGTTGTTTTTTGTTTTTTAAGGAAATGGCCAAGCACTAATCACAGGGATTGGTGCACAACCATTTCCGGGGAGGATGCCTTACCGCCACCTATTTAAGTGATGGTAAAGGTTCCGCCAATAACCCGACGGTAACTGGGTAGGTAACCCACAGCGCTACCCAATTACCAGGGAACAAGACCCAGCACTACAAAAGTACAAAATATTTTTGTTGCGCCAGTATGGGCGTGCACAGGGGTTAGCCCAGCAGTAGTCCCAATTTGATAGGGGCAAAGCTGCGTTAGCTCTACCGTCGCTTTGTAAAAGGGTCCCTTAGTGCAGACCCTCGTTTTGTCACAATTAGACTATTGCAATGCAATCTATGCTGCAGGGAACAGCCGTAAAGAAAACTCCAAACTACCCAAAACACTGCAGCTCAGCTAGTCTGTACGTTTTTCCGTTTTGAGAGGCCATCTCCGCCGCTATCTAAGCTCCACTGGCTCCCAATAAAAGCAAGGGTCACTTTCAAACTTTGTGCAATTGTCTACCAAATATTGTATGGTGTGGCCCCTGGCTATGTGTTATCTCCTGCTGATCTTCTACAAGTAATGCTGAAGAGAGACAGTGTATGAACGGCAGCCAAGAACGTCATCACACCGGTCTCACTCTATGTCTTCTTTCCTGGTGTCAACACCAGCGTCATGGTTTACTCAAACACTTTGTTGATGGTCCCTCCCCTCCTTTCCAAGATCAGAATGTTCATCTCCTCTTGCTATGTCGTACTTAGTCCTTTTGTAATAATTAGTTTTAACAAGCAAATTTATAGAAGATTGAGATATTCCCACAAAGAGGAGAGGTTAAAACATATTGGGCCTTGTTTACTAAGTCGCGTTATAGGCACGTTAGCAGTACACGCGTTAACTGTGTACGCACCTACAATATCACTCTAGGCACCTACACAGCATGCGTGCTAATTGTAGGCGCATTAAAAATGCTAACACACCTTAGTAAATAGGGCCCATTGATAGTAACTGATGTTGCTTGGGAAATCCAATATGTAATGACTGACATATTAGAAAATGGTCAGACTAAGGGGTTGACAGATTTGAGAGCCTGTGAGGGAAGGTTTTTGTAACTGTTGGGAGAGTAAACTAATATATTGGGTTTTCTATTGTAGGGGAATGTCCTTGATACAGCTCGTGGCAGAGCAAAACATGCATGTCGGGCAGCTGAACCCCTTAGTCTGATACTGAAAAAGAAAAGATAAGTAATTTAATCGATAAGAGAGATAATAGAGATAGTAGAAAATTAAAGGAATCGGGTGGACCGATGAAGAAGTGGGTGCTGGTTACATTGCCATGCTTACATTCCTGGCGATGAGCAGCGCTGAGGTCACCATGAAAAGTATTAATGTGTAATATGAAAACTATCAATGTGTGATTTGAATGTCTTGAGTATATATATATATATATATATATATATACAGTGGGGGAAATAAGTATTTGATCCCTTGCTGATTTTGTAAGTTTGCCCACTGACAAAGACATGAGCAGCCCATAATTGAAGGGTAGGTTATTGGTAACAGTGAGAGATAGCACATCACAAATTAAATCCGGAAAATCACATTGTGGAAAGTATATGAATTTATTTGCATTCTGCAGAGGGAAATAAGTATTTGATCCCCCACCAACCAGTAAGAGATCTGGCCCCTACAGACCAGGTAGATGCTCCAAATCAACTCGTTACCTGCATGACAGACAGCTGTCGGCAATGGTCACCTGTATGAAAGACACCTGTCCACAGACTCAGTGAATCAGTCAGACTCTAACCTCTACAAAATGGCCAAGAGCAAGGAGCTGTCTAAGGATGTCAGGGACAAGATCATACACCTACACAAGGCTGGAATGGGCTACAAAACCATCAGTAAGACGCTGGGCGAGAAGGAGACAACTGTTGGTGCCATAGTAAGAAAATGGAAGAAGTACAAAATGACTGTCAATCGACAAAGATCTGGGGCTCCACGCAAAATCTCACCTCGTGGGGTATCCTTGATCATGAGGAAGGTTAGAAATCAGCCTACAACTACAAGGGGGGAACTTGTCAATGATCTCAAGGCAGCTGGGACCACTGTCACCACGAAAACCATTGGTAACACATTACGACATAACGGATTGCAATCCTGCAGTGCCCGCAAGGTCCCCCTGCTCCGGAAGGCACATGTGACGGCCCGTCTGAAGTTTGCCAGTGAACACCTGGATGATGCCGAGAGTGATTGGGAGAAGGTGCTGTGGTCAGATGAGACAAAAATTGAGCTCTTTGGCATGAACTCAACTCGCCGTGTTTGGAGGAAGAGAAATGCTGCCTATGACCCAAAGAACACCGTCCCCACTGTCAAGCATGGAGGTGGAAATGTTATGTTTTGGGGGTGTTTCTCTGCTAAGGGCACAGGACTACTTCACCACATCAATGGGAGAATGGATGGGGCCATGTACCGTACAATTCTGAGTGACAACCTCCTTCCCTCCGCCAGGGCCTTAAAAATGGGTCGTGGCTGGGTCTTCCAGCACGACAATGACCCAAAACATACAGCCAAGGCAACAAAGGAGTGGCTCAGGAAGAAGCACATTAGGGTCATGGAGTGGCCTAGCCAGTCACCAGACCTTAATCCCATTGAAAACTTATGGAGGGAGCTGAAGCTGCGAGTTGCCAAGCGACAGCCCAGAACTCTTAATGATTTAGAGATGATCTGCAAAGAGGAGTGGACCAAAATTCCTCCTGACATGTGTGCAAACCTCATCATCAACTACAGAAGACGTCTGACCGCTGTGCTTGCCAACAAGGGTTTTGCCACCAAGTATTAGGTCTTGTTTGCCAGAGGGATTAAATACTTATTTCCCTCTGCAGAATGCAAATAAATTCATATACTTTCCACAATGTGATTTTCCGGATTTAATTTGTGATGTGCTATCTCTCACTGTTACCAATAACCTACCCTTCAATTATGGGCTGCTCATGTCTTTGTCAGTGGGCAAACTTACAAAATCAGCAAGGGATCAAATACTTATTTCCCCCACTGTATATATATATATATATATATAAAACCTTGAAAACCTAAAAATAGTTTCTTGTGAAGAATTTGATCTGAAAGGACTGTTGCCGGATCCTATTTGATTGAAAAGTTTGTTGGATATACTTGGGACTGGCGCTGAGACTTTGAAAACTAGCCATAGCTTGGCTCCTTTTTCTGGAGCCATGTGGTAACCCTAGCCAAAACTGCAAACAATCACTGAACTCAAAGAAGCGCTGCAGATGACCTGGGACCGCCTGTCACAGGGACCGATCACTAAGAACATCCCGAAGTGACCAAAGACTGGGGGTGGACACTTTGAGTATTCACAGTGACTGCGATATTCTGACACATTGTTAAATGTATTGTGTTTGAATGATGTTAAATTACTGTTTTAGCTTGAATATTTTTAACACACAAAAATCGCTAGATAGCAACAGTAAAATGTCAGTAAAATCAACATAGCTTAATTCAATTCAACTCAATTCAAATTAGGACTTCTATATCGCTAAAATCCCCTTATTTGGGTTCAGTGCGGTTTACAGTAATTAGATTAATTCAGTTTTGTACATTGTATGGGAAGGCCGTAATAGACCATTAGAGGAGAGGTAACCACTGGAGCAATTCTAGACTTGGAAGGTAAGGGTGCAATGTGGCGATTTTAAGTTACGAAGCAGTTTTGGGGAATATACATTTGGATTATTTAATTAATTAAATTAAGTTAATTAAATGTTGTTTAATAGGGGTGCATAAGAGTGGTGACTACATAAGTGTGCAAAAAATTTCTTGTTGAAATTCAAAGTCGCTGCACTGAAAACAGCAAAAAAAAAAATTGAAAGAGGAGAACATTGTTGCCAGCTGCAATTGTTTGTTTGAATTTAGTTCGGAGTGTTATAAGTACTGTTTCGGTACTATGGTTGGCACGGAATCCAGATTATGATGCATGTAAAACTGAAAACGTGTTCAAATAATCGGTGAGTTGTTTAGTAACTAGTCTTTCCATTAGCTTGACTACAAGAGGGATGGAGGCAACTGGGCGGTAATTAGTTATATCGTTTAATTTTTTTTCTTCAGATCTTTGGGGATAGGCGTGAGTATTATTATTATTATTACATTTGTACCCCGCGCTTTCCCACTTAAAGCAGGTTCAATGCGGCTTACATAGTAATAGGGATTACAAAGTATTGATAGAGAAAATATAAGTTAGTATAGCAGAATAATATGCACTTATAGGTCAATAAGAGGAGTTTGAACTGTATGCGGAAACGGATAGGAAGCCAGTGAAGTGACGAGGAGAGGGCTAATGTGAGCATAACGACACTGGCGGAATATTAGTCGTGCAGCAGAATTTTGAACAGACTGAAGAGGAGAGAGATGGCTAAGTGGGAGACCTGTGAGAAGCAAGTTGCAATAGTCTAAGCGAGAGGTGATAACAGCATGGATGAGGGTTCTGGCAGTGTGCTCAGAAAGGAAAGGACAAATTTTGCTGATATTATAAAGAAACGACAGGTTTTAGCAGTCTGTTGAATATGTGCAGAGAAGGAGAGGGAGGAGTTGAAGATGATCCCAAGGTTATGAGCTGATGAGACAGGAAGGATGAGAGTGTTATCCACAGAAATAGGACCTTAAAGAGGACCTACACAACATCCAGGGAGAAAAACAATACATTGCTATCCGCAAAAAGGAAATAAAGCTATATTCTCTTCTTCAAAATCAAAGAGAGAGAAACTGCTTATCCTTGAACAGCTACAGCTCTGCAGAACCAACAGCTCCAGACACTTTGGAGACACTTGGATACACATCTGAGGCATGTGAAAATCAGAGCCCAAACAAACCAGGGAATACTGATCACACCTTTACAGATGCAAACCAAATGGGGATAATAAACCTCTCGAACCATCAATTATCACAACATGAGATCTCTGTGCTTTCCAAAGGGCTCTCATTCTGCCCATCGAATAACCTAGATAAAATCCAGCTATATTCAGACCTAGAAGAATTCTTCAGAAAAATGCGTCTTAAAGCACATTTCCACAATAGAGAGACATCAAATGATCCGAAATACAGTCTTAAACAGAAGAACACTTATTTCACCCCACAGGAGGGACAAAACTACAAACTGGATAACTACATAGAAAGTTTCAGACATAGGGTTAAATCACAACTCTCCAACAAACAAAAAAGAATTCTGTACAATCTTACCCCACCAGAAAGAGCGGCCATAAGAACCCTACAAACTAACGAACGCATTATCATCAAACCCGCAGACAAAGGAGGCGCAGTGGTAATTATGGACATACAAAAATACATTGAAGAGGGCCACAAACAGCTCTCAGACAATAAATACTACAGGAAACTAACTGAGGACCCCACACAGGACTACACAAAACAGCTGAAAGACCTTATCAAAACATTTCCTACACAAGCGCAACCTCACCTGAAGAAACTCATACCAAATCAACCTTCCGTTGGCACATTTACATGCTACCCAAGATCCACAAACTGGGAAACCCTGGCAGACCAATCATATCAGGTATTGGCACACTCACGGAAGAAATATCTGGATTCATAGAGGGAATTCTGAAACCTCTCGTACACAAAACTAACAGCTTCATACAAGACACCACAGACTTTCTGAATAAATTGAAAAATATCAAGCAACTACCACCTAACACCCTTCTGGTCACGATGGATGTAGAATCACTATACAGCAACATTCCACATGTGGATGGCATAGCTGCATGTGGAAGACTCCTAAAAAAATCCACACTGGACCATCAATACTCTCCAGAAACTATTACAAAATTAATCAAATTCATTTTAACTCACAACTACTTCCACTTTAACAATGATATCTATCTGCAAATAATGGGCACTGCGATGGGCACCAGGACAGCACCCCAATATGCCAACCTTTTTATGGCTGAGCTGGAAGAGACATTTCTGAATACACACCAGACCAAACCTCTAAAATACTACCGGTACATCGATGACATTTTTATGATTTGGACGGAGGGTGAAGAAACTCTGAAACAATTTTATTCTGCATTCAATACATACCATCCTACAATCAGATTCAAAATTGACTACTCTCCAGAAAAAGTCAATTTTTTGGACACCACAGTCTCAATTAGTGATGGCTATATACAAACATCTGTATACAAGAAACCCACAGACAGATGTAGCTATCTCCACAACTCCAGCTTCCATCCTTCACATACAAAAAGATCCATCATTTACAGCCAAGCCACAAGATACCACCGTATCTGCTCTGACCCAGGGGACAGAGACAGACACCTTAAAACCCTGACTGAATCCTTCAAACAGAAGGGCTACAACCCCAAAATAATCTCCAAGAATATTGCCTCCTCCCTCAAAACACCCAGGGAGAATCTGCTACAGTACAAAAAGAAAAAATCCACAGACAGAATCCCGCTTGTAGTGACATACAATCCAGAGCTGGAAAAACTGAGGAAAATCATAAGAGATCTACAACCTATACTCCAGGAGGATGAATTACTGAAAGAGATATTCCCATCCCCACCAGTACTGGCCTTCCGACAGCCACCCAATTTAAAACACAAGCTAATCAGAAGTAAACTTCCTTCACAGACTGAAAAGGAACAGAAGGGCACACTTCCCTGTAATTTATCCAGTTGCAAACTATGCCAAAATATTTCACAGGACCCCAAAGTCATCCACAAAGGAAAGACATTCAACATAAAGGGATCTTTCACTTGCTCATCTTCCAATGTGGTATATATCATTCAGTGTAAAAAATGTAATGAAGGATGCTATATTGGAGAAACAGGCCAGATGCTTAAGACAAGATTCAATTTACATAGACATCATATAAACAATGCTGGTGCCAGCAGGGTTCCCACGCCTGTTGGGCAACATTTTACAAGACCAGGACACTGCACCAGTGACTTCACAGTGAGAATCCTCAAAGGTAACTTTAAAACCATACAAGAACGTAAGACCTTTGAAGTCAGAATGATTGAATATTTTAACACCCAACAGAAAGGACTTAACAAGGACCTGGGGTTCCTAGCCCATTATAAACCATAAAGCTGTATGTCTCTGTTGATCACCCTCCCCTCACCTGTCCACACCCACCCTGTTAGAATACCAAAGATATACTTTGATGTCCCCATGCATACTTCCTACCCACCCCCATCCTCCCACCCTGTCAGACTGTCATAGCAATGCTTGAATGTTTTTCACTTATATACACTGTCAGCTAGCACATTTGCTTATTTCCGATCTGACGAAGAAGGGCAACCTTCGAAAGCTAATCAAGAAATGTATTAAGTTATGTCCAATAAAAAAGGTATCATCTTATTTTCTTTTCCATGTTTTATTTTGTTTGATTTCTATTGATAACCTTAAGAGTGGACTAACACGGCTACCACACTCCTCCACAGAAATAGAGAATGAGGAAGGAGGAGAGGTTGGTTTAGGGGGAAAGAAAAGAAGCTCAGTCATGTTTAGTTTCAGATGGCCCTGAGACATCCAGGCAGCAATGTCAGACAGGCAAGGCAGGCATCTTCTTCCCTTCAATAGCTACTGTGAAACTCTTCTGCTAACCCACTCCATTCTCTGGCCTTGCCGCATATTGCCTTTGCCCATAGGAAAAAATCCATGTTGAAGCATGTAGTTTAAGTAAGAGGTGAGGTCTGCCATGAAACGTTGAGGGGCAGTTTTTATTAAGCAACTAGGGCATGTGTCTAATTTGCAATGGGACTTGGTAAATTTGTTGATCGCTTAGGTGATTGTTCCTTCATTCAATAAATCAAACTTTGTCCAGATTTGGTCTGCTGGATATTCATCAATGGCAGGGTCCAATCAGTTAATGAATTTTTCATAATGGGCTGAGTTAAGTGGTAGGGTGGATCGTAACTTGATAATTTTCTCGTGGAAGTAAGTGGCTAATTCATTTGCTGACAGGGTATCTGTGTTGTTTGTGGTGACTGGTGTGGTGTCAAGAAGATTATGTACAAACTAGCAAAAGAGGCCCGTTTCTGGAGCAAATGAAACGGGCGCTAGCAAGGTTTTCCTCCCCAACACCCCCCCTTCTCCCTCCCTCCCTCCCTCCCTCCCTACCTACCGACCCCTTCGTCGTTCTGACACCATTGCTCCGCACCTCCTGAACGCACCGTACGCCATTGCTCCGCCCTCGGTGTGTGACGCCATTGCTCCGCCCTCGACATCATCACGTTTGACGCGAGGGCGGGGCCCCGAGACTTGGCGATTTCGGTGGCTTCGCCACCACGAACCCTTCGGACCCGTCTTGAAGGAAGTGACGGAAGTGACGTCAGTGTCTTCAGAACGTTGAGGGTGAGTTTTATTATATAAGATTGGAATAGCTTATGTAGATCCTTACATTCTGGCCTGGTTTTGGATTTGTAATATGACCTTTTATTTTGTCTGATTTTATATTTATACTTTCTTAGCATTTGCTTCCATGCCTTAAATGTGCATTCATCTTTCATTTTGTTCCATGCTCGTTCAAGTCTTCTTACTAGGGTTTTCAGTTTTTTCAGATCATCATTAAACCAAGGTAATGAACTATGTTCTTGTTAGTGATGGTGCTATTGTGTCAAGTATGTTCCTGCATATATATTACAAATTACCACTCTAGTTAATATAGATGTAAGTGAAGAGGATTATACAGGGGCACAGCAGGGCTGCAACATAGGCGGAGTTCCCATTTATTCATATAGGGCCAGATTCTATATATGGTGCCTGAAAACTCCAAGCGGAATACATTTCCACCTAAGCGTATCCTATAAGTGGTGCCTCTATTTATTCTATATATGGTGCCTGAAAACTCCAAGCGGAATACATTTCCACCTAAGCGTATCCTATAAGTGGTGCCTCTATTTAGACGCAGTATAAAGAATATTCTTAGTTGACTTAACACTACATCCGTTTACATCGAGGCAGGGGCGTAGCCAGACCTCACGGTGGGAGGGGCCATAGCCCAAGGTGGAGGTGCACATTTTGGTCTGCTGCCACCCCACCACCCTGCTGCAGAAAATACCTTGGCTGGTGGGAGACCCCAACCTCCACCAGCTGAAGCCTTCTCCAGCGCCAGTCTCCAGCGCCTCCGCTTTCCCTGCCGTGCTCTCTCTTCCCTCATGTCCTGCTTGCTCCTTTTAGTGAAACTCAGAATGTTGTGTTTCAGAAAACGCCTGAGTCAGGGGTCCATGTTTTTCGATGCGAGCCAAAACAATGGGTTCACAAACCTTAGCCTCTCTTATAATCAGTCTATCTAACAAAGTACTGCTACGCCTTTCAAAAAAGAATTGAGACAGAAAATCCTCACAAATTCACTCCTTCGTGGTCTGCCAAAACAAAGCACACATTGAAAAACAAGGACCCCTGACGAGGCACTGGCTGAAACACGGCCGTGTTGGGTCAACAATAAAGTTTATAACCAGAGTGTGTTTCCAGTGACTTCATTATCACCCTGTAGTGTCCACTTTTGGCTGATTATATCAAGCTGCCCATCCATACATTTTGTATGTGAATTATAATAATGCCGATCTCTTGATCATCATAATGCACAAACCAAAGAAAGCAAATCTGCCCCAGGGACATAACAGATGTTTCACAGATATAGATTATTTATGTAGACTCTCAGGAATTTCAGTAAAGTGCAATTAATGAAATAAAAGTTCAGCACGTATCATGACACAAACCTGAGCTCTCCAGGGAAAACTCCCTAAAGTATAAATATACTTCTAAGTTTGTGTATTACTAACAGAGAATCTAAAGTGCCCGAAGGTTCATTTTACGAAGCTGATGATCCTATTTCAGGTAAGGCTGGACCCTCTCACTTCTCTTTTCTACTGCAGTAGGGGTGGGATCTTTTGTGGGGGAGGACATTGGACATTAATGGTGACTCAGCTCAGCCCCTAGTACTGATCTGGCTGATATGGGACTTGCTGTTCCTGAGACTTTTGTGTGGGTTGTACAGAAATACAGATGCAGCCACCTCTGGAGTGGAGGGTTTAGAAGCAGTTCTCTATTATTTAAAATTGCAGGAAAGTTTCTAAAAGACAGAAGATACAGGGAACAGTTGAAATGTTACCCAGCAGAGACGGAGGGGATGAAAACCTATGATAACAGTTTTAGGGAGTGATTTAAAACAGTATTGGAATTAACTGACGTCCTGCACGTACGAACGTGCGGGACGTCAGGACGACTCGCGCAGAGGCAGAGTCCTTCCACATCAGCTGCAGCAGCAGCGCGCCGGCCCAGAGACCGGCGCTGAAGGGGACTTCGGCTGGCGGGGGTTGGGGACCCCCGCCAGCACAGTTACCTGATGACGGCGGCGGGGGAAGGGGGGTCGAAAGGGGAGGAGTGCCTGGGGGAGAGTCAAAAACTGGTAGTGGTGGCAGCGGCGGTGGTGCTGGGGGGGGGGGGTAAAAAGCGGTGGGAGGGTCGGCGGCGCCAGGGGGGGGCTAAAATGTGCCCCCTCACCTCGGGCTCTGGACCCGCCGAAGTCTGGCTATGCCCCTGGGCTAGAGTGTAGATTTTAAGGGGCTTCAATATTAACTTCAGAACTTTTAGTACAAGAACAGTGCTGGGCAGACTTGTACAGTCTACGCCCTGATCGTGACTGGCTTGGTTACATCTCGGGCTCTGGACTCCCCCTCCTGCTGAAGTCTGGCTACACCCCTGGGCTGGAGAGTAAATTTTAAGGGGCTTTGACTTCAGCTTCAGTACTTTTAGTACAAGAACTGTGCTGGGTAGACTTCTACGGTCTGTGCCCTGAGAATGGCAAGGACAAATCAAACTCGGGTATACATATAAAGTATCGCATGCCATGAGTTTATGTTGTTGGGCAGACTGGATGGACCATTCTGGTCTTTATCTGCCGTCATTTACTATTTTAATTGTTTATTTATTCAAAATACTTATACTCTCTGCCGGAAACCAAGTTACTGTTCTTTTTAATCTGTACTGTTATCTTGAATTTATTTCATGATATCCAGCAACTGTTTATAAGCAGTGCCTTAGGAACTCATATGCTGGAGCTAAGAAAGTTATTCTAAAGTTAATGGAGATGGTAAATTGCTCAGGGGCCCTTTTACAAATGCGCGTAAAAAACTATACACACGTCCAGAAATCTTTTGAAAATCCATGGAGATGTAAATGGATGATTCTTTAATCTTTGGATGTATTTCCCGATTTCTATACATTTATTATTGTGAATGTATTAATTTTGAAATTTAATAAATAAATATTTAAAAAAAAAAAAAACTATACACACGTCCAGCGTGCGCCAAATCAGCATTACTCAGCATAAATCTCAGTAAAGAGCATAAATCCTTTGAATATTGTAACATAGTAACATAGTAAATGACGGCAGATAAAGACCTGAACGGTCTAGCCAGTCTGCCCAACAAGATAAACTCATTTTATATGGTATGTGATACTTTATACCCGAGTTTGATTTGTCCTTGCCATTCTCAGGGCACAGACTGTAGAAGTCTGCCCAGCACTGTTCTTGTACTAAAAGTTCTGAAGATTCTGGAATCCTAAAGAGTTACAAGATTCCGGAATCCCAATTAGTAGCAACATTCCATGTAGAACCCCAAAGAGTAACATAGTAACATAGTAAATGACAGCAGATAAAGACCTGAATGGTCCATCCAGTCTGCCCAACAAGATAAACTCATTTTACATGGTATGTGATACTTTATATGTATACCTGAGTTTGATTTGTCCTTGTCATTCTCAGGGCACAGACTGTAGAAGTCTGCCCAGCACTGTTCTTGTACTAAAAGTTCTGAAGCTTCTGAAGCTAACATAGAAGCCCCTTAAAGTTTACACTCAAGCCGTCCCTATCTATTCAGTCACGATCAGGGCATAGACCAGAGAAGTCTGCCCAGCACTGTTCTTGTTCTAAAGATTGTGGAATCCCAATTAGTAGCAAAATTCCATGTAGAACCCCAAAGAGTAACATAGTAAATGACGGCAGTTAAAGATCTGAACGGTCCACCCAGTCTGCCCAACAAGATAAACTCATTTTACATGGTATGTGATACTTTATATGTATACCTGAGTTTGATTTGTCCTTGTCATTCTCAGGGCACAGACTGTAGAAGTCTGCCCAGCACTGTTCTTGTACTAAAAGTTCTGAAGCTTCTGAAGCTAACATAGAAGCCCCTTAAAGTTTACACTCAAGCCGTCCCTATCTATTCAGTCACGATCAGGGCATAGACCAGAGAAGTCTGCCCAGCACTGTTCTTGTTCTAAAGATTGTGGAATCCCAATTAGTAGCAAAATTCCATGTAGAACCCCAAAGAGTAACGTAGTAAATGACGGCAGTTAAAGACCTGAACGGTCCACCCAGTCTGCCCAACAAGATAAACTCATTTTATATGGTATGTGATACTTTATACCCGAGTTTGATTTGTCCTTGCCATTCTCAGGGCACAGACTGTAGAAGTCTGCCCAGCACTGTTCTTGTACTAAAAGTTCTGAAGATTCTGGAATCCTAAAGAGTTACAAGATTCCGGAATCCCAATTAGTAGCAACATTCCATGTAGAACCCCAAAGAGTAACATAGTAACATAGTAAATGACAGCAGATAAAGACCTGAATGGTCCATCCAGTCTGCCCAACAAGATAAACTCATTTTACATGGCATGTGATACTTTATATGTATACCTGAGTTTGATTTGTCCTTGTCATTCTCAGGGCACAGACCGTAGAAGTTTACCCTAGGCTTGGGGCACATTATTTATTTATTTATTACGATTCATTTACCGCCTTTTTGAAGGAATTCACTCAAGGCGGCGTACAGTAAGAATAGATCACTACAATAACCCTTATGGGTGAAGGGGCACCTCTATGTGGGTACAGTAGGTTTCTGGCGAATTTTGGAGGGCTCACAGTTGTCCAACACAAGTGTTAACAGGTAGGGGGAGGTATGGGCCTGAGTCCACCTGTCTACAGTGCACTCCACTGACCTGCTTGCTGCTCTAATGGTCCTGGCTATAACATCTGAGGCTGCCATAGATGTTGGTAAGTACTATTTGTATTTACATTATGGGGGGTGGGAGGGGGTCAGCGACCACTGGGGGGGGTAAGAGGGTCATCCCTGATTCCCTCCAGTGGTCATCTGGTCATTTGGGGCACCTTTTTGTATCTTATTCATTCTAAAAACAGGTGTAGACCAAAACGTTGAAGTTCAAAGCCCTAGACATTTTTGTTTCATTCTATTATGGCTGTAAAAGGTCCACGTCCACCCTATGTCTGCCATAAGCCCACCCACAAAACTCCTCGACATACCCCTTGTGAGTTGGCATATTGCAGATGAATGGCATAGATAAATGTCTTAAACCGTCTGTGCTTTGCTTAGTGGATTTGACAATCTAATATCTTTATAGCAAACTATGGCCTAGTGGTTAGGGTGGTGGACTTTAGTCCTGGGGAACTGAGGAACTGAGTTGGATTCCCACTTCAGGCACAGGCAGCTCCTTGTGACTCTGGGCAAGTCACTTAACCCTCCATTGCCCCATGTAAGCCGCATTGAGCCTGCCATGAGTGGGAAAGCACGGGGTACAAATGTAACAAAAATAAAATAGATACTATTGGAGATTCTACATGGAATGTTACTATTCCACTAGCAACATTCCATGTAGAAGGCTGCGCAGGCTTCTGTTTCTGTGAGTCTGACGTCCTGCACGTACGTGCAGGACGTCAGACTCACAGAAGCAGAAGCCTGCGCGGCCACATTGGTGATCTGCAAGGGCCGACTTCTAGTGGAATAGCAACATTCCATGTAGAATCTCAAATAGTAGCAACAGTGGGAGGAGTGGCCTAGTGGTTAGGGTGGTGGACTTTGGTCCTGAGGAACTGGATTCGATTCCCACTGCAGGCACAGGCAGCTCCTTGTGACTCTGGGCAAGTCACTTAACCCTCCATTGCCCCATGTAAGCCGCATTGAGCCTTCCATGAGTGGGAAAGTAAACAAAAAAAAAACTATATAAACCTACACTGTCTTTTTTTTATATAGAGGTAAAAGACTTCAGATCCCCGGTGCCATTCTCTCTCTCTTTTGAACAGCACCGCTCCGCTATGCCGCCAGTTATTAATATAACTACCAGTGCGGTATCATGCGGGAATCCTCATCAGTCAAATCTTCCTCTTTTTTAATTTTTTTGTCGCAGTTTAACAGTGTAAATATCTGCAAAATTCGCACATCTTTTATTCAGGCCTTTTTCTGGTAGGTTCGCTCTACAGCGAGCTCGTGTTTCGCATCCGCTTCATTAGGAGCCAAACCTCTACTGATATTGCCCTGAAACCAAACAATTTGTCTTTAATATCAAGCTATGTATCTCAGGCTCATGAACTCACTGTTCTTTCATGGTTTGTAGCTATACCTCTTATCGTGTTCCGCCTAAAATATCTTCTGGCTGTTCTCACGCTTTCAAACATGGCGCCTGTCAGCTGATTTTAATACGTCAGCCGCTCTGCTAATAGCCAATCATTGTACTATTCTAATTAGAGAGACCTCCTCACTGTCCCTCCCACTCAATCTTGCTCTTCCCAAATAGCTGTTATAGAAATGCCTTCCATTCGACTGTTTACTCCTACCGGGATTAAAGATCTCAATCTATAAATCCATCTTTGCTCGTTTTTCCTATCTCTATCCCCTCCTCGTGTAGAACTGGGAATGTGATCAATCACCACACATTTGTACTTATTAAAGTCATGAGCCTTCTCCAAACTATGGCTTAAAATAGGCGCCTCTGTTCGTTTGTATTTTAGGCTATGCTTATGGTCACTCATTCTTAATTTTAATAATCTCTTTGTTTTCCCTAGGTAAATTTTCTGACAAGGGCAGATTAGAATATACACCACAATTTGTAGAGAACCTCAGTTGATATATCCTCCCATCTATTGGATTTTCAAATCAGTGTCGTTCCTAAGGGTGCTGACACCCCCGAAAGAACCCCCTCCCCCCCGGGTGCACGCCGCTGGGGGGGTGCCGCGCGCCGGTCAGCGTCATTCGTTTCCATGCTCCCTGGTACTTCCTTTCACTTGATGGTCACCAATCCTCAGCCAGATGAAATTGTTGTGTCTGCAGGAGAACCTTTTGGGTTTCTGGTGGGAGAGTCCTTTCATGAGGTTAAGGTAAGTTTGCCTACTATTGGCAGGCTACGTTCCTCTTGGAGCACCTCCTTGGTGGGGGGTGGGGGGGGATAGAGACTCCTGAATGTCTTTTTACCTCTCCCAGGGGTCTCATCTCTCTGGAATTTGTTTGGCCATATGATGCAACATATTCACAAGTGCAGTTGGAAGGCGACTTCTTGATTTTGTCTATGAGGATGTCTTTACCCCAGAGGTCTAGAGTGGTAAATTCTGTTGAAACTTCATCTGTGCAGGAGGAAATTGAAGAGCAAGTGGAAATTTCATCCAACCAGCCTTTCTCACAGTTTGATGCCATGAAGAAAGATCAAGTGGAACAGGCTGATGCTTGCACTACTGATACAGAGAAGGCACAGTTGACTGAGTTGCTGTACAAGTACAAGGACTTTTTTTTGCTGCAGACATGTGATTGTGGGCTTATGGACCTACATATCATAGAATTCCTACGGAGTCAAATAGCAAGCCTGTCTTTGTGTGCCAGTATAAGATTCCATTGGCTTCCTATGAATCAGTGCGAGAGATTTTCAACACTTTGGAGGCCAGGGGAATCATTGGGCAATGTAACAGCACATACAACTCCCCTGTGTGGCCCATTTTGAAAAAGAATAACAGCTGGAGAATCGTACTAGATTACCGTCAGCTGAATAATCAGGTACCTTTCTCCACATGGCCTATGGCACCTCTGGATCAGAATCTGGCTACTATCAAAGGGGCTAAGTATTTCACCAGCTTGGATTTGGCATCAGGGTTTTGGACAGTATCAATACACCAACAGGACCAGATAAAGAGGCTTTCACATTTGGGAAGAATCAGTATACGTGGAACAGAACACTCTTTGGTTTTCTCAATTCCCCTGCTGAATTTAACATCTGCCTACATAAAGCACTTCTAGACGTGGAATCTCAAGGAACTTTGATCTATATGGATGATATTCTGATCAAAAGCCCTACCTTTCAAGATTGAACATGTTTTCCAACAGTTGAAGATGCTAGAGCTAAACTGGCCATTGCAAAATGACAATGGTGCAGGAAATTGCTGAATTACCTAGGGTACAAAATTTCTGCTGAGGGTCTGTGACCTCTGAAGAAGAGTGTGCATGCCTTGCAACAGCTGAAATGACCCACCAATCTCACAGAACTTCGTTCCTTTTTGGGGATATGCAATTACTCCCAACAGTTCATAGATGAGTATGTGGAGATCACCCGACCCTTGGTCAAGTTATTGAAGAAAGATGTGCCCTGAGCTTGGGGTCCAGAACAGAAAACTACTATGCACGAGCTGAAGGATCAGCTTAGTCACTTTCCATGTCTTGCGTACCTGAGGGGGGTCGTGAGTTCTACGTTCACCTGGAATTATCCAAGCACTCCATGAGCGCTGTCTTATATCAGAAATATGATTCTGATAAGCAGGTCATAGCCTATTCCAATAAAGGCACGTCCAATGTGGAAAAAGAGTATTCAGACTATGAGAAAGCACTTTTGTCTACTGTTTGAGTTCTGCAACATTTTAGGAGTTATATCCAAGGCGAGAAGCTGATTGTGGAGACCGTAATCAATCTATCAGTTTCTTGGGTAGCGACAGAATCAAGTCCGGTCGAGTGTCCAACAGCAGGATAGTCTCCTGGACATTGGGTCTCTAAGGATGACCTCCAGAGGTAAGGTATGCTCAAAAACATCATAATGCTGTAGCCCAAGGTAGCTGACTTGCATGACTGTGCAGAAAATGATTCTCTTGCATGTATTCCTGAAACAGATGTTCTGCCACAAGAGGAGGAAAGGGAAATGGGACTTGATATACCACCTTTCTGAGGTTTTTGCAACTACATTCAAAGTGGTTTACATATATTCAGGTACTTATTTTTGTACCAGGGGCAATGGAGGGTTAAATGACTTGCCCAGAGTCACAAGGAGCTGCAGTGGGAATTGAACTCAATTCCCCAGGATCAAAGTCCACTGCACTAACCACTAGGCTACTCCTTGTCATCTTTATGATGAGAAGATCTGTGCTACAATGCCTAAGGTCTACATGGATGGTTGTACCTTCCACCGTGACAAAGACCATGTGTTGGTTGCAGGTGTGGGAGTGGTATGGAATCCAACTATTCCTTAAGAGACTTTGAAGAAACGTTTGGGTTCCCAGACTAATCAATATGCTGAAATTGTTGCAGCTTTGGTGGCAGTAAGTACAGTCTGCAGTTTTGAAAGGAATTTGGGAATTAATCATATGCACAGATTTAGATTATGTGAGACAGAACATTTTCTCTCATTTACCCAACTAGACATGTTGAACTCTAAAGGAAAACCAGCACATCATGGAAATTAGATTCTGGTCTTATATCAACTAGTAAGGAATAATGACATGACCATCTATTGGAAGAAGGTCAAGGGTCATGCCAGGGTTGATAGCCCCAACAAACTAGGGAATGACCTGGCAGATCATTTTGATAAGAAAGGTGCATTCACAGGAGAGTTATGGCAGTTCTTAGAATCTGAGACATTGGCCATGCATGCTGTCACCCAACGGCAAATGAAGCAACCAAGTAAGACTCTGGTGTTCCAGTGGTGCAACGATATCCCATTATTTGATCTTGTAATGGCTCAGAAAGAAGATCCAATTTTCTGAAGATTTCATGATTACATCTAGAACCCTCAGGAGCATCCTTTGTCAGAAGAAGAGTGTCGAGCTGAAGAAGAGCAGAGGATATTCTATGCATCCCAAGAGAAATTTAAGCTCTATCAGGACCTGCTTACTCGGACAAGTAAGCATGGCATTAAGCAATGGGTTGTGCCTCAGGCATATTGTGGCATTATGTTGCAGCATGCTCATGATGAACCATGTGCAAGTCATCAAGGCAAAGGACTCAACTATGAGACCTTGAAACAAGTGGCTTATTGTCCCCCACGTGCATCAGAATATGCAGTTGTACACTCAAGGTTGTTTAACCTGTTGTTGATTCCAGACATCTTCACCGTCACATCAAGCACCACTAAGGAAAGGGGTATCACTATGTCCTGGTCAGATATCCAGATTGATTGGATTGGCCCCATGGCCCAATCCACCCGTGGCAATAAGTATGTTTACAAGGTGGGTGGAGTGCATATCTGCACATAATTACACCGCAGAAACCACGGCTATCTTACTACTCAATCATGTGTTCAGCAGATGGGGTCTGCCCATACGTGTGGAGCCAGACCAAGGATTCCAGTTCACTACAAAGGTAATCCAACACATGTGGAAGATGCTTGGAGTGAAGAGTAAATTGCACATTGCCTACATGCCTCAGTCCTCGGGACAAGTGGAAAGAGCCAATCGCACCAACATTACCATTCTGAAGAAGTATTTGTCAACTTTGGGTAAGGATTGGGGCATGAAGTTACTGTTGGTCCTCATGGCAATTCACGCCATACCCCATCGTTCTACAGGAGTGTCACCATTTGAAATGATGACAGGTAGGGAGATGATGCCACCAATTCATTTGCAATACAGGACTAATGATGTGAACTTGTCCAGTGCTACTACATCCCATGAATATGTCACCCATTTACGCCAGCATCAGCAAAGGTCCATTAACTATTGTGGAAAAGGCTTCACATCAATCAGTTGAGACCGTGTCATCCCAGTCATTTTGCCTCAGATGCGTGAATTGCTGATATGAACTGAACTAACCCAACGACAGCATAGTCTGTTCTCTTTTTGTTTTTCAGATGCAGAAATGAACGTTGAAGACTTTGTTCCTGATTTCTTTGCTGATCAGATCTGTGGCCAAGATGATTGAACCTGGTCCCATCATTTGATCTTGTAATGGTTTAGAAAGAAAATCCAATTGTTGGAAGATTTCAGGATTACATCGGGAACCCTCAGAAACATCCTTTGTCAGAAGAAGAGTGTCAAGCTGAAGAAGAGCTGAGCATATTCTATGCATCCCAAGAGAAATTTAAGCTCCATCGGGATCTGCTTACTTGGACAAGTAAGCATGGCATTGAGCAATGGGTTGTACAACAGGCATATCGTGGCATTATGTTGCAACATGCTCATGATGAACCATGTGCAGGTCATCAAGGCAAAAGACTCACTTAGGAGAACTGAAGTATTTGTCAACTATGGGTAAAGATTGGGACATGAAGTTACCGTTGGTCCTCATGGCTATTCGTGCCACACCTCATTGTTCTACCGGAGTGTCACCATTTGAAATAATGACAGGTAAATAGATGATGTTACCAATTCATTTACTGTACAGGACTAATGATGTAAACTTGTCCAGTGCTACTACTTCCCATG
The DNA here is from genome assembly GCF_901765095.1 of Microcaecilia unicolor. Taxonomy (NCBI): domain Eukaryota; kingdom Metazoa; phylum Chordata; class Amphibia; order Gymnophiona; family Siphonopidae; genus Microcaecilia; species Microcaecilia unicolor. Next base: position 9,047,681 of record NC_044042.1, read on the forward strand.
AATATGTCACCCATTTATTCCAGCATCTGCAAAGGTCCATTCACTATTGTGGAAATGGCTTCACCTATAGCATACTAAATTTGCCTCAAGTAAAATTCTCAAGGTGAAGATGCCCTTACATGGGTCTACATCAATCAGTTGAGACCGTGTCATCGCAGTCATTTTGCCTCAGATGCGTGCATTGCTGATATGAACTGAACTAACCCAATGACAGTGTAGTCTGTTCTCTTTTTGTTTTTCAGATGCAGAAACGAACGCTGAAGACTTTGTTCCTGATTTCTTTGCTGATCAGATCTTTGGCCAAGATGATTGAACCTGGTCCCATGTCTGGAGTTGTCCTAAAAGATACACCAGACTTCCTGATTACTCAATCTCAGATTGTTGCACAGAAAATTTTAGTTTCCCTGGACCCAATGCACGTTCTTCTACAGCACTTTAATCAAAGTATTCTTCATAGGTCCCCTTCTACCCAAACCTGGTTGTCCAACTACATGTGTTATGCCACAGCTCAGGTTAAGAACATTTTGAGTCAGTTGCAGAAGGTGATGGTTCAAACCTTACACCCCCAGAATTCTAGATCTAAACGTTTTATAAGTTTTGCTGTTCGTGGTATTATTTTTTCTGTCCTTAGGTCACTTTTGCACAACCTGTGAGAGACCTTATTCAGGATTTATTTAGGGAATTATATACTAGTGTCAGTGATCTTATGCAAGGTCATACTATACCCACCTGTTCAGTTCCCTTTGATGTCATCCATGATGCTTTTGCTATAATTACCCGTCTGCCAATTAAACCCTTTCAGTTTCAGATTGCTTTTCATTTAGGTATTGCCATTCCATTATTTCGGTATCTAGAGTGTATGGAAATTGCCTTTGTCCTAAGTTTTCCTTTTATTTTGCCCGAGAATGTGTACCAGCTGAAACAAGTTATAAACACGTGTACTTAGCATGGCAATTTGTACCTTAATGTTGAGACTCCCGAGTATGTTGCTTACCAACAGGATGATCCTCAACATGATCTGGTCCCTAATTTAGAACTTTGTCAACAAAACAAGGATATTCCTTGGTTATACCCTGGAAAACCCTTTTTGAAAGATACCACTGAAGCTCTTTGTGGGTTGACCGCCGAAAATGTTCAAGAGAAATGTAAGCTTACCATGACTATGTATGATGATTTTTCAGATACTACTGTGGCCGTTGTCAATACTATGTGGTTAGTTAGTACACCCCGTACTGAACTCCCTGTCACTTTCCATAAACATCATGTTATTCATCGTTTCTCTCTCCCTCACAACGTCTGTTTGGTAGCTATTTCAAAGAATTCAGTTGTTAATGTGGGTGGAGTTTCTCTGTTTTATCTTGACACAGATCCAGTTGTTACTGACACTGAAGTTCTGGACATTCTATTGACTTTGCTGAGGACATTATGCCATTCTTACTGTTTAAAGACTCTCACACGATTGAATTGGCTGTTAACCAAGATGCACTTCAAGTTGCTGACTACAAACAGCATTCCTTGTCTGATGTTTCAGTTAGAGACTTTAACACCCTTGTTGTGGTCCCTCTTTTCACCATCTCGTGAGCTATCGGATTCCTGATTACTGTTCTTTTGGTGGGGAAAGCTCTCAGTCTGCACCACATCATTTGCATGAGTTCTACTTCTGTGACCATGAGATTACAAGATTTTGAGGAGACCAACCATGAGTAATTCTCCACTTATCTGTCTTTTGTTTTCAGTAACACATTGAGGGGCATAATCGAACACAAACGCCCATCTCCATGGATGTCTATCTCCGAGAACGGGCACGTGAAGGGGTGGTACAGACCGTATTTTCGAAAAAGATGGGCGTCCATCGTTTTTTTCGATAATACGGTTTGTGCCGGGCAAATGCATCGGATTTGTGCGGATTTGAGCTGGGCGGTATCGTTTTTCAGTGATAATGGAAACCGAAGGCACCCAGCTCAAAAACAAATAAATCCAAGACATTTGGTCGTGGGAGGGGCCAGGGTTCATAGTGTACTGGTCACCCTCACATGCCAGGACACCAACCGGGCACCCTAGGGGGCACTTGTAACAATTAAAAAAAATTTAAAATACCTCCCAAGTCCATAGCTCCCTTCCCTTGGGTGCTGAGCCCCCCCAAATCCCCGCCAAAACCCACTGCCCACAACTCTACACCATTACCATAGCACTTATGGCTGAAGGGGGGCACCTACATGTGGATACAGTGGGTTTTGGGGGCGGTTTGGAGTGCTCCCATTTACCAGCACAAGTGTAACAGGTAGGGGGGGATGGCCCTGGGTTCACCTGCCTGAAGTCCACTGCACCCACTAACAATTGCTCCAGGGACTTGCATACTGCTGTGATGGAGCTGGGTATGACATTTGAGGCTGGCATACAGGCTGGAAAAAAGAGTTTTGAAAGTTCGTTTTTTTTGGTGGGAGGGGGTTAGTGACCACTGGGGGAGTCAAGGGAGGTCATCCCTGATTCCCTCCGGTGGTCATCTGGTCATTTAGGGCACTTTTTTGGGACTTGTTAGTGAAAAAAAAGGGTCCAAAAAAGTGACCTAAATTCGCGCTAAAAACGCCTTTCTTTTTTCCATTATCGGCCGAGCGCACCCATCTCTCCTCAGCCGATAAACACGCCCCCCAGTCCCGCCTTCAGCACACCTCCGACACGCCCCCATCAACTTCCGTTTCCATGACAGATTGCAGTTGGAGATGTCCAAAATCGGCTTTCGATTATACCGATTTGGGCGCCCATGGGACAAAGACGCCCATCTCCCGATTTGGGTTGAAATATGGGCATCTTTCACTTTTGAAAATAAGCTGGATTATGTACTCATTTTTGCTGATGCTTTTGCCATGCATTACGTAATATTATATGATTTGATTTTGATCATAGTTTCATGTGTTAAGACATTTTACTAACACCACATTGTTTGTTTTAGTAGTGAGTTATTTTTCTGTATTAGCATTATTGAATTTACTTTGAACATTATTATATGACTGAATGCAGTATTTGCTTCTAGTTTTCATTTTTCAAGTGTCTTAGTTATGACTTTGGTGATATTTACATTTTTAAGCATATCTATTGTCTTGACCATGAGTCCTGGTTCTATCTTGTCTAGTTGTATTGTTAGTTAAGTTGGAGAAGGCATTTACTTCTTTGAAGTAATTTCCATCTCCAAGGGGGAAAGCTGTAGGGGTATCTTTCTGCTATCTCACCTTTCCTGGTCTGGGGCCTATACAAACCTGAACCATTCTTTTATAACCAATATCGATTCTACAGCCTGTAACCTGAATAGATCTGTAACCATCAGAAACCAGCTTTTCACAAAGGAAAATTACTGCTGGGCATACCATGATGACTTCATCCAGAGACACATTGTATGCTTCAAACTAGCCTCCAGCTATCTCCTGGGAAGAGTGGAGGAGCATACCTCACAGGGACAAATGGCTCCAGGAGAAAATTAAAAATAAGAGGGAAGGTTGCTGCCATCTGATAACTGTTTCTTTGCTAATAACAAGGCCTCTCTTCATGACCATGAATTCTTCTGGACAGAATCACACCCTTTGGGATTGGTCCTTAGGTATCAACTGACCTAGAAAGATGCCAATGTTGGACCGAGGAGGAAGAAGAGAAAGGGGAAGACCAGAAGACTTGTTGGTGGATAGATGGCTCTGAGAGGAGCGAGAGACTGGTTTCCCAAAAACACCAGTGAACTGCATACCTTGTAACAATCTGGCAAGGTTAGCTCAGCCACAATACTAGGCCTCGCCCGAAAGACAGTGCTATCCAGATCCAGAATACAGATCTTGGACTTTATTCCTGGACTGGAAGAGACTCATAGAGGATTCTGCTAGAGTCTCAAAGAGAAATCTGATTCTGCATCACTGGAAGTCTGCCATACAGACGGCTAGGTAAGAGAACAGAATTTATTACCTACAGTCAGGATAGATAGTACACGGTTTTCTCTGTGACAGACTGGTTTTTCATGACTGCTGGTCATAGTAACATAGTAAATGACGGCAGATAAAGACCTGAACAGTCCATCCTGTCTGCCCAACAAGATAAATAAATAATACCATGTAAAATGAGTTTATTTATTTATTTGTAATGCTTATACCCCGCGCTTTCCCACTCACTAGCAGGTTCAGTGCGGCTTACATAGTATATCAGGTTAACAAAGTAACATAGAGTGGATGCTGCTGTAATATAATAAGTAAAGAGGTGGTCGTTTAGATGTGGATAGCTAAGATGGGCAAGAAGGAGGATGGTAAAGGTAGGGAAATGGGAGGAGGATGTATATTGGGATTAGCGTGTTGTTAAGTATGGTAGAATGTATAGGTAGGGGTAGAAAGGGTTAAATAGGGAGCATATTCCCGGTTCAGTCTTCATAGTCTAATCCAGGTGGCTCAGATGGACTCATAGTCTAAGTCAGGTAATTTGTGTAGGCTTGCTTGAAGAGGTAAGTTTTTAGCAACTTCCAGAAAGGTAGATGGTCATTGACTGTTCGAATGGATCTTGGTAAGGCATTCCATAGTTGGCTGCCTATGACAGAGAAGTTGGATGCGTAGTAAGTTTTGTACTTATGTCCTTTGCAATTGGGAAGATGTAAGTTGAGATAAGTTCGAGAAGATTTTGAGTTGTTTCTGGCTGGAAGGTCAATCAGATTGTACATGTAACCAGGGGCTTCTCCGTAGATAATCTTGTGAATAAGGGTGTGAGCCTTGAAGTAAATTCATTGAGTAATAGGGAGCCAATGAAGCTTTTCACGGAGAGGTGTTGCGCTTTCAAAACGCGACTTACCAAAAATAAGTCTGGCTGCCATGTTCTGGTATGTGATGCTATATATGTATACCCAAGGTTGATTTGACCCTTCCTTTCTCAGGGCACAGACTGTAAAAGTCTGTCCAGCACTGTTCCTGTTCTAAAGGTTCTGAAGCCCATCCATATCTATTCAGCCACGATCAGGGAGCAGACCGTGGATGTCCACCGAGCACTAGTTTTGTTCTCCAATTACTGCATTGCCACCCAATCTCTGCTAAGATTCCATAGATCCATTCCTTCTAAACAGGATTCCTTTGTGTTTATCCCATGCTTGTTTGAATTCCATTAACGTTTTCATCTCCACCACCTCCGCAGGATGACATTCTACATATCTACCACCCTTTTCGTGAAAAAATACTTCCTGATGTTACTCCTGAGTCTGCCTCCCTTCAACCTCAATTCACGTCCTCTAGTTATACCACCTTCCCGTCTTCGAAAAAGGTTCATTTGCGGTTTAATACCTTTCAAATATTTGAACGTCTGTATCATGTCACCCCTGTTTCTTCTTTCCTCCAAGGTATACATGTTCATGTCAGCAAGTCTCTCCTCGTGCAGTTTGCAACGCAAATCCCATACCATTTTTGTAGCAATTCTTTGCACCGCTTCCAGTCTCTTTAGAGTGATTTATTAGCTGGTTCAGTGCGGCTTACATAGTATATCAGGTTAACAAAGTAACATAGAGTGGATGCTGCTGTAATATAATAAGTAGGGACTTCTCATACCCAAGGGATTCTCCCTGCAACTGCTTCTCTCTCACTTCTTCTCTCCTCCTGAACTGATCTCCTTAGACTCCTTCCCACCTGCCTAATCAATCCCTGGCTTCTGCTCTCACAACCAATCATTCTCCTTCCATTAGCTTCCCCCACACTCATAGCAGCTGAGTTAAGCATTAGACTAATGATGAGCTCCTGCACACAGGGTTTCCTAACTCTCTTTCCCCCCAGTGGCAGCCACTCTACACATCCTGCCAGCTTACACCCATGTCTTCCCTGATTGCAGCTAGGAGTCCAGTCCAGGTTCTTCATCTCACCCTCTGGCTCCTTGCCTGCAATGCCTTCTGGGACTTGTATTTCAAATGGAAACTGCCTTAACCCAACTATCCTGGATGTAACTATCACACCATGCATTGGCCCATTAGCACCCCCTCAAAAAATATTTTTTAACATGTGGATAGTGCATTCAGATTTGGAAATTACTGCAGGACGCCTGAGCGCTTCCTGCAATATTCCATATTAAATAGCATTAGGCTCACATTAGCTCTTAACATACCTTAGTAAAAGGACCATATAATTTACCAATTATCCATTTTTATAAAAGCTGGGAATATAAACTTGTTTCAATAGACAGGTCAGTTTTCTATTCTTTTTCTCTTTTAAAGGTATTTCTACATTCTAACTAATCGCTGTTACCCCTCAGTATCGGAGCTCAGCAGACCATGGATCTCAGCTCCACCGTCATGATCATCTTGTTCCTCTTACAGACCAGCATTGGTGCTCCAGCTAACATCTTCATCCTGATGGCTTATGCCCATATCAACCACACTGAAAAAGATCTCAAACCAGTTGACATAATTCTGTGCCACCTGGTCTTTGCCAACATGCTTGGACTCATAACAAGGGTAATACCACAGATAATGAATGATTTGAGGTTAAATAATATTCATAATGATGCCAGCTGTAAACTGTTGTTTTATATCTATAGGATTTCCCGTGGTGTTTCTATATGTTTAACGAGTTTCCTCAGTGTATATCAGGCCATCACTCTCGCTCCTTCTACTACTCAATGGCTGTCTCTTAAATCAAGAACAAAGAAATATCTTATTCCTTCCATTATAGGTTTTTGGCTGTTTAACATATTATTGTCTGTTTATATTCTCAGTATTATGTATGCTCAAAGAAATGGTACCATGTCAGGACCTCATTCTAACCTGGGGTTCTGCTATTCAAAATCATCTTTTTCTTCTCTTGGTCTCTTTTACAACACTATCAATAATGGATGTGATGTTTTCTTTGTGGGTCTCATGCTCATTTGCAGTGTTTATATCTTGTATGTTCTGAAGAGACACAGAGACCAGGTACAGTATATCCGTAGCACGAAACAGAACTCTAAATGATGGCTGAAAGAACGGCAGCCAAGAACGTCATCACATTGGTCTCCCTCTATGTCTTCTGTTTCGGAGTCGACATTGGCTTCGTGGTTTACTCAGGAACAGTGTTGATGGTCCCTCTCCTCCTTTCCAAGATAAGAGTGTTCGTCACCTCCTGCTATGCCTTACTTACTCCTTTTGTAATAATTAGTTTTAACAAGAGAATTTATAGAAGATTGAAATATTCCCACAATGAGGAGAGTGTAAAACATGTTAATGCTAACTGATGTTGCTTGGGAAATCCAATATGTAATGACTAACATATTAGAACATGGTAAAACAAACTGAAATAAACCTTATAAACAAAAGATTTTGCTTTATTTTTGAGTTGGGATTGGACACACATACACGTTTTTTGCAAGTCCTTCTCTTGAGTTTGCTACAAAAAAGTGCCCATGTAAACACGAGTGTTTTAATTAATAGCTGCCACTCTAAGTAACTTTCTGTGCTTTATTGATGGACAATCATAGAGAGAGTGTATCGGTTCTCTACGGGAGAGGGTGAGTGTGTGTGTTTCTCATAGAAAGGCAGAGATTGCGTATTTGATTTCCTTATAGTGTGTGTGTTTTTCATAGAAACAGTCAATTTGGGGAAGACTGGAAATTTCATGTCAAAAAGTAGCCCTTGACTATCCCCTGCATAAAAGTCATCCCATGTCACATTTGGTTGCATTTCCTCAAACAGTGTAAAAAATATAGTACTGTGCAAAATATAAAACATAGTAACATAGTAGATGACGGCAGAAAAAGACCTGCACGGTCCATCCAGTCTGCCCAGCAGATTTACAGCAGATGTAAATTTGAAAAAACTAACAAATACCAACCACTTTACAAATTAACAAATAGAAATAAAAGAAATACAGAAAATAAAATAATACCATTTTATTGGACTAATACATGTAGCTTCCAGAGGCCAAAATCTCCTTCCTCAGGTCAATACAGTATAGTGCTGTTACAGTATCCTATCCTGACCTGAGGAAGGGGGTTTTGTTCTCTGAAAGTTAAGTCAAAATGTATTAAAATTAGTCCAATAAAAAGATGACCTTATTTACATGTTCTATTTATAAACATTTATTAACACAGCTACAATACTATATCCTAAAGCAAAAAAATAAAAATATATATTTTATTTACAGTTTGTTGTCTCTGGTTTCTCCTTTCCTCATCTTCTTTTCACTGTCTTCCTTCTATCCAGCATCTGTCTTCGCTCTCTCTCTCTCTCTCTCTCTCTCTCTCTCTGCCATCCAGTGTCTGCCCTCTCTAATGTCCGTTCCATCCACTGTCTGTCCTCACTCTCTGCCCCTTCCATCCACTGTCTGCCCTCTCTCTTCCTTCCATCCACATCTGCCCTCTATTTCTGCCCCTTCCATCCACCATCTGCCCGAGTCTGCCATCTCTCTCCACCTTCCATCCACATCTGTCCTCTCTCTCTCTCTCTCTCTCTCTCTCTCTTCCATCCACATCTGCCCTCTATCTCTGTCCCTTCCATCCACCATCTGCCTTTTCTCTCTGCCCCTTCAATCCGTCTGCCCTCCCTCTCCCATCCATCCAGGGTCTGCCCTCCCTCTCCCATCCATCCAGAGTCTGTCCCCTCTCTCTCTGCCCCCTCTTTTCAGCCCCCAGTTCCAGCCCCCTTATTCCACCTGTCCCTAGTTCCAGCCCCAGCCCAAATCTCCCACCTGCCCCCAGCCCTTTTCTCCCATCAGACCCGAGCTTCAGCCCCCAGCCACTTCTCCCTGTCCCCTTTTTAGCCCCTAGTTTCAACCCCAGCCCTTTTCTCTCACCAGTCCCGAGCTTCAGTCCCAGCCAGTTCTCCCTGTCCCCTTTAAAGCCCCCAGTCCCTACAGTTTCAGCCCCTGCCCCTTTTCAGCCCCCAGTTCCAGTACTAGCCCCCTTATCCCAACTACCCTCCTTTTCAGCCCCCAGTTCCTGCCCCCTTCATCCACCACATGCCCCAGACCCATTCTCCCACCTGCCCCAGCCATGGACCCATTTTCCCTCCTGCCCCCTTGTCAAATCCCAGTTCCAGCTTCAGACCCTTCTCCCCTCTGACCACCCCCACCCCTCCCCAATGCCCTTCTCCCCTCTGAGCTCCCCCACCCCTCCTCAATCCCCTTCTCCCCTCTGAGCATCCCTCTGAGCTCCCCCACCCTCCCCAATCCCCTTCTCCCCTCTGAGCTCCCCCTCTCCCATCTGAGCCCCCTCTGAGCACCCCCACTCCTCCTCAATCCCCTTCTCTCCTCTGAGCTCCTCCTCTCCCATCTGAGCCCACTCTGAGCACCCCCACCCCTCTCCAATCCCCTTCTCCACTCTGAGCTCCCCTTCTCCCCTCTGAGCTCCCCCTCTCCCATCTGAGCCCCCTCTGAGCACCCCCACCCTCCCCAATCCCTTTCTGCCCTCTGAGCTCCCCTTCTCCCATCTGAGCCCCCTCTGAGCACCCCCCACCCCTCCCCAATTCCCTTCTCCCCTCTGAGCTCCCCCTTTCCCCTCTGGGCTCCCCCTCTCCCCTCTGGGCCCCCTCTGAGCACCCCCACCCCTCTCCAATCCCCTTCTCCCATCTGGGCTCCCCCTCTCCCCTCTGAGCCCCCTCTGAGCACCCCCACCCCTCCACAATCCCCTTCTCCCCTCTGAGCCCCCCCCCCAATCCGGTCCCGTCATCTCTCCTCTATCGAAAGCTGACAGAGCCCTCTTCTCCAGCCACCACCCTGCCTGTTTTAAAAAAAAATGCAACTGGGACGCAGCGCTTCGCGTCTGCCCTGTGCATGCTGTAAAAGCTGAAAATCGCCTCGCTGGTGTCCTCGCTATGTCCCGCCCTCTTCTGAGGTAACTTCCTATTTCCTCGAGGGCGGGACATAGCGAGGATGCCAGCGAGGTGATTTTCAGCTTTTACAGCATGCACAGGGCAGACGCGAAGCGCTGCCTGCGTCCCAGATGCATTTTTTTTAAACAGGCAGGATGGTGGCAGGAGACTCGACGGACTAGCACCCCCCACCCGCTGACACCCGGGGCAGACCGCCCCCACCGCCTCGCCCTTGCTACGCCACTGCCCCTGACGAGGCGTTGGCTGAAACACAACCGTGATGGGTCAACAATAAAGTTTATAACCAGAGTGTGTTTCCAGTAACATCATTATCACCCTGTAGTGTCCACTCTTGGCTGATTATATCAACTTGCCCATCCATACATTTTTAGTATGTGAATTATAATAATGCCGGTCAATTGATCATCATTATACATGAACCAAAGAAAGCAAATCTGCCCCAGGGACATAACAGATGTTTCACAGATATAGATTATTTATGTAGACTCTCAGGAATTTCAGTAAAGTGCAATTAATGAAATAAAACTTCAGTACGTACCATGACACAATCCTGAGCTCTCCAGGGAAAACTCCCTAAAGTATAAATATACTTCTAAGTTTGTGTATTACTAATAGAGAATCTAAAGTGCCTGAAGGTTCATTTTACGGAGCTGATGATCCTATTTCAGGTAAGGCTGGACCCTCTCACTTCTCTCTTCTACGGTCTTCTCAGAGGGGCAGTAGGGGTGGAATCCTTTGTGGGGGAGGACATTGGACATTAATGGTCACTCAGCTCAGCCCCTAGTACTGATCTGGCCGATATGGGACTTGCTGTTCCTGAGACTTTTGTGTGGATTTTTGACGTATCAAAATTGAAAGGTCAAATATTGGCTTTCTGCAGCCAGAAGTGGCTTCAAATGGTATTAGAGATTGTCTTTTACTTTTGCTGAAAATGGATGTGTGGCATATAAAAATTGTGTCCATCTTGGGTCTGAGATCTTACCACCAGCCATTGACCTAGCAGTAAAATCTCACTTGGTAACTGGGCAGTAATGACCTACACCCATCCAATGCCACTTGGCGTGCGACCGATAATAAAAATTATTTTTCGGACAACTCCAGTTTGGGGCGGCTTAATAAAAGGGCCCCAAATGTTCTTATTTAAATGTTTTCTCTCTGGCTTTCTCAAAGTTAAGCGTTGAATAGGCCCCTGTAATCTGGCAGAGAAACTTTGTTGATACCTCCCACCTAGAAACCTTCACTCCAGTTCCAGAACTTATATCCAGACCCTGTAAGACAAGGAAATAAGACTGGAGCAGTCCAGGAACTGCCTGTTTTCTAACAATGCACCTTGGATGGGCCATCAATTACTTCTTTAATTAAGGGATATGGAAAAGTTGATATTTATTCAGTAACATTTGAAAACTAGTTTCTTTTCTGATCTGTATTTTAAGAAGGATAAGTTTACACCACTGCTCCTTATTCTATTTTAGATGTATTCCTTATTGTATAATTTTGTATAAATGCTCTAATCTACTTATCTTGTGCTCAGTTAATAATTCTGTAATGATTAACTAATCAGATGCAATGTAGATCAGTGTTTATTAAGTATCAATCTCAAAAATAAAGTCTCAGCAATACACATATAGGAGGTCTTGTACTAAGCTGCGATAAAAAGTAACCTTAGCATGCCGTTACACAAATCTCTCCTGCGTACTAAGGCCAGTTTTAACAGCAGCCGTAAAAAATGGCTTTTTCCTGGTTGTTTTTTTTTTTTTTTTTAATAAATGGTCATGCACTAATGTTAAAAACATAAGAACATAAGCATTGCCATATTGGGACAAACTGAAGTTCCATCAAGCCCAGTATCTGTTTCTAACAGAGACCAATCTAGGTTACAAGTACTTGGCAAGATCCCAAAACAGTACAATACATTTTATGCTGCTTATCTTAGAAATAAGCAGTGCATTTTCCCCAAGTACATCTTAATAATCGGTTATGGACTTTTCTTTTAGGAAGTTAGCCAAACCTTTTTTAAACTCTGCTAAGCTAACTGCTTTTACCACACAGTATTTGAGGCACAGTCACACCATGGAAAGATACAACGGCATTATACCGTCTTCATTTTTGTTATCCATTCCTTTCCTAATAATACCAATAGAAATCAAACAAAATAAAACATGGAAAAGAAAATAAGATGATACCTTTTTTATTGGACATAACTTAATACATTTCTTGATTAGCTTTCGAAGGTTGCCCTTCTTCCTCAGATCAGAAATAAGCAAATGTGCTAGCTGACAGTGTATATAAGTGAAAACATTCAAGCATTACTATGACAGTCTGACAGGGTGGGAGGATGGGGGTGGGTCGGAGGTATGCATGGGGACATCAAAGCATATCATTGATATTCTAACAGGATGGGTGTGGATAGGTGAGGGATGGGGTGACCAACAGAGGCATACAGCTTTATGGTTTATAATGGGCTAGGGACCCCAGATCCTTGTTAAGTCCTTTCTGTTGGGTGTTAAAATATTCAATCATTCTGACTTCAAAGGTCTTACGTTCTGGTATGGTTTTAAAGTTGCCTTTCAGGATTCTCACTGTGAAGTCACTGGTACAGTGTCCTGGTCCTGTAAAATGCTGACCAACAGGCGTGGGAGCCCTACTGGCACCAGTATTGTTCATGTGATGTCTATGTAAATTGAATCTTGTCTTAAGCATCTGGCCTGTTTCTCCAATATAGCATCCTTCATTACATTTTTTACACTGAATGATATATACCACATTGGAAGATGAGCAAGTGAAAGATCCCTTTATGTTGAATATCTTTCCTTTGTGGATGACTGTGGGGTCCTGTGAAATGTTTTGGCATAGTTTGCAACTGGATAAATTACAGGGAAGTGTGCCCTTCTGTTCCTTTTCAGTCTGTGATGGAAGTTTACTTCTGATTAGCTTGTGTTTTAAGTTGGGTGGCTGTCGGAAGGCCAGTACTGGTGGGGATGGGAATATCTCTTTCAGTAATTCATCCTCCTGGAGTATAGGTTGTAGATCTCTTATGATTTTCCTCAGTTTTTCCAGCTCTGGATTGTATGTCACTACAAGGGGGATTCTGTCTGTGGCTTTTTTTCTCCTTGTACTGTAGTAGATTCTCCCTGTGTGTTTTGAGGGATGAGGCAATATTCTTGGAGATTATTTTGGGGTTGTAGCCTTTCTGTTTGAAGGATGCAGTCAGGCTTTTAAGGTGTCTGTCTCTGTCCCCTGGGTCAGAGCAGATACGGTGGTATCTTGTGGCTAGGCTGTAAATGATGGATCTTTTTGTATGTGAAGGATGGAAGCTGGAGTTGTGGAGGTATATGCATCTGTCTGTGGGTTTCTTGTATATAGATGTTGTATACAGCCATCACTGATTGAGACCATGATGTCCAGTACTGGCCTTCCGACAGCTAGGGCTTTTCAGTTGGAGACGAGACGGCTGAGGGAGACATGATAGAGGCATATAAAATAATGAGTGGAGTGGAACAGGTGGATGTGAAGCGTCTGTTCACGCTTTCCAAAAATACTAGGACTAGGGGGCATGCGATGAAACTACAGTGTAGTAAATTTAAAACAAACGTAGAAAAATTTTCTCACCCAACGCATAATTAAACTCTGGAATTTGTTGCCAGAGAACGTGGGTGAAGGCGGTTAGCTTGGCAGAGTTTAAAAAGGGGTTAGACGGTTTTCCTAAAGGACAAGGCCATAAACCACTACTAAATGGACTTGGGAAAAATCCACAATTCCAGGAATAACATGTATAGAATGTTTGTACGTTTGGGAAGCTCGCCAGGTGCCCTTGGCCTGGATTGGCCGCTGTCGTGGACAGGATGCTGGGCTCGATGGACCCTTGGTCTTTTCCCAGTGTGGCATTACTTATGTACTTGTGTACTTATGACTTGTCACTGGAGGCTTATGGCAATCAGAACATTGGAACTGTAGGATGGGTTTGGTTTTCTTTCCAGCTCAGTCAGTTAACTGTCAAGCACCCTGTCATCATTACTACCAGTTCAGGTGAAGTATTTTTGATTGAAAATGATCTTTTTAAGAGATTGCAACCTATTTTGGATTATGTCCAGGAAGTTGTCTGGTCCCAAGTCAACCGTCCAATTCCTTATGGGAGAGTGAAGCACTTGAGCAGAGTTGGTGGGTCCAGCTCCACAGAGTTTAGGAACACTTCTAATTTCCAGCATTCAGTAGTCCCTCTCAATCTGGAGCTCTGGATGGATGATACTCCGAAGGAATGGGGTAGGAGCAAGGTGAAATAATCAGAGTCCATGTCAGGTTCTCAAGATAATCTGGACTCGTGAGCCCTTGGGCCACTGCTGAGAAGTGGCAGCGGCAGGCAAACCCCCCCCCCCCCCCCCCCCCCACACACACACACACACACCCACAAGAACTGGACTAACAAACAAGACAGGAGCTGCAGATAAGCAAAGCAGGAACACACAGGACAAGAACAATCGGACTAGAACAAGACTTGACCTATGATTGACCGCCGTTCCCCAGGGGTTGAGCCCCTAGGTGCGGGCAGCCGGCAGAACATGGGATACAGGAACCCACACAGGGTATAGGACTCTAAAGCAAGCTTGACTAAACAGGGACCAGGAATCAGGACTCAGGAATGAGGGTACTCACACAGATTACAGGTTACAGCAATAAGCTTGAAAGAACAGGGACTGAAGGTAACGGCAGAGGGGACTAGAGAAACAGAATAAGACAGAGAAGGCAGAACACAAAGCTAGGCTACCCACAGACAAACACCAGAGCATTGGCAGAAGGCTGAACACAAGGCAGCCACAACACACACAGAGAAACACTAGAGAGAAACAGGCTCACCACAGAGTACTGCATCCGGAGAGAACAATCCCAGGTGTAGTATGGTGAGAGCTAATTACACACACACTGGCAGCAGCCAGCACAGGGAGACAGAGCAAGAACTACAGGCAAGGGAAATATAACAAACCCTACTGACCAAACAGTCACACTGAAACAGAAGGCAGAAATGCCCACAGACAGATCCAAGCAGAAGTGCAACTACACACCGACTGACCTTTAGCGATGCAAAGGCAACTTAGGAAGTTCCCAGGTGGTAATAAAGGCACTACAGGTGAGGTCACCAGCAGGGTGGGGCTTAGCAACACAACAGCAGAGCACAGCTTGGTTGGAACAGGATCCCGGAATGGACTATGGGAAAGAAAGCCAGCAGATCAATATCACAACAAAAAGATTTTATTGAAGATACCGTGTATGAACAAATCGCCCGACACAGGCCGTGTTTTGCCCACCTAGGGCTGCATCAGGGGCTACAATGAACAAATATATAATAATTATCATAGATCATAATAAATAAAATATAACACACATACGAGCATAATATATCAATTGACAAAAAACAAATAATAAAATATGGAATATTACTAAGTATACATAGAGAGTATACTAGAATAATTACATGAATAAGCATATCGCTATGCACTGTCCAATATAAATTATACATATATATACATGTGCATAAAAGAGCATATAAAAGAAAAAATATATATATAAAAGAAGTATATGTAATGCAACAATTGTATGACAGTGCATATAAACATATATATAAAAGCATAATAAAATCTGACATCACATAACAGCAAAGCAAGGGCACTGGTATAGGTTACGAACTTCGATACAAATATGTATACAAAATGTATAAATGAGATAATAAAAGGGCAACTATAAAAAAGTGAACATGGACACAATCAAATAATACTCTATGTTACCAAAAATGAGAACTGGGGTAGTATGTATGGAACTAAAAAAAAAGAAAAATGAATTAAAAATAAATAAATAAGGTAAAAGAAAAAAGGAAAAATTATGACAAAATAAAAATGAAAATGAAAGATATAAATCATGAAAATAAAAATAAATGAAGATAAATGTAAACAATAAAAATGTTACTCACATATGGTGCATAAAAGTCAAGAAAAACCCAGCTCAAACGGGAATCCCTATAATCATAAATCAAAACGAATTAATAAAAAACAAAAATAAAATTAGAGCGGATCACGACTAATAATATGACATTAGTTTAGGTATCTTAGGGTGTACTGTGTATTGACATGACTAGTGCAATGTGTTTATAAGAAATGCTATATACAAAACGTCTTGCAATCAAAACAACGTCATGGCACAGCGATGTCACATATATAAACACGATATAATGATAAAATATCTAAAATGTTACAAGTGCAGTGTTATAAAATGATGCACTTATTATTATGTATTGCAAACAATTATCAATGCCCTTAAAGGCTGACAGTAATCACTCGTATAGCAGGAAATTTACTGGCAACGTGGTGGTATCATTTTATTGTGTTTAATTCTCCTCCGATGCTGTGTTAGTATTTCATTGCGTCTCTGTCAGCCTTTAAGGGCAAAGCTAACATGAAAGTAATCCATTCAGGTTTAAACCAGAATCACACACACAGAGCTCAAGGCTGTGCCCTGAGACACAGCTAACAAGATGACCAGTTCCCTCAGAATCAAACACAGTTACAACTATAACAAGAAAAGGGAAATAGACCTGTTGCAAAGGCAACCCAGGAAAGTTTCCTGGGTCCTTATAAAGGAGATGGCTGATGATGTCACACTGAGCAATGAGGCTTGGAAGCAGAGATATCAAAGCAAGGCTTGGCTTCAGAGACACCAAAGCGAGGCTTGGCTAGCAGGAACATCAAGAGCAGGGAAAGAGTCTGGAGGGGAAACAGAGCCAGATACAGAGAATCAGAAGGTCTGGACATAAAGGTACGGTCACAGCAGTGACACATGTGTTCAGCAGATGGGGTTTGCCCATGCGTGTGGAGTCAGACCAAGGATCCCAGTTCACTGCAAAACTAATCCAACACAGATGCTTGGAGTGAAGAGTAAATTGCACATAGCCTACAGGCCTCAGTCCTCGGGACAAGTAGAAAAAGCCAATCGCAGCATCATTACCATTCTGAAGGAGTATGTGTCAACTTTGGGTAAGGATTGGGACATGAAGTTACCGTTGGTCCTCATGGCTATTCGCGCCACACCCCATCCTTCTACAGGAGTGCCACCATTTGAAATAATGACAGGTAAGGAGATGATGTTACCAATTCATTTGCTGTACAGGACTAATGATGTGAACTTGTCCAGTGCTACTAACTCCCATGAATATGTCACCAATTTATGCCAGCATTTGCAAAGTGCATTTGCCTTTGCCTAAAAGAACTTGGAAAGAAGAACTAAAGGTAGAAAAGTCTACTATGATCAAGGGTCTACCTCCAAGGAATACCAAATTGGCGAGGAGGTATTCTATTTTGATTTCACCAGTAAGAAGGCTAAAGAAATTGTTGCCGGTTGGCATGGTCCATTCCCTATTGTGGAAAAGGCATCACCTGTGACTTACTAAATTTGCCTCAACAAAAATTCTCAAGGTGAAGATGCCCTTAAATGGGTCCACATCAATCAGTTGAGACCGTGCCATCCCAGTCATTTTGCTTCAGATGCGTGCATTACTGATATGAACTGAACTAACCCAACAACAGCATAGTCTGTTCTCTTTCTGTTTTTCAGATGCAGAAAAGAACATTGAAGACTTTGTTCCTGATTTCTTTGCTGATCGGATCTGTGGCCAAGATGATTGAACCTGGTCCCATGGTTGAAGTTGGCCTACAAGATACACCAGACTTCCTGATTACCCAATCTCAGATTGTTACACAGAAAAGTTTTGTTTCCCATGTTCTTCTACAGCACTTTAATCAAAGTATTCTTCATAGGTCTCCTTCTACCCGAACCTGGTTGTCCAACTACATGCATTATGCCACTGCTCAGGTTAAGAACATTTTGAGTCAGTTGGAGAAGGTGATGGTTCAAGCCTTACAACCCCAAAATTCTAGATCTAAACGTTTTATAACTCTTGCTGTTCGTGGTATTATTTTTTCTGTCCTTGGGTCACTTTTATACAACCTGTGAGAGACCTTATTAAGGATTTATTTAGAGAATTGTATACTAGTGTCAGTAATCTTATGCAAGGTCGTATACCCACCTGTTCAGTTCACTCTGATGCAATTCGTGATGCTTTTGCTATAATTACCCGTCTGCCAATTGAACCCTTTTAGATTCAGATTGCTTTTCATTTAGGTATTGCCATTCCATTATTTTTGTATCTAGAGCATATGGAAATTGCCTTTGTCCTAAATTTGCCTTTTATTTTGCCCGAGAATGTGTACCAGCTGAAACAAGTTATAAACGTGTGTACTTGGCATGGCAATTTGAACCTTAACGTTGAGACTTCCGAGTCTGTTGCTTTCCAACAGGATGATCCTCAACATGATCTGATCCATAATTTAGAACTTTGTCAAAAAAAACAAGGATATTCCTTGGTTATACCCTGGAAACCCCTTTTTGAAAGATACCACTGATGCTCTTTGTGGGTTGACCGCCGAAAATGTTCAAGAGAAATGTAAGCTTACCATGACTAAGTATGATGATTTTTCAGATACTACTATGGCCGTTGTCAGTACTATTTGGTTAATTAGTACACCCCGTACTGAACTCACTGTCCCTTTCCATAAACATCATGTTATTAATCGTTTCTCTCTCCATTGCAATGTCTTTTTGATAGCTGTTTCCAAGAATTCAGTTGATAATGTGGGTGGAGTTTCTCTGTTTTATTTTGACACAGATCCAGTTGTTACTGACATTGAAGCTCTGGATGTGTTTTGTGGACATTCTATTGACTTTGCTGAGGACAATTTGCCATTCTTACAGTTTAAAGACTCTCACACAGCTCAACTGGCTGTTAACCAAGTTGCCGACTACAAGCAGCATTCCTCGTCTGATGCTTCAGATAGCTATTTTTAACACCCTTGTTGTTGTCCCGCTTTTCACCATCTTGTGAACTATTGGATTCCTGATTACTGTTCTTTTGGTGTGGGAAGTTCTCAGTCTGCTCCGCATCATTTGCAAGAGTTCTACTCCTGTGACCATGAGATTGCAAGATTTTGTGGAGACCAACCATGAGTAATTCTCCACTGGGCTGTCTTTTTGTTTTCAGTATCACATTATGCACTAACGTTTGCTGATGCTTTTGCCATGCATTACGTAGTATCATATGATTTGAGTTTGAATATAGTTTCCTGTATTAAGACATTTTACTAACACCATATTATTTCTTCTAGTATTCAGTTATTTGCTGTATTAGCATTATTGAATTGTTATAAGATTGAATGCAGTATTTGCTCCTAGTTTTCATTTTTCAAGTGTGTTAGTTATAAGTTTGCTGATATTTACATTTTTAAGCATATCTATTATCTTGACCACCAGTCCTGGTTCTAACCTGTCTAGCTGTATTGTTACTTAGGTTGGAGAAGGCATTTACTCCCTTGTAGTAACTTCCATCTTCAAGGGGGGAAGCTGTAGGGGTATTTTCCTGCTATCTCACCTTCACTAGTCTTTGGCATATGCAAGCCTGAACCATTCTTTTATAACCAATATCGATTCTACAGCCTGTGCCCTGAATAGATCTGTAACTATCAGAAACCAGCTTTTCACAAAGGAAAATTACTGCTGGGCATACCATGATGACTTCATTCAGAGACACGTCTGCTTCAAACTAGCCTCCAGTTATCTCCTGGGAAGAGTGGAGGAGCATACCTCACAGGGACAAATGGCTCCAGGAGAAAATGAAAATCAAGAGGGAGGGTTGCTGCCTTCTGATAACCGTTTCTTTGCTAATAACAAGGCCTCTCTTCATGACCATGAATTCTTCTGGACAGAATCACACCATTTGAGATTGGTCCATAGGTATCATTTCACCCAGAAAGATGCCAATGTTGGACTGAGAAGGAAGAAGAGAAAGGAGAAGACCAGAAGACTTGTTGGTGGATAGATGGCTCTGAGAGGAGCGACAGACTGGTTTCCTAAAAACACCAGTGAACTGCATACCTTGTAACAATCTGGTAAGGTTAGCTCAGCCACAATACTAGGCCTGATCTTGGACTTTATTCCTGGCCTGGAAGAGACTCGCAGAGGATTCTGCTAGAGTCTCAAAGAGAAATCTGATTCTACATCAATGGAAGTCAGCCATACAGACTGCTAGGTGAGAGAACAGAATTTATTACCTACAGTCGGGATAGATAGTACACGGTTTTCTCTGTGACAGACTGGTTTTTCAGGACTGGTGGTCCTAGTAAATGACGGCAGATAAAGACCTGAACAGTCCATCCGGTCTGCCCAACAAGATAAACTCATTTTACATGGTATGTGATGCTATATATGTATACCCAAGGTTGATTTGACCCTTCCTTTCTCAGGGCACAGACCGTAAAAGTCTGTCCAGCACTGTTCCTGTTCTAAAAGTTCTGAAGCCCATCCACATCTATTCAGCCACGATCAGGGAGCAGACTGTAGATGTCCACCCAGCACTGGTATTGCTCTCCAATTACCGCGTTCCCACCCAATCTCTGCTAAGATTCCATAGATCCATTCCTTCTAAAGAGGATTCCTTTGTGTTTATCCCATGCTTGTTTGAATTCCATTAACGTTTTCATCTCCACCACCTCCGCAGGATGGCATTCCACATATCTACCACCCTTTCGTGAAAAATTACTTCATGACGGTACTCCTGAGTCTGCCTCCCTTCAACCTCAATTCACGTCCTCTAGTTATACCACCTTCCCATCTACAGTGGTGGAAATAAGTATTTGATCCCTTGCTGATTTTGTAAGTTTGCCCACTGACAAAGACATGAGCAGCCCATAATTGAAGGGTAGGTTATTGGTAACAGTGAGAGATAGCACATCACAAATTAAATCCGGAAAATCACATTGTGGAAAGTATATGAATTTATTTGCATTCTGCAGAGGGAAATAAGTATTTAATCCCTCTGGCAAACAAGACCTAATACTTGGTGGCAAAACCCTTGTTGGCAAGTACAGCAGTCAGACGTCTTCTGTAGTTGATGATGAGGTTTGCACACATGTCAGGAGGAATTTTGGTCCACTCCTCTTTGCAGATCATCTCTAAATCATTAAGAGTTCTGGGCTGTCGCTTGGCAAATCGCAGCTTCAGCTCCCTCCATAAGTTTTCAATGGGATTAAGGTCTGGTGACTGGCTAGGCCACTCCATGACCCTAATGTGCTTCTTCCTGAGCCACTCCTTTGTTGCCTTGGCTGTATGTTTTGGGTCATTGTCGTGCTGGAAGACCCAGCCACGACCCATTTTTAAGGCCCTGGCGGAGGGAAGGAGGTTGTCACTCAGAATTGTACGGTACATGGCCCCATCCATTCTCCCATTGATGCGGTGAAGTAGTCCTGTGCCCTTAGCAGAGAAACACCCCCAAAACATAACATTTCCACCTCCATGCTTGACAGTGGGGACGGTGTTCTTTGGGTCATAGGCAGCATTTCTCTTCCTCCAAACACGGCGAGTTGAGTTCATGCCAAAGAGCTCAATTTTTGTCTCATCTGACCACAGCACCTTCTCCCAATCACTCTCGGCATCATCCAGGTGTTCACTGGCAAACTTCAGACGGGCCGTCACATGTGCCTTCCGGAGCAGGGGGACCTTGCGGGCACTGCAGGATTGCAATCCGTTATGTCGTAATGTGTTACCAATGGTTTTCGTGGTGACAGTGGTCCCAGCTGCCTTGAGATCATTGACAAGTTCCCCCCTTGTAGTTGTAGGCTGATTTCTAACCTTCCTCATGATCAAGGATACCCCACGAGGTGAGATTTTGCGTGGAGCCCCAGATCTTTGTCGATTGACAGTCATTTTGTACTTCTTCCATTTTCTTACTATGGCACCAACAGTTGTCTCCTTCTCGCCCAGCGTCTTACTGATGGTTTTGTAGCCCATTCCAGCCTTGTGCAGGTGTATGATCTTGTCCCTGACATCCTTAGACAGCTCCTTGCTCTTGGCCATTTTGTAGAGGTTAGAGTCTGACTGATTCACTGAGTCTGTGGACAGGTGTCTTTCATACAGGTGACCATTGCCGACAGCTGTCTGTCATGCAGGTAACGAGTTGATTTGGAGCATCTACCTGGTCTGTAGGGGCCAGATCTCTTACTGGTTGGTGGGGGATCAAATACTTATTTCCCTCTGCAGAATGCAAATAAATTCATATACTTTCCACAATGTGATTTTCCGGATTTAATTTGTGATGTGCTATCTCTCACTGTTACCAATAACCTACCCTTCAATTATGGGCTGCTCATGTCTTTGTCAGTGGGCAAACTTACAAAATCAGCAAGGGATCAAATACTTATTTCCACCACTGTATGAAAAAGGTTCATTTGCGGATTAATACCTTTCAAATATTTGAACATCTGTATCATGTTACCCCTGTTTCTTCTTTCCTCCAAGGTATACATGTTCAGGTCAGCAAGTCTCTCCTCGTACAGTTTGCAACGCAAATCCCATACCATTTTTGTAGCAGTTCTTTTCACCACTTCCAGTCTTTTTAGAGTGATTTATTAGCTGCTAAATGTGTATTTTGCACAAGACATATTAGTTGTGTAAGTTCTCATAATCTCCTTAGGATATCAGTGTTGTGATTAGTTCTATTAACACTTATCCAGATAGTATACGTGACTAATCGTATTGTACTGTTTTGGGATCTTGCCAGGTACTTGTGACCTGGATTGGCCACTGTTGGAAATAGGATGCTGGGCTTGATGGACCTTTGGTCTGTCCCAATATGGCAATACATATGTACTTATATAAACGATTCATATCTACCTGTTTCATTCCACTCGGGATTTTATAAACCCCTATAATATCTCGCCTCAGCCATTTCTTCTCCAAGCTGAAGAGCAATAACCACTTTAGCCTTTCCTCATAGGGAAGTCATCCCATCCTCTTTACCATTTTTAGTCGCCCTTCTCTGTACCTTTTCTAGTTCCACTATATCTTTCTTGAGATGCGATGACCAGAACTACACACAGTATTCGAGGCATAGTCACACCATGGAACGATACAAAGGCATTATAACGTCTTTGTTTTTGTTATCCATTCCTTTCCTAATAATTCCTAACATTCTATTTGCTTTCTTAGCCACCGCTGAACTGAGCAGAGAGTTTCAACATTTCAACAACGATGAAACCTAGATTCCTTTCCTGGTCGGTGACTCATAATATGGAACCTTGCATCACGTAGCTATAGTACGGGTTCCTCTTTTCCACATGCATCACTTTGCAATTGCTCACATGAAACATCATCTTCCATTTGGATGCCCAGTTTCCCAGTCTCATAATGTTGTCCATGCATTAGCCCATTAGCGTGCAGTAATGTAGCCGCACTGACTGGTTGGCGCAGGTCTGACACCACAACATCCCCACCTTCCCCGCTACTCCCCCTCAAAAGTATTTTTTAACATGTGGATAGTGCATTCAGATTTGGAAATTACTGCAGGACGCCTGAGCGCTGCCTGCAATATTCCATATTAAACAGCATTAGGCACACATTAGCACTTAACATACCTTAGTAAAAGGACCTCATAATTTACTAATTATCCATTTTTATAAAAAGCTGGGAATATAAATTTGTTTCAATAGACAGGTCAGTTTTCTGTTCTTTTTCTCTTTTAAAGGTATTTCTACATTCTAACTAATCGCTGTTATCCCTCAGTATCGGAGCTCAGCAGACCATGGATCTCAGCTCCACCGTCATGATCATCTTGTTCCTCTTACAGACCAGCATCGGTGCTCCAGCTAACATCTTCATCCTGATGGCTTATGCCCATATCAACCAAACTGAAAAGAATCTCAAACCCGCAGACACAATTCTTTGTCACCTGGTCTTTGCCAACATGCTTGGACTCATAACAAGGGTAATGAGTGATTTTGGGTTAAATCATAATCATAACGACATCAGCTGTAAACTGTTGTTTTATATCTACAGGATTTCCCGTGGTGTTTGTATATGTTTAACGAGTTTCCTCAGTGTACATCAGGCCATCACTCTCGCTCCTTCTACTTCTCAATGGCTGTCTCTCAAATCAAGAACAAAGAAATATCTTATCCCTTGCATTATAGGTTTTTGGCTGTTTAACATATTATTGAGTGTATATATTCTCAGAGTTCTGTATGCTCAAAGAAATGGTACCATTTCAGGACCTCACTCAAAGCTGGGGTTCTGCTATTCAAAATCATCTTTTTCTTCTCTTGCTCTGTTTTTCAACATTATCATGAATGGTCATGATGTTTTCTTTGTGGGTCTCATGCTCAGTTGCAGTGTTTATATCTTGTATGTTCTGAAGAAACACAGAGACCAGGTACAGTATATCCGTAGCACGAAACAGAACTCTAAAATGATGGCTGAAAGAACGGCAGCCAAGAACGTCATCACATTGGTCTCCCTCTATGTCTTCTGTTTCGGAGTCGACATTGGCTTCATAGTTTACTCAGGAACAGTGCCGATTGTCCCTCTCCTCCTGGCCCAGATAAGAGTGTTCGTCACCTCCTGCTATGCCTTACTTACTCCTTTTATAATAATTAGTTTTAACAAGAGAATTTATAGAAGATTGAAATATTCCCACAATGAGGAGAGTGTAAAACATGTTAATGCTAACTGATGTTGCTTGGGAAATCCAATATGTAATGACTAACATATTAGAACATGGTAAAACAAACTGAAATAAACCTTATAAACAAAAGATTTTGCTTTATTTTTGAGTTGGGATTGGACACACATACATTTTTTTTGCAAGTCCTTCTCTTGAGTTTGCTACAAAAAAGTGCCCATGTAAACACGAGTGTTTTAATTAATAGCTGCCACTCTAAGTAACTTTCTGTGCTTTATTGATAGACAACAATCATAGAGAGAGTGTAACGGTTCTCTACGGGAGAGGGTGAGTGTGTGTGTTTCTCATAGAAAGGCAGAGATTGCGTATTTGATTTCCTTATAGTGTGTGTGTTTTTCATAGAAACAGTCAATTTGGGGAAGACTGGAAATTTCATGTCAAAAAGTAGCCCTTGACTATCCCCTGCATAAAAGTCATCCCATGTCACATTTGGTTGCATTTCCTCAAACAGTGTAAAAAATAAAGTTTTTTTAAAAATTACAGGTTGGTATTGTGTGTTTCATCCAAAAGGTGATTTCTCCTTTAATTAAATATCTTCTTACATAGGTATTATTCAGTTACCCACATCTGACAGTGTTAAGTCCTGTTTATTAAAATATTCTTTCTCACAATGCTCTTTGCCTGATTTATCTACTGCAAGCAGCTCCTAACCCTTTTATCAATCTTCTTACAATGAACATTTCTTATACGTTGTCACATGGAGGGGCATAAACGAACGGCGATGCTCATCTATAAGGTCGTCCGTCTCTGAGGATGGAGCCGTGAGGGGCGGGGCATCCCGTATTATCGAAACAAGATGGGTGTCCATCTTTTATTTCGATAATACTGTCGGGGATGCCCAAATCCCAACATTTAGGTCGACCTTAAAGATGGTCGTCCTTAGGTCGTTTTTGAGATGGTCGTTTCTGATTTTCAGTGATAATGGAAACCGAGGACGCCCAGCTCAAAAATGACCAAATCCAAGGCATTTGGTCATGGGAGGATCCAGCATTCGTAGTGCACTAGTCCCCCTCACATGCCAGGACACCAACCGGCCACCCTAGGGGGCACTGCAGTGGACTTCAGATATTGCTCCAAGGTGCATAGCTTGCTTACCTTGGGTGCTGAGCCCCCCAAAAACCCACCCAATACCCACTCCCCACAACTGTACAACACTACCATAGCCCTTATGGGTGAAGGGGGGCACCTACATGTGGGTACAATGGGTTTCAGGTGGGTTTTGGAGGGCTCACATTTACCACCACAAGTGTAACAGGTAGGGGGGGGGGGATGGGCCTGGATCTGCCTGCCTGAAGTGCACTGCACCCACTAAAACCTGCTCCAGGGACCTGTATACTGCTGCGTTGGAGCTGGGGTAGGACATTTGAGGCTGCATAGAGGCTGGCAAAAATGTTTTTTAATTTGGTTTTTTTGGGTGGGAGGGGGTTGGTGACCTCTGGAGGAGTCAGGGGAGGTTATCCCTGATTCCTTCTGGTGATCATCTGGTCAGCTTGGGCACCTTTTCGAGACTTGGTTGTGGGAAGAAAGGTACCAAGTAAAGTCGTTCAAATGCTCCTCAGGGACGCCCTTGTTTTTTCCAATATCGGCCAAGGACGCCCATCTCTTAACCATGCCCCATCCCGCCTTTGGTACACTGCCAACACGCCCCCGTGAACTTTGGCTGTCCCCGCAACGGAAAGCAGTTGAGGAAGGGTCAAGTCGGTTTTCGATTATGCCGATTTGGCTGACCTTGAGAGATGGACGCCCTGAGGGAAAGGGTTCTATTTTGCTCTCATCCCCAAAAAACTCACTGGCTTTAAGAAACTATGTCACTATTTACAGAGCAGTTGCTTCCATCCCCTTATTCATGAATGTAATGGAAGGTTTACACAGCTCGCAATCAGGATTCAAACCATGTTGCACTACTGAAACGGTTTTAACCACTGTTGTGGCAAATTTGAGAAAAGAAATTATCTTAGGGCGAAGGTCTTGTTTGACATGTCAAGTGCTTTTGATGTAGTTGACCATTCCATACTACTTCATTTGCTAGGTCACTTACGAATCTGTGGTGATGTCCTTAAGTGGTTTGAGGGTTTTCTAATGGCTAGGTCCTATCAGGTAAAATTGTCTGGTTGTATCTCATCCCCCTGGACTCCCTGACTGTGGTGTACCTCAAGGTTCCCCTCTGTCTCCCTCTGTCTCCGGGACCGAAAGCACCGGAGCAAGCTTGGGGAAGCCCGGAAATGCTGGCCACCATTAAGGGAGCCCCCGGATGGGTCAAAAACACAGCCCAAACCATCAGACCCGCAGGAGGGTCACAAAAATGAATGGGGCAAAATGGAAACAACCCCAACATGCAACCTGGACCCCGGAGCAGCCCAGGATACACCAGAGCAGCCCAGGATGGCCCCAGAAGACCACCAGGACCAACCAGGAGCCCCTGTAAGCCCCTTTTAAGGGGACACACTTTTTTAAAAAAATGTTAAATACCCCATTTACAACAAGATTTAAGGAACTGGTCTACGTTACAGTGTGTGTAGCAAACTAGTCCAGGTGCAGAATGAGAGTATAGTCAGCCACCCTATGTATTAAAGGCTTGAGAGAAGAGTAAGGCTTTCACCTGCTTCTTGAAGTAGAGGTAGTCTTGAGTTAGACGTAGCCCCTTATGGAGACTGAGGAGAATTAGATCCTTCTTCTCTACTGTGACCTCCAGACTCTTAGGGCCTCTTTTACCACACTGTGGCCTGTGGTAGCGTCGGCAAAGATTTTAGATATGAGCTGAAGCCCCCTTTTACCGCAGCTGGTAAAAGACTAGTTTTTATTTTAAGGAAATGGCCATACACTAATCGCAGGATAAAACATATTAATACTAACTGATGTTGCTCGGGAAATCCAAAACGTAATGACGAACATATTAGAAAATGGTAAAACAAACTAAAATAAACCTTATAAATGAAAGATTTTGCTTTGTTTTTGAGTTGGGTGTGGACACACATACACATTTTTGTCCTTCTCTTGAGTGTGCTACAAAAAAAGTGCCCATGTAAACACAAGGCATGTTTTAATTAATACCTGCCACTCTAAGTAACTCTCTGTGCTTTATTGATGGAGGATCATAGAGAGAGTGTATCTGTTCTCTACGGGAGACAATGAGTATGTGTGTGTGTGTGTGTGTGTGTGTGTGTGTGTGTGTGTGTGTGTGTGTATGTGTGTTTCTCCTAGAAAGGGAGAGATTGCGTATCTGATTTCCTCACAGGAAAAGACAGAGTGTGTTTATCATAGAAACAGTCAAGTTGAAGCCTCTAGCTCAGAGGAGACTGGACATTTCATGTCAAAAGGAAGCCCCTGACTATCCTCTGCATAAAAGTCATCCCATGTCACATTTGGATGCATTTCCTTGAGTAGTGTGAAAAATATTTTTAAAGTTAAATATATAATTTTAAGTTGGTATTGTGTGTTTCATCCAAAAGGTGATTTCTCCTTTAATTAAATATCTTCTTACATAGGTATTATTCAGTTACCCACATCTGACAGTGTTAAGTCCTGTTTATTAAAATATTCTTTCTCAGAATGCTCTTTGCCTGATTTATCTAATGCACACAGGTCCTAACCCTTTTATCAATCTTCTTACAATGAACATTTCTTATATGTTGTCGCATGGTCTTTTCCCTGAGGGGAGGGGTTCTATTATGCTTTCATCCCCCCAAAACTTGCTGGCTTGAAGAAGCGATGTGACTAATTACAGACCAGTTGCTTCCATCCCCTTATTGACGAAAGTAATGGAAGGTTTAGTTGGGCATCAACTCACGGAATATCTTTCCACCTTTTCCCTTTTACACACCTCGCAATCAGGATTCAGACCATGTTACAGTACTGAAGCAGTTTCAACCACTGTTGTGGAAGTTTATGGACCAGAAAGCAAAAGTGACGGCGCAGAGAACGACATCCAAGAACGTCGTCGCACTGGTCTCCCTCTATGTCTTCTTTTTTGGTGTTGACACCAGCTTCATGGTTTACTCAAACACTTTGTTGATGGACCCTTCCCTCCTTTCCAAGATCAGAGTGTTTATCTCCTCTTGTTATGCCGTACTTAGTCCTTTTGTAATAATTAGTTTTAACAAGCGAATTTGTAGAAGATTGAGATATTCCCACAAAAAGGAGAGGTTAAAACATATTGGGCCCTGTTTACTAAGCCGCGTTATAGGCGCGTTAGCATTTTTAACAAGCGTTAACCATGCACGCGCTTACAATATCATTATAGGCACCTACACAGCATACGTGCTTTTTAATGTATTTATAAATGACCTAGAGATGGGAATAACTAGTGAGGTAATTAAATTCGCCGATGACACAAAATTATTCAGGGTCGTCAAGTCGCAGGAGGAATGTGAACGATTACAGGAGGACCTTGCGAGACTGGGAGATTGGGCGTGCAAGTGGCAGATGAAGTTCAATGTTGACAAGTGCAAAGTGATGCATGTGGGTAAGAGGAACCCGAATTATAGCTACGTCTTGCAAGGTTCCGCGTTAGGAGTTACGGATCAAGAAAGGGATCTGGGTGTCGTCGTCGATGATACGCTGAAACCTTCTGCTCAGTGTGCTGCTGCGGCTAGGAAAGCGAATAGAATGTTGGGTGTTATTAGGAAGGGTATGGAGTCCAGGTGTGCGGATGTTATAATGCCGTTGTATCGCTCCATGGTGCGACCGCACCTGGAGTATTGTGTTCAGTACTGGTCTCCGTATCTCAAAAAAGATATAGTAGAATTGGAAAAGGTACAGCGAAGGGCGACGAAAATGATAGTGGGGATGGGACGACTTTCCTATGAAGAGAGGCTGAGAAGGCTAGGGCTTTTTAGCTTGGAGAAGAGACGGCTGAGGGGAGATATGATAGAAGTGTATAAAATAATGAGTGGAATGGATCGGGTGGATGTGAAGCGACTGTTCACGCTATCCAAAAATACTAGGACTAGAGGGCATGAGTTGAAGCTACAGTGTGGTAAATTTAAAACGAATCGGAGAAAATTTTTCTTCACCCAACGTGTAATTAGACTCTGGAATTCGTTGCCGGAGAACGTGGTACGGGCGGTTAGCTTGACGGAGTTTAAAAAGGGGTTAGATAGATTCCTAAAGGACAAGTCCATAGACTGCTATTAAATGGACTTGGAAAAATTCCGCATTTTTAGGTATAACTTGTCTGGAATGTTTTTACGTTTGGGGAGCGTGCCAGGTGCCCTTGACCTGGATTGGCCACTGTCGGTGACAGGATGCTGGGCTAGATGGACCTTTGGTCTTTCCCAGTATGGCACTACTTATGTACTTATGTACTTGTAGGCGCGTTAAAAATGCTAACGCACCTTAGTCAACAGGGCCCATTGATAGTAACTGATGTTTCTTGGGAAATCCAATATGTAATGACTGACATATTAGAAAATGGTAAAAAAATAGTGAATTAAACTTGGCATACAGCAGATTTTGTTTTCTTTCAGGTTTGGGATGGACAATTTATTTTGCAAGTCTAGCTCTTGAATGTGCTACATAAAGTTACAATCCTCATTAAGATCTGGAAATACCCTACTTACCAATTTAATGCCTTGCGTGGGAAGAAGAGGACCTTGGATGGCAGGGGATGGAGTCCCCCGCCGGCAAGGGACGGCAACAGCGGGAGGGGGTTCAAGAGGGTAGTCGGCAGGGGGGTCCATGGCCAAATCTAGGGGGGCCCAGGCCCCCGTGGCTCCACATAGCTACGCCACTGGTTGACATCACAGCGCTTAAAATTACACAACACTACATCCATTTGTTATTTTTTTGTTAGATTTGTACCCCACACTTTCCCACTCATGGCAAGCTCAATGCGGCTTACAGGTACTTATTTGTACCTGGGGCAATGGAGGGTTAGGTGACTTGCCCTGTGTCACAAGGAGCTGCCTGTGCCTGAAGTGGGAATCAAACTCAGTTCCCCAGGACCAAAGTCCACCACCCTAACCACTAGGCCACTCCTCCACTCCATCAAGGCAGGGGCATAGCTAAACCTCACGGTGGGATGGAGCAGAACCCAAGATGCGGGGGGGCACATTTTGGTCTGCCACCACACCGCCGCCCTGCCACTCCTCAAATACCTTGGCTGGAGAGGTTCCCCAACCCCCGCCAGCTGAAGCCTTCTCCAGCACCAGTATCCAGCATCACTGCATTGTCTGCCCTGCTCTCTCTTCCCCTCACGTCCTGATCGCTCCTTTTAGTGAAACTCAGAATGTTGTGTTTCAGAAAACGCCTGAGTCAGGGGTCCATGTTTTTCGATGCGAGCAAAAACAATGGGTTCACAAACCTTAGCCTCTCTTATAATCTGTCTAACAAAATACTGCTACGCCTTTCAAAAAAGAATTGAGACAGAAAATCCTCACAAATTCACTCCTTCGTGGTCTGCCAAAACAAAGCATACATTGAAAAACAAGGACCCCTGACGAGGCACTGGCTGAAACACAGACGTGATGGGTCAACAATAAAGTTTATAACCAGAGTGTGGTTACAGTGACATCTTTATCACCACGGTAATGTCCACTTTTGGCTGACTATATCAACCTGCCCATCCATACATTTTCTATGTGAATTATAATAATGCCGGTCAATTGATCATCATTATACATGAAACAAGGAAAGCAAATCTGCCCCAGGGACATAACAGATGTTTCACAGATATAGATTATTTATGTAGACTCTCAGGAATTTCAGTAAAGTGTAATTAATGAAATAAAACTTCAGCACGTACCATGACACAAACCTGAGCTCTCCAGGGAAAACTCCCTGAAGTATAAATATAGTTCTAAGTTTGTGTATTACTAACAGAGAATCTAAAGTGCCTGACGGTTCATTTTATGGAGCTGATGATCCTATTTCAGGTAAGGCTGGACCCTCTCACTTCTCTCTTCTAGGGTCTTCTCAGAGGGGCAGTGGGAGTGGAATCCTTTGTGGGGGAGGACATTGGACATTAATGGTCACTCAGCTCAGCCTCTAGTACTGATCTGACTGATATGGGACTTGTTGCTCCTGAGACTTTTGTGTGGGTTGTTGATGTCTCAAAATTGAAAGGTCAAATATTGGCTTTCTGCTGCCAGAAGTGGCTTCAAATGGTGTTAGAGATTGTCATGAGCTTTATGGGATGTTGGGTTGTCATTTTATTTTTTCATGAATAAGAATTTGGAATTTTCTCTAAGTGGAACAATGGTATGTCAGAAATACAGATGCAGCCACCTCTGGAGTGGAGATTTTAGAAGCAGTTCTCTAGTATTTAAAATTGCAGGAAAGTTTCTAAAAGACAGACGATACAGGGAACAATTGAAATGTTACCTAGCAGAGGCGGAGGGGATGAAAACCTATGATAACAGTTTCAGGGAGTGCTTTAAAACAGTATTGGAATTAATTGTTTATTTATTTAAAATACTTATACCCCCTGTCGGAAAGCAAGTTACTGTTCTTTTTAATCTGCACTGTTATCTTGAATTTATTTCATGATATCCAGCAACTGTTTATAAGCAGTGCCTTAGGAACTCATATGCTGGAGCTAGAAAAGTTATTCTAAAGTTCATGGAGATGGTAAATTGCTCAGGGGCCCTTTTACAAAGGTGCCTAGAGCCCTACACGCATCCAGCATGGCCAAATCAGCATTACCGCCCAGCTACTGATGTCTCACCACCATCTAAAACTAAACAAGACCAAGACTGAGCTTCTTATCTTTCCCCCTAAACCAACCTCTCCTCTTTCCCCATTCTCTGTTTCTGTGGATAACACTCTCATCAGCTTGTAACCTTGGGGTCATCTTCGACCTCTCTCTCCTTCTCTGCACATATTTAGCAGACTGCTAAAACCTGTCGTTTCTTTCTCTATAATATCACCAAAATTCGACCTTTCCTTTCTGAGCACACTACCAGAACCCTCATCCACACTCTTATCACCTCTCGCTTAGACTATTGCAACTTGCTTCTCACAGGTCTCCCACTTAGCCAGCTCTCTCCTCTTCAATCTGTTCAAAATTCTGCTGCATGACAAATATTCCACTAAAGGAGTGGCCTAGTGGTTAGGGTGGTGGACTCTGGTCCTGAGGAACTGAGTTCAATTCCCACTTCAGGAAAGGCAGCTCCTTGTGACTCTGGGCAAGTCACTTAACCCTCCATTGCCCCAGGTACAAATAAGTACCTGTGTATAATATGTAAGCCACATTGAGCCTGCCATGAGTGGGAAAGCACGGGGTACAAATGTAACAAAAAAAAAAATAGTGTTGCTATACTCATAAATTAACCTTCTCCTCAAGCCACTTCTTTGGCTCCTTATTGGTTTCTGCATACAGTTCAAACTCCTCTTATTGACTAACAAGTGCATTCACTCTGCAGCTCCTCAGTACCTCTCCACTCTAATCTCTGCCTACACTCCTGCCTGGGAACTCCATTCACTGGATAAATCTCTTATCTGCAACCTGCTCCTTCACCACCAGCTCAAGACTCTGTTCCTTTTACCTTGCTGCACCATATGCCTGGAACAGACTCCCTGAGCCAGTATGTCAAGCTCCATCTCTGGCTGTCTTCAAATCTAGGCTAAAGACCCACCATTTTGATGCTGCTTTTAACTCCTAACCCTTAATCATTTGTTTAGTACCTGTATTTTATCATTTCCACCTTAGTTATTCCCTTATCTCTTATTTGTCCTGTTTGTCTGTCCTAATTAGATTGTAAGCTCTGTGGAGCAGGGACTGTCTCTTCATGTTCAAGTGTACAGTGCTGCGTACGTCTTTTAGCGCTATAGAAATGCTAAGTAGTAGGAATCGTAGTAGTACTGCATGAACTGGGTGGTAATTCTGAATTTGGCAAGCGTCAAAAACACACTGTAGAAAATATTTTCTATTTTCTACCGCATGACACTGCACGCCTACTGGCTGGGTAGCGTATGAGACCTTACCGCTAAGTCAATAAGTGATGGTAAAGTCTCAGGCTGAAAATGGATGTACGTTGGTTTTTATTTTGCTGCAGATCCATTTTCCGGCCCCTTAAAAAAAGCACTTTTTCCAGGACGCAGCAAAAACTGGCCCTGCGCACACCCAAAAGACGTGCTTGCACTGCCGCAGGCCACTTTTGCCGCAACTCAGTAAAAGGGACCCTCAGTGTGCCAAGCTGGGGGAGCAGAGAGAGAACTGAGCATGTCACTGGCACAGTTACTGGTACATTTCAGACATTATCCATTTACTGATCTCTCTGATAATATCTTTGCTCGGCTGTTCTGCTTCTACGCAAAGACTTTCAAAGACGGTGAAATATTATTGTTGAGCAGTTGCACATAGGGCTGATTAAAACAATCTCAGAAGAACGTTCTATGTAACTGGTCATATGAAAATATAAAACACAGATTCTCCAGAGATCTTTATATCTATATTTCTCCCTCTGTATATTTCCCCCTTTTAACCCACAAGCCCCGGTGACCCCTCTAACCTTACCTGCCTCTTCCTCATGTGCTCAACAGAGGTTTCTGCAGTCCTGGCAGCCACCTGCCCTCCCTGCTCAATGGGGACAGTCACCTCCACTGTGCATATGGACCACGCTGACAACACCAGACTGGGAAAGGATGGGTTTAGGGATGTCCACTACCTCCATGGATAAAGTAGTGTGATAATCATCTTAGTCAACTTCAAAGGATAATAAATAAAACTGAAACAGAAAATGGAAGTTAAGGTGATATTAAATTTGCAGACGAAACAAAGCTATTCAAAGTGGTTAAAACACATGACGTGCTTTACTTGCGGCCCGGACATTTCCTGCTGTAGCTTGGTAAAAGGGGGCCTAATTTGCAGGAGACACAAAGCTAATCAAAGTTGTTAAAACGCAAGAAGGTTGTTTAAATTGCAGGAAGACCTTAGGAAATTGGAGGACGGAGCATCCAAATGGCAAATGAGATTTCATGTGAATAAATTCAAAGTGATGCACATTGGGAAGGATAATCCAAATCATAGTTACCTGCTGCTAGGGTCCCACCTTAGGCATCAGCACTCAAGAACAAACTCTAGATGTCAATGTAGACAAGACGCCAAAATCTTCTTTCCAGTGTGTGGCGGCAGCCAAAACAGCAAACAGGATGCTAGGAATTATTAGAAAAGGGATAGAAAATAAGACAAAGTTTATTACAATGCCTCTGTATCGCTCCATGGTGCGATCACACATTGAATATTCTGTGCAATTCTGGTTGCCATATCTAAAAAAAGATAAAGCAGATGTAGAAAAGTTCAAAGAAAAGTGACCAAAATTAAGCGCTGGAATTCATTGCCAGAGAATGTGGTGAAAGCAGTTAGCTCAGCGGGGTTTAATAAAGATTTGGAAAACTTCCTAAAGGTCCATAAGGGAATGGGATTGGATATACCACTTTTCTGTGCCTTTTGCAACTACATTCAAGTCATTATTAAGATCAACTTGGGAATAATCCACTGCTTATTTCTGGAATAAGCAGCATAAAATGTACTGTATTGTTTTGGGATCTTGCCAGGTACTTGTGACCTGGACTGGCCACTGTTGGAAACAGGGTACTGGGCTTGATGGACCTTCGGTCTGTCCCAGTATGGCAACACTGAGGGGTCCTTTTACTAAGGTGCGCTGAAAAATACCTACGGTAGTGTAGGTGCGTGTTGTGGTCGCACGCAGAATCATTTTTCAGCGCACCTGCAAAAAAATGCCTTTTTAAAATTTTTGCAGAAAAATAATTTTTGGTTTTTAAAAGAGAGAGAATGTAATCAGATGTATTATTTCTAACTAAAATCTGGACAATAAGTATGTTCTCAATGAAATGAATTGACTATACACCGTATTTGGTCTTGAAGAAGCCAACCAGATGATCAATGTGGAATAATGAATTAGATGAGTAATATCTGGGGATAATCACGTTAATACCATGTTTCCTTTTTTCCGTTTAATTGATCTCCTTGTCTTATTTCACTCTCCCTATTTTTCTTCACTTTGTGGTCTAAGAAAGAGAAAGATTGTATATAATCCATATATCTAGTTGGGATTGTTTTCTTCTTATATTGTATTAATGTGCAGTCATCTCTGTATTACTGTTTGCAAGTGACCCTTGTAAAATGAAAAATTATAAATAAATGATTTAAAATTTTTGCAGAAAATGGACAAGCGGCAAAATGAAAATTGCTGCGCATCCAATTTGGCCTGAGAACTTACCACCAGTCATTGACCTAGCGGTAAAGTCTCACATGGTAACTGGTCAGTAGTGACCTTTGCGCATCAAATGCCACTTGGCGTGCATCCGATAAGCGTGTCCAAAAATAAAAATGATTTTTCGCAGGCGTGTATCGAATGTGCACCAAAACTGAAATTGCCGCAAGAGTAACTCACAACTACTTCTGCTTTGGCAATGATATCTATCTACAAATAATGAGCACTGCGATGGGCACCAGGACAGCACCCCAATATGCCAACCTTTTTATGGCTGAGCTGGAAGAGACATTTCTGAATACAAACCAGACCAAACCTCTAAAATACTACTGGTACATCAATGACATTTTTATGATTTGGACGGAGGGTGAATAAACTCTGAAACAATTTTATTCTGCCTTCAATACATACCATCCTACAGTCAGATTCAAAATGGACTACTCCCCAGAAAAAGTCAATTTTTTGGACACCACGGTCTCAATCAGTGATGGCTGTATACAAACACTATATACAAGAAACCCACAGACAGATGCAGCTACCTCCACAACTCCAGCTTCCATCCTTCACATACAAAAAGATCCATCATTTACAGCCAAGCAACAAGATACCACCGTATCTGCTCTGACCCAGGGGACAGAGACAGACACCTTAAAAGCCTGACTGCATCCTTCAAACAGAAAGGCTACAACCCCAAAATAATCTCCAAGAATATTGCCTCCTCCCTCAAAACACCCAGGGAGAATCTGCTACAGTACAAGGAGAAAAAAGCCACAGACAGAATCCCCCTTGTAGTGACATACAATCCAGAGCTGGAAAAACTGAGGAAAATCATAAGAGATCTACAACCTATACTCCAGGAGGATGAATTACGGAAAGAGATATTCCCATCCCCACCAGTACTGGCCTTCCGACAGCCACCCAACTTAAAACACAAGCTAATCAGAAGTAAACTTCCATCACAGACTGAAAAGGAACAGAAGGGCACACTTCCCTGTAATTTATCCAGTTACAAACTATGCCAAAACATTTCACAAGACCCCACAGTCATCCACAAAGGAAAGATATTCAACATAAAGGAATCTTTCACTTGCTTATCTTCCAATGTGGTATATATCATTCAGTGTAAAAAATGTAACGAAGGATGCTATATTGGAGAAACAGGCCAGATGCTTAAGACAAGATTTAATCTACATAGACATCACATGAAGAAAGCCAGTGCCAGTCAGGTTCCCACCCCTGTTGGTCAGCACTTTACAGGACCAGAACACTGTACCAGCGATTTCATAGTAAGACTACTGAAAGGTAACTTTAAAACAATACAGGAACATAAGACCTTTGAAGTCAGAATGATTGAATATTTTGACACCCAACAGACAGGACTTAACAAGGATCTGGGTTTTCTAGCCCATTATAAACCATAAAGTTGTATTTCTCTGTTTATCACCCTCCCCTCACCTACCCACACCCATCCTGTTAGACTATCAATTGAATGCTTTGATGTCCCCATGCATACCTCCTACCCACCCTGTTAGACTGTCAATGAAAGGATTGGATGCTTCTCTTATATATACTGTCAGCTGCCACATTTGCTTATTTCCGATCTGACGAAGAAGGGCAACCTTCGAAAGCTAATCAAGAAATGTATTAAGTTATGTCCAATAAAAAAGGTATCATCTTATTTTCATTTCCATGTTTTATTTTGTTTGATTTCTAAAGAATTGAAGTAAATTGGTCAGGCAAGATTTCCCCACACTAAAGCCATGCTGACTTGGTCTCAGTAATCCATGTCCTTGGATGTGTCCTGTAATTTTGTTTTTAATAATAGCCTCTACCATTTTCCCCGGCACCGACGTCAGACTCACCGGTCTATAATTTCCCGGATCTCCCCTGGAACCTTTTTTAAAAATCGGCATTGCATTGGCCACCCTCCAATCTTCCGGTACCATACCCGATTATAAGGATAAATTGCATATCACTAACAGTAGCTCCGCAAGCTCATTTTTCAATTCTATCAGTACTCTAGGATGTATACCATCCGGTCCAGGAGATTTGCTACTCTTCAGTTTGCTGAACTGCCCCATTACGTCCTCCAGGTTTACCATGAATTCAGTAAGTTTATCAGACTCGTCCACTTGAAATACCATTTCCCACACCGGTATCGCACCCAAATCTTCCTCGGTAAAGACCTAAGCAAAGAATTCATTCAATCTCTCCGCTATGTTATCCTTGATCGCCCCTTTTACCCCTCGGTCGTCCAGCGGCCCTACCGATTCTTTTGCCGGCTTCCTGCTTTTAATATACTGAAAAAAAAAATTTTACTATGTTTTTTTGCCTCTAATGCTATCTATTTTTCATAATCCCTCTTGGCCTTCTTTATCTGCGCCTTGCATTTGCTTTGACACTCCTTATGTTGCTTCTTGTTATTTTCAGACGGTTCCTTCTTCCATTTTCTGAAGGTGTTTCTTTTAGCACTAATAGTTCCTTCACCTCACTTTTCAACCACGCCGGCTGTATTTTGGACTTCCGTCTTTCTTTTGTAATTCTCGGAATATGTTTGGCCTGGGTCTCTAGGATGGTATTTTTGAACAGCATCCATGCCTGTTGTACAGTTTTTACCCTCTCAGTTGCCCCTCTAAGTTTTATTTTTACCATTCTCATTCTATCATAGTCTCCTTTTTTAAAGTTAAACGCTAACGTATTTGACTTCCTGTGTATAGTTACTTCAAGGTTGATATCAAAACTGATCATATTATGATTTTTTGTCTATTATGATTTTTTGTCTATTAGATTGTAAGCTCTTTGAGCAGGGACTGTCTTTCTTCTATGTTTGTGCAGCGCTGCGTACGCCTTGTAGCGCTATAGAAGTGATAAATAGTAGGTTAGTAGTCTCTTGTAACCAGAGCTAATGTTGTGATGTCATAATGCCTCAGGCCACCAATAAGAGCCAACCTCATCAGTGATGTCACAATGGCTTGATTGTCCTATACTTGGCTCACTTTTATTACATAGCTCTTTGAGCAGGGACTGTCTTTCTTCTATGTTTGTGCAGCGCTGCGTATGCCTTGTAGCGCTATAGAAATGCTAAATAGTAGTAGTAGTAGTAGCACTGTTATCAAGCGGCCCCAGTACCATAACGTCCCTCACTAGATCATGCGCTCCACTAAGGACCAAGACTAGAATTTTTCCTTCTCTCGTCGGCTCCTG
Organism: Microcaecilia unicolor; assembly: GCF_901765095.1. Lineage (NCBI taxonomy): Eukaryota > Metazoa > Chordata > Amphibia > Gymnophiona > Siphonopidae > Microcaecilia > Microcaecilia unicolor. The sequence goes on from NC_044042.1 coordinate 9,086,463, forward strand.
CACCAGCTGCTCCATAAAGCTGCCCTTGATTTCATCAAGGAATTGTACCTCTCTAGCGGGTCCCGATGTTACATATGCCCAGTCTATATTTGGGTAATTGAAGTCACCAATTATTATCGCATTGCCCATTTTTGTTTGCGTCTCTGATTTCTTTTATCCTACCTGCTCATCCTGGCGAGGCGGACAGTAGTACACTCCTATCACCGTCCTTTTCCCTTTTATACATGGAATTTCAACCCACAATGATTCAAAGGTGTGATTTGTGTCCTGCTGAATTTGTAATCTATCTGAGTCAAGGCTCTCGTTAATATACAATGCTACCCCTCCACCAGTCCGGTCCACCCTATCACTACGATATACTTTGTACCCCGGTATGACAGTGTCCCACTGGTTATCCTTCTTCCACCAGGTCTCAGTAATGCCTATTATATCCAATTTTTCATTTAGTGCAATATATTCCAACTCTCCCATCTTATTTCTCAGACTCCTAGCATTTGCATATAGACATTTCAGAGTATGTTTGTTGTTCCTATTTGCATGATACTTAGTGCTTGACACTATTGATTTGCCATCTTTTGTCTAATCTTTAGTTGTATTTAAGGGCACCTGGCCTACCACGGTTCCTTGAGTAACCTCACTATCCAGAAACCCTATCTTCCCTGTTTGTGAGGTATCCTTGCAAGATATCTTATCCCGAACCGTGTGCTGTTGTGCGACTGTCGGCCTTTCCCCCATATCTAGTTTAAAAGCTGCCCTGTCTCTTTTTTGAATGCTGATGCCAGCAGCCTGGTCCCACCCTGGTTAAGATGGAGCCCATCGTTTCGGAATAGGCTCCCCCTTCCCCAGAATGTTGCCCAGTTCCTAACAAATCTAAAACCCTCCTTCCTGCACCATTGTCTCATCCACACATTGAGACTCCAGAGCTTTGCCTGCCTCTTGGGGCCTGCGTGTAGAATGGGTAGCATTTCAGAGAATGCCACCCTAGAGGATCTGGATTTGAGCTTTCTTCCTAAAAGCCTAAATTTGGCTTCCAGAACCTGTCTCCCACATTTTCCTACGTCATTGGTACCTACGTGCACCAAGACAGCTGGCTCCTCCCCAGCACTATCTAAAATCCTGTCCAGGTGCTGCGTGAGGTCCGCCACCTTCGCACCAGGTGGGCAAGTCACCAGGCGATCCTCCTGTCCACCAGCCACCCAGCTATCTACATTCCTAATGATTGAATCGCCAAGTATGACAGCTGTTCTATCCTTTTCCTCCCGGTCAGCCATCGAAGATATATCCTCGGCGCGAGAGGATAGTACATCTTCTGGTGGGTAGGTCCTGGCTACCACCAGATGCCCTTAAATGGGTCTACATCAATCAGTTGAGACTGTGTCATCCCAGTCATTTTGCCTCAGATGCGTGCATTGCTGATATGAACTGAACTAACCCAATGACAGTATAGTCTGTTCTCTTTTTGTTTTTCAGATGCAGAAACGAACGCTGAAGACTTTGTTCCTGATTTCTTTGCTGATCAGATCTGTGGCCAAGATGATTGAACCTGGTCCCATGTCTGGAGTTGTCCTACAAGATACACCAGACTTCCTGATTACCCAATCTCAGATTGTTACACAGAAAAGTTTTGTTTCTTTTCACCCAGTGAATGCTCTTCTGAAGAACTTTAATCAGAGTATTCTTCATAGGTCCCCTTCTACCCGAACCTGGTTGTCCAACTACATGCATTATGCCACTGCTCAGGTTAAGAACATTTTGAGTCAGTTGGAGAAGGTGATGGTTCAAACCTTACAACCCCCAAATTCTAGATCTAAGCATTTTATAAGTCTTGCTGTTCGTGGTATTATTTTTTTCTGTCCTTGGGTCACTTTTATACAACCTGTGAGAGACCTTATTAAGGATTTATTTAGGGAATTGTATACTAGTGTCAGTAATCTTATGCAAGGTCATATACCTACTTGTTCGGTTCCCTTTGAAATCATCTGTGATGCTTTTGCTATAATTACCCGTCTGCCAATTGAACCCTTTCAGATTCAGATTGCTTTTCATTTAGGTATTGCCATTCTATTATTTTTGAATCTAGAGCGTATGGAAATTGCCTTTGTCCTGAATTTGTCTTTTATTTTGCCTCAGAATGTGTACCAGCTGAAACAAGTTATAAACATAGGTGCTTGGCATGACAATTTGAACCTTAATGTTGAGACTCCCGAGTATGTTGCTTACCAACAGGATGATCCTCAACATTATCTGGTCCCTTTGTCAAAAAAAAGCGAGGATATTCATTGGTTATGCCCTGGAAAACCCTTTTTGAAAGATATCACTGAAGCTCTCAGTGGGTTGTCCGCCGACATTGTTGAAGAGAAATGTAAGCTTACCATGACTAAGTATGATGATTTTTCAGATACTACTGTGGCCGTTGTCAGTACTACGTGGTTAATTAGTACACCCCCGTACTGAACTCGCTGTCACTTTCCATAAACATCATGTTATTAATCGTTTCTCTCTCCCTCACAACGTCTGTTTGGTAGCTATTTCAAAGAATTCAGTTGTTAATGTGGGTGGAGTTTCTCTGTTTTATCTTGACACAGATCCAGTTGTTACTGACACTGAAGTTCTGGATGTGTTTCGTGGACATTCTATTGACTTTGCTGAGGACATTACGCCATTTTTACAGTTTAAAGACTCTCACACAATTGAACTGGCTGTTAACCAAGATGCACTTCAAGTTGCCGACTACAAAGAGCATTCCTCGTCTGATGTTTCAGTTAGCAACTTTAACATCCTTGTTGTCGTCCTACTTTTCCCCATCTTGTGAACTATCAGATTCCTGGTGTGGGAAGTTCTCAGTCTGCGCCACATCATTTGCAAGAGTTCCACTCCTGTGACCATGAGATTGCAAGATTTTGTGGAGACCAACCATGAGTATTTCTCCACTTAGCTCTCATTTGTTTTCAGTAACACATTATGTATTCATTTGTGCTGATGCTTTTGCCATGCATTACGTAATATTATATGATTTGATTTTGATTATAGTTTCATGTGTTGAGACATTTTACTAATACCACATTATTTGTTTTAGTAGTCAGTTATTTGCTGTATTAGCATTATTGAACTGTTATATGAATGATTCAGTATTTGCTTTTAGTTTTCATTTTTCAAGTGTGTTATGAGTTTGCTGATATTTACATTTTTAAGCATATCTATTGTCTTGACCACGAGTCCTGGTTCTAACTTGTCTAGTTGCTTTGTTAGTTAGGTTGGAGAAGGCATTTACTCCTTTGTAGTAATTTCCATCTCCAAGGGGGGGAGCTGTAGGGGTATCTTTCTGCTATCTCACCGTTTCTGGTCTGGGGCCTATACAAGTCTGAACCATTCTTTTATAAGCAAAATGGATTCTACAGCCTGTGCCCTGAATAGATCTATAACGATCAGAAACCAGCTTTTCACAATGGAAAATTACTGCTGGGCATACCATGATGACTTCAACCAAAGACATGTTGTTTTACTGCAAACTAGCCTCCAGGTATCTCCTGGGAAGAGTGGTGGATCGAACTCCACAGGAACAGATGGCTCCAGGAGTAAATGAGAATTAAGAGGGAGGGTTGCTGCAGTCTGAAAACAGTTTCTCTGCTAACGACAAGGCCTGTCTTCATGACCATGAATTCTTCTGGACAAAATGACATTGTTTGGGATTGGTCCATAGGTATCATCTAACCCAGAAAGATACCAATGTTGGACTGAAGAGGAAAAAGACAAGGGGGAAGACCTGAAGACTTGTTGGTGGATAGGTGGCTCTGAAAGGAGCGAGAGACTGATTTTCTAAAAACACCAGTGAACTGCATAGCTTGTAACAATCTGGCAAGGTTAACTCAGCTACAATACCAGGCCTCACCCAAAAGACGGTGCTATCCAGATCCAGAATACAGACCTTGGACTTTATTCCTGGAATGGAAGAGACTTGCAGAGGATTCTGCTAGTGTCTCAAGGAGAAATCTGATTGTGCATCACTGGAAGTCTGCCATACAGACGGCTAGGTGAGAGAATAGAATTTATTACCTACAGTCTGGATAGTTATTACACGGTTTTATGTGTGACAGACTAGTTTTTCAGCACTGGTGGTCCTAGTAACATAGTAAATGATGGCAGATAAAGACCTGAACCATCCATCCGGTCTGCCCAACAAGGTGAACTCATTCTGCATGGTAACGTAAACCCAAGTTTGATTGTCCCTGACTTTCTCAGGGCACAGATCATAAAAGTCTGCCCAGCACTGTTCCTGTACTAAAAGTTCTGAAGCTAACATCGAAGCCCCTTAAAATTTACTCTCTACTCCATCCATATCTATTCATCCACGATCAGGGAGCAGACAGTAGAAGTCCACTCAGCACTGGTTTTGCTCTCCAATTACCACATTGCCACCCAATCTCCACTAAGATTCCATAGATCCATTCCTTCTAAACAGGATTCCTTTGTGTTTATCCCACACACGTTTGAATTCCATTACCGTTTTCATCTCCACCACCTCCCGTGGGAGGGCATTCCACATATCGACCACCTTAGGTTATCAGTATTGTGATTAGTTGCATTACCACTTATCCAGATAGTTTACTTGGCTAATCGTATTGTGCTGTTTTGGGATCTTGTCAGGTACTTGTAACCTCAATTGGCCACTGTTGGAAACAGGATGCTGGGCTTGATGAACCTTTGGAGGGGTATAATTGAACGAAAACGCCTATCTCCATGGGCGTTTATCTCCGAGAACGGGTCCGTGAAGGGGCGGACCGAACCATATTTTCGAAAAAAATAGACGCCCATGTTTTATTCAACAATGTGTGAGCTGGGCGTTTTTGTTTTTCAGCGATAATGGAAAATGAAAGCGCCCAGCTCAAAAACGAATAAATCCAAGACATTTATTCGTGGGAGGGGCCAGGATTCGTAGTGTACTGGTCCCCCTCACATGCCAGGACATCAACCGGGCACCCTAGGGGGCACTTTTACAAAACCAACAAAACAGGTAAAAGAGCTCCCAGGTGCATAGCACCCTTCCCTTGTGTGTTGAGCCCCCCAAATCCCCCTCAAAATCCACTGCCCACAAGTCTACACCATTACTATAGCCCTAAGGGGTGAAGGGGGGCACCTACGTGTGGGTACAGTGGGTTTGGGGGGGTTGGACGACTAATAAGCATTAAGCAGCACAATTGTAACAGGTAGGGGGGATGGGCCTGGGTCCACCTGCCTGAAGTCCACTGCACCCCATAACAACTCCTCCAGTGACCTGCATACTGCTGCCAGGGAGCTGGGTATGACATTTGAGGGTGAAAATAAAAATTTGTGAAACATCATTTTTTTGTGGTGGGAGGGGGTTAGTGACCACTGGGGGAGTCAGGGGAGGTCATCCCCGATTCCCTCCAGTGGTCATCTGGTCATTTAGGGCACTTTTTGGGGCCTTATTCGTGAAAAAACAGGGTCCAGGAAAAGTGTCCTAAATTCTAGCTAAAAACGCATACTTTTTTTCCCATTATCAGTGAAATGCGCCCATCTTTGTTCGGCAGATAACCACGCCCCAGTTCCGCCTTCGCCACACCTCTGACACGCCCCCATAAACTTTGTCTGCATCCACGACGGAGTGCAGTTGAAAACGTCCAAAAATCGGCTTTCGATTATACCGCTTTATTCGTTTTTGTGAGATAAACGTCCATCTCCCGATTTAGGTCGGAACTTGGGCGTTTTTCTCGTTCGATTATAAGCAGGTTGGTCTGTCCCAATATGGCAATACTTATATACTTACATAAACAATTCACATCTACCTGTTTCAGTCCATTCAGGATTTTATAAACCTCTATAATATCTCCCCTCAGCCATTTCTTCTCCAAGCTGAAGGGTACTAACCCCTTTAGGCTTTCCTCATGGGGAAGTTGTCCCATCCATCATCCTTCTCTGTACTTTTTCTAGTTCCACTATATCTTTTTTGAGATGCGATGACCAGAACTGCACACAGTATTTGAGGCACAGTCCCACCATGGAACGATACAAAGGGATTATAACATCTTCAATTTTGTTATCCATTCCTTTCCTAATAATACCTACATTCTATTTGCTTTCTTAGCCACCGCTGCACTGAGCAGAGGGTTTCAGCAACGATGAAACCTAGATCCCTTTCCTGGTCGGTGACTCATAATGTGGAACCTTGCATCACGTATCTATAGTTCGAGTTCCTCTTTTCCACATGCATCACTTTGCAATTGCTCACATGAAACATCATCTGCCATTTGGATGCCCAGTCTCCCAATCTCGTAATATCCATGCATTAGCCCATTAGCGTGCAGTAATGTAGCCGCATTAACTGGTTGGCGCAGGACTGACACCTCTCCACCACACCCCACACCCCCGATACAACCCCTCAACAAATATTTGTTAGCGTGCGGATAGTGCATGCAGATTTGGAAGTTACTGCAGGACGCCTGAGTGCTTCCTGCAATACTCCATATTACGTTGCATTAGGCACACATTAGCACCTAACATACCTTAGTAAAAGGACCTCATAATTTACTAATTATCCTTTCTTATGAAAAGCTGGGAATATAAACTTGCTTCAATAGCTCAATTTTCTATGTTCTTTTTCTCTTTTGAAGGTATTTCTACATTCTAACGAACCGCTGTTACCCCTCAGTATCGGAGCTCAGCAGACCATGGATTTTAGCTCCACCATCATGATCATCTTGTTCCTCTTACAGGCCAGCATCGGTGCTCCAACTAACATCTTCATCCTGATGGCTTATGCCCATATCAACTACACAGAAAAGAATCTCAAACCCGTAGACACAGTTCTTTGTCACCTGGTCTTTGCCAACACGCTTGGACTCGTAACAAGGGGACTACCACAGATAATGAGTGATTTGGGGTTAAATAATATTCAGAATGATGCCAGCTGTAAATTGTTGTTTTATACCTATAGGACTTGCCGAGATGTTTCTATAGGTGTAACGAGTTTCCTCAGTGTACATCAGGCCATCACTCTCGCTCCTTCTACAACTCAATGGCTATTTCTTAAATCAAGAACAAAGAAATATCTTATCCCTTCCATTATAGGTTTTTGGCTGTTTAACATGTTAATGTGTGCAAGTATTCCCACTATTATGTATGCTCAAAGAAATGGTACCATTTCAGGACCTCACTATAACCTGGGGTTCTGCTATTCAAAAATAACCGTTCCTTCTCTTGGCTTATTTTTGAACATTATCATGAATGGTCATGATGTTTTCTTTGTGAGTCTCATGCTCAGTAGCAGTGTTTATATCTTGTATGTTCTGAAGAGACACGGAGACCAGGTGCGGTACATCCACAACATGAGACAGAACTCAAAAATGATGGCTGAGAGAACGGCAGCCAAGAACGTCATCACACTGGTTTCCCTCTATGTCTTGTCTTTCGGAGTCGACACTGGCTTCATGCTTTACTCAGACACTCTGTTGACTGTCCCTCCCCTCCTGTCCCAGATCAAAGATTTCATCTCCTCCTGCTATGCTTTACTTAGTCCTTTTGTAATAATTAGTTTTAACAAGAAAATTTACAGAAGATTGAGATGTTCCCACAATGAGGAGGGGATAAAACATATTAATACTAACTGATGTTGCTTGGAAAATCCAAAATGTATTTATTTATTTATTATATTTATTACATTTGTATCCCGCACTTTCCCACTCAAAGCAGGTTCAATGCGGCTTACATAGTAATAGGAATACAGAATATTGTTAGAGAGGGTAAAAGTTAAGTATACCAGAATAATAGAAGAGATGAGTAGGTAGGGATAGGCAATGGAGGGGAGAAAAGTGGGAGATATAGTCCAGATCAATGTCGTTAACATATGTGTGATAGGTAGATGGGTTCATAAGATTAATCTGGGTCATGTGGATAGGCTTGCTTGAATAAATGGGTTTTTAGTGCTTTCCGAAAGGGTAATGACTAACATATTAGAAAATGGTCAAGCAAACTGAAATAAACCTTATAAATGAAAGATTTTGCTTTTTGTTTTTGAGTTGGGCATGGACACACATACACATTTTTGTCCTTCTCTTGAGTGTGCTACAAAAAAGTGCCCATGTAAACACAATGGGTATTTTAATTAATACCTGCCACTCTAAGTAACTCTCTGTTTTTTATTGATGGACAATCATAGAGAGAATGTATTTGTTCTCTACGGGAGAGAGTGTGTTTGTGTGCGTGTGTGTGTGTGTGTTTGTTTCTCATAGAAAGGCAGAGATTGCGTAGTTGATTTCCTCACAGGAAAAGACAGAATATGTGTGTTTTTACATAAGTAAATAAGTATTGCCATACTGGGAGAAACCAAAGGTCCGCTACGGCTTTGTCTTTCCTGATTGCCCCTTTTACCCCTCAGTCATCCAATGGTCCAACCAATTCTTTTGCTGGCTTTCTGCTTTTAATATACCTAAAAAATCTTTTTACTACGGGTTTTGCCTACATCGCAAACCTTTTTTTCAAAGTCCTTCTTTGCCTTCTTTATCAGCACTTTGCATTTGACTTTACACTCCTTATAAGCTTATTCAGGCCTCTCAAGACTTGTGACCTGTAAAGACTTAATATCCTGACGCATAACCTTGGTACACCTGAAGACTCTATTTTCTGAAGTTCCTTTATTGAATAAACACACAAGATTTACTCACAGTCAGATGTGGTTCAGAAGTGTTGCCCCAGGGCACAGAGACTCCGTGGTTCTGAGAGAGAAGCAGCTCAGGGATGGGTTGCTGGAGAGTGCAATATCTCATTAGCAAGATATATTCAAGGTAAGAAACCAAGTTCATTTCAGGGAATATAGCAGGAAAGGTACTGTCTAAACAAGATGGAGGATGCCTCATGGAGAGAGCTAGAGACAGAAAAGGGCTCACACAGGCCCAAAGAGCAGGGTAAGACAGACCAATGGGAGAAGAGCCTGCCAAGAAAGCCAAGCTCGGCTGAGAGAGACAGAGAGATCTAGGCAACAGCACTAACCAATAGTAACAGTTTTATACAGACAGGCAAGTGAAGCTGCATTACCTGTGAACTACATTACCCACAATGCAATGCTCATGTAACTTTGCAGTGAGAATAACAGTAAAGGTATCAAACACATCTGAGGGTCACATAATACACTAGGGCAGTGATGGCGAACCTTTCAGACACTGAGTGCCCAAACAGCAACGCAAAATCTAATTATTTATCGCAAAGTGCCAACAGGGCAATTTAACCTGAATAACAGAACTTTAAAAGCATTTGGCATGCTTTTGAATAATTAATGTGATTTTTGTTGTTGCATACATGCTGATAACTCCCTTCCTCTCCATCCATGTGCATCTCCTTCCTGTCTTCCCTTCCCTTCCCTCCCCTCCATCCGTCCAACAATTGCCCTCCCCTCCATCCATCCATGTCCAGCAACCCTCCTCTCTCCTGCCCTCCCCTCCATCCATCCATACCCAGCGATTCCCTTCTCTCCCCTGCCCTCCCCTCCTGCTCCCGCTCCCATCCATGCCCTGCATGTAAATCTTTTTTATTACCTCCATCGACGTGGCCGCGTCTTTGAAAGCCCTGCCCATCTCTAGCCTTCCCTTCGTAAGTTCGTTCCCTCAGAGTCAGTCCTGCCCTCACCCCTGCGACGGCGCACATGCCAACAGAGAGGGTTCTGCGTGCCCTCTCTGGTACGCATGCCATAGGTTCGCCATCACTGCACTAGGGCAAGGCTGTCAGAGAACATAGTAACATAGTAGATGACGGCAGAAAAAGACCTGCACGGTCCATCCAGTCTGCCCAATAAGACAACTTATGTGTGCTACTTTTTGTGTATACCCTACTTTGATTTGTACCTATGCTCTTCAGGGCACAAACCGTATAAGTCTGCCCAGCACTATCCCTGCCTCCCAACCACCAGCCCCGCCTCCCAACCACCGGCTCTGACACAGACCATATAGGTCTGCCCAGCACTATCCCAGCCTCCCACCACAGGCTCTGGCACAGACCGTATAAGTCTGCCCAGCACTATCCCCGCCTCCCACCACCGGCTCTGGCACAGACCGTATAAGTCTGCCCAGCACTATCCCCGCCTCCCACCACCGGCTCTGGCACAGACCGTATAAGTCTGCCCAGCACTATCCCTGCCTCCCAACCTCCAGTCCCGCCTCCCACCACTGGCTCTGGCAGAAACCGTATAAGTCTGCCCAGCACTATCCCCACCTCCCAACCTCCAGCCCCGCCTCCCACTATCGGCTCTGCTATCCAATCTCGGTTAAGCTCCTGAGGATCCATTCCTTCTGAACAGGATTCCTTTATGTTTATCCCACGCATGTTTGAATTCCATTACCGTTTTCATCTCCACCATCTTTCACATTGGAATTTCTGTATACTCGTATTAATGGTTGTGTTTATTTTGAATTGTCATCAATAAAAATGTTGAAACATAAACTATCTCTGACCTCAACTTTCTTTAAATTAATCATCTTACTTTCTAACTCTTCTTACTCTCTTACCTATCTATATGTGCCATCTTTACTTTACCCTTCACTATCAATTAAAATGTTCTTACATATTTTGTTGATATTGCAAGTAGTATACTATGCCATACTTTTTATTGTTATTTGAATATTTTTACTGCTGTAATTGCCTATTGCTCATGTTTGTTCTTACTGTACACTGCCTTCAGTGAATTCCTTCAAAAAGGTGGTAAATAAATCCAAATAAATAAATAAATAACTAAATAAGTCTCCATCAGAGCATGGACACACATTAGAGACACAATGGAAAAGTAAGAACAGAACAATGCTGTTTCTTGTTATTTTCAGTTGATTGCTTCTTCCGTTTTCTGAAGGATTTTCTTTTAGCTCTAATAGCTTCCTTCACCTCACTTTTTAACCATAACGGCTGTTGTTTGCTCTTCCTTCCTCCTTTTTTAATACCTGGAATAGATTTGACATGGGCTTCCAGGATGGTATTTTTGAATAACATCCACGCCTGATGTAATTTTTTGACCCTCGCCGCTGCTCCTCTAAGTTTTCTTTCACGTTCTTTTCATTTTATCATAGCAGGGGCGTATCTGCGTGGAGCCACAGGGGCCTGGGCCCCTGCAGATTTCGCCCTGGACCCCCCTACCACAGACCCTCTCCACCTCCCCCTCCCTCCCGCCCGCCACCAACCCGTCGCCGATCTTTGCTGGCGGGGGACCCCAAGCCCCCGCCAGCCGAAGTCCTCTCTTCCGTGCAGGATGCAAGTTGCAACGCTTCCTGTTCTTCTGAGTCTGACGTCCTGCAGGACGTCAGACTCAGAAGAACAGGAAGCATTGCAACTTGCAGCGGCGCAGCCTGCATGGAAGAGAGGACCTCGGCTGGCGGGGGGTTGGGGTCCCCCGCCAGCAAAGGTAAGTGACAGCAGCGGGGGAGGGTTGGCGGCGGCGGGAGGGGATGAAGAGTGTCATTGGTGGTGGGGGGGGTCTAGCAGTGGCAGGGGGGGTCCGGAAATGGCGGGGGGGGGGGGATCAGTGGCGCCTGGGGGGGGGGCTAAAATGTGCCCCCTCCCTCTGGCTCTGGCCCCCCCTACCGCCAGAGTCCAGATACGCCCCTGTATCATAGTCTTTTTTTTTAAAGTTAAACGCTAAAGGATTGGATTTCCTGTGTTATACTTATTCCAAGGCTAATATCAAATCTGATCATATTATGATCACTGTTATCAAGCGGCCCCAGCACCATTTCCTCCCGCACCAGATCATGTGCTTCACTAAGGACCAGGTCTAGAATTTTTCCTTCTCTTGTCGGCTCTCCTGTACCAGCTGCTCCATAAAGCAGTCCTTGATTTCATCAAGGAATTTTACCTCCCTAGCATGCCCTAATGTTACATTTACCCAGTCAATATCAGGGTAATTGAAATCACCCATTAGTATTGTGTTGCCCAGCCTCCCTAATTTCCGATAACATTTCTGTTCCTTCTAGAGACTATCTGCTAATGATGTAGCAGAAAGTTTTGAAACTATAGGGAAAAGGGTATGGAGACTAACTAATAAAGTTTGCTTGCTTTTATAATTATAAAATTCTAACTGTGTTAATCAATATCCTACAATTCCACTTTTAAACCCTAATCTTTAAGCTGTGGCGGAAACTTCAAGTTCTAAAACTATGGGGAAAACGGTATGGAGACTAGATAATAAAGTTGGCTTGCTCCTTTTATTTTATAATTCTGTGTTTATCAATATCCTACAATTCCTCTTCTATACCCTAACCTTTAAGTTACCAAGCTCAGAATAAAATAATGTTACTTAACCACAGAGATGTTGTCTTCTCTCAGAACGTCTCAGAAAGAAAGTTAAGTGGGACCTTTCCTCTTTATATTTTGGATTCTAAGGAGACTTTTTCATGTGTTAAGCACGCCCCCGTCCCGCCTTCGCTACGCCTCCAACACGCCCCCTTACACCTTAGTCACCCCTGCGATGTACTGCAGTTGATGCCAGCCATCTCAAACCCGGCCAAATCCAAAGCATTTGGCCGGCCCCAACCGTATTATCGAAACGAAAGATGGCCGCCCATCGTTTTCGATAATACGTTTTGGGCTCGCTGTTTACGGCGCCGGCCAAATAGATGGCTGGCACCGTTCGATTATGCCCCTCTATGGAAACTAGTTAATAATACTTGCTTCCCTCTCTTTTATTTTCTTTCTAAAACTGAACTGGGTCCTTCTGTGCCTTCTAGAGATGATCTGTTAATGCTGTGGCAGACACTTCAAGTTTTAAAACTAAAGGGAAAATGGTATGGAGATTAGCTAATAAAGTTTGCTTGCTTCTTTTTATTATTATTTAAAATTCTAACTGTGTTTATCAATAATCTACAATTCCTCTTTTAAACCTTAATCTTTAAGATACCAAGTTCAGAATAAAATGATGTCACTTACCCACAGAGATGTCCTCAGAACTTCTCATAGAAACAGTCAAGTTGAAGCCTCAAGCTCAGAGGAGACTGGACAATTCATGTCAAAAAGTAGCCCCTGATAATCCTCTGGATAAAAGTCATCCTATGTCACATTTGTTTACATTTCCACAAACACTGTGAAAAATATTTTTTCTAAATTTTGAAAAAATATAGGTTGGTATTGTGTGTGTCCTCCCAAAGTTGATTTTCTCTTTACTTAAATACCTTCTTACATAGGTATTATTTCAGTTACCCACATCTGACAGTGTTAAGCCCTGTTTATTAAAATATTCTTCCTCACAATGCTCTTTAGACACTTGCCTGCTTTATCTCTGAAGCCCACCAGAAATCCACTGTGCCTACATATAGGTGTCCTCCCTTCACCCCTTAAGGGCTATGGTAGTGGTGTACAGTTGTGGGTGGTGGGTTTCTTGGGGGGGGGGGGATTGGGGGGCTCAGCACACAAGGTAAGGGAGCTATGTACCTGGGAGCATTTTATGAAGTCCACTGCAGTGCACCCTAGGGTTCCCAGATGATGTCCTGGCATGTTAGGGGGACCACTGCACTACTGATGTTGGCTCTTCCCCACGTCCAAATGCCTTGCATTTGGATGCTTTATACATGGACGTCTTTGGTTTCGAAAATCGCCGAAAGTCAAAGACATCCATGTCTAAGTACGTCCATATCCAAGGATGTCCTTGGTATTTTCAAAATGAAAGATGGACATCCATCTTTTTTCGAAAATACGGTTTTCCCCACCCCCGGATTTGGACATCTTACAAAGACGTCTAAATCCCAACTTGGACATTTCTTTCAAAAATACCCCTCTAGGTATAGTTTAACCTCAAATTTACAACTTTGTTAACAGCATAATAAAAGTAAAATATACAAGTATCAACATAATAAAATGTTGGACTACATGACCTCAACATATTTTTATTTATTTTTATTTTATTTCATTTGATAAATCACTGGTGTTTGGGTGGTGGGGCTATTTCTGGGCAAGACTTCTACGGTCTGTGTCCTGAAAATGGCAGATACAAATCAAGGTAAGGTATACACAAGAAGTAGCACATATATAATAGGACTAACATGAAACAGGATCAAAAATATACAGATTTAATAGCACAGAAATTCAAATGCCAGAGATATAATACGATGTAAGCATAATATCTAATAAGCTCACAATTAGAGCATTCAAATAACATTGCTATGATACTAATGGTTTTTTTTTTTTACAATACAGCTTACCATAAAGCAGAGGGACCAAGTGCAGGTATATAGATGGGGACAAGATGGGTGGCATAGAGTCAGTTGGGATAAACAGATGGGTGGCTAAACTCAAGGCAAGTTCTTTGTACAGTTAAACAAGATTTAAGGAACTGGTCTAAGTTACAGTGTATGTAGCAAGCTAATCCAGCTGCTGAATGAGTGTATAGTTAGTCATCCTATGTATTAAAGGCTTGGAAGAAGAGTCAGGCTTTCACCTGCTTCTTGAAGTAGAGGTAGTCTCAAGTTAGGATGTAGCCCCTCTGGTGGGTATCACATGTGCAATTTCCTTTGATGAAGGAACAGATGATACTCCTTGAGAGGATCTTAGCAGTCTCAAAGGTGTGTAAAGAGTTGACACACTGCTTATCCGTTGGCGTCTACACTAAGAGTACTAGGAGTGCTTGTTGATCGTCACCTAACTTTTGAGCCACAAGTATCCTATATTGTGTACAAATCTTTTACAGTCTTTTAGAAGTTTCCCTTCTTGGCATTCACTTCAAACTGCTTTGTTCGCTGTCCCTTTCTTTGTATTTATTATGAGTTCTTATTCTATATACACCAGAGCTGTTCAGGAATCAAGAATTCACAAAACCAGCATTCTGAATGCATGAATGTTTACTACTACTATTATACCAACCCAAAGAACAGAACTCGCTGTTAGCACTCCATCCACCCATAGGGAAAATAGTATTTCTTCAATTTTCTCTTTTGTTCTTCGTTGTTACAAAAACCAAACGATTCAAAGAAAATTCAATTGCAAAAATGCAAAAATATATTGAAATTTATATGGGAACCCTCAGAAGACACCACTTACGGCATAATCATAAATGTTTTTTTACCCAGTGGCATAGCGTCTCCTCATCGGGCAATCCCTTGGTGAACTATTTTATAGTGCTAATACTAACTAATACACTTCAAAAGTGCTCGAAGCTACAAGTGTACCCAGCTACAAGTGCTTCAACAAAACAGAAAAACTTTGAAAAACTTATCTTAAATTCCTCTCCGTGTCTCTTGCTGTTGGAGGCCGCTTAGGCTTTCCCTAGATAACGCCCGACACCACGGGTTTCAATTTTTTCATCAGGGACTCGGGTTAGACATTGCCCGTATTCCATTCTCAACAGTCTAAACTCTCAGACATCGGTAATTCTCCCAAATGCACTCAATTGTTCTTCATAGGCGCTTTTTTATGGCTGCAAAATGTCGTCTCCAAGTTGTGACGTCACTGTGAAAACAAAAATACGGCATGGGAGGAGATGTAGTTATCAAAACCCGTTGTTAACATCATTGAAATGTCTTTAAATAGGTAAATATGATCACACAGTATTTTAATCTGAAATATATTAAATCAAATATTCTTGAAAGATGTTAAAGAAATAAAGTAAAACAAAATTATAATAATGGATGAAACAAGAGACCCAAATTAAAATAATTTGATCCAAGTCAGTTCAATCCTATATATTCAATGCCATAAATCAAATTAATCAAATTAAATCATGATTTAAACTCAATGATTTAATTTGATTAATTTGATTTATGGCATTGAATATATAGGATTGAACTGACTTGGATCAAATTATTTTAATTTGGGTCTCTTGTTTCATCCATTATTATAATTTTGTTTTACTTTATTTCTTTAACATCTTTCAAGAATATTTGATTTAATATATTTCAGATTAAAATACTGTGTGATCATATTTACCTATTTAAAGACATTTCAATGATGTTAACAACGGGTTTTGATAACTACATCTCCTCCCATGCCGTATTTTTGTTTTCACGGTGACGTCACAACTTGGAGACGACATTTTGCAGCCATAAAAAAGCGCCTATGAAGAACAATTGAGTGCATTTGGGAGAATTACCGATGTCTGAGAGTTTAGACTGTTGAGAATGGAATACGGGCAATGTCTAACCCGAGTCCCTGATGAAAAAATTGAAACCCGCGGTGTCGGGCGTTATCTAGGGAAAGCCTAAGCGGCCTCCAACAGCAAGAGACACGGAGAGGAATTTAAGATAAGTTTTTCAAAGTTTTTCTGTTTTGTTGAAGCACTTGTAGCTGGGTACACTTGTAGCTTCGAGCACTTTTGAAGTGTATTAGTTAGTATTAGCACTATAAAATAGTTCACCAAGGGATTGCCCGATGAGGAGACGCTATGCCACTGGGTAAAAAAACATTTATGATTATGCCGTAAGTGGTGTCTTCTGAGGGTTCCCATATAAATTTCAATATATTTTTGCATTTTTGCAATTGAATTTTCTTTGAATCGTTTGGTTTTTGTAACAACGAAGAACAAAAGAGAAAATTGAAGAAATACTATTTTCCCTATGGGTGGATGGAGTGCTAACAGCGAGTTCTGTTCTTTGGGTTGGTGTAGTATTTAGTTGAATTTACCAAAGATTTCATTATAGAGGAGATTTTGAGTGGTACTACTACTATTAAACATTTCTATAGCGCTACTAGACTTACGCAGCGCTGTACAAATTAACATGAAAAGACAGTCCCTGCTCAACAGAGCTTACAATCTAAATTGGACAGACGAACAGACAGCTAGGGGTGGGGAAATTGCAGTGGTAGGGGTGATAAGTGAGGGTGTTGAGTAAGAGAGTCATGTTTGCTTGAATGAAAGCGCAGGACAGGTCAAATGAACACACCACGGGTGCAGTCTTGTAAAACAGGGACTAAATAGAGAGGTGAGCCAGTGTTACTCTACTAGTCCATCTCCCTCCCCCCAGGGCCCAGCTTCTGCACTGCCGGGGAAGGTGTAGCATCACTCCAGTGCTCTGCTTTCCACTCTTGCAAAGCCTTTTCTCACCCTAGTGTCAGTGGTGCCACAGCTGTGTCAGAAGACGTCAACATCAAGAGCTAGATTCTATATATATGGCGCCAAAAAGATCAGCCCCAAAAAAGTGTTATTCTCTAACTAAAATCTTCATCCTGATGACTTATGCCCATATCAATAATCAATATTGGAGCTATAGGCAGTTGAATCAATCAACAATCAACAATCATATAATCATAAACTCCTACATGAAAATAAGTAGCGTCAAATATGAGTTTAATTATATAGGGGAAAAGCCTCAATCCCGGCGTGAGCTCCTTGTGTTGTAAAACAACGTAAGGGAGCGCCGCCCGATCATCACTGGCTGAAAAACCCCTATTAAAGTAACCCACTATTATTATCCAATTTTAAAGAAATCTCAATTTAATGGGTACTTAGCTCGCTGCTGAAAAAATTCTAAGCAGTCAACCGGAATACAGTCATCTGAACCCAGTCCACGGCCCGACTCAGCCCAAGTTTCGCTTTCTTCTTCAGGGTCCGCGGGTCAATCAACTGTATCTATCAGAAAATATATATCATATATTTGACGCTTCTAAGTATAAACAGCAGCGAGCTAAGTACCCATTAAATTGAGATTTCTTTAAAATTGGATAATAGTGGGTTACTTTAATAGGGGTTTTTCAGCCAGTGATGATCGGGCGGCGCTCCCTTACGTTGTTTTACAACACAAGGAGCTCACGCCGGGATTGAGGCTTTTCCCCTATATAATTAAACTCATATTTGACGCTACTTATTTTCATGTAGGAGTTTATGATTATATGATTATGCCCATATCAACCACACAGAAAAGAATCTCAAATCTGTAGACACAATTCTATGCCACATGGTCTTTACCAACATGTTGTGGCTTGTAACAGGGGATCTGCCACAGATAATGAGTGGTTTGGGGTTAAAAAAAAAGATTCATAGTGATGCCAGCTGCAGGTTGATGATTTATACCTATAGGACTTCCCGTGGTGTCTCTATATGTGCTCAATTACACTAAAAGGAGGGGGAAGAGACAGCAGGGCAGGCAACGCGGCAGCGCTGGAGACCGACACTGGACAAGGGTTTATCTGGTTGAGTAGGGGAAACCCCGCCAGCAAAACCAGAGGCAAACAGGAAATTTGGGGGGGGGGGGGGGTCCCAGGTCCCCATGGCCCCACGTAGCTGCACCACTGCACCAAGGGAAACGTGACATAAATACCGGCGCATAGATTTAGGCGCATGGGACATATTCTATAACAGTGAGTGTAAATTTTGGAAGCCTATGAAACACCCATTTCTCCGTCTATAACTACACCCCTTTTCGGCTGCATGCATAAGAATTTAGGCACACTGCATTTCAGAATACGCTTAGCAAGTTGTGTTTGTAAATTCTAATTATTGTTCATTAAGACCTGTTATGCATGATGATTACATTGTTTAATCAATTAAATTACTCACGTTGTTATAGACTATGCTTGGAGTTTGGTGCAAAACATTAGGCCTGATACATAGAATCCAGGGATAATCTATAGAATGATGGAATTTACGAGCATTCTTGCAACACTTAGGTGCTAATACATCAGCATTATGGCAGCTGTAAATCAGGGGTGAACTGACCATTCGGGCAACCGGACACTGCCCAAGGGTCCAAGGGCTCACGGAGAATAGCAGCAGTGCAGCAGGCAGGAAAGAACATGCCCCCTACACCACCTACACCCCCCCCCCCAGACTCCACCAGACTACCAGGACCCTTCAGGTAGGACTGGGACTGTGGGGGTGTCGGCTGTGACAGCAGAGGCGGCGAGGGGGTTGTCAGACAGCGGATGGGTGGGGTACCCAGACCACCCTCAGTCCACCCCTGAGTGCGTTAATAACTGACTACATTATAATGGACATAGGCACAAACATAGAATAGGCTCCTGAGGGCTGCCCTATCAGAGAATTGCTCTCGTATAAATGGAGGGTCGGAATGGATGAAGATTGCGTGATGTCCTGTTTGATCATAGTCGTGCTGTGTTGGTAGGTGAAAAGGGTTACGTAGGGTCGTTGGGGTAGGCCTTTTTGAACAGGTAGGTTTTTAGTGAATTCCTGAAGTTCATTGCAAAAAATAAATTTTGTTTATCTATAAGGATTTAGGGAGGCAGTTATAAAGGCGCAATAAAATAGGAGCTTTTACCACACCTTGATGTACCAGGGAAGTCACTAATCTGCAGTAACTTTGAACCACAGGTGGTGAAACCCATGGTTAATGTTGCAAGCAGTGTTAGTTCATCAGCCTGGGTGTATCAAGCCGCCAAGCTGTAGCCCAATGCTTCCAGGCCATCTAACCTTAAAGGGGCAGAACCTGTAGAAATAGTCCCTAGTGCAGGCTCCCTCCATCAAATTCCCTCACCAATAGTGTCCCTCCAATAATGCCCCCAGTACAAAACCCCATGTGTCCCTCACCACCCCCCTCAGTTTATAAAGTTTCCCTCCCAAAGGGAAGATGGCCATGGGATTAATGATGTCACTGGAGTCAAACTCTGGTTATAAACTTTATTGTTGACCTGACACAGCTGTGTTTTAGAAAATGCCTGAGTCAGGGGTCCATCTTTTTCGATGTGAGCAAAAACAATGGGTTCACAAACCTTAGCCTCTCTTATAATCAGTCTATCTAACAAAATACTGCTACGCCTTTCAAAAAAGAATTGAGACAGAAGACTCACAAATTCACTCCTTTGTGGTCTGCCAAAACAAAGCACACATTGAAAAACAAGGACCCCTGATGAGGCACTGGCTGAAACACGGCCGTGTTGGGTCAACAATAAAGTTTATAACCAGAGTGTGGTTCCAGGGACATCATTATCACCCTGGTATTCTCCAATTTTGGCTGATTATATCAACTTGCCCATCTATAATCCATATTTTTATACATTTTTGTATGTGAATTATAATAATGCCGGACAATTGATAATCATAATACATGAAACAAAGACAGCAAATCTGCCCCAGGGACATAACAGATGTTTCACAGATATAGATTATTTATGAAGACTCTCAGGAATTTCAGTAAAGTGCAATTAATGAAATAAAACTTCAGCACGTACCATGACACAAACCTGAGCTCTCCAGGGAAAACTCCCTAAAGTATAAATATAGTTCTAAGTTTGTGTATTACTAACAGAGAATCTAAAGTGCCTGAAGGTTCATTTTACGGAGCTGATGATCCAGTTTCAGGTAAGGCTGGACCCTCTCACCTCTCTTCTACGGTCTTCTCAGTGGGGCAGTGGGGGTGGAATTCTTTGTGGGGGAGGACATTGGACATTAATGGTCACTCAGCTCAGCCCCTAGTATTGATCTGGCTGATATGGGACTTGCTGTTCCTGAGACTTTTGTGTGGGTCGTTGACGTCTCAAAATTGAAAGGTCAAATATTGGCTTTCTGCAGCCAGAAGTGGCTTCAAATGATGTCAGAGATTGTCATGAGCTTTATGGGATGGTGGGTTATCATTTTATTTTTTCATGAATAAGAATTTGGATTTTTCTCTAAGTGGAACAATAGTATGTCAGAAATACAGATGCAGCCACCTCTGGAGTGGAGGTTTTAGAAGCTGTTCTCTAGTATTTAAAATTGCAGGAAAGTTTCTAAAAGACAGAAGATACAGGGAACAGTTGAAATGTTACCCAGCAGAGACGGAGGGGATGAAAACCTATGATAACAGTATTAGGGAGTAATCCTAAAGCAGAATTGGAATTTTTAGTTTATTCATTTATTTATTTAAAATACTTGCCGGTTACTGTTTTTTATAATCTGTACTGTGAGAAAGTTATTCTAAAGTTAAGGGAGACAGTAAATTGCTCAGAGGCCCTATCCACGTTCAGTGTGCACTAAGGGCTCCTTTTACTAAGTGGCGGTACGCCCAATGCGGGCTTACCGCTCGCTATTTTGGAAGTTCCGCTGTTCTACCGCAGCAGCCCGGTGGTACTTCTCACCCCTACCATGCAATCATTTCTGGCGCGGCTTGGTAAAAGCGTGGTCAAAATCAGCATTACCACCCAGCAGCAATTCTGAATTTTCAACCGTCGAAAACACACGGTAGAAAATATTTTCTATTTTCTACTGCGTGGCACTTACCTGCCTGGGTAGCGCATGAGACCTTATCGCTAAATCAATAGGTGGTGGAAAGGTCTCAGGCTGAAAATGGACACAGGCTGGTTTTTATTTTGCTGCACATCCATTTTCCAGCCCCTTAAAAAAAGGCACTTTTTCCAGGTCGCAGCAAAAACCTGCCCGGCGCGCACCCAAAAGGCGTGTTCGCACTGCCACAGCCCACATTTGCTGAGGCTCAGTAAAAGGGACCATCAGTGTGCCGAGCTGGGGGAGCAGAGAGAGAATTGAGCGTTGTCACTGGTACATTTCAGACATTATCCATTTACTGATCTGATAATATTACTACTACTACTTATCATTTCTAAAGCGCTACTAGACTTACGCACCGCTGTACACTTGAACATGAAGAGACAGTCCCTGCTCCACAGAGCTTACAATCTGGGCCTCTCAGTGTGCTGAGCTAGGGGAGCAAAGAGAGATCTGAGAGTGTCACTGGTCGGGCACCTTTCAGTTATCCATTTACTGATCTCTCTGATCATATCTTTGCTCCGCTGTTCTGCTTCTAGGCAAAGCCTTTCAAAGACGGTGAAATATTATTGCTGCTCAGTTGCACATAGGGCTGATTTTAACAATCTCAGAAGGATGATAAATGCAACTGGTCTTGTGAAAATATAAAACGCAGATTCTCCGAGATCTTTATATCTATATTTCTCCCTCTGTATATTTCCCCTCTTTAACCCAAAAGCCCCGGTGACCCCTCTAACCTTACCTGCCTCTTCCTCATGTGCTCAACAGAAGTTTCTGCAGTCCTGGCAGCCACCTGCCCCTCCCTGCTCAATGGGAACAGTCACCTCCACTATACATATGGACCATGCTGACAACACCAGACTGGGAAAGGATGGGTTTAGGGATCTCCACTACCTCCATGGATAAAGCAGCGTGGTAATCATCTTAGTCAACTTCAAATAAAACTGAAACAGAAAATGGAAGTTAAGGTGATATTAAATGTGCAGAAGACACAAAGCTATTCAAAGTGGTTAAAACACATGAAGTACTTTACTTGCCGCTCGGCCATTTTCTGTAGTAAAAGGGGGCATCGGTGCATGTGTAAAACATGTCCCAAGCCCAACGCAGGCCCCCTTTTGCTGCAGCTTGATAAAAGGGGGCCTTAATTTTCAGAAGACACAAAGCTAATCAAATTTGTTAAAACACATGAAGGCTGGAGGACTGAGTATCCAAATGGCAAATGAGATTTCATGTGCATAATAAGTTCAAAGTGATGCACATTGGGAAGAATAATCCGTATCATAGTTACCTGGTGCTAAGGTCTACCCAAGGAGTCAGCAATCAAGGAAAAGATCTAGATGTCAATGTAGACAAGACGCCAAAATCTTCTGTCCAGTGTGTGGCGGCAGCCAAAACAGCAAACAGGATGCTAGGAATGATTAGGAAAGGGATAGAAAATAAGACAAAGAATATTACAATGCCTCTGTATCGCTCCATGGTGCGACCAAGCCTTGAATATTCCGTGCAATTCTGGATGACATGTGTAAAAAAAGATAAAGCAGATGTAGAAAAAGGTTCAAAGAAAGGTGACCAAAATTAATCTCTGGAATTCATTGCCAGAGAATGTGGTAAAAGCAGTTAGCACAGCGGGGTTTAAAAAGGTTTGGATAACTTCCTAAAATCCATAAGGGAATGGGACTTGAAATACCACCTTTTTGTGCTTTTTGCAACTACATTCAAGCCATTATTAAGATGAACTCGGGAATAGTCCACTGCTTATTTCTAGGAGAAGCAGCATAAAATGTACTTTTCTGGGATCTTGCCAGGTACTTGTGACCTGGACTGGCCACTGTTGGAAACAGGATGCTGGGCTTGATGGCAACACTTAGGGGTCCTTTTACTAAGGTAGTGTAGGTGCGTGTTTTGGGCGCATGCAGAATCATTTTTCAGCCATTGACCTAGTGATAAAGTCTCACGTGGTAAGCACATCCAAAAAATATATATATTTTTCAGACTCGTGTATCGGACGTGGGCCAAAAATGAAATTACCACAAGAGACTCACGGTAGCCAGGCAGTAACTCCATTTGGTGAGCGTTGAGTGTGCGTAGATGCTTATGTGGCTTTGTGAAAGAGCCCCAAATGTTCTTATTTAAATGTTTTCTCCCTGGCTTTCAAATTTAAGCATTGGATAGGCCCCTGTAATCTGGCAGAGAAGCTTTGTTGATACCTCACACGTAGAAACCTTCACTCCAGTTCCAGAACTTAAATCCAGACCCTGTAAGACAAGGAAACAAGACTGGAGCAGTCCATGAACTGCCTGTTGTCTAACATTGAACCATGGATGGGCCATCACTACTACTACTACTACTATTAAACATTTCTATAGCGCTACTAGACTTTCGCAGTGCTGTACAAATTAACATGAAAAGACGTTGTAACTGGCCAGTAATGACCTACGCGCATCAAGTGCCACTTGTTTAATGAAGGGATATGGAAAAGTTTATATTTACTCAGAAACATTTGAAAACTAGTTTCTTTTCTGATCTGTATTTTAAGAAGGATAAGTTTACACCACTGCTCCTTATTCTATTTTAGATGTATTCCTTATTGTATAATTATTTGAATAAATGCTGTAATCTGCTTATTTTCTGCTATTAATAATTTTCTAATGAATAACTAATTAGATGTAGATCATTGTTTTATTATGCATCAATCTCAAAAATAAAGTCTCAGCAATACACGTGTAGGAGGTCTTGTACTAAGCTGCGATAAAAAGGGTCCTTAGCGTGCCGTTACAAGGATCTCTCCTGCGGACTAAGGCCAGTTTTAACAGCAGCCGCAAAAATGGCTTTTTCCTATTTTTCTTTTGCATAAATGGTCATGCACTAATGTTAAAAACATAAGAACATAAGCATTGCCTTAATGGGACAGTCCAAAGGTCCATCAAGCCCAGTATCCTGTTTCTAGAAATAAGCAGAGGATTTTCCCCAAGTCCATCTTAATAATGGCTTATGGACTTTTCTTTTAGGAAGTTAGCCAAACCTTTTTAAAACTCTGCTAAGCTAACTGCTTTTACCATATTCTCTGGCAACAAATTCCAGAGTTAATTACTTGTTGAGTGAAGAAATATTTTCTCTGATTCATTTTAAATTTACTACTTAGTAGTTTCATTGCATGCCCCCTAGTCCTAGTATTTCTGGATAGAGTAAGCAGTTAGCTTAGCTGGGTTTAAAAAAAGGTTTGTATGGATTCCTAAAAGAAAAGTCCATAGGCCATTGATAAAATGGATTTGGGGAAAATTCACTGCTTATTTCTAGGATAAGCAACAGAAAATGTATTCTACCAGGTACTTGTAACCTGGATTGGCCACTGTTGGAACCACGCTGCTGAGCTTGATGGACATTCGGACTATCCCAGTATGACAATACTTACGTACTTATATAAGCAATTCACATCTACCTGTTTCACTCCATTCAGTATTTCATAAACCTCTTTAATATATCCCCTCAGCCGTTTCTTCTCCAAGCTGAAGAGCACTAATCGCTTTAGCCTTTCCTCATAGGGAAGTCATCCCATCCCTTTTATCATTTTTAGTCGCCCTTCTCTGTACCTTTTCTAGTTCCACTATATCTTTTTTCAGATGTGATAACCAGAACTGCACACAGTATTCAAGGCACAGTCACATCATGGAAGGATACAAAGACATTATCACGTCTTCATTTTTGTTATCCATTCCTTTCCTAATAATACCTAACATTCTATTTGCTTTGTTAGCCGCCGCTGCACTGAGCAGAGGATTTCAACGTATCATCAACAATGAAACCTAGATCCCTTTCCTGGTTGGCGTCTCAGGCAGCGTTTAGTGTACAGACACAGGAGACGGCTAAGTTTCAGTCGCTTTACAAAGAACCGAAACACAAGTCTGAGGTTGATACCAGTGCTTTTAACCTTGAATTCCAACAGGCACTTGGGAATTCTCACTCTGCCAAACAGGCTTTGCACAGAGTTAATACAAAACTGACTGATTTGAAGCAGTGCCATAGCGAGGGCTAATGACACCCGGGCGGGTCGCCGCTGCGCACCCCCCCGGGTGCCGCACGGTGCGACACCCCCTTCTGCGGCGCACCCCCCCCCCTCCAGAGCGACCCCCCCCCCCGGAGCGCAACTCCCCCCCCCCGGACCACATTCTTACCTGCGGGAGGGCCGATCCGCCCCGAGTGCACGTCACTCGGAGCTGCGTTGGCCCCGCTGGTTCCCTGCTCTCTCTGCCCCGGAACAGGAAGTAACCTGTTCCGGGGCAGAGGGAGCAGGGAACCAGCGGGAGGGGGGGAGGAACCACGGGGGGGGGGAGGAACGGAGAGGAGAAGGCTGTTGGCCGGGGAGCTGAGGGCGGGAAGGAGGAACCGTCCGACAGTCCGAGAGCTGCCTGCAGCACTGCACCAGCCCGGCGTTTGGGGAGGCAGCAGACAGGGGAAGGTCACGGTTGGGAAGCCTCTTATACGGGGCGCCTATGCTCAAGGTGAAGATGTCCTTAAATGGGTTCACATCAATCAGTTGAGACCGTGTCATCCCAGTCATTTTACCTCAGATGCGTGCATTGCTGATAAGAACTGAACTAACCCAACAACAGCATAGTCTGTTCTCTTTTTGTTTTTCAGATGCAGAAAACAACGTTGAAGACTTTGTTCCTGATTTCTTTGCTGATCGGATCTTTGGTCAAGATGATTGAACCTGGTCCCATGTCCAGAGTTGTCCTACAAGATACATCAGACTTCCTGATTACCCAATCTCAGATTGTTACACTGAAAATTTTAGTTTCCCTTGACCCAATGCATGTTCTTCTACAGCACTTTAATCAGACTATTCTTCATAGGTCCCCTTGTACCAAAACCTGGTTGTCCAACTACATGCATTATGCCACTGCTCAGGTTAAGAACATTTTGAATCAGTTGAAGAAGGAGATGGTTCAACCCTTACAACCCCAAAATTCTAGATCTAAACGTTTTATAAGTTTTGCTGTACGTGATATTATTTTTTCTGTCTTTGGGTCACTTTTGGACAACCTGTGAGAGACCTTATTCAGGATTCATTTAGGGAATTGTATACTAGTGTCTGTAATCATATGCAAGGTCATATACCTACCTATATGGTTCCCTTTGATATCATCCGTGATGCTCTTGATATAATGACCCATCTGCCAATTGAACCCTTTCAGATTCAGATTGCTTTTCATTTAGGTACCGCAATTCCATTATTTTTGGATCTAGAGCATATGGAAATTGCCTTTGACCTGAATTTGTCTTTTATTTTGCCTCAGAATGTATACCAGCTGAAACAAGTTATAAATATAGGTACTTGGCATGACAATTTGAACCTTAATGTTGAGACTCCCGAATATGTTGCTTACCAACAGGATGATCCTCAACATGATCTGGTCCCTAATTTAGAACTTTGTCAAAAAACCAAGGATATTCATTGGTTATGCCCTGGAAAACCCTTTTTGAAAGATACCACTGAAGCTCTTTGTGGGTTGTCCACTGAAAATGTTCAAGAGAAATGTAAGCTTACCATGACTTCGAAAGATGATTTTTCAGATACTACTGTGGCCGTTGTCAGTACTATGTGGTTAATTAGTACACCCCATACTGAACTCACTGTCACTTTCCATAAACATCATGTTATTAATCGTTCTCTCTCCCTTGCAACATCTGTTTGATAGAATTTGGTTGTTATTATGGGTGGAGTTTCTCTGTTTTATCTTGATACAGATCCAGTTGTTACAGACACTGAAGTTCTGGATGTGTTTCCTGGACATTCTATTGACTTTCCTGAGGACATTATGCCATTCTTACAGTTTAAAGACTCTCACACGATTGAACTGGCTGTTAACCAAGATGCACTTCAAGTTGCTGACTACAAACAGCATTCCTCATCTGATGTTTCAGTTAGCGACTTTAACACCCTTGTTGTCGTCCCTCTTTTCACCATCTCGTTAATTATCGGATTCCTGATTACTGTTCTTTTGGTGGAGGATGTTCTCAGTCTGTGCTGCATCATTTGCAAGAGTTCTACTCCTGTGACCATGGGATTGCAAGATTTTGTGGAGACCAACCATGAGTAATTCTCAGCTGTGTTTTTGTTTTCAGTATCACATATTCATGCTTATTTTCGAAAGAGAAGGACGCCCATTTTTCGACACAAATCGGTAGATGGACGCCATTCTCTCAGGGTCGGGCAAATAGGTATAATCGAAAGCCAATTTTGGCCGTCCTCGACTGCTTTCCATTGCGGGAACGACCAAAGTTCCCGGGGGTGTGTCAGCAGTGTAGCGAAGGTGGGGATGAGGGCATGGTTAGCAGAAGGGCGTCCTCGGCCGATAATGGAAAAAAGAAGGGCGTCCCTGACGAGCACTTGGTCGCCTTTACCTGGTCCCTTTTTTTCTCAACCAAGCCTCGAAAAGGTGCCCGAAATGACCAAATGACCACCGGAGGGAATCAGGGACCACCTCCCCTTACTCCCCCAGTGGTCACTAACCCCCTCCCACCCTAAACATATGTAAAAACATTTTTTCCAGCCTCTATGCCAGCCTCAAATGTCATACCCAGCTCCATCACAGCAGTATGCAGGTCCCTGAAGCAGTATTAGTGGGTGCAGTGTACTTTGGGCAGGTGGACCCAGGCCCATCCCCCTCTACCTTTTACACTTGTGGTGGTATACGAGCCCTCCAAACCCCCAAAACCCACTGTACCCACATGTAGGTGCCTACCTTCACCCCTAAGGGTTATGGTAGTGGTGTACAGTGGTGGGGAGTGGGTTTTGGGGGGCTCAGCACCCACGGTTAAGGGCTCAGCACCCACAGTAAGGAAACTATGCACCTAGGAGCAATTTGTGAAGTCCACTGCAGTGCCCCCTAGGGTGCCTGGTTGGGATCCTGGCATGTGAGGGGGACCAGTGCACTACAAATGCTGGCCTCTCCCACAAACAAAGAGCTTGGATTTGGTCGTTTTTGAGATGGCCATCCTCGGTTTCCATTATCGGTGAAAACCGAGGTCGTCCATCTCTAAGGACGACCATCTCTAAAGTTGACCTAAATGATGAGATTTGGGCGTCCTCGACCATATAATCGAAATGAAAGATGGACAACCATCTCATTTCGATTATAAGGGTTGCCCGCCCCTTTTTTCACCGTCCTCCGAGATGGGCATCCTTAGAAATAGTCATCCCCGTTTGATTATGCCCCTCATAATGTACTAATTTTTGATGATGCTTTTGACATGCATTACGTTGTATTGTACAATTTGATTTTGATTATAGTTTCATGTGTTGACATTTTACTAACAACATAGTATTTGTTCTACTATTCAGTTATTTGCTATATTAGCATTATTGAATTGTTATATGATTGAATGCAATATTTGCTTCTAGTTTTCATTTTTCAAGAGTGTTAGTTATGAGTTTGTTGATATTTACATTTTTAAGCATCTCTAATGTCTTGACCATGAGTTCTAGTTCTAACCTGTCTAGTTGTATTGTTATTTAGGTTGGATAAGGCATTTACTCCCTTTTAGTAATTTCCATCTCCAAGGGGGGAGCTGTATGAGTATTTTCCTATTATCTCAACTTTTCTGGTCTGGGGCCTTTACAAGTCTGAACCATTCTTTTATAACCAATATGGATTCTACAGCCTGTGCCCTGAATACATCTGTAACCAGCTTTTCCCAAAGGAAAATTACTGCTGGGCATACCATGATGACTTCATCCAAAGACACGTTGTTTACTGCAAACTAGCCTCCAGCTATCTCCTGGGAAGAGTGGACTAGCATACCTCACAGGGACAGTTGGCTCCAGGAATAAATGACAATTAAGAGGGAGGGTTCAGAATTAATTGTCTGATAACAGTTTCTCTGCTAATGAAAAGGCCTCTCTTCATGACCATGAATTCTTCTGGACAGAATCACACCGTTTGAGATTGGTCCATAGGTATCATCTGGCACAGAAAGATGCCAATGTTGGACTGAAGAGGAAGAGGAAGAAGAGAAAGGGGAAGACCAGAAGACTTGTTGGTGGATAGATGGCTCTGAGAGGAGCAAGAGACTGATTTCCTAAAAACACCAGTGAACTGCATACCTTGTAACAATCTGACAAGGTTAGCTCAGCTACAGTGCTATCCAGATCCAGAATACAGACCTTGGACTTTATTCCTGGCCTGGAAGAGACTCACAGAGGATTCTGCCAGAGTCTCAAGGAGAAATCTGATTCTGCATCACTGGAAGTCTGCCATACGGACAGCTAGGTGAGAGAACAGAATTTATTACCTACATTCCGGATAGATAGTACACAGTTTTATGTGTGACAGACTGGTTTTTCAGGACTGGTGGTCATAGTAACACAGAAAATGAGGGCAGATAAAGCCCTGAATGGTCCATCCAATCTGCCCAACAAGATAAACTCATTTTACATGGTATGTGATACTTTATATGTATACCCAAGTTTGATTTGTCCCTGCCTTTCTCAGGGCACAGACCGTAAAAGTCTGCTCAGCACTGTTCCTGTACTAAAAGTTCTGAAGCTAACCTCTAAGCCCCTTAAAATTTACACACCAGCCATCCATATCTATTCAGCCACGATCAGGGCACAGACAGTAGAAGTCCACCCAGCACTGGTTTTACTCTCCAATTACCGTGTTGCCATCCAATCTCTGCTAAGATTCCGTAGATCCATTCCTTCTAAACAGGATTCCTTGGTGTTTATCCCATGCATGTTTGAATTCCATTACCGTTTTCATCTCCACCACTTCCCGCGGGACGGCTTTCCATATATCTACCACCCTTTCCGTAAAAAAATGCTTCCTGACGTTACTACTGATTCTGCCCCCCTTCCACCTCATTTCATGTGCTCTAGTTAAACCACCTTCCTGTCTACGGAAAAGGTTAATTTGCAGATTAATACCTTTCAAATATTTGAATGTCTGTATTATGTCACCCCTGTTTCTTCTTTCCTCCAAGGTATACATGTTCAGGTCAGCAAGTCTCTCATACAGTTTGGAATGCAAATCCCAAACCATTTTTGTAGCTCTTCATTGAACTGCTTCCAGTCTTTTTACAGTGATTTACTAGCTGCTAAGTGTCTTTTGCACAAGACATATTAGTTGTGTAAGTTTTCATAATCTCCTTAGGACATCAGTGTTGTAATTAGTTGTATTACCACTTATCCAGATAGTTTACTTGGCTAATCGTATTGTATTATTTTGGAGTCTTGCCAGGTACTTGTAACATGGATAGGCCACTGTTGTAAACAGGATGTTGGGCTTGATGGACCTTCGGTCTGTACCAGTATGGCAATACATATGTACTTATATAAGAGATTCACATCTACCTGTTTCACTCCACTCAGGATTTTATAAACCCCTATAATATCTCCCCTCAGCCATTTCTTCTCCAAGCTGAAGAGTACTAACCCCTTTAGCCTTTCCTCATAGGGAAGTTGTCCCATCCATCATCCTTCTCTGTACTTTTTCTAGTTCCACTATATCTTTTTTGAGATGCGATGACCAGAACTGCACACAGTATTCGAGGCACGGTCCCACCATGGAACGATACAAAGGCATTATAACATCTTCATTTTTGTTATCCATTCCTTTCCCAATAATACCTACATTCTATTTGCTTTATTAGCCACTGCTGCACTGAGCAGAGGGTTTCATCATTTCATCAACAATGAAACCTAGATCTATTTCCTGGTCGGTGACTCATAATATGGAACCTTGCATCACGTAGCTATAGTTCGGGTTCCTTTTTTCCACATGCATCACTTTGCAATTGCTCACATGAAACATCATCTGCCATTTGGATGCCCAGTTTCCCAATCTCGTAATGTTGTCCATGCATTAGCCCATTAGCGTGCAGTAATGTGGCCGCACTAACTGGCTGGTGCAGGACTAACACCTCTCCATCCCCCCGATATACCCCCTCAAAACATATTTTTTAGATGATACAGATTTGGAAGTTACTGCAGGACACCTGAGCGCTTCCTGCAAATACTTCATATTACGTTGCATTCGGCACACATTAGCACCTAACATACCTTAGTAAAAGGACCTCATAATTTACTAATTATCCTTTTTTATGAAAAGCTGGGAATATAAACTTGCTTCAATAGCTCAATTTTCTTTGGTTTTTTTTTTTCTCATTTAAAGGTATTTCTACATTCTAACTAATCGCTGTTACCCCTCAGTATCGGAGCTCAGCAGACCATGGATCTCAGCTCCACCGTCATGATCATCTTGTTCCTCTTACAGACCAGCATCGGTGCTCCAGCTAACATCTTCATCCTGATGGCTTATGCCCATATCAACCACACAGAAAAGAATCTCAAACCCTCAGACACAATTCTTTGTCACCTGGTCTTTGCCAACATGCTTGTACTCGTAACAAGGGGACTACCACAGATAATGAGCGATTTGGGGTTAAATAATATTCATAACGACGCCAGCTGTAAACTGTTGTTTTATATCTATAGGATTTCCCGTGGTGTTTCTATATGTGTAACGAGTTTCCTCAGTCTACATCAGGCCATCACTCTCGCTCCTTCTACTTCTCAGTGGCTGTCTCTTAAATCAAGAACAAAGAAATATCTTATCCCTTCCATCATAGGTTTTTGGCTGTTGAACAAATTATTGAGTGTATATATGCTCATTGTTCTGTATGCTCAAAGAAATGGTACCATTTCAGGACCTCACTATAACCTGGGGTTCTGCTATTCAAAAACATCTGCTCCTTCTCTTCATCTATTTTTCATGATTATCCTGAATGCTTATGATGTTTTCTTTGTGGGTCTCATGCTCTGTTGCAGTGTTTACATCTTGTATGTTCTGAAGAGACACAGAGACCAGGTCCAGTATATCCACAGCACGAGACAGAACTCAAAAGTGTCGGCTGAGAGAACGGCAGCCAAGAACGTCATCACACTGGTCTCCCTCTATGTCTTCTCTTTCGGATTCGACACTGTCTTCGTGGCTTACTTAAACAATTTGTTCATTGTCTCTCTCCTCCAGGCCCAGATCAGAGTGTTCGTCACCTCCTGCTATGCCTTACTTAGTCCTTTTGTAATAATTAGATTTAACAAGAAAATTTATAGAAGATTGAGATGTTCCCACAAAGAGGAAAGGATGAAACATATTAATACTAACTGATATTGCTCAGGAAATCCAAAATGTAATGTCTAACGTACAAGAAAACGGTCAAACAAACTGAAATAAACCTTATAAATGAAAGATTTTTCTTTGTTTTTGAGTTTGGTGTGGACAGGACACACATACACATTTTTGTCCTTCTCATGAGTGTTCTACAAAAAAGTGCCCATGTAAACACAAGGTGTGTTTTAATTAATACCTGCCACTCTAAGTAACTCTCTGTGCTTTATTGAGAGACAATCATAGAGAGAGTGTATCTGTTCTCTACGGGAGAGAGTGAGTGAGTGAGTGAGGTTGTGTATGTGTGCAGTGGAAGGGGGGGGCGGTCCGCCCCGGGTGCACCGGCCCCGCTGGTTCCCTGCTCCCTCTGTGCCCCGGAACTTCCGGGGCAGAGAGAGCAGGGAACCAGTGGGGCCGACGCAGCTCCGAGTGACGTGCACTCGGGGCGGATCGGCCCTCCCGCAGGTAAGAATGCAGCCCAGGGGGGGTTGCGCTCTGGGGGGGTGTGCCGCAGAGGGGGGTCACGCCATGCTGCACCCGGGGGGGGGGTGCACAGCGGCGACCCGCCCCGGGTGCAATTAGCCCTCGCTACGGCACTGTGTGTGTGTGTGTGCGTGTGTGTGTTTCTCATAGAAAGACAGAGATTGCGTATTTGATTTCCTCACAGGAAAAGACAAGAGTGTGTGCGATTTTCATAGAAACAGTCATGTTGAAGCCTCTAGCTTGGAGGAGACTGGACATTTCATTTCAAAACGCAGCCCCTGACCATCCTCTGCATAAAAGTCATCCCATGTCACATTTGGCTGCATTTCGTGTGAAAAATATTTTAAAACATTTTTGAAAAGATATTGGTTGGTATTGTGTGTTTCATCCAAAAGTTGATTTCCCCACTAATTAAATATCTTCTTACATGGGTATTATTCAGTTACCCACATCTGCAAGTGTTAAGTCCTGTTTATTAAAATATTCCTCCTCACATTGCTTTTTGTCTGATATATCTACTGAAAGCAGCTTATAACATTTCCTGGGACCATTTTAGACTCTCTTACCCTTCCCAATTTTCTTCTTACCCTGTTTCTTCTATCCAATCGAATATATTGTAATCGTTTAACCACTGGTCTGGCGATAGCCTAATCAGTACATTGTAAGCCACTTTGAGCCTGCTACATGTGAGAACAAAGTGGGGTATAAATGTGCAAATAAATAAAATAACCCTTTAATCAATCTTCTTACATTTCTTATATGTCGTCACATGGTCTTTTCCCTAAGGGGAAGGGTTCTATTATGCTCTCATCCCCCCAAATCTCGCTGGCTTCAAGAAATGATGTAGGGTCATCTGATTCTGTGGCAGAAGTCAGGATGCCGGAAGCTGGAGGTTCCAGGGTGTGCCTAGCATCCAAGATGGGGCTGTTTAAGGTATTGTTCTTGGTTTAGTCTTGAAGTATTTTAAATGTAGGTGCAGATGTATATGATGTATGTAGTGGATGCTTGGAATGCCCTCCCGCGGGAGGTGGTGGAAATGAAAACGGTAACGGAATTCAAACATTCGTGGGATAAGCATAAAGGAATCCTGTGCCGAAGGAATGGATCCTCAGGAGCTTAGTCAACATCGGGAGGCGGGGCTGGTGGTTGGGAGGCGGGGATAGTGCTGGGCAGACTTATACGGTCTGTGCCAGAACCGGTGGTGGGCAGCGGGACTGGTGGTTGGGAGGCAAGGATAGTGCTGGACAGACTTGTACAGTCTGTGCCAGAGCTGGTGGTTGGGAGGCAGGGCTGGTGGTTGGAAGGTGAGGATAGTGCTGGGCAGACTTATACGGTCTGTGCCAGAGCCGGTGGTTGGGAGGAGGGGCTGGTGGTTGGGAGGCGGGGATAGTGCTGGGCAGACTTATACGGTCTGTGCCAGAACTGCTGGTGGGCAGCGGGACTGGTGGTTGGGAGGCAGGGATAGTGCTGGACAGACTTGTACAGTCTGTGCCAGAGCTGGTGGTTGGGAGGCAGGGCTGGTGGTTGGGAGGTGAGGATAGTGCTGGGCAGACTTATATGGTCTGTGCCAGAGCCAGTGGTTGGAAGGAGGGGCTGGTGGTTGGGAGGCGGGGATAGTGCTGGGCAGACTTATACGGTCTGTGCCAGAACCGGTGGTGGGCAGCGGGACTGGTGGTTGGGAGGCAGGGATAGTGCTGGACAGACTTGTACAGTCTGTGCCAGAGCTGGTGGTTGGGAGGCAGGGCTGGTGGTTGGAAGGTGAGGATAGTGCTGGGCAGACTTATACGATCTGTGCCAGAGCCGGTGGTTGGGAGGAGGGGCTGGTGGTTGGGAGGCGGGGATAGTGCTGGGCAGACTTATACGGTCTGTGCCCTGAAGAGCACAGGTACAAATCAAAGTAGGGTATACACAAAAAGCAGCAAATATGAGTTATCTTGTTGGGCAGACTGGATGGACCGTGCAGGTCTTTTTCTGCCGTCATCTACTATGTTACTATGTATATGTTGTTTTGTATAAGGTCTCCAGAAGAAGTACTAAGAAACACGGCCTGTGTTGAGACGAAAAGAACGTAAAAATTTGTAGATACCACTCTGAAGGAGCTCAACTTGAGAAGTCTTGTTGTCAGAAAGTCCGAGTGTGGAGAAATAATTGTGATATCGGCGCACTGGGACTATATCTCACTCCTCTAAATTCATTACGGAGGCTTTAGCTGGCTGCTGAAGCGGGTTTTCAATGTCATTGGATTAAGAGATAAAGACTTGTTTTCAAGAGGCTTCAAAACGTTGAACTTTCTATACTGAGTTGAACTGATTGTCAGCAGGTGAAGAATGAATCGTTGATGGACTAATCAATGTTTGAACTCTTTTGGGGGTTTGGGTGTTAATTTTGTTTATGTGTTAAGTGCGAAAATATATAAGATATTAAATTGATTTGAGGATTATATGTGTATGGTCTATGAAAAATGTAAATTAGTCAAGATAGTAGGGTACCAAATATTGTATGATATGGCCCCTGGCTTTGTGTTATCTCCTGCTCATCTTCCACAAGTAATGCTGTTCTTGGGTCTAGAGGTTATCAAGGGCTTCACTATCCAAGTTGTAAGAAAATTGTTTGTAAATCAGTACTTCCAGCGGGATTTGCTTATCAGGGCATGAAATGTTGATATTCCTTGCCGAACTCAATTAAGGGTCAGTGTGATTACATGATATGCCATAAAATGTTAGAAACTTTCTTCTTTGGAATATTTTTTTGGTGTGGATACTGATCTCTCTACCTAGTCAATTTTTGGTTACTGAATCTTTCTTTTCATCGTTCTGTACTGTTTTTTTAGTTTCTCTTTCTATTGCAATGTACTATGTATTATATCGTTTATCGTTTATTCATTTTCCTATACCGATATTATTGCACAGCAAGTCAAATCGGTTTACAATAAAACTGAAAAACAAGCAACATATAGTCTGGTAGTTGTTCTCTGTCTGTTCTGTATGCTGTGATTTCGCTCTATTGTTAGCCATGTTGAACTCAGTTGTTGGGGTAATGTGGGATATAAATGTAATAAATTAATAAATCTTTGAGCCTGGCTGTTGGAGCAAGACTTCTCCATTCTAAGCACCCCATAGCCAAAAATCTTCCTGCTGCTGGTAAGGAGGTTATCCTACCAATTATGGCTCCACTGAAATGAACAGAATATTTCTTGTATTTGCTGCGATGAGAATTTATAGCAATCATCTTAGTTTGATCAGAAGCTGGTTTAGAATGGTGATAATGGCGTCTGATGGGTTCAAGATGTTTCATAAAAACATTTACAGGGTTCTAGCTTTGATCAGAAATTATTTAAGTTAAAGCAAATATTTAATAAAAAGCAGAGAGTGGAGGTAAGTACATTTTTCACTGCATAAGTTAGAAATAAACTATGGATGGGACATGAGTGGTCTTTCTTTGGTGGGCCCTCAGTAAGCAAGTGTGTTGAGTATCCCATCATTATCTAAGTACATTTTAAAACTCCAACACATGAGGCCTGTGTGGTTCTGACCAGAGAGGAAAATCCAGCATTGAAGGAAGAGCAGCAAGACCAGCTGCAAGACAGGTGCAATTATTT
The DNA here is from genome assembly GCF_901765095.1 of Microcaecilia unicolor. Lineage (NCBI taxonomy): Eukaryota > Metazoa > Chordata > Amphibia > Gymnophiona > Siphonopidae > Microcaecilia > Microcaecilia unicolor. The sequence continues at coordinate 9,122,842 of NC_044042.1, forward strand.
GCATGTATGTTAATGGGACCAGCTCAAAATACCCCGTAAGGAGTGCATTAACCTTCAATAAGGAAGACAGATAAATAAGTATGTGAAGATATTTTTCCATAGATGCAGCATTTAAAAATATGTACAATATTGTGGGAGATTCTGACAAGTAACTTGGACGCCTACTGCTCAATCACTTCAAAGAACATAAGCATTATACAGACCAAATATCGATCAAGGTCTCAATTTCTCTTCTTGGCATTCACTTCAAACTGTTTTCATTGCCGTCCCTTTTTCATTGTATTTATTATGTTATTTTTCTATATTTAAAGTACTTTACATACACTGGGGCTGCTCAGGAATCTAGAATTCACTAATCCAGCATTCTGAATGCATGAATAAGTACATAAGTAATGCCACACTGGGAAAAGACCAAGGGTCCATCGAGCCCAGCATCCTGTCCACGACAGCGGCCAATCCAGGCCAAGGGCACCTGGTGAGCTTCCCAAACGTAGAAACATTCTATGCATGTTATTCCCAAGTCCATTTAGTAGTGGTTTATGGACTTGTCCTTTAGGAAACCGTCTAACTCCTTTTTAAACTCTGCTAAGCTAACCGCCTTCACCGCGTTCTCCGGCAACGAATTCTAGAGTTTAATTATGCGTTGAGTGAAGAAAAATTTTCTCCGATTTGTTTTAAATTTACTATACTGTGGTTTCATCACATGCCCCCTAGACCTAGTATTTTTGGAAAGCGTGAACAGATGCTTCACATCCACCTGTTCCACTCCTCTATCATGTCTCCCCTCAGCCGTCTCTTCTCCAAGCTGTATAGCCCTAGCCGCCTTAGTCTTTCTTCATAGGGAAGTCATCCCATCCCCTTTATCATTTTCGTCGCCCTTCTCTGCACCTTTTCTAATTCCACTATATCTTTTTTGAGATGCGGCAACCAGAATTGAACACAATATTCAAGGTGCGGTCACACCATGGAGCGATACAAAGGCATTATAACATCCTCATTTTTGTTTTCCATTCCTTTCCTAATAATACCTAACCTTCTATTTGCTTTCTTAGCCGCAGCAGCACACTGAGCAGAAGGTTTCAACGTTTCATCAACAATGACACCTAGGTCCCTTTCTTGGTCCGTGACTCCTAACGTGGAACCTTGAATGAAGTACCTATATTCGGGTTCCTGTTTCCCACATGCATCACTTTGCACTTGCTCACATTAAACGTCATCTGCCATTTAGACGCCCAGTCTCCCAGTCTCGAAAGGTCCTCTTGTAATTTTTCACAATCATCCCGCGATTTAACAACTTTAAATAACTTTGTGTCATCAGCAAATTTAATTACCTCACTAGTTACTCCCATCTCTAGGTCATTTATAAATATGTTAAAAAGCAGCGGTCCCAGCACAGAGCCCTGGGAAACCCCACTAACTACCCTTCTCCATTGAGAATACTGACCATTTAACCCTACTCTCTGTTTTCTATCTTTTAACCAGTTTTTAATCCAGAATAGAACGTTACCTCCTATCCCATGACTCTCCAGTTTCCTCTGGAGTCTTTCATGAGGTACTTTGTCAAACGCCTTCTGAAAATCCAGATACACAATATCTTCTATCAGATCCTTGTCTAACTTCTCCATTTGTGCAGGAGGTCTGTAGATAACCCCCGTGTGGATACAGGTTCCGTCTTCTCTTTCCAGGACGATCCATAAAGCTTCTTTCTCTCCCTAGGTTCCCTGCATTTCAGCTGCTCTGATATTGTCTCTCACATACAGAGCCACTCCTCCACCTCTTCGGCCCTCTCTATCCTTCCTAAAAAGATTATAGCCCGGTACAGTCACATCCTATTCATGGGACTTGTTGAACCACGTCTCTATAATAGCGACAATATTCAAGTTTTCTTCAAACATCAGGGCTTGCAAGTCTTGAACCTTTTTATGAGTTTTTGTGCTCATTGCTTTCCATGTGCTTAGCGAGTTTAGGTGGTTTTCTATATTTACTTGACCTTTCCCTCTACCATCATGTTTATTCTGGGGGTGGCTTTCTAAAATCCCTCGTTTCCTTTTGTCATCCCCACCCTCTAGTTTAAATGTCTAGAAACACACTGTCTGAATTTCTCCCCAAGGATCCTTTTTCCCATCACAGAAAGATGTAGCCCATTATTACAGTACAGCCTGTTATTTTTCCACATATTACCCCGTGTTCCTAGGTATCTAAAACCTTCTTCTTTACACCAAGACTCAAGCCACTTATTGAATTCCTCTGTTTTACATAGTCTTTCCTCTCCCTTCCCCCACGTAGGAATTACTTCAGAAAAAGCCACAGTCCGAACCAAAGATTTCAGCCCCTCCCCACGCTTCTGGAACACTCTCTGTGCTGTAAACTTGCTATTGTTGGCCAGGTCATTTGTCCCCAAGTGAATTACAACATCAGCGTTTGAAGCCTCGCTCTCTTGTCGGATCACTTTCAGTATTTGGTCTGTACATCCTGTAGCTGAAGATCCTGGAAGGCATTTCACTACATTGGAACCCCTGAACTGTGTTCCTAAGTTAATGCCTCTGATAATGGAGTCTCTGAGCATCTAATTCATCTAATCTCAGCTTATGTATTTAAATTCAAGTAATGACCTTGCATCTTATTCATTTACTTTCAGCTTAAGTATCTAAGACCATGTAATAACTATATCATAACAACACTGTAAGCCACATTGAGCCTGCAAAAAGGTGGGATAATGTGGGGTACAAATGCAAGGAAAGGAGGAACAGGGGTGATATGATACAGACGTTCAAATATTTGAAAGGTATTAATCCGCAAACGAATCTTTTCCGGAGATGGGAAGGCGGTAGAACGAGAGGACATGAAATGAGATTGAAGGGGGGCAGACTCAGGAAAGATGTCAGGAAGTATTTTTTCACGGAGAGGGTGGTGGACGCTTGGAATGCCCTCCCATGGGAGGTGGTGGAGATGATAACGGTAACGGAGTTCAAACATGCGTGGGATATACATAAAGGAATCCTGTGCATAAGGAATGGATCCTCAAAAGTTTAGCTGAAATTGGGTTGCGGAGCAGGTGAGGGGAAGAGGGGTTGGTGGTTGGGAGGCTAGGATAGGGGAGGGCAGACTTATACGGTCTGTACCAGAGCCGATGATGGGAGGCGGGACTGGTGATTGGGAGGTGGGAAATACTGCTGGGCAGACTTATATGGTCTGTGCCCTGAAAAGAACAGGTACAAATTCAAGGTAAGGTAAGGTATACACATATGAGTTTGTCTTGGGCAGACTGGATGGACCATGCAGGTCTTTTTCTGCCGTCATCTACTATGTTACTATCCAGCTTATAATTGAAAAAGAAAAGCGCCTATATTGCGACCCAAATTGGGAGATAGACGTTTATCTCACAAAAACAAATAAAGCGGTATAATCGAAAGCCGAATTTGGACGTTTTCAACTGCACTCCGTCGCGGATGAGGACAAAGTTGATGGGGGCGTGTCAAAGGCGTGGTGAAGGCGGAACTGGGGCGTGGTTATCGGCCGATCAGAGATAGGCGCCTTTCGCCGATAATGGAAAAAAAAATATGCGTTTTTAGCAAGAATTTAGGGCACTTTTCCTGGACCCTGTTTTTCCACGAATAGGGCCCCAAAAAGTGCCCTAAATGACCAGATGACCACTGGAGGGAGTCGGGGATGACCTCCCCTGACTCCCCCAGTGGTCACAAACCCCCTCCCACCACAAAAGTATGCCGTTTCACAACTTTTTATGTTCACCCTCAAATGTCATACCCACCTCCCTGGCAGCAGTATGCAGGTCACTGGAGCAGTTATTAGGGGGTGCAGTGGACTTCAGGCAGGTGGACCCAGGCCCATCCCCCCTACCTGTTACAATTGTGCTGCTTAATGCTTAGTCGTCCAACCCCCCCCAAACCCACTGTACCCACATGTAGGTGCCCCCCCTTTACCCCTTAGGACTATAGTAATGGTGTAGACTTGTGGGCAGTGGGTTTTGAGGGGGATTTGGGGGGCTCAACACACAAGGGAAGGGTGCTATGCACCTGGGAGCTCTTTTGCCTTTTTTTTTTGTTTTTGTAAAAGTGCCCCCTAGGGTGCCCGGTTGGTGTCCTGGCATGTGAGGGGGACCAGTGCACTACGACTCCTGGCCCCTCCCACGAACAAATGCCTTGGATTTATTCGTTTTTGAGCTGGGCGCTTTCATTTTCCTTATCGCTGAAAAACAAAAACGCCCAGCTCACAAATTGTCGAATAAAACATGGACGTCTATTTTTTCCCAAAATACGGTTCGGTCCGCCCCTTCACGGACCCGTTCTTGGAGATAAACGCCCATGGAGATAGACGTTTTCGTTCGATTATGCCCCTCCACGGAAACTAGTTAATAAATAAATAATAAATAATAATTTTCTGCTTTTCACAATTCTGTCATTATTCGGGGGATGTTTCTGGGGTTCTGCTACTTTCATTGCCTCTGGTTCTACCATAGTACTTCTTTTCTCGCTATCATAATGATGCAACGCTGCAAAAGGATTTGACAGGGGCAAAACTTGGGAGGGCGAGTGTTTCTGTGTCACGGATCTTAGTCTACCAGAGCCTACTGTGACCCATCTATTCCTCTGTTGTTTCATTGTCTGAGGCGGAGGTGGTGGTAAATTGGCTGGAAAATGTGCCTGTATCTACCCTACTTGCTTGCAGAGAAAGTGAAGTTGCTTTTACCTGCAATTCCCAAATAATTCAGGGGCCCTTTTTCTAAGGTGTGTAGGCGTCTACACATGTCCAACACACCGGGGCGTAGCTAGACAGCAGATTTTGGGTGGGCCTAGACAAGAAGTGAGTGGGTACCAAGTGTTCTACCCCCTCCCCCACCAACCTAAAAATATATCTCAGCTGGCGGAAAAACACTGCTCTCCACCTTGGCAGCCTGCTTTAGGCATGCGCCGAAAACTGAGCATGCGCAGGTGCCAGCTTAGGAAGCTCAGACTGCTGAAGTGGAGAGCAATGTTTTCAGCACCATCAGGGGGAGGTCTTCAACTGGCAGGGCTTGGGATCCCCACCAGCTACCACTAAATGAGTGCTGCTGTTAGGAGGGCCTGAGTCCTAAGTGGGTGGGCCCCGGCCCACCCAAGCCCACCTGTGGCTACGCCACTGCGACACACCCCAAATTGGAACTACTGCCCGGCTACCGCGTGTCCCAGGTGGTAATTCTATTTTTGACATGCGCCCAAAACACAGTGGTAATTTGCAGTTTATGCACGCTAGCTGCTTACATAGTAACATAGTAGATGACGGCAGAAAAAGACCTGCACGGTCCATCCAGTCTGCCCAACAAGATAACTCATATGTGCTACATTTTGTGTATACCTTACCTTGATTTGTATCTGTCTTTTTCAGGGCACAGACCGTATAAGTCTGCCCAGTACTAGCCCCGCCTCCCACCCACCAGCCCCTTGATTTGTATCTGTCATTTTCAGGGCACAGACCGTATAAGTCTGCCCAGCACTAGCCCCGCCTCCCACCCACCAGCCCTGCCTCTGCCATCCAATCTCCGCTAAGCTTACCACCCAGTTAGCGTGTGAGACCTTACCGCAAACTCAATGTGTGGCGGTAAAGCCTCAGGCTGAAAATGGATGCACGCAGGTTTTAGTTTTGACACACTTCCATTTTTGGTCACAAAACAATTTCAGGCATGTTGAAAAATTGACCTGCATGTGTCCAAAACACGCGCCTACACCAGCGCAGGCCCACTTTTCGGGGCACCTTAGTAAAAAAAAACTCATTTTTAAGACTTTTTCTGTGCAGGTTTATCTAAATCTCAAGAAGCCGTTTAGGAGGTGTGTTTTTTGAGCGAGACTAGGGAAGACTTAGGATTTGGACATTTTTCTGCAATAATGCAATATTGTAAAAACAACCAGGTGATAAAATTGGTCATTTATTGGCTAATTGCCAGAAAGGAGCCCAAATTTACCAAAAGACCACTGGAAGGAGGGATAAAGAGATAACCCCGCCCCCCCCCCCCGAATCCTCCAGTTGTCACTGACCCCCTTCCACCTCCCTAAGAGGTGAACATGAAAGTACATACCAGGCTGTACGACAGTTGCCGATATAAAGACCATGTGTCGTAGAGCAGCATGCAGGTCCCTGGAGTAGTTTAGTGGTCGGTGCACTGGACTGTATATCCCACTCTAACTGGTACACTTGAGGTGGAAAATGTGAGTGCCCCAAAAAACACAAAATACCAAACCCACATAAAGGCAGTGGTGTGCTGGAGCCAGCTCGCACTGGCTCATGAGAGCCGCTTGTTAACTTTTGAACAATTTTGCGAGCCGGTTGTTACCATACATACGCAACTATAAGTCGAGATTTTAAAAAGCCCAAAAATTGGGATCTCAGCTTATAGTGTGTTCCATAAAATTGGCTATGTAAACGCAAGGCATGTTTTAATTAATACCTGCAACTCTAAGTAACCCTCTGTGCTTTATTGATGTATTCACTCTGCTGCTCCCCAGTATCTCTCCACACTCGTCCTTCCCTACACCCCTTCCCGTGCACTCCGCTCCATGGATAAATCCTTCTTATCTGTTCCCTTCTCCACTACTGCCAACTCCAGACTTCGCGCCTTCTATCTCGCTGCACCCTACGCCTGGAATAAACTTCCTGAGCCCCTACGTCTTGCCCTCATTTCCTGTTTCCGCAGCTGAGAGAGAGAAAAGGGCCTAGGCTGCAGGCCTTTTACCGCTGCTGGCGGCCGCCGTAACCCTGACTTGGTAAGAGAAGATGGAACGACCGGCACCAATACCTGAGCGGGAAGCGAGAGAGACGTGGGGTTGCGGAGGAGAGCGGCAGTGATGCAGAGTCCGAAGACAGCGAGACAGAAGCGACCACAGTAACATCTCCTGACGTCAGGCACGCAGGCTTCTACTGTGGGAGAGTGACGTCAGGAGATGGTTACGAACGCAGGTAGCCTCATTGGAACGTTGGAAGAGCAAATTATTATATTAGATTTTCTTACATAGATAGGTCTTCATCTGACAGTGTTAAGTACTGTTTATTAAAATATTCTTCCTCAAGTAGCGATGTGACTAAATACAGACCAGCTGCTTCCATCCCCTTATTGACGAAGGTAACGGAAGGTTTAGTTGGGCATCAACTCACGGAATATCTTTTCACCTTTTCCCATTGACTCAGCTCGCAATCAGGATTCAGACCATGTTACAGTACTGAAAAGGTTTTAACCAGTGTTGTGGCAAATTTGAGGAAAGAAATTAGCTTAGGGGGAAGGGCTTGTCTTACATGTCCAATGCTTTTGATGTAGCTCACCACGTTCATTTGCTGGGTCAATTCGGAATCTTTGGTGATGTTCTTAAGTGGTTCCGGGGTTTCCTAACGGCTAGGTCATAGTAACATAGTAACATAGTAGATGACGGCAGAAAAAGACCTGCATGGTCCATCCAGTCTGCCCAAGACAAACTCATATGTGTATACCTTAACTTGAATTTGTACCTGTCCTTTTCAGGGCACAGACCATATAAGTCTGCCCAGCAGTATTTCCCGCCTCCCAACCACCAGTCCCGCCTCCCATCAGAGGCTCTGGTACAGACCGTATAAGTCTGCCCTCCCCTATCCTCACCTCCCAACCACCACCCCCTCTCCCATCAGCGGCTCTGGTACAGACCGTATAAGTCTGCCCTCCCCTATCCTCGCCTCCCAACCACCACCCCCTCTTCCCTCCAACTGCTCCGCCACCCAATTTCAGCTAAGCTTCTGAGGATCCATTCCTTCTGCACAGGATTCCTCTATGCATATCCCACGCATGTTTGAACTCCGTTACCGTTTTCATCTCCACCACCTCCCGCGGGAGGGCATTCCAAGCGTCCACCACCCTCTCCGTGAAAAAATACTTCCTGACATCTTTCCTGAGTCTGCCCCCCTTCAATCTCATTTCATGTCCTCTCGTTCTACCGCCTTCCCATCTCCGGAAAAGATTCGTTTGCGGATTAATACCTTTCAAATATTTGAACGTCTGTATCATATCACCCCTGTTCCTCCTTTCCTCCAGGGTGTACATGTTCAGGTCAGCAAGCCTCTCTTCATACGTCTTGGAACGTAAATCCCATACCATCCTCATAGCTTTTCTTTGCACCGCTTCCATTTTTTTAACATCCTTTGCAAGATACGGCCTCCAAAACTGAACACAATACTCCAGGTGGGGCCTCACCAACGTCTTATACAGGGGCATTAAAACCTCCTTTCTTCTGCTGGTCACTCCTCTCTCTATACAGCCTAGCAATCTTCTAGCTACTGCCACCGCCTTGTCACACTGTTTCGTCGCCTTCAGGTCCTCAGATACTATCACCCCAAGATCCCTCTCCCCGTCCGTGCCTATCAGACTCTCCCCGCCTAACACATACGTCACCCTTGGATTTCTACTCCCCAAGTGCATCACTTTGCATTTCTTCGCATTGAATTTTAATTGCCAAACGTTAGGTCCTTTCAGGTATTTATTTATTTATTACACTTGTACCCCGCGCTTTCCCACATACAGCAGGTTCAATGCGGCTTACATACCGAAGGAAAAAAAAAAGCATTACAGAGTCCTGTAATTACAAACTACAATAACATAATAATAATAAGGTTTGAAGAATATATGGATTGGATATGGAAAGGTAAACACGGATAGATTGGAAAAAGGAGAGGAGATTGGGAGGGGGATGGAATAGGGAGATGGAGAAGAAAGGATTGGAGGATGAGTAGGGGTATTAGGAGACAAGATTAAAGGTATAATCAGTGTCATAGGCAGTGTCATTGTCAGAACGGAGTAGTATAAGTGGGCTGATAGGATTAAGTTGGGTCGTTAGGGTAAGCTTGCTTGAAGAGATATGTCTTTAACATTTTCCTAAAGGGTAGATAGTCATTAATTGTTCGGATGGATCTAGGTAGAGCATTCCAAAGCTGGCTGCCCAAGAAGGAGAAATTGGATAAACTTGTCTGGTTCTATGAGCTGCACTGAAAGGGGCCCTTTTACTATGCTGCGGTAGTTGCGGGGGCCATTTTTGCTGTGCGCTGAGGCCCTTGTTACAACAGCAAGGCTGAAGAAAGAAATGGCCGTGCGGGGGAAAGCACATACCGTCACCATTGAGGTGGCACCAAGGGCCCCCATGATAACCTGGTGGTAACTAGTGCTGCCCGATTACCAGTAGGTAAATCCCTGAGAAAATATTTTTCAAATATGTCCGCTAGCACCGAAAATGCCGCGCGCTGGGTATGGAACTACCGCCGACGCCCACACTGGGCCAGCAGTAGTTCCGGATTGCCGTGTGGTAAGTCCACGATGGGCTTACCGCTGCTTATTAAAAGAGACCCAAAGTTAGGCACAGTTTATAGAAGAACGCTTACTCCCGGGAATCACGCTTAACTTTAGATGCGTTCATCTGCACCAATTGAGACACGGTGCAAATTACACGTCTTAGGGCCCTGTTTACTAAGCGGTGCTGTAGGTGCGCTAACATTTTAGAGCGCACTAATGCTAGATTTAGCCGTAGAAAAAAGTTAGCGTGGCTTAGTAAGCAGTGTGTTTCTAGCACGCGCTAAAAAGGAGCTACCATTGCCAGGTTAGTGCAGGAGTCCTTACCGCCACCCCTATGGGCCCCCCACCCCCCACACGGCCATTTTACCTGCTGTGGCTAAAGGGGGTTTCGGGGCACATCAAAAACACGTGCCGACACCAGAGCAGACCCCCTTTTGCCACAGCTTGGTAAAAGGGGTCCTAAATTAGGTGCATCCCCATTACTCTATCACAATTCATGTTAATTTTAGGCACACCCCCATTCCTCCAATGCTTCTTACATATCGGCACCCCTATTTCGGACCAGCTGAAAATTTTCGACATGGATTCGGCACCTAAATTAACACACATAAATGCCAATTAAATCTAATTAGTATCAATAATTTATTGTTAAGCTAATTATTTGCATTAATTAGTTCGTTAATTAAATTGTGCACGCAAATTGGGTACATACCCAATTTTTGGTAACTTTAATAGAATTAGGGAGCAAGTGTGCCTGCATCTCCCCTGCTTGCTTGCAGAGAAAGTGGAGTTGCTTTTACCTGCCCGTCCCAAAATTCGGGGGCCCTTTTACTAAGGCGCATAGAGGGGCATTTTCGAATGGGGACGCCCATCTCTAAGGGCACCCACCTCTGAGGATGTCCCCGCAAAGGGGCGGGACATCCTGTATTATCAAAACAAGATGGGCATCCATCTTCTATTTCGATAATACGGCTGGGGACGCCCAAATCATGAAATTTAGGTCGACCTTAGAGATGGTCGTCCGTAGGTCATTTTTGAGATGGTTGTCCTTGGTTTTCGGCGATAATGGAAACCTAGGACGCCCATCTCAAAAACTACCAAATCCAAGCCATTTGGTCATGGGAGGAGCCAGCATTCGTAGTGCACTGGTCCCCCTCACATGCCAGGACACCAACCGGGCATCCTAGGGGGCACTGCAGTGGACTTCACAACTTGCACCCAGGTGCATAGCTCCCTTACCTTTTGTGCTGAGCCCCCCCAACCCCCCCCCCCCAAAACCCACTCCCCACAACTGTACACCACTACCATAGCCCTTAGGGATGAAGGAGGCACCTACATGTGGGTACAGTGGGTTTATGGTGGGTTTTGGAGGGCTCACATTTACCCACAAGTGTAACAGGTGGGGGGGGGGGGGGCCTGGGTCCGCCTGCCTGAAGTACACTGCACCCACTACAACTGCTCCAGGTACCTGTATACTGCTGTGATGGATCTGAGTATGGCATTTGAGGCTGGCATAGAGGCTGGAAAAAAGTATTTTAAAACTTTTTTTTATGGTGGGAGAGGGTTAGTGACAACTGGGGGGAGTAAGGGGAGGTCATCCCCGATTCCCTCCAGTGTTCATCTGGTCAGTTCAGGCACCTTTTTGATGCTTGGTCGTGAAAACAAATGGACCAAGTAAAGTCGTCCAAGTGCTCGTCAGGGACGCCCTTCTGTTTTCTATTATCGGCCGAGGACGACTATACTACTACTACTGCCTTGCTCAAAGAGCTTACAATCTAGATAACGACTATCTCCTAATCACACCCCAGTCCCACCTTTGCTACCCTGCCGACCTGCCCCCGTGAACTTTGGTCGTCCACGCGACGGGAAGCAGTTGAGGACGCCCAAAATCGGCTTTCGATTATGCCGATTTGGGCGACCCTGAGAAAAGGACGCCCATCTCCCGATTTGTGTCGAAAGATGGGTGTCCTTCTCTTTCAAAAATAAGCCTGATAGTCGCCTACGCGTGTCCGACATGCACCAAATTGGAACTACCGACCGGCTACCATGTGCCCCAGGCAGAAATTCCATTTTTGACGCCTGCCCAAAACACGCGGTAGAAAATATGTATTTTCTACCGCATGGCACTTACCCGGCAGTTTATGTATGCTGGCTGCTTTCCACCCAGTTAGCGCATGAGACCTTACCACTAAGTCAATGGGTGGCGGTAAGGTCTCTGGCCAAAAATGGGCATACACTGGTTTTTATTTTGCACATCCATTTTCGGTCACAAAAAATATCTTTTTTCCAGGCATGCTGAAAAATTAACTTGCGTGCATCCAAAACACGCGCCTACACCAACGCAGACCACTTTAATGGGCACATTAGTAAAAGGACCCCTGAAATAGTTATGCACTTTGTTTGTGAATTCTAATCATGCCGGTCCCTAGACCATCATAACATATGAGCAGAAGAAAGCAAGTCTGCCCCTGGGACATTACAGATATTTTGTACTTATAGGGAGATCATTTATGTAGACGCTCGGGAATTTCAGTAAAAGTGCAATTAATGAAGTAAAAATTCAGCTCTTAGCATCACAAAAACCTGAACCCTCCAGGGGAAATTTTCAAAAGTATAAATACATATCTAAGTTTATGTATGATTAACAGAGAATCTCAAGTACCTGAAGGTTCATTTTAAGGAGATGATGTTCCTGTTTCAGGTAAGGCAAGACCCTCTCATGTCTTTCTTCTACCTCTTCTCAGGGGGGTAAGGAGGGTGTTTTTCTCTGAATAGTATCCTAATCTGATTTGCAAGATAATAGGCCAGAAATACAGATGCAGCCACCCCTGGGGTGGGCGGTTTAGAAGCAAATCTTTGGTATATAAATTGCAGGAAAGATTCTAAAGGGTAGCAAAAGAACGGAGCAGTTGAATTGTCACCCAAAGGACATGAAAACCTGTAATAAATGCAATTTTAGAGAGTAATCGTATAGTTTATGACCTCAGATGTTATCTTGAATTTATTTCATGGTAACGAACATGTGAAATTCTTTAATGGGATCCAAAGTTTATAAGCAGTGCCCTGGGAGATGATACTTATTTAGTTTCAGAGCGCTGGAGATGGGAGAGTAAAGAAAAACCTAAGAGGAAGGTTGAAGCATTTGATAATCTGCCTTTCTGTGGCACAACCAAAACGGTTTATATAATATATACAGGTACTTTCTCTAGATTGTAAGCTCTTTGAGCAGGGACTGTCTTTCTTCTATGTTTGTGCAGCGCTGCGTATGCCTTGTAGCGCTATAGAAATGCTAAATAGTAGGTTAGTAGTCTCTTGTAACCAGAGCTAATATTGTGATGTCATAATGCCTCAGGCCACCAATAAGAGCCAACCTTATCAGTGATGTCACAATGGCTTGATTGTCCTATACTTGGCTTACTTTTATTACATAGCTCTTTGAGCAGGGACTGTCTTTCTTCTATGTTTGTGCAGCGCTGCGTACGCTTTTGTAGCGCTATAGAAATGCTAAATAGTAGTAGTAGTAGTAGTATAATTAGGTGGCTTATAATCTAAAACAAGATTAAAAAACAAAAGTGGATGATTTGACATTATATAGGTCCTGGCTCCCTGAATCAGCGATTTGTACCATGAAACGCTGGTAGCCGTTGTTGGAAATGGACTGGTAGTTTTATTACCAGGCATACGGAGAATGACATAAATGTTAACCCCCAGATTCTTTGTAGCGCTGCACCCACTAAAACTGCTCCAGGGACCTGCATACTGCTGTGATGGAGCTGGGTATGACATTTGAGGCGGGTATAGAGGCTGGAAAAAACTGTTTTTAAAGTTTTTTTGAGGCTGGAAGGGGGTTACTGACCACTGGGTGAGTAAGGGGAGGTCATCCCCGATTTCCTTCAGTGGTCATCTATCTGGTCAGTTCAGGCACCTTTTTGATGCTTGGTCGTGAAAGCAAATGGACCAAGTAAAGTCGTCCAAGTGCTCGTCAGGGACACACTTCTTTTTTCTAATATCAGTCGAGGACGCCTATCTCTTAATCACGCCCCAGTCCCGCCTTCGCTACGCCTCTGACACGCCCTCGTGAATTTTGGTCATCTCCGCGACGGAAAGCAGTTAGGGTCGCCCAAAATTGGCTTTCGATTATGCCGATTTGGCCGACCTCAGGAGAAGGACGCCCATCTCTCGATTTGTGTCGAAAGTTGGGCGTTCTTCTCTTTCGAAAATAAGCCTGACAGCGTTCTGCGCCAAAATCCAAGCATAGTCTGTAACAACGCATGCAACGTAATTGACTTAACAAGCCAATCAGCATTGTTAACAGAACTTAAGCAATAATGAGCACTAATTGGCCATAATTAGAATTTAAACACATAACCTGCTAAGCTTATTCTGTAACACACTGCACCTAAATTCTAATGCGTGCATGCAAAAGGGGGTGTGGTTATGGGTGGGGAAATGGACATTCCAAAATGTACACATGTAGTTACAGAATATGGCCCAATGCACCTAAATCGACATGTCTTTATTTATTATTATTTATTGCATTTGTATCCCACATTTTCCCACCTATTTGCAGGCTCAATGTGGCTTACAAAAACCTGTTATGGCGTAGCCATGCCAGGATAAAGAATACAGTTGATGTTACAAAGATGTCAAGGAAGACAAGAAGAAGTTTTGGTCAAGAGTTTTAGAGAGATACATTCTTTTTTTTTTTTATTTTTATTTATTTGCATTTCAAATTTAAACACAAGCATTTACATCTTGTTACAGTAAATCAGAGCAAATCAATAAAGAAACACTAAAGAAAATAATATAACTCTTTCATGAGGGCGTTAAGAAACCATGGTGGATTAAATTTAACTAAGGAAAAAAAGGAAAAATCAAAGAAGGCCTGGAGAAGACCACTTATACAATCTTAAATCCAGCTTTTCTTAAATCTTAGAAAACTATCTAGCAATTTTTTTAATTTTTAGGAATTCTTTCAGTTGCTCGGGTTCAAAGAAAACATATTTTTTATCTAAGTAATTTACAAGACATTTGCAAGGGTAAGATAAAAGAAATTTAGCACCCAGGCTTCGCGTCTCTTCTCTAAGCAGAAGAAAAGCTTTACGTCTATCCTGAGTGGTTTTCACCACGTCCGGGTAGATCCAAATTCTATCCCCTAGAAACATTTTTGTAGAATTTCTGAAAAATATTTTCAACAGGGAGTTTAGATCCTGCTCAAACACCATCGAAACCAGCAAAGTTTTTCTTTCAAAAACTGTTATATTGGATTGTTCAAGAAAATCCGTTAAATTTTGTAAATCAACTGCTTCTTTCAGCTTTTCTCCTTGCTTGGAATCAGGAAGATAGTAGATCTTACTAATTGGGGGAATTAAATCTGAAGAATATTGAAGAACTTCTATTAAATATTTTTTAAACATTTCACTCGCGTTGAACTCTGAAGATCTTGGAAAATTCAAAAGGCGTAGATTTAAACGCCTGTTATAGTTTTCAAATTGTTCAATCTTGCGGTGTATCATCCCTCTATCTTTTATAAGCATATCAGTTTTAAATTTTAAATTAGATATGTCCGTCTGGGTGTCTATATTCACTTTTTCTGAATCTTTCTTAAAAGTCTCAAAAGCTAAAGTTAGTAAATCCAACTTACTCACAACCGGAGCAACTGTAGTGGTAAGTGTTTGTATTGCAGTCCAGATGGTTTCTAAGGTTATCGCCTCGGGAGCTATATGCTCGATGTTAATTTCTTTCCCCAGCGTTTCAGCTTGTGCTCCAGCAGATAGATCTTCCTCCACACCAACATCGGGAGTTTCCGGAATATCTAGCACATTTCTGAGAGCTGCTGGGCAAGGCGGAGGATTTAATTCCGGCGAGGATAAAGTTGTTGTATTTCCCAGTGAGAGCGGCGTTCCACCTGCTTCTCCCAACGCGAGAATCTCACTCGAGCCGGTTAATCGTGGTGTACTGGTGGCGAACCTTTCTAGCATCGTCTGAAACAAAGCGGTATTCACAGCCGCTGCCGGTAAGCTCTTCACCGCTCCCTTCCTTTTTGTATGAGGCATTTTAAAAAGCAGAAAAAATTTTTTTTTGCAAGAAACAATTACTCCGAGGAAAGGTTCAGAAGCTAGAGAGGCCTCCTCCGTTCAATCTGCCATCTTGACACGCCCCCACAGTCCAGAGAGATACATTCTAAATGAAGATGGCTAGGTGTTGTGTTATAGTTGGTCATGTATTCTCGTGGTAGGCTTTGTTGAAGAGAAAGGTCTTTAGAGATTTGCGGAAGTTAGTTCGTTGATCGTTTTTAATTGAGTTGGAAGTGCGTTCCACATCTGCGTACTCATATAGGAAAAGCTGGTCGCATGTGTTACTTTGTATTTTATTCCTTTACAGGTGGGGAAGTGTAGGTTGAGGAAGGTGCGGGAGGATTTTTTAGCATTTCTGGGTGGAAGGTCCACGAGGTCTAGCATGTAGGTCGTGATTTACGCCAGGTTTTCATGGGTGAAAAAGGAGGCACATAGTTTTAGGCACTAGGGGGTCCTTTTAGGAAGCCACAGTAAAAAGTGTCCTGCGGTCATGTAGGTGCGTGTATTGGGCGTTCGCCGGACCAGTTTTTTTTATAGCATTGTAGTGTATCTGGCGATAATCGAGCACTGCCGTGCACTGCCCGGTTACCACCGGGTTAACGCGGGAGCCTGTACCGCAACCTCAATGGGTGGTGGAAAGGAATCCCCCCTGAAATGAGTGCACGGCAAATGCTTTACTTACCGCCTGGCCATTTCCTGTAGAAAAGCGAGACTTCTCTTTTACCAGCTGCGGTAAAAGGAGACATCAGCGCACGTGAAAAACACACGACAACACCAGCACAGGCTCCCTTTTGCCGCAGCTTGTTAAAAGGGTCCCTAAGTGTCCAGAGTCACAAGGAGCAGGATTAAGACTTAAACCTATTTCCCCAGGACCTCAGTCTCCTATAGTAACCATTAGTCCTAAGGATAATACATTTTAAAAATTGGAAACTATGCTGATTAATTTTACTGAACTAACTTAAAACATTTTAAGAGAAATTCTATAAAGCAAGAGTCAACATTCACTCGACCGTTGTGGGCATAAACTGGCATATACACACACAGGTGGGCACTTCTGTTCATATAGGCCCATATTTTGCCTAAGTGCTTTCTGTAAATACGCATCTACCTTGCATTGCATTGTAGGGCTCTTTTACTAAGCAGTGGTAGGGATCACGTGTGGGTCGCACCTTCCAAATCAGCATTACCGCAGGATAGCACAGGCGTCCTGCAGTAGTTTTGAAGTTGGTGCGTGCTGATTACTGCATGAGTTGCGCCCAAAACACGCAGGCCACATTTTACTGTGGCTTAAAAGGACCCCTGTATTTATAAGGGGACACAGCACTTATTGTAAGAGATATGGAAGACTGTACCTTCATTTAGCGGCATTTGAAAATTAGCTTCTTCATGGAATATTGAAAATAACATTCCTGGCTATAAATTGGTACTTGAAGAGGGAAGGCTATCAGTTGGGGGGGGGGGGGGGGAAGGGTAGGGATTAATAGAATGATTAATGGGGTTCAACTTACTTGGAAGAGGAGATAAATATGTTAAATGTCTGTTGCTAGAGATGGGGACAGGGTATTAGAGTTGATAATAGTTGGTAAGTTAAAGTGGTTAGGGTTTGAGGGGGGGAGAAATGGTTAAAAGATTGATGATTGCTGTTATCATTTTGCTGTTATTGTATAGGTTCAGAGCTGACGTGAAGTCTGTTAATAAGAATGGGGGAGAACATTGGGGTTTAATACCCACAATTAAGTTGGAACAAATTGCGGAAAATGGATTGATGCGTATGGGGGGGGTTGTTTATGTTCAATGAGTTCTATAAACAAAGAATGTATTGTAACAAACCAGGGCCTTAGGCGATGCAAAGGCAAAGCAGGGAGTTTCCAAATGGCTAATAAGCCCAGCAGCAGCTGAGATTCAGCTGCAGCAATCACTCGGCAGCTACGGGTGCTGAGCAGGCTCAAACAAGACAAGCAAGTCTGGCAGACCGGAAGATCCGGACTGGACTGGGCTGAAGTCTGGAACGGGAAACAGCACATAGACAATCCACTGCAGTCACCAGGTCTGGCCACCAGAGGGCAAGAGGAACACAAAACCAAAACACAAGCAGAAGGCATACAGAAGCACAGAGAGGCTTAACATACACAGGTGCAGTATAGTGGAGAAATCAGAGCCATGCTGGAAGCAGCCAGCACACAGAGACAAAGACAGAAAGACCAGACAGAAGCCAGCTTAGAAGCTGACCGCCAGAAATAAGGTAAGCCTGAGGGGGGGTCACGACCACAGACGTGACAACTCAGAAGTAACCTGAGGAAATACTTCTTCATGGAAAGGGTGGTAAATCTGTGCAGTAGCCTCCTTGTGAAAGTGGTGGAGACGAATACAGTATCTGAATTCAAGACAGCTTGGGACAAGTACATAGGATCTCTTAGGGAGTGAAAGGGGGAGTAGACGGCATGGATGGGCAGACTGGATAGGCCTTATGGTCTTTATCTGCCTACATTTTTCTCTGTTTCTATTTATGTGTGTCAGAAATAAACTCTCAGAAAAACAAATATAATTGAACAATTAGGGGTAATGGTAAAAAGTCATGTGTTTCATATACTGCCTTTCTGTGGCACAACCAAAGTAGTTTACATTTATTATATACAGGTGCTTTTTCTGTTCATAATCTCTAAGTTTTTGCAACTGGGGCAATGGAAGAGCTGCAGTAGGAACTGAATCCAATCTCCCTGGTTCTCAGCCCACTGCCCTAACCATTAGGCTACACCTACACTCATCAGTTATAGAAAGCAGGGGGTAAAATCACAGTGAAATGCGCATTAGATTAATTCACCACATTCTTTTCCTCTTTTCAAGGTAATTTTAGTCTCAAAATGATCTGTTACCCTTCCGTATTCTGATACAGTAGACCATGGATTTCAGCTCCACCATCATGATCATCTTGTTCCTCTTACAGACCAGCATCGGTGCTCCAACTAACATCTTCATCCTGATGGCTTATGCCCATATCAGCCACACTGAAAAGGATCTCAAACCAGTCGACATAATTCTGTGCCACCTGGTCTTTGCCAACATGCTTGGACTCGTAACAAGGGTAATACCACAGATAATGAGTGGCTTGGGGTTAAATAATATTCATAATGATGCCAGCTGTAAACTGTTGATTTATACCTATAGGACTTCCCGTGGTGTTTCTATATGTGTAACGAGTTTCCTCAGTGTATATCAGGCCATCACTCTCGCTCCTTCTACTACTCAATGGCTGTTTCTTAAATCAAGAGCAAAGAAATATCTTATCCCTTACATTATAGGTTTTTGGCTCTTTAACATGTTATTGAATGCATATACTCTCAGTATTATGTATGCTCAAAGAAATGGTACCGTTCCAGGAGCTCAATATAACCTGGGATTCTGCTATTCAAAAATAACAGTTCCCTCTCTTACTCAATTTTTCCACATTATCATGAATGGTTATGATTTTTTCTTTGTGGGTCTCATGCTCAGTTGCAGTGTCTATATCTTGCATGTTCTGAAGAGACACACAGACCAGGTGCAGTATATCCACAGCATGAGACAGAACTCAAAAGTGAAGGCGGAGAGAACAGCAGCCAAGAACGTCATCACACTGGTCTCCCTCTACGTCTTCTCTTTTGGAGTCGACACTGGCTTCGTGGTTTACTCAGGAACTCTGTTGATTGTGCCTCCCCTCCTTTCCAAGATCAGAGTGTTCATCTCCTCTTGCTATGCCTTACTTAGTCCTTTTGTAATAATTAGTTTTAACAAGAAAATTTATAGAAGATTGAGATTTTCCCAAAAAGAGGAGAGGATGGAACATATTAATACTGACTGATGTTGCTCGGGAAATCCAAAATGTAATGACTAACATATTAGAAAATGGTCAAACAAACGGAAATAAACCTTATTAACAAAAGATTTTCCTTTCTTTTTGAGTTGAGCGTGGTCACACATATAGATTTTTTGCAAGTCCTTCTCTTGAGGGTGCTACATAAAATTGCCCATGTAAACACAAGGGGTATTTTAATCAATACCTGCCACTCAAAGTAACTCTGTGCTTTATTGATGGACAATCATAGAGAGAGTGTGTCTGTTCTCTACGGGAGAGAGTGAGTGTGTGTTTGCGTGTGTGTGTGTGTGTGTTTCTCATAGAAAGGCAGAGATTACGTATTTGATTTCCTCACAGTAAAAGACAAGAGTGTGTGTGTTTTTCATAGAAACAGTCAAGTTGAAGCCTCTAGCTTGGAGGAGACTGGACATTTCGTGTCAAAAAGTAACCCCTGACCATCCTCTGGACAAAAGTCAACCTAAAATATATTTTTAAAAAATTTTGAATAAATATAGGTTGGTATTGTGTGTGTCACTCAAAAGATGATTTCTCCTTTAATTAAAACATCTTCTTACATAGGTATTATTCAGTTACCCACATCTGACAGTGTTTAGTCCTGTTTATTAAAATACTAGTAAAAAAGGCCCGTTTCTGACACAAATGAAACGGGCGCTAGCAAGGTTTTCCTCGGAGTGTGTATGTTTGGGAGAGTGTATGTGAGAGTGACTGTTTGAGAGTCGGAGTGAAAGTGTGATTGTGTGAGAGAGAGCGTGAGTCTGGGTGTGAGTGTGTTTGTGAGAGAGTGTGTGTGTGAGAATGAGAGTGTGTGCAAGTGTGTATGTGAGACACAGTGTGAGTGAGAGTGTGTGTGTGTGGGCGAGAGAGAGAGTGTGTGTGAGACACAGATTCTCTGTTTGAGTGAGTGTATGAGACCAAGCGAGTGTGTGAGTGACTGTGTGGCACATAGAGAGTGAATGTAATACAGTGTGAGACAGAGTGTGTGAGAGTGAGAAAGACATTGTATATGAGAGAGAGAGTGTGAGCCGTGCCCTCCCAATCCATGGCCATCTGTCCCCTGCCCCCTCCATTCATCCTTTTCCAGCAATTCCCCTCTGTCCCTGAGCCCTGACCTCCCAATCCATGGCCATCCATGTTTGTCTGTCACCTGCCCCCTCCATTCATCCCTATCCAGCATTTCCCCTCTCTGCTTGAGGCCTGCCCTGCAATCCATATCCATCCATGCCCATCTGTCCCCTCCATTCATCCCTATGCAGCAATTCCCCTCTCCCTGAGTCCTGCCCTTCCAATCCATGCCCATCCATGCTCCTCTGTCACCTGGCCCCTCCATTTTTCCCTATCCAGCATTTCCCCTCTCTGCCTGAGGCCTGCTCTGCAATCCATATCCATCCATGCCCATCTGTCCCCTCCATTCATCTCTATCCAGCAATTCCCCTCTCCCTGAGTCCTGCCCTTCCAATCCATGCCCATCCATGCTCCTCTGTCACCTGGCCCCTCCATTTTTCCCTATCCAGCATTTCCCCTCTCTGCCTGAGGCCTGCTCTGTAATCCATATCCATCCATGCCCATCTGTCCCCTCCATTCATCCCTATCCAGCAATTCCCCTCTCCCTGAGTCCTGCCCTTCCAATCCATGCCCATCCATGCTCATCTGTCACCTGGCCCCTCCATTTTTCCCTATCCAGCATTTCCCCTCTCTGCCTGAGGCCTGCCCTGCAATCCATATCCATCCATGCCCATCTGTCCCCTCCATTCATCCCTATCCAGCAATTCCCCTCTCCCTGAGTCCTGCCCTTCCAATCCATGCCTATCCATGCTCCTCTGTCACCTGGCCCCTCCATTTTTCCCTATCCAGCATTTCCCCTCTCTGCCTGAGGCCTGCTCTGTAATCCATATCCATCCATGCCCATCTGTCCCCTCCATTCATCCCTATCCAGCAATTCCCCTCTCCCTGAGTCCTGCCCTTCCAATCCATGCCCATCCATGCTCATCTGTCACCTGGCCCCTCCATTTTTCCCTATCCAGCATTTCCCCTCTCTGCCTGAGGCCTGCCCTGCAATCCATATCCATCCATGCCCATCTGTCCCCTCCATTCATCCCTATCCAGCAATTCCCCTCTCCCTGAGTCCTGCCCTTCCAATCCATGCCCATCCATGCTCATCTGTCACCTGCCCCCTCCATTCATCCCTATCCAGCATTTCCCCTCTCTGCCTGAGGCCTGCTCTGTAATCCATGCTCCTCTGTCCCCTGCCGCCTCCATTCATCCTTTTCCAGCAAGTCCCCTCTCGCCCTTCCATGGACCCCCCCCCCCCTCGCATCCATGCTACGCTCTCTCCCATGTCCCAGCCTGGCCCGCCCTCTTCTTTCCCCCCCCTTCGCATCCATGCCCCCCCCACCCCTTCGCATCCATGCCCCCTCCTTCGCATCCATGCCTCGCATCCATGCCCCCCCACCCCTTCGCATCCATGCATCCCTTTTTTTTTTTTTAATTCTTTTTAACTTTACCTCCGTGGCGGTTCGTGCAGCGAAGCGTCAGGGAAGGAGGCGGCGCTCCCGACGTCTAGCTTTCCCTTCGCTGTGTTCCGCCTTGTTTTGAAGGCGGAACACAGCGAAGGGAAGGCTAGACGTCGGGAGCGCCGCCTCCTTCCCTGACGTTTCGCTTCCGGATTTGTTTGTTTTTTTCGCGAGGGCGGGGCAGAGACGGCTGGCTGGCTTGAAGGCTTCACACCACGAATCCCCGAACCCTTCAGCCTCAGCCTGGGAGTGACGTCAGATGGCTTCAAGGCTTCAGGCTTCAGGCTTCAAGGCTTCAAGGCTTCAGACTTCCGGCTTCAAGCTTCCGGCTTCACAGAACGTTGTCCTGAGAGAACTTAGGCTTCCGGCTTCAAGCTTCCGGCTTCACAGAACGTTGTCTTCAGAACGTTCACGGTGCGTTTTATTATATTAGATTCTTTCTCACAATGCTCTTTGCCTGATTTATCTACTGCAAGCAGCTCCTAAATCTTTTATCAATCTTCTTACAATGAACATTTCTTATATATTGTCACATGTTTTTTTTTTCCTGAGGGGAAGGGTTCTATTATGCTCTCATCCCTAAAAATCTCACTGGCTTGAAGAAGCGATGTGACTAATTACAGACCAGTTGCTTCCAACCCCTTATTGATGAAGGTAATGGAAGGTTTAGTTGGGCATCAACTCACGGAATATCTTTCCACCTTTTAGCTTTTACACAGCTCGCAATCAGAATTCAGACCATGTTACAGTACTGAAACAGTTTTAATCACTGTTGTGGCAAATTTGAGTTAAGAAATTAGCTTACTACTACTACTACTACTATTAAACATTTCTATAGCGCTACTAGACTTACACAGCGCTGTACAAATTAACATGAAAAGACAGTCCCTGCTCAACAGAGCTTACAATCTAAATTGGACAGCCGAACAGACAGCTAGGGGTGGGGAAATTGCAGTGGTAGGGGTGATAAGTGAGGGTGTTGAGTAAGAGAGTCATGGTTAGGAGTCGAAAGCAGTAGCAAAGAGGTGGGCTTTAAGCCTAGACTTGAAGACAGCCAGAGACTGAGCCTGACGTATTGGCTCAGGGAGTCTATTCCAGGCATAGGGAGCAGCGAGATAGAAGGAACAGAGCCGGGAGTTAGCAGTGGGGGAGAAGGGGGATGACAGGAGACATTTACCCAACGAACGGAGTTCACGGGGAGGAGTGTAGGGAGAGATGAGAGCGGAAAGGTACTGAGGAGCTGCGGAGTGGATGCACTTGTAGGTCAAAAGGACAAGTTTGAACCGTATGCGGAAGTGGATAGGGAGCCACTTGAGGAGAGGGCTAACGTGAATATAGCGACTCTGGCGGAATATAAGACGCGCAGCAGAGTTTTGGACAGATTGAAGAGGAGATAGATGGCTGAGCAGGAGACCAGCGAGAAGCAAATTGCAGTAGTCTAGGCGAGAGGTGATAAGGGTGTGGGTAAGGGTTTTGGTAGCATCCTCGGAGAGGAAAGGACGAATTTTGTTAATATTATAGAGAAAGAAATGACAGGTTTTGGCAATCTGCTGAATATGAGCAGAGAAGGAGAGAGCGGAGTCAAAGATGACTCCAAGGTTGCGCGCAGACGGGACAGGGAGGATGAGAGTGTTATCTACCGAAATAGAGAACGGGGGGAGAGGAGAGGCCGGTTTAGGGGGAAAGAGGAGAAGCTCTGTTAGCTTAGAGGGAAGGGCTTGTTTTACTTGTCCAATGCTTTTGATGTAGTTGACCATGCCGTACTACTTCATTTCCTAGATCACTTTCGAATCTGTGGTGATCTCCTTAAGTGGTTCGAGGGTTTTCTAATGGCTAGGTCCTATAAGGTAAAATTGTCTGGCTCTATCTCATCCCCCTAGACTCCCTGACTATGGCGTACCTCAGGGTTCCCCTATGCCTCCCAATTTACATCCCTTTTACATGAAATTTTCAAGAAATTCTGTTAGTGCTTAAATGAGGTTTAGACTTATTGGCATCTGATTTCAAATTAAAATTGAATAGGAACAAAACAAAATTCCTGGTCCTACTAATCCTTTTCATTAAACACCTTTAGACAGTATTACAGTTTGTTTATTTATTTATTTATTTATTTGGATTTTGCCTTTATGAAGAGATTCACCCAAGGCGCTGTTCAATAGGTACAGTTTAACATCATATTTACAGCTTACCATACAGCCGAGGGTCCAAGTGCAGATATATAGATGGGGACAAGATGGTTGTTCAGCATCAGTTGGGATAAATAGACGGGTGGCTAAACTCAAGGCCAGTTCTTTGCACAGTTAAACAAGATTTAAGGAACTGGTCTAAGTTACAGTGTGTGTAGCAAGCTAATCCAGGTGCACAATGAATGTATAGTCAGTGCCATAGCGAGGGCAGCTGACACCCGGGGCGGGTCGCCGCTGCGCACACCCCCCCCCCCCCCGAAGCGCGTACTTACGAGGGAAGGCGTCAGGCGACGAGAGAAAGCAGCGAGGGATGGGCAGGAGGGCCGAACCGCCCCGAGTGCACATCGCTGGGAGCTGCGTCGGCTCCGCTGGTTCCCTGCTCTCTCTGCCCCGGAACAGGAAGTAACCTGTTCCGGGGCAGAGAGAGCAGGTAACCAGCAGCGCCAACACCCCCCCAGCGGCGTGCACCCAGGGCGGACCGCCCCATGGCCCCCCCCCCTTCATACGCCACTGTGTATAGTCAGTCACCCTACATACTAAAGGCTTGGGAGAAGACTTAGGCTTTCACCTGCTTCTTGAAGTAGAGGTAGCCTCAAGTTAGATGTAGCCCCTCTGGAGTAAATTCCAGAGTATGGGGGCTAGTCCTGAGAAGGTTCACTGGTCGGTATCACACTGTACAATTTCCTTTGATGAGGGAATAGATAATGATGCTCCTTGTCACGACTGTGGCCGTGACCCCTTCTTTTGACTCACCTTGTTCTGCTGGTCAGCTCATGAGCTGGCTTCTTTTCTGCATGGTTGTGTTTGTCCTGTGTGTTCCAAGCCTCACTTCAGTGTTTAGTGTGTATTTCCTGTTTCTGTACTGTAGGGTTTCCTCTTCCTCTGTGTTTCAAGCCTCACTTTGGGTTCTGTGTATTTCCTGTCTCTGTCCTGTTATAAGGAAGTGGTTCACCTGCATTCTGGGCCTTTGCAATGCCAAAGGTCCCCCAGGTTAGTCTGTGTGCTTGTGAGCCCATGGGCACTTCTGTGTCTTGTCTTCTTTATTGTGGTGCCTGTGTGCACTTCTGCCTTAGTCTTAGTTCTGTTGTTTGTCAGCTTTGTATCCTGCCTAGTCTGTCTTGCTAGTTCTAGTCCCTTCTACCTGAGCTTCAGCCATTGTTCTGTTGTTTGTCTGTGTTTGTTAGCTTTGTATCCTGCCTAGTCTGCCTTGCTTGTTCTAGGGCCCTCTCCTTTAGTTTCTGCCTTAGTCCTGTTGCTTGTCTGTGTGGCTCAGCTTTGTATCCTGCTTGTCTGTCTTTACCCTGGTAGTTCTTAGCTCCAGTCCCCATCCTGCTTACCTCTGCCTTGCAAGCCTTCTGCTTTGGTTCTCTCCCTGCCCTTCTGTCTTTACCCTGGAAGTCTCTGGCTTCAGTTCCCTTCCTGCTTGAGTATCCTGAATCCTGTTTCTGCCAAGCTTGTTTGGAAATCCTGAATCCTGCCTGAGTATCCTGAATCCACTCCAGTCATGCCAAGCTTGTTCCAGTATCCGGTTCCAGTGAAGCCAAGCCAAGTCCGTTCCAGTATTTGGTTCCATTCCAGTCAAGCCAAGCTTGTTCCAGTGAAGCCAAGTCCGTTCCAGCATTTGGTTCCAGACCAGTCAAGCCAAGCTTGTTACAGTATCTGACTCTAGCCAAGCCAAGTGCATCCTGAATCTTGCCTAGTCTTGCTTGGGGGGTTTTGCCTCCTGCTGCTGCTCGCTGACAGTAGGCCAAGGGCTCACATTGTTCCAGAGTTCACGCCTGGTTGTGCAAAGCCTGGGAACATGACACTCCTTGAGAGGATCTTAGAGGTCTCAAAGGTGTGTAAAGAGCTAACACACTCTTATCCTTGAGAGAATAAAACATATTAGGCCCTGTTTACTAAGCCGCATTATAGGCGTGTTAGCATTTTTAACGCACGTTAACTATGTACGCACATTAACCGTGTACGCACCTACAATATTCCAATAGGTGCCTACACAGTTAGTGCATGCGGTAATTGCCACACTAAATATGCTAACGCACCTTAGTCAACAGGGCCCATTGATAGTAACTGATGTTGCATGGGAAACTCAATATGTAATGACTGACATATTAGAAAATGGTCAAAATAAAAAAAGTGAATTAAACTTGGCAAACAGCAGATTTTGTTTTGTTTCAGGGTTGGGGTGGACACATTCAAATATTTTTGCAAGACTAGCTCTTGAATGTTCTACATAAAGTTACAATCCTCATTAAGATCTGGAATTACTCTACTTACCAATTTAATACTTTCAAATATACATATATCAAAGACAGCATTTCATCGGGCACATTAGATTCTGAGCACATAAAAATATTATGAAATGCTATCACTGACACTCTCAGCTTTCTGACCCTTACATTTTCGTGGATTCCCACAAAATAAAGTGGCCTCAGCCCCAGTGTCCACTAGAGCACGCACCTTTTGATAGGACCTGTTTTTCCAGCAAAATACTATATCTACATGGGGCCACAGATCTAAGCTCGCTAAGTGGGTAGAAGCCTGGCCATTTTGTCAATCATATTTCCCTGCTTTTTTGAGATGCTGCACTTCTTTCCATGGATACAAATCCTCATATCTTGCTATTGTTCGATTGCCCTATCATTTCCCCACTGTTACATTCCATAGTTTCTATGACCCAAATGATGTTTTGACTTGACTTTGTCTTCCCATAACTCTTCACAATGTAATCCATAATCGTACTGTCACAAATTGTATTTCCATCATTCACAATGTATTGTAAGCCACACTGAGCCTGCAAATAGGTGGGAAAATGTGGGCTACAAATGCAATAAATAAATAAATAAATAAATATCCCTGCCATACCTCTTCTTCCTGTGGGGCAGGGCCACCGAGAGACTGGGCCAGGCCCGGAGCAAGGCCGCCCCCCCTCCCCCCGAGGCCACTGCACCACAGTCCCCAGTCTCCACCTGCCCTCCCCCAGCCCCGTCAACAGCCCCCCTCCGTCCGCCACCAGGCCCCCTGCATTCAAATCACAGAGCCTCACCTCCGTGTGAAAGCGCAGTGGCAGATCACCTCCCTTCGGGCCTTCCCTCTCTGTCCCGCCCTTGAGGTGAGATCGAGGACTGCGGCACCAGGCCCCCCCTTGGAGGCCCGGGCCCGGTGAAATTTGTCCCCCCCCCCCCTGCCCCCCCCCCTCTCAGCGGCCCTGCTGTGGGGGCATACTAACACTAACACTGGAGGAGTGGCCTAGTGGTTAGGGTGGTGGACTTTGGTCCTGAGGAACTGAGTTCCATTCCCACTTCATGCACAGGCAGCTCCTTGTGACTCTGGGCAAGTCACTTAACCCTCCATTGCCCCATGTAAGCCGCATTGAGCCTGCCATGAGTGGGAAAGAGCAGGGTACAAATGTAACAAAAATAAAATAGATACTATTGGAGATTCTACATGGAATGTTGCTACTATTGGAGATTCTACATGGAATGTTGCTATTCCACTAGCAACATTCCATGTAGAAGGCTGCGCAGGCTTCTGTTTCTGTGAGTCTGACGTCCTTATCGTACGTGCAGGACGTCAGACTCACAGAAGCAGAAGCCTGCGCAGCCACATTGGTGATCTGCAAGGGCCGACTTCTACATGGAATGTTGCTAGTGGAATAGCAACATTCCATGTAGAATCTCAAACAGTAGCAACAGTGGAGGAGAGGCCTAGTGGTTATTGTGGTGGACTTTGGTCCTGGGGAACTGAGGAACTGAGTTCGATTCCCACTTCAGGCACAGGCAGCTCCTTGTGACTCTAGGCAAGTCACTTAACCCTCCATTGCCCCATGTAAGCCGCATTGAGCCTGCCATGAGTGGGAAAGCGCAGGGTACAAATGTAACAAAAATAAAATAGATACTATTGGAGATTCTACATGGAATGTTGCTACTATTCCACTAGCAACATTCCATGTAGAAGGCTGCGCAGGCTTCTGTTTCTGTGAGTCTGACGTGCAGGACGTCAGACTCACAGAAGCAGAAGCCTGCGCGGCCACATTGGTGATCTGCAAGGGCTGACTTCTACATGTAGAATCTCAAATAGTAGCAACACTGAAGGAGTGGCCTAGTGGTTAGGGTGGTGGACTTTGGTCCTGGGGAACTGAGTTCTATTCCCACTTCAGGCCCAGACAGCTCCTTGTGACTCTGGGCAAGTCACTTAACCCTCCATTGCCCCATGTAAGCCGCATTGAGCCTGCCATGAGTGGGAAAGCGCAGGGTACAAATGTAACAAAAAAAAACACTAGGGGCTCCAGCCTCAGAGGGAGGGGGAGCTGATTTGTCAGCATTTATCTGGGCTCGCTGACTGTGTATTACTTTGCCCCTGTTTAAACCCCACTTTTCATACACCTGCCACATTTCTGCTGTGGGGATACCATCCAATTTTTCCCGGGCTACCCCATCCTTTAACAAAGCAATGAACATTTCTTTTCTGGAGACTCCATTAGCCCCGTCACCTTCCTTCCCTCCTCTCTGTCCCCGATCAGACATTTTTGGGCCCCACTCCCCAAGAACTGCTGCACTTTCTCCATCACGTCACAAATGGAGTTCCCCGTTTCATTAATTAACAAGGTCATAATTACCTGCTTATATGCAGGAGGAGCAGTCTTAATCAATTTATTTCGGACACTGGCAGTCAATGCTATCTAAGAGAAGGCATCTGCCTGCCCCCCAAAAAAGGCTGTTTTCATCCCTTCCTCTTTTATTCTTTGCACACAATCCCGTAAAGTATACCATGGACGTTCATTCCCAGGCCAGTCTGCCTCTGTAGGATATTTACGATTTCACCCTTCCACCACCAATTCTAACATAGTGGTGTCACCGCTATAAGGTCTCCCATCGATTGGAGGACGTCCCTGAAAGTCCCGAAAAGCTGCCTGCACATAGGGTTCTTTACTCAATGTAATAAATTTCTTACAATCCACAATTTAATATCAGCCGCCCCTAATTCATAAACACGAACCACCCGGGCAAGCAAAGTTTCCTCCGATCTCTGTTGGAATCTCTCTAGTAAATCAGCAACTTCATTTTGGGTGTAATCTTCCACTAGGTCCCTTCTTTGATACGCTCCCTGAGCATCTTGAATCATGCGTCACCGTTCTAGCGGGTGCACCTGTTTTCCTGCTGTAACTTTTGGACGGGACTTGAAATCTTCAGGATCCTCACTTGACTAAGGATGTAAAAAGAATTGAAGCGGTGCAAAGAAAAGCTACGAGAATGGTATGGGATTTGCGTTACAAGACGTATGAGGAGAGACTTATTGACCTGAACATGCATATCCTGAAGGAAAGGAGAAACAGGGATGATATGATACCGACGTTCAAATATTTGAAAGGTATTAATCCCCAAATGAACCTTTTCTGGAGATGGGAAGGCGATAGAACTAGAGGACATGAAATGAGGTTGAAGGGGAGCAGACTCAGGAGTAATGTCAGGAAGTATTTTTTCATGGAAAGGGTGGTAGATACGTGGAATGCCCTCCCGCGGGAGGTGGTGGAGATGAAAACGGTAATGGAATTCAAACGTGTGTAGGATTAACACAAAGGAATCATGTTTAGAAGGAATGGATCCACAGAACCTTAGCAGAGATTAGGTGGCAACACCGGTGGTTAGGAGGCGGGGCTAGTGGTTGGGAGCCCTTTGGCGAAAGAGTTGCTGCATGGCAACCTGGAAGTACCGCTGGCCCAATTTGGGCGCTGGTGGAAGTTCTATCCCTAGCGCATGCCATTTCTGGTGATAGCACAAACATTTCAAAATATTTCTGCAGGGGATTACCAGGTGGTAATTGGGCAGCGTCGCATGCTGATTGGTTACCTCTGGATTAGCGTGGGAGCCCTTATCGCCACCTCAGTGGGTGGTGGATACGTGGAATGCTCTCCCGAGGGAGGTGGTGGAGATGAAAACAGTAACGGAATTCAAAAAAGCATGGGATAAACATAAAGGAATCCTGTTCAGAAGAAATGGATCCTCAGAAGCTTAGCAGAGATTGGGTGGCAGCGCCGGTGGTTAGGAGGTGGGGCTAGTGGTTGGGAGACGGGGCTAGTGCTGGACAGACTTCTATGGTCTGTTCCCTAAAAATGGCAGATACAAATCAAAGTCAGGTATACATATCAAGTAGTACATATGAGTTTATCTTGTTGGGCAGACTGGATGGACAGTACAGGTCTTTCTCTGCCGTCACTTACTATGTTACTATCAGGCTTATTTTCGAAAGTGATCGCCGGCGATCTTCCAACATAAATTGGGAGATGGCCGACGATCTCTCAAAAGTGGCGAAATCCGTATAATCGAAAGCGGCTTTTTTGACACCATTGCTGCTTTCCTGTCGCCGCACCGGCGAAAGCTCAAGGGGACGTGTTGGTGGCATAGCGAAGGCGGAACATGGGCAGGCATGGGCGTGGCTACCAGATAGCCGGCTTTTGCGGATAATGGAAAAAAAACGGTGTTAAGCAGTATTTCGCCGGGTTTACTTGGTCCTTTTATTTTCACGACCAAGCCTCAAAAAGGTGCCCCAACTGACCAGATGACCACCAGAGGGAATGGGGGATGACCTCCCTGTAGTCCCCAGTGGTCACCAACCCCCTCCCATACTAAAATAAAATAAAAATAAAACACTTTTTTACCAGCCTCTATGCCAGCGTCAGATGTCATACCCAGCTCCCTGACAGCAGTATGCAAGTCCCTGGAGCAGTTTTTAATGGGTGCAGTGCACTTCAGACAGGTGGACCCAGGTCCATCCCTCCCCCCCCCCCCCCCACCTGTTACACTTGTGGTGCTAAGTGTTGAGCCCTCCAACCCCCCCCCCAAAAGAAAACCCCACTGTACCCATATGTAGGTGCCCCCCTTCACCCATAAGGGCTATGGTAATGGTGTAGAGTTGTGGGGAGTGGGTTTGGGGGGGATTTGGGGGGCTCAGCACCCAAGGTAAGGGAGCTATGCACCTGGGAGCTATTTGTGTATTTTTTAAAACATTTTTAGAAGGGCCCCCTAGGGTGCCCGGTTGCTGTCCTGGCATGTCAGGGGGACCAGTGCACTACAAATTCTGGCTCCTCCCACAACCAAATGCCTTGGATTTCGCTGGGTTTGAGATGGCCGGCATTTTTTTTCCATTATCGCTGAAAGACAAAACCCGGCCATCTCAAACCCGGCAAACTCTGACATTTGGCCGGGCTAAACCGTAGTATCGAAAAAAAAAAAGATGGCCGGCCATCTTTTTCGAAAATACGGTTCCGCCCAGCTGTTGTGCCACCGCCAAAATAGATCGCCAGTGATCTATTTGGCCGGCGACATTCGATTATGCCCCTCCACGTTACTATGTTTGACTCTGAGGTCGAGGTATCCCAAATGTCCCCATCCCAAGTATCAGGGTCAAAAGACAGCCCTGATTTAGCAACACAGAAATGTACTTTCTTTTTGTTAACTTTCCCTCTGCGCTTTTTGTCTTTATATTGTGCCACACTTACTGCACCACGTTCGTCAAGGGTTTGATACATAACCAGCTTATCAGTCAGCAGTTTATTCTGACAGTTAAGCTTTACCAGTGGCGTACCAAGGGGGGGCGGTGGGGTGGTCCGCTCCGGGTGCACGCCGCTGGGGGGGGGGTGTCGTAGCACACGCCTGTCGCCCTGTCTCCAAGTTCGCATGTGTTCACTGCTCCCTCTGCCCCGGAACAGGTTACTTCCTGTTCCGGGGCAGAGGGAGCAGTGAACACATGCGAACTCGGAGCCGACAGGGCGACAGGTGCGCGCTGCGGAACCCCCCCCCCAGCGGCATGCACCCAGGGGGGTGTCATTTCAGGTGTCATTTCGCCAGGGGTGCACCGCGCTGCACCCAGGGGGGGGGCGCATCGGCGATCCGCCCCGGGTGTCAGCCAGCGTCGGAACGCAACTGAGCATTACATTTTGGCTACGTAAATCACAGACTTGCCACTCCAGTTTTGCGATTTTTCTATGCTGTTCGTCGCGGTTCTGGTGGATTTTCCGATAGGCAGTTAACAGAATCCATCCAGCCATCAACCAGCAGGGGAGATAGAGAGCACTCAAACTTTCACAGTGCCCTCTTGGCCAGCTAGCTCCACTGCCTCTTCAGTATTTGAAGCTTCCAAAGCAGTATGGCAAACCGCAATGGGAATCACAAGAGCTTTCCTCACAGCGAACGATGGCCCATCACAAGGGCATGAACTCATAAAGGAGGGAATGCACATCCTCCTGGAGGGAATAAACTCATCCTCCTTATTGTATAAGTGGAGGGGAACACACGCGCCTCCTGGAGGGAATCACACATCCTCCCAACACACTGGAGGGAATGAACTCATCCTCCTATTTATAGAACTGGAGGGGAACACACGCGCCTCCTGGAGGGAATGAACACATCCTCCTAAATTTAAACTGAACATGAATCCTGAAGATTGTTTTCCAACTTTCTCCCAAGGAAGGAACTTCAGGAAATTAGAACAGAACCTGAAAAAACAGATTCACAGCATACAGACAATCATACAGGGAGGGCTCATGGCTTCATCTGCTATGACTAAAGGAAAGAAAATTACCAAGGTAAGAACCTAATTTTCCCTTCCTTGTCATCAAGCAGATGAAGCCATTACATATGGGATGTAACAAAGCAATCCCTATTTTATTTTTTTTTGCATACAATGAACCACATCTAAAGGCTCTGATTCTTTTCAACAGGAATCCACTCAGTGGCTATAATATCCTATGGTACTGCATCCCATCCTGGAATTTCAACAACACTCTCCTCTGTTTTTTTTTTCCACTTTTCCACTTAAAAAGTGCCATTCCCTCTACGAATCCTGCTCACACACCGCCACCTAGTGTATTGCTCTAAAAGTACAGCCTGCTTACTTAATCACTACAGACTGCTAGAGAGTAAAGTGCTGCAGATTCTTTTGGATTCGAATTGAGTAAATGAGACTCTTTATTAGAGGTTTTACTTCAAACGGAGAGTGTATAAGTCCCATATACACAATGATGAAGAAATTTACACAACGATCACATTATATAACTGAAGAGAAACTCAGATAAAGAAGTATATAGATTCATCACTGGTCAGGACAATTGGTCACATTCGGGCCCTGTTCTCATCAGCTGGGAAGCCAATTGCAGCGAAAACCTGAAGTCTCTTATGACCAGGAAACGGGTTGTTCTATGCGACGCGTCCACCCATAGATGAGGTTCTGATTTTCACTGTCACCAGCTCCCATTTTTATTAAGCTAAAACTCAGTCTTCAGAGCCAAGGAAAAGTACGGGAATGTGCATGAGAATACAGTCACAAGCGCTTGGTTCGGGTAAACAGCCCACTGGCCAAGTAGCCTATCTCCCGAACCTTAAGCATGCCCTGCCTCCCCTCCCTCTGCACATACCAAATCAATCAGAGACCTGCCTTATCTTCCACATTCCAACTTGTTTTTGTCTTTAGAAGCAAAGTTACTTTTGGTCAAAGACAGAAAGTTTCGGAATGTATTATCGGTCTAAGCAGGGTTGAAAAGCAATTCTTAAAATCTTCCATTACAGAGCCCCAGGCTGTAATTCCATTTTTGACGCCTGGCCAAAATACGCGGTAGAAAATATTTTTTATTTTCTACCGCGTGGCGCTTACACGTCGGTAATCAGCAATTTATGCGTGCTGGCTGCTTTCCACCCAGTTAGTGCGTTAGACCTTACCGCTAAGTCAGTGGGTGGTGGTAAAGTCTCAGGCCAAAAATGGATGCGCATTGGTTTTAATTTTGCTGCACGTCCATTTTCGGCCACCAAAAAAAAATGCCTTTTTTCCAAGTGCATTGAAAAATTGACCTGCGCGCATACACCAGCGTAGGTCACTTTTAGGCATGCCTTAGTAAATGGACTCCTGAAATGGTTATGCACTTTGTATATGAATTCTAATCATGCCGGTCCCTAGACCATCATAACATATGAGCAGAAGAAAGCAAGTCTGCCCCTGGGACATTACAGATATTTTTAGTTACAGAGAGATCATTTATGTAGACGCTTGGGAATTTCAGTAAAAGTGCAATTAATGAAGTAAAAATTCAGCTCTTAGCATTACAAAAACCTGAACCCTCCAGGGGAAATTTTCAAAAGTATAAATACATCTCTAAGTTTATATATGATTAACAGAGAACCTCAAGTACAGTTCATTTTAAGGAGATGGTGTTCCTGTTTCAGGTAAGACAAGTCCCTCTCAATTCTTTCTTCTACCTCTTTTCAGTGGGGGTGTTTTTCTCTGAATAGTATCCTAATCTGATTTGCAAGATAATAGGCCAGAAATACAGATGCAGCCACCCCTGGGGTGGGTGGTTTAGAAGCAAATCTTTGGTATTTAAATTGCAGAAAAGAGTCTAAAGGGCAGTGAAAAAAGGGAACTGTTGAATTGTCACCCAAGTGGCATGAAAATCTGTGATAAAAACAGTTTTAGAGAGTAATCATATCGTTTATGATTTCAGATGTTATCCTGAATTTATTTCATGGTAACGAACATGCAAAATTCTTTAATGGGACCCGTGGAGGGGCATAATCGAATGGGGGCACCCATCTCTAAGAGCGCCCATCTCCGTGGACGGCCCCCAGGAAGGGGCGGAGCCAACCGTGTTATCGAATAAGATGGGCGGCCATCTTTTGTTTCGATAATATGGTCGGGGCTGCCCAAATCTCAACATTTAGGTCAACCTTAGAGATATGGTTGACCTAAATGACCTAAATGACGTCAGAAGAAGGCGGGACACAGAGGGAACCAACGAACGAAGGGAAGGCTGGTGGAGAGATGTCAGACAGGCAGAGCTTTCACTGATGTTGCGCAGACGTCGGAGGCGGAGCGAGGTAAATTTAAAGCACCGGGGAATCGGGGATGGAGCGGAGAAGTAAGGTTTTTTTTAAATACAACTCGAACGCGCAGTGCCCTTGAAGGCAGGCGCCCCCCTGCGGCGCTTACCCCGCTAACCGTGTTGGCATGGCCCTGCATAAAAGTTAACCCCCAGATTCTATGTAGTACACATAGCGTTCTGCGCCAAAATCCAAGCATAGCCTGTAACAACGCATGCAACATAATTGGCTTAACAAGCCAATCAGCATTCTTAACAGCAGTCAACAATAATGAGCACTAATTGGTCATAATTAGAATTTAAACACATAACCTGCTAAACTTATTCTCTAATGCACTCGACCTAAACTCTAATGCGTGCATGCAAAAGGGGGCATGGTTATGGGTGGGGAAATGGACATTCCAAAATTTACACATGTAGTTACAGATTATGGCCCAATGCACCTAAATCTACATGTCGTGATTTACGCCAGGTTTTCATGGGTGAAAAAGGAGACACATAGTTTTAGGCACTAGGGGGTCCTTTTAGGAAGCCACAGTAAAAAGTGGCCTGCGGTCATATAGGTGCGTGTATTGGGCGTTCGCCGTGCCAGTTTTTTATAGCACTGTAGTGTATCTGGCAATAATCGAGCGCTGCCGTGCGCTGCCCGGTTACCGCTGGGTTAACGTGGGAGCCTGTACCGCAACCTCAATGGGTGGCGGAAAGGACTCCCTCCCCCCCCTGAAGTGACCCCGCGTCAAATGCTTTACTTACCGCCCGGCCATTTCCTGTAGAAAAGTGAGACTTCCCTTTTACCAGCTGCAGTAAAAGGGGATCTCGGCACAAGTGAAAAACACACGCCAGCGCAGGCTCCCTTTTGCCGCAGCTTGTTAAAAGGGTCTCTAAGTGACTTGTCCAGAGTCACAAGGAGCAGGATTAGGACTTGAACCTAGTTCCCCAGGACCCCAGTCTCCTGTAGTAACCATTAGTCCTAAGGATAATACATTTTGAAAATTGGAAACCATCAGCCTTATTTTCGAAAGTGATGGGCGCCCATATTTCGACTCATATCGGGAGATGGGCGCCCATCTCACAAAGGCGCCCAAATCGGTATAATCGAAAGCCGATTTTGGGCGTCTTCAACTGCATTCCGTCGCGGAACCGAACAAAGTTGACGGGGGCATGTC
This sequence comes from Microcaecilia unicolor, assembly GCF_901765095.1. Lineage (NCBI taxonomy): Eukaryota > Metazoa > Chordata > Amphibia > Gymnophiona > Siphonopidae > Microcaecilia > Microcaecilia unicolor. The sequence goes on from NC_044042.1 coordinate 9,158,796, forward strand.
AGAGGCGTGGTGAAGGCGGGACTGGGGCGTGTTTTATCGGCCGAGGAGAGATGGCCGCCTTCGGCCGATAATCGGGAACAAAAAGGCGTTTTTACCATGAATTTGGGTCACTTTTTTTGGACCCTTTTTTTTCATGAACAAGTACCAAAAAAGTGATTAAAGGTGATTAATTTAAAGAAAGATGCACATGAGGTCAGAGAGATGGTTAAATATTATCTCAGCTAGGGTAGGAGTGGATAAACATGTCCTGCTGCAGTATGTGGAGCCCGGGTCACTCCTTGTGTGTGTGAGTGAGACTAATGAGTTAGTTACTTCTTCCATTAAAGGCCTGGTTGAAGAGCCAAGCTTTCACCTGCTTCCTGAAGTAGAGATAGTCTTGTGTTAAACGGAGCCTTACAGGCAGTGCATTCCAGAGTGTGGGGGCTACTCCGGAGAAGGCTGGCTTGCGGGTATCACATCGTGTAATGTCCTTTGGAGAAGGTGTGGTTACGGATACTCCTTGGAAAGACCTTAGTGACCTTGAATGTGTGTGTGTGTGTGTGTGTGTGTGTGTGTGTGTGTGTGTGTGTGTGTGTGTGTGTGTGTGTGAGAGAGAGAGAGAGACTAAGAAGTTAGTTACTTCTTCCATTAAAGGCCTGGCTGAAGAGTCAAGCTTTCACCTGCTTCCTGAAGTAGAGATAGTCTTGTGTTAAACGAAGCCTTACAGGCAGTGCATTCCAGAGTGTGGGGGCTACTCCGGAGAAGGCTCGCTTGCGGGTATCACATCGTGTAATGTCTTTTGGAGAGGGTGTGGTTAGGGATACTCCTTGGGAAGACCTTAGTGACCTTGAAGGTGTTTGTGTGTGTGTGTGTGAGTGTAGAGAGAGAGAGAGACTAAGAAGTTAGTTACTTCTTCCATTAAAGGCCTGGCTGAAGAGTCAAGCTTTCACCTGCTTCCTGAAATAGAGATAGTCTTGTGTTAAGCGGAGCCTTACAGGCAGTGCATTCCAGAGTGTGGGGGCTACTCCGGAGAAGGCTGGCTTGCGGGTATCACATCGTGTAATGTCCTTTGGAGAAGGTGTGGTTACGGATACTCCTTGGAAAGACCTTAGTGACCTTGAATGTGTGTGTGTGTGTGTGTGTGTGTGTGTGTGTGTGTGTGTGTGTGTGTGTGTGAGAGAGAGAGAGAGACTAAGAAGTTAGTTACTTCTTCCATTAAAGGCCTGGCTGAAGAGTCAAGCTTTCACCTGCTTCCTGAAGTAGAGATAGTCTTGTGTTAAACGGAGCCTTACAGGCAGTGCATTCCAGAGTGTGGGGGCTACTCCAGAGAAGGCTGGCTTGCGGGTATCACATCGTGTAATGTCCTTTGGAGAAGGTGTGGTTACGGATACTCCTTGGAAAGACCTTAGTGACCTTGAATGTGTGTGTGTGTGTGTGTGTCTGTGTGTGTGTGTGTGTGTGTGTGTGTGTGTGTGTGTGTGTGTGTGTGTGAGAGAGAGAGAGAGACTAAGAAGTTAGTTACTTCTTCCATTAAAGGCCTGGCTGAAGAGTCAAGCTTTCACCTGCTTCCTGAAGTAGAGATAGTCTTGTGTTAAACGGAGCCTTACAGGCAGTGCATTCCAGAGTGTGGGGGCTACTCCGGAGAAGGCTCGCTTGCGGGTATCACATCGTGTAATGTCTTTTGGAGAGGGTGTGGTTAGGGATACTCCTTGGGAAGACCTTAGTGACCTTGAAGGTGTTTGTGTGTTTGTGTGTGTGTGTGTGTGTGTGAGTGTAGAGAGAGAGAGAGACTAAGAAGTTAGTTGCGTCTTCCGTTAAAGGCTTGGTTAAAGATCCAAGTTTTTCACCTGCTTCCTGAAGTAGAGATAGTCTTGTGTTAAGCGCAACCTTACAGGCAGTGCATTCCAGAGTGTGGGGGCTACTCCGGAGAAGGCTCGCTTGCGGGTATCACATCGTGTAATGTCTTTTGGAGAGGGTGTGGTTAGGGATACTCCTTGGGAAGACCTTAGTGACCTTGAAGGTGTTTGTGTGTTTGTGTGTGTGTGTGTGTGTGTGTGTGTGTGAGTGTAGAGAGAGAGAGAGACTAAGAAGTTAGTTGCGTCTTCCGTTAAAGGCTTGGGTAAAGATCCAAGTTTTTCACCTGCTTCCTGAAGTAGAGATAGTCTTGTGTTAAGCGCAACCTTTCAGGCAGTGCATTCCAGAGTGTGGGGGCTACTCCGGAGAAGGCTGGCTTGCGGGTATCACATCGTGTAATGTCTTTTGGAGAGGGTGTGGTTAGAGATACTCCTTGGGAGGACCTTAGTATGCTTGGAGGTATATAGAGGGTGTTCTTCAAATACTCGTGGTCATTTCCTTTAAGGGCCATGAAGGTCAGATATAGATTTTTAAATGTAGTCCTTTATTGTACTGGTAGCCAGCCAGACCCCAGTACACTGAACTTTTATGACAAATATCCAAATTAAAAGCCTTTTTAAATTAAAAAAAAAGTAGTTAATAATACTTTAAATATCTTTAAATTTTCTTCAAGATGAATATAATTTCAAATTTGATTCCTTAAGAATGGAGCAAGGTAGAAAAACGCTCCCATCTCTTTCAATTGAAAGGAACCTGTGGAACGAGGGGACATATGATGAAAATGAAAGGGGGTAGACTGAGAAGTAACCTGAGGAAATACATGGAAAGGGTGGTAAATCTGTGGAGTAGCCTCCTTGTGGAACTGGTGGAGACGAATACAATATCTGAATTCAAGAGAGTTTGGGCAGTGGCGTAGGAAGGGGGTCGGTGGGGCGGTCCGCCCCGGGTGCACGCCGCTGGGGGGGTGTCAGCTCCGCTGGTTCCCTGCTCCCTCTGCCCCGGAACAGGTTACTTCCTGTTCCGGGGCAGAGAGAGCAAGGAACCAGCGGAGCCGACGCAGCTCCCAGTGACGTGCACTCGGGGGCGGATCAGCCCTCTCGCCTGCCCCTCGCTTCAAGTAAGAATGCGCTCCGGGGGGGGCAGGCTGCGCTCCGGAGGGGGGAGGGTGCGTGCCGAGAGGGGAGCACCGTGCTGCACCCGGGGGGGTGCGCAGCGGCGACCTGCCCCGGGTGTCAGCCGTCCTCGCTACGGCACCAAGTTTGCAGCAAGTACATAGGATCTCTAAGGAAGTGAAAGGGAGAGTAGATGGCATGGATGGGCAGACTAGATAGGCCATATGGTCTTTATCTGCCTACATTTTTCTCTGTTTCTATGTATGTGTGTCAGAAATAAACTCTCAGGACAACAAATATAATTGAACAATTAGGGGTAATGATAAAAAGTCATGTATTTCATATACAGCCTTTCTGTGGTACAACCAATGTGGTTTACATTTATTATACGCAGGTGCTTTTTCTGTTCATAATCTCTAAGTTTTTGCAACTGAGGTAATGGAAGAGCTGCAGTAGGAACTGAATCCAATCTCCCTGGTTCTCAGTCCAGTGCCCTAACCATTAGGCTACTCCTCCACTCATCAGTTATAGAAAGCAGGGGGGAAAATGACACTGAAGTGCGCATTAGATCAATTCACCACATTCTTTTCCTCTTTTCAAGGTAATTTTAGGCTCAAAATGATCTCTGTTACCCCTCAGTATCGGAACTCAGCAGACCATGGATTTCATCTCCACCATCATGATCATCTTGTTCCTCTTACAGACCAGCATCGGTGTTCCAACTAACATCTTCATCCTGATGGCTTATGCCCATATCAACCACAATGAAAAGGATCTCAAACCCACAGACGTAATTCTGTGCCACCTGGTCTTTGCCAACATGCTTGGACTCGTAACAAGGGTAGTACCACAGATAATAAGTGGCTTGGGGTTAAATAATATTCATAATGATGCCAGCTGTAAACTGTTGATTTATACCTATAGGATTTCCCGTGGTGTTTCTATAGGTGTAACGAGTTTCCTCAGTGTACATCAGGCCATCACTCTCGCTCCTTCTACTACTAAATGGCTGTATCTTAAATCAAGAGCAAAGAAATATCTTATCCCCTACATTGTAGGTTCTTGGCTGTTTAGCATGTTATTCTACCCACATGCTCTAATCCTTGTATTTGCTCAAAGAAACGGTACATTCCTTGGATCTGCCTATAATCTTGAATTTTGCAATTCAGAACCCCCAGTCTCTTGGCTTATGCTAAGTTTCATGCTTATCACGAATGGCCATGATGTTTTCTTTGTGGGTCTCATGCTCAGTTGCAGTGTTTATATCTTGTATGTTCTGAAGAGACACAGAGACCAGGTGCGGTACATCCACAACATGAGACAGAACTCAAAAATGATGGCTGAGAGAACGGCAGCCAAGAACGTCATCACACTGGTCTCCCTCTATGTCTTCTGTTTTGGAGTCGACACCAGCTTCATGGTTTACTCAACCACTTTGTTGATTGTGCCTCCCCTCCTTTCCAAGATCAGAGTGTTCATCTCCTCTTGCTATGCCTTACTTAGTCCTTTTGTAATAATTAGTTTTAACAGGAGAATTTATAGAAGATTGAGACTTCCCCACACAGAGGAGGTGATAAAATATATTGACAATAATTGATGTTGTTCATGAAATCCAATAAGTAATAGCTGACGTTAGAAAAAGGTCCAAAAATCAAATAAAATTTGCAAACAATAGATTTTATTTTGGGTTACAGTTGGAAGTGACTAGTCCATCACTTGAATATGCTACATTAAGAGGCTCATGTTTGAAACAGAAAAATGTCCAAAAATGGCAGTTTGAGCGAGACTAGGGAAGACTTACAATTTGGACGTTTGTCTGTGATAATGGAATATTGTAAAAACATCCAGGTCAAAAAATTGGTTATTTTTGGCTGACTAATTGCCAAAAGGAGCCCACATTGACCAGATGACCACTGGAGGGAGGGATAAAGACAAGACGCCTCCACCCGAATCCTACAGTTGTCACTGACCCCCTTCCAATGCCCTACGAGCTGAACGTGACAGTACATACCAGCATAGGAAGTGGTGCATTGCCCCCTCTTCCCCCTCCCCCTCATCCCCCCTCCTTCGCCCCGTCCCCCCTCCCTCTGAGTTCCAGGGTCCCCCTCCCTCCCTCCGGGTTTCAAGGTCCCCCTCCCTCCCTCCGAGTTCCAGGGTTCCCCTCCCTCCGAGTTCCAGGGTCCCTCCCTCCCTCCCTCTGAGTTTCAAGGTCCCCCTCCCTCCCTCTGAGTTCCAGGATCCCACTCCCTCTCTCCGAGTTCCACGGTCTCCCTCCCTCCGAGTTCCAGGGTCCCCTCCGAGTTCCAGGGTCCCCCTTCCCTCCCTCCGAGTTCCAGGGTCTCCCTCTCTCCGAGTTCTAGGGTCCTCCCTCCCTCCCTCCCTCTGAATTCCATGGTCCCCCTCCCTCCCTCCGAGTTCCAGGGTCCCCCTCCCTTCAAGTTTCAGGGTTTCCCTCCCTCCCTCCAAGTTCCGAGTTCCAGGGCCCCCTCCCTCTGAGTTCCAGGGTCCCTCAGAGTTCCAGGGCCCCCCCTCCTCCCTCCCTCCCTCCCTTCGAGTTCCAGACTCCCTCCCTCCATATTTTAAAAGTCATCTTACCTCGTCGGGCTTACGGCGGCAGCAGCAGCACTGAAAAGCGTGCAGGCTCAGTGCTTCAGCCCTTCCCTTCTCTCTCTCTCTCAGCTCTGGTCCCGCCCTCATTTCCTGTTTCTGCAAGGGCGGGACCAGAGCTGAGAGAGAGAGAAGGGAAGGGCTGAAGCGCCAAGCCTGCACACTTTTCACTGCTGCTGCCGCCGCCGCCATAACCCCGACAAGGTAAGATACATAGTAACATAGTAGATGACGGCAGAAAAAAGACCTGCACAGTCCATCCAGTCTGCCCAACAAGACAACTCATGTGTGCTACTTTTTGTGTATACCCTACTTTGATTTGTACCTGTCCTCTTCAGGGCACAGACCGAATAAGTCTGCCCAGCACTATCCCCACCTCCCACCACCGGCTCTGGCACAGACAGTATAAGTCTGCCCAGCACTATCCCTGCCTCCCATCACCGGCTATGGCACAGACTATATAAGATGACTTTTAAAATTCAGAGGGAGGGAGGGAGGGACATTTAAAATTCCGGTGGGTGAAATATTGGTGGTGTTCGAGCACCCACAGCACCCACGGAGTCAGCGCCTATCCTGCTTATAATCGAACGAGAAAAACGCCCATGTTCCGACCTAAATCGGGAGATGGACGTTTTATCTCACAAAAACGAATAATGCGGTATAATCAAAAGCCGAACTTGGACGTTTTCAACTGCACTCCATCGCGGAAGCGTACAAAGTTGACGGGGGTGTGTCGGAGGCGTGGTGAAGGCGGGACTGGGGCATGGTTATCACCAGAACAGAGATGGGCGCCTTTCGCCGATAATGGAAAAAAAGTATGCGTTTGTAGCTAGAATTTAGGGCACTTTTCCTGGACCCTGTTTTTTTACGAATAAGGCCCCAAAAAGTACCCTAAATGACCAGATTACCCCCAGATAAAATCGGGGATGACCTCCCCTGACTCCCTCAGTGGTCACTAACCCCATCCCACCACAAAAAAATGATGTTTCACAACTTTTTATTTTCACCCTCAAATGTCATACCCACCTCCCTGGCAGCAGTATGCAGGTCCCTGGAGCAGTTGTTAGGGGGTGCAGTGGACTTCAGGCAGGTGGACCCAGGCCCATCCCCCCCTACCTGTTACAATTGTGCTGCTTAATGCTTAGTCGTCCAACCCCCCCAAACTCACTGTACCCACATGTAGGTGCCCCCCTTCACCCCTTAGGGCTATAGTAATGGTGTAGACTTGTGGGCAGTGGGTTTTGAGGGGGATTTGGGGGGCTCAACACACAAGGGAAGGGTGCTATGCAACTGGGAGCTCTTTTACCTTTTTTTTGTTTTTGTAAAAGTGCCCCCTAGGGTGCCCGGTTGGTGTCCTGGCATGTGAGAGGGACTAGTGCACTACGAATCCTGGCCCCTCCCACGAACAAATGCCTTGGATTTATTCGTTTTTGAGCTGGGCGCTTTCAACTTCCATTATCACTGAAAAACAAAAACGTCCAGCTCACAAATTGTTGAATAAAACATGGACGTCTATTTTTTTCGAAAATACGGTTCAGTCCGCCCCTTCACGAACCCGTTCTCGGAGATAAACGCCCATGGAGATAGACGTTTTCGTTCAATTATGCCCCTCCACGTATACCAGGCTGTATGACAGCTGCAGATATAATGACCATTTCTCTAGGTCCATATCCCACCTTAACTGGTACACTTGTGGTGGAAAATGTGAGCGCCCCAAAAAACACAAAATACTGAATCCACATATAAACAGTGGTGTGCTGGAGCCAGCTCGCACCGGCTTGTGAGAGCCGGTTGTTAACTTTTGAACTATTTTGCGAGCCGGTTGTTACCATATATACGCAACTATAAGTCGAGATTTTGGGGCTTTAAAAAATCCAAAAAAATTGGGATCTCGGCATATAGTTGAGTTGGCACACTATTTTTGGTCTTCTTCCTCCCCTGCCCCCCTCCCCCCACCGTGACCACAATTCTTCTTATGCCTGAAGCTCCTGCTGACACAGAAGTACCGTAACTGCATGCTTCGCTGGTTTTGCTTTGTTTTTGAGTTGGGAGTGGACACATATACATATTTTTTGCAAGTCCTCTTGAGTGTGCTCCATAAAATTGGCCATGTAAACATAAGGGGTATTTTAATTAATACCTGCCAGTCTAAGTAACTCTCTGTGCTCTTTTGATGGACAATCATAGAGAGAGTGTGTCTGTTTTCTACAGGAGAGAGTGAGTGTGTGAGTGTGTTTGTGTGTTTCTCATAGAAAGGCAGAGATTGCATATTTGATTTCCTCACAGGAAAAGACAGAGCGTGTGGGTTTTTCATAGAAACAATCAAATTGAAGCCTCTAGCTCGGAGGAGACTGGACATTTCATGCCAAAAAGTAGCTCCTGACCATCCTCTGGATAAAGGTCACCCAAGTCACATTTGGTTGCATTTCCTTGAACAGTGTCAATAATATTTTTTAAAAATTTTTGGAAAAAATACAGGGATCCTTTTACAAAGGTGCACTGAAAAATGGTCTGTGCTAGTGTAGTAGGCGTGTGTTTTGGGCAAGCGCAGATCCATTTTTCAGTGCGCCTGTAAAAATTGGCTTTTTTCTTTTAACCGAAAATGGATTTGCAGAAAAATTAAAATTGGCACGCATCCATTTTGGGCGGTACAATGCCAATTACTGCCCGGTTAGCACAGCACGCCGGAAAATAAAATACATTTTCTGGCATGCGTAGTGGACATGTGTAAAAAATGAAATTACCACCTGGGCTACATGGTATCCAGGTGATAGATTGAAACTGACAGTCAATCTGCGCGTACAGGCGCCAACACAGCTTAGGCCGGTATTGTGTGTATCTTGCAAAAGGTGATTTCCCCTTTAATTAAATATCTTCTTACATGGTTATTATTTCAGTTACCCACATCTGACAGTGTTAAGTCCCGCTTATTCAAATATTTTCCCCACAATGCTCTTTGCTTGATTTATCTACTACAAGCAGGTCCTAACCCTTTTATCAATCTTCTTACAATGAACATTTCTTATACGTTGTCACATGGTCTTTTCCCGGAGGGGAAGGGTTCTATTATGCTCTCACCCCCAAAAAACTTGCTGTCTTCAATAAGTGATGACACTAATTACAGACCAGTGATGACACTAATTACAGACCAGCTGCTTCCATTCCCTTATTGACGAAGGTAATGGAAGGTTTAGTTGGGCATCAACTAATGGAATATCTTTCCACCTTTTCCCTTTTACGCAGCTCACAATCGGGATTCAGAGCATGTTACAGTACTGAAATGGTTTTAACCAGTGATATGGCAAATCTGAGGAAAGAAATTAGCTTAGGGGGAAGGGCTTGTTTGACATGTCGAGTGCTTTTGATGTGGTTGACCATGCCGTACTACTTCATTTGATAGGTCACTTTGGAACCTGTGGTGACGTCCTTATGTGGTTCCGGGGTTTCCCAACAGCTAGGTCCTATCAGGTAAAGTTGTCTGGTTCTATAAGCTGCACTGAAAGGGAAAATTAGGTTCTTACCATGATAATTTTCTTTCCTTTAGTCATAGCAGATGCAGCCATTACAGATGGGTTGTGTCCATCAACCAGCAGAGGGAGATAGAGAGCACACTTTTTTCAGTGCCTCATACCAGCTTGCTCCACTGCCTCTCTTTAGTATTTGAAGCTTCCAAAGCAGAATGGCAAACCACAATGGGAATAACATAAGCTTTCCTCACAGCGAACGATGGCCCTACAACAAAGGGCATTAACTCAGAATGGAGGGAATGAAACATCCTCCCGGAGGGCATAAACTCATCCTCCACTGAGACATAACTGGAGGGAATAAACTCATCCTCCAAAACATGAAACTGGAGGGAATTAAGTCATCCTTCTTTAATTGAACAAGAATCCTGAAGACTGTTTTCCGACTTTCTCCCAAGGACGGAATCTGCTTGATGACAAGGAAGGGGCCCTTTTACTATGCTGCGGTTAAAGGGACTCTCTGCTAGCGGCAGGGACCGTTTTTGCTGTAAGATGAGGCCCTTTTTACAGCATAAAGAAATGGCCATCTGTCACCCATTGAGGTGGCACCAAGGGCCCCCATGATAACCTGACGGTAACCGGGCAGGACACAACACAGCCCAATTACCAGCAGGTAACCCCCTGAAGAAATATTTTTCAAATATGTCCACTAGCACAGGAAATGCAGTACGCTGGGGGTGGAACTACCTCCGGCACCCACATTGGTCAAGCAGTAGTACTGGATTGCCATGTGGTAAGTCCATGGCAGGGCCGCCGAAACGGGGGGGGGCAGAGGGGACAAAATTCCCCGGGCCCAGGCCTCCAAGGGGGGCCCGGCACCGGGGTCAGGCCGCCGGCGCTGCAGTTCCCGGTCCCACCTGCCTGCCTCCTCGGCTCTGGGCCCCCTGCATTCGAAGCGGCAGTCACAGATCGTTTCCCTTCCGGCCTTCCCTCCCTGTGTCCTTCCCTTGCGGAAACCGGAAGTTACATCAGACGAGGGCGGGACACAGGGAGGGAAGTCCAAAAAAGAGGTGACTGCCGCCTTGAATGCAGGGGGCCCGGAGCCGTAGAGGCAGGCAGGTGAGATCACAGACCGCAGCGGCGGAGGGAGCGACAGGGGCGGCAGGGGGAGCAACGGGGGGCGGAGGCAGGGCGGCCTTGCCCCGGGCCCAGCCGAGTCTCTCGGCAGCCCTGGTCCACAGTGGGCTTACCACTACTTAGTAAAAGATCCCCAAAGTTTATAGAAGAACGCTTACTCCCGGGAATCACGCTTAACTTTAGATGCGGCCATCTGCACCAAACAAAATGTGGTTGAAATTACGTGTCTTAGGGCCCTGTTTACTAAGCCGTGCTGTAGGCGCACTAACATTTTACAGCGCACTAATTCTAGATATACCCATAGGAAAAAATTGGTGAGGTTTAGTAACAAGGTGTTTCTAGGATGCGCTACTGCAGCAGCCCATGCTACCCGGTTCCTGCCGGGTTGGCGCAGGAGACCTTACCGCCACCACTATGTCCCCCCCCCCACCCCCTCCACATGGCCATTTCTTTAAAAAATGAAATACTTCCCTCTTACCTACTGCAGTTAAAGGAGGCATCGGTTCACGTCAAAATCACGTGCCTACACCAGCCTGCCACAGCCTGGTAAAAGGGGCCCTAATTTAGCTGCATTCTATAGCAACCCGTGATAATTTTAGGAACATACCAAAATTTTGGCGACTTTAATAGAATTAGGGAGCAAGTGTGCCTGCATCTCCCCTGCTTTCTTGCAGAGAAAGTGGATATGCTTTCACCTGCCCTTCCCAATTTCAAGGGCTCTTTTACTAAGGCACGTAGGCCCCTACGTGTGTCCAATGTGCGCCAAATTGGAACTACCGCCCGTCTACCATGTGCCCCAGGCTGTAATTCCATTTTTGACGCCTGCCCAAAATAAGCGGTAGAAAATATTTTTTATTTTCTACCGCGTGGCGCTTACACGTCAGTAATCAGCAATTTATGCGTGCTGGCTGCTTTCCACCCAGTTAGCGCATGAGACCTTACCGCTAAGTCAATGGGTGGTGGTAAAGTCTCAGACCAAAAATGGACGCGCATTGGTTCTAATATTGCTGCACTTCCATTTTCGGCCACCAAAAAAATGCCTTTTTTCCAGGCGCGTTGAAAATTTGACCTGCGCGCATCCAAAACATGCACCTACACTAGCTTAGGTCACTTTTAGGCATGCCTTAGTAAATGGACCCCTGTAATGGTTATGCACTTTGTATGTGAATTCTAATCATGCCGGTCCCTAGACCATCATAACATATGAGCAGAAGAAAGCAAGTCTGCCCCTGGGACATTACAGATATTTTGTACTTATAGGGAGATCATTTATGTAGACGCTCGGGAATTTCAGTAAAAGTGCAATTAATGAAGTAAAAATTCAGCTCTTAGCATTACAAAAACCTGAGCCCTCCAGGGGAAATTTTCAAAAGTATAAATACATCTCTAAGTTTATGTATGATTAACAGAGAACCTCAAGTACCTGAAGGTTCATTTTAAGGAGATGATGTTCCTGTTTCAGGTAAGGCAAGACCCTCTCATGTCTTTCTTCCACCTCTTCTCAGTGGGGGTGTTTTTCTCTGAATAGTATCCTAATCTGATTTGCAAGATATAGGCCAGAAATACAGATGCAGCCACCCCTGGGCAGGGGCGTAGCCAGACACCCAATTTTGGGTGGGCCTGGGCCTAAGATGGGTGGGCAGAAGAACTCCACCCTGTCCCACTTTTGTCTCTCCCTCTCTCGCCTGCATGCCATATGGGCTCTCAAACATCCCCCCTCCCCCGCATACCTTTTAAGTAGCAGATTTTCACCAGCAGCGAGAAGCAACTAATACACACAGCTCATGTTGGTCCCACAGCCTTTCCTCTGATGCAACTTCCTGTTTCCGCATAGGCGGGAATACATCAGAGGGAAGGCTATGGGGTCAGTGCGAACAGTACGTATCAGTTGCTGCGTGCTGCAGGTGAAGATCTGCTATTTACAAGGTATGCAGGAGGGACAATTGTTGGGAGTTTTTGGCTGGTGGGGCTTGGGCATGGGGGCATGCTATGAAACTACAGTGTAGTAAATTTAAAACAAATCGGAGAAATGTGCTCGAATAAAAATATTCTGGAGAGCTATACAGAAGTATATCGAGCAGATCATAGGGCAAAGATTACTCCCCTCCTGGAGAGGAGTGTTGTTGAACAAAAGGGATGCATATGGGATAACAGACAGCTATATAGGGCTATTTTTATGCAAGGCATATGCAGTGGGGAAAAAATGCATACTTAAACACTGGATGCAGGAAGATCCACCTTCCTTTTGGTACTGGAGAAATAGGATGCATGAATTAATGCTTTGGGAGGCTAGGACGGCCTTTGGTAACTCAAAGAAAAGAAAGGAGTTTATTAAAATATGGAGTAAGTACTTGCAAAACATATCCCATAAAGCACGAAGTGCGGTACTAAATAGACTTGGAACGCCTTAGCCAGTGGGGTGTTTGGGAGATTAGCATTTCAGGATGTAAATGGGTATAGTCCTGTAATAGATATTGAAAAAGATTAGGTGCTATGAAGTTAAAAACGATCAATGTAAAGATGTCAACCCCCCGGGGGGGGAGGGGAGGGAAAAAAGGGGGGGGGGGGAGGGGGGGGAGAAAATGATGATGGAAAATATTGATGAAGCAGTTATGATGTATGTATGCAACAGTGACCTGTTCTTAGGTTAATGAACTGTTAGAATTTATGAACCATGTTTATAATGTTTATTGTCATCAATAAAAACTGTTGAAACATAAAACAAATCGGAGAAAATTTTTCTTCACACCCAATGAGTGCCAAAATGGAGTTACCGCCCGACTACTGCGTGGCTCTTGGGGTAATTTCATTTTTGGCGCACGTCCATTACGTCCGTCTGAAAAATATTTTTTTATTTTCAGGCGCACGTAACGGATGCTCGCCAAGTGGCATTTGGCAAGCGTAGGTCATTACCGCCCAGATTCTTTACCATTACGTCAATGCCATATGTCCATGTTTGGCAAAAAATTAAAAACGCTCTTTTTACAGGCGTGCTAAAAAATGGATTGACATGCGCCCAAAACCCACGCCTACACTACTGCAAGCCATTTTTCAGCATACCTTATCAAAGGGACCCCTAAGTGACTTCTCCAAGGTCACAAGCAGCTGTCGTGGGAAGAGAACCCAGGTTGCCAGGATCAAAGCCCACTGCACTAACCACTTGGCCACTCCTCCACTCCAGTGCAGTTTACTGCTTAACTTAGAAGACCGAAGCAGTTAAAAATAAAAAGAACTTAAAGAACCCCATACTGATCTACTCAAGCATACGTAGCAAGCAGTACAGTATCATTCTCCTATCAGGTAATTATTTGTTCATTATTAGGATTTATTTACCTCCTTTTTGAAGGAATTCACTCAAGGCGATGTACAGTGGGAATAAATCAAACACAAGCAATAGACAATTACAGCAGTAAAAATATTCAAATAACAAGACAAAGTATGGCACAGTATATAGAAGATTTTAATAGACAGCGTAGGGTACAAGCAAAGATGGAACATATAGATAGGTAAGAGCAGGGCTTTTTTGAGGGGGTACTTGGGGGATACTGAGTACCAGCACCTTTTCCATTGTCTGCTAAAATTGACCCATGGACCCCAAGTTTTAATGAAAGAGCTCAGGCTCTACACACCAATTCTGCCTTGTCATAGATTCTGTGATTGGTGCAGGAGGTCTGGCTATTGCAGGGTAGGTCCCTCAGTGATCACCCAGCATTTGAGAACCGGCACCTTTTTTGCTAGAAAAAATGCACTGGGTAAGAGAATAAGAAGAGTTAGAAAGTAAGGTGACTAATTTAAAGAAAGTTGCACATGAGGTCAGAGAGATGGTTAAATATTATCTCAGCTAGGGTAGGAGTGGATAAACATTTCCTGCTGCAGTATGTTCAGCCTGTGTCACTGTGTGTGTGTGTAATAATACTCTAAATTTCTTTAAAATTTCTTCAAGATGAATATAATTTGGAATTTGATTCCTTAAGAATGGAGCAAGATAGAAAAACGCTCCGGTCTCTTTCAATTGAAAGGAACCTGTGGAACGAGGGGACATATGATGAAAATGAAAGGGGTTAGACTGAGATGGGAGAAGGGGACTGAGGTGGGGAGGGGGTTCACGGATGGGAGAAGGGGGTGGGGTGGGGGTTCTGGGATGGGAGAAGGGGACTAGTGAGGGGGTTCTCGAATGGGAGAAGGGGACTGGCACTGGGGTCTGAGAAGGGGCAATATGGGAAAATGGGGGCCATGCCTGGGGCTGGTGGGAAAATGGGGCATGAGTGGGTCAGGTGGGAGAATGGTTCTGAAAAGGGGGGACTGGTGGGATAGTGGGGCTGGAACTGGGGGCTGAAAAAGGGGCGGAGAGAGGGGCAGATCCTGGATGGGGGAGGGAGAGGGAGGGCAAACCCTGGATGAATGGGAGAGGGAGGGCAAATGGTGGATTGAAGGGGCAGAAAGGGCAGACAGTGGATGGAAGGGATAGAAAGGGCAAACAGTGAATGAATGGATGGGGGAGAGAGAGAGGGCAGACAGGGGCAGATGGTGGATGGATCATGGAAGGGGCAGAGATAGAGGGCAGATGTGGATGGAAGGGGCAGGGAGAGAGGGCAGACATTGGATGGAGAGAACAGCAGAGAGGGCAGACACTGGATGGCAGAGAGAGACCGAAGACAGATGTTGGATGGAAGGAAGACAGTGAAAAGAAGATGAGGAAAGCAGAAACCAGAGACAACAAATTGTAAATAAAATACATATTTTTTTTTTTGCTTTAGGATAAAGTAGTATTGTAGATGTGTTAATAAATGTTTATAATAGAACATGTAAACAAGGTAATCTTTTTATTGGACTAATTTTAATACATTTTGGCTAACTTTCAGAGAACAAAACCCCCTTCCTCAGGTCAGGATAGGATACTGTAACAGCTCTATACTGTATGGACCTGAGGACGGAGATTTTGACCTCTGAAAGCTAAATCTATTAGTCCAATAAAATGGTATTATTTTATTTTCTATATTTGTTTTATTTCTATTTGTTAATTTGTAAAGTGGTGATTGGTATTTGTTAGTTTTTTTCAAATTTATATCTGCTGTCTTTATATTTTGCACAGTACTAGGGGACATTTTCTGTTTCTGGGGTGTTGCATTGCATGCAGAGTCTGGCATTGGGGGTTCAGTTTAATTTTTGTCTAAATAGAAAGTTTATGATTACTTATTCTATAGTGGATTAGAGTGTATCTGTGTTTGTGAAAAATACATGGCTTTCAGTTGGCATTGACTGTGCAGGATCGACGATCTGTACTATTCTGTCTGGTTTCATTTTACAATAGGTGAATTGATGCTCTAGTGCTCAATGTAGCGTTTTAAGATGTTTTCCTTTTCTTTGTGTGATTCGTAGAAATGACTGCTTTTGGTATGGTAGAATTGCACTATAGGTCCTGAGTGTTTTGTATTCTCGGCATACCTAGTACTGGATTTTGGAGGGGGGTGTTAAAAAATGACCGGGAGGGAGGGGGGCCTTGGAGCTGGGGGCCTTGGAGCTCGGAGGGAGCAGCCCGGGAGCTCGGAGGGAGGGGTGGCCGGCCCTGGAGCTAGGGTGGGGGTGGAGTTAGGGTGGGACGGAGCAAGGATGGGGGCAGGGCTAAGTTGGGGCCCCATCAAATTGGTCTGCATAGGGCCCCGCACTTGCTAAAACCGGCCCTGGAAAGGGGGATTAGACGGCATGGATGGGCAGACTGGATAGGCCGTATGTCTTCATCTGCCTACTTTTGTCTATGTTTCTATGTATGTGTGTCAGAAATAAACTCTCAGGAAAACAAATATAATTGAACAATTAGGGGTAATGATAAAAAAGTCATGTATTTCATATACTGCCTTTCTGTGGTACAACCAAAGTGGTTTACATTTATTATATACAGGTGCTTTTTCTGTTCATAATCTCAGTTTTCGCAACTGGGGTAATGGAAGAGCTGCAGTAGGAACTGAATCCAATCTCCCTGGTTCTCAGCCCACTGCCCTAACCATTAGGCTACTCCTCCACTCATCTGTTATAGAAAGCAGGGGGTAAAATCACACTGAAATGCGCATTAGATTAATTCACCACATTCTTTTCCTCTTTTCAAGGTAATTTTAGTCTCAAAATGATCTGTTACCCTTCCGTATCAGAGCTCAGTAGACCATGGATTTCAGCTCCACCATCATGATCATCTTGTTCCTCTTACAGACCAGCATCGGTGCTCCAACCAACATCATCCTGATGGCTTATGCCCATATCAACCACACAGAAAAGAATCTCAAACCAGTTGACATAATTCTGTGCCACCTGGTCTTTGCCAACATGCTTGGACTTGTAACAAGGGTAGTACCACAGATAATGAGTGATTTAGGGTTAAATAATATTCATAATGATGCCAGCTGTAAACTGTTGATTTATACCTATAGGATTTCCCGTGGTGTTTCCATATGTGTAACAAGTTTCCTCAGTGTACATCAGGCCATCACTCTCGCTCCTTCTACTACTCAATGGCTGTTTCTTAAATCAAGAGCAAAGAAATATCTTATCCCTAACATTGTAGGTTCTTGGCTGTTTAATATGTTATTCTACCCACATGCTCTAATTCATGTATTTGCTCAAAGAAACGGTACATTCCCTGGATCTGTCTATAATCTTGAATTTTGCAATTCAGAACACCCGGTCCCTCGGCTTACGCTATGTTTAAGCCTTATCATGAATGGCCATGATGTTTTCTTTGTGGGTCTCATGCTCAGTTGCAGTGTTTATATCTTGTATGTTCTGAAGAGACACAGAGACCAAGTGCGGTACATCCACAACATGAGACAGAACTCAAAAATGACGGCGGACAGAACGGCAGCCAAGAACGTCATCACATTGGTCTCCCTCTATGTCTTCTGTTTTGGAGTCGACACCAGCTTCATGGTTTACTCAACCACTTTGTTGATTGTGCCTCCCCTCCTTTCCAAGATCAGAGTGTTCATCTCCTCTTGCTATGCCGTACTTAGTCCTTTTGTAATAATTAGTTTTAACAGGAGAATTTATAGACGATTGAGACTTCCCCACACAGAGGAGATGATAAAATATATTGACAATAATTGATGTTGTTCATGAAATCCAATAAGTAATAGCTGACGTTAGAAAATGGTCCAAAATAAAATAAAACTTATAAACAATAGATTTTATTTTGCGTTACAGTTGGAAGTGACTAGTCCATCACTTGAATATGCTACATTAAGAGGCTCATGTTTGAAACAGAAAAATGTCCAAAAATGGCAGTTTGAGCGAGACTAGGGAAGACTTACAATTTGGACGTTTGTCTGTGATAATGGAATATTGTAAAAACATCCAGGTCAAAAAATTGGTTATTTTTGGCTGACTAATAGCCAAAAGGAGCCCACACTGACCAGATGACCACTGGAGGGAGGGATAAAGACAAGACCCCCCCCCATCCGAATCCTGCAGTTGTCACTGGCCCCCTTCCACTGCCCTACGAGCTGAACGTGACAGTATATACCAGCATAGGAGGTGCTGCATTCCCCCTCGTCCCCCTCCCTCTCCCCCTCATCCCCCTCCTTCCAAGTTCCAGGGTACCCCTCCCTCCCTCCAAGTTCCAGGGTCTCCCTACCTCCGAGTTTCAAGGTCCCCCTCCGACCCTCTGAGCTCCAGGGTCCCACTCCCTCCCTCTGAGTTCCAGGGTCCCCTTCCCTCCCTCTGAGTTACAGGGTCTCCCTCCCTCCGAGTTCTAGGGTTCTCCCTCCCTCCCTCTGAGTTTCAGGGTCCCCCTCCCTCCCTACAAGTTCCAGGGTCCCACTCCCTCCAAGTTCCAGGGTTTCCCTCCCTCCCTCCGAGTTCCGAGTTCCAGTGTCTCCCTCCCTCCGAGTTCCAGGGTACCCCCTCCCTCCTTCCGAGTTCCAGGGTCCCCCTTCCTCTGTGTTCCAGGGTCCCTCAGAGTTCCAGGGCCCCCCTCCTCCCTCCCTCTCTTCGAGTTCCAGGCCCCCTCCCTCCGAATTTTAAAAGTCATTTTACCTCGTCGGGGTTACAGCGGCGGCAGCAGCAGCAGTGAAAAGCGTGCAGACTCGGCGCTTCAGCCCTTCCCTTCTATCTCTCTCAGCTCTGGTCCCGCCCTCATTTCCTGTTTCTGCAAGGGTGGGACCAGAGCTCAGAGAGAGAGAAGGGAAGGGCTGAAATGCCAAGCCTGCAAGCTTTTCACTGCTGCTGCCGCTGTAACCCCGACGAGGTAAGATTACTTTTAAAATTCGGAGGGAGGGAGGGACTTTTAAAATTCCGATGGGTGAAATATTGGTGGTGTTCGAGCACCCACAGCACCCACAGAGTCGGCGCCTATGCATACCAGGCTGTATGACAGCTGCAGATATAATGACCATTTCTCTTAGAGCAGCAAACAGGTCCCTGGAGTAGTTTAGAGGTCAGTGCGCTAGAATGTAGAAAATGGACCTAGGTCCATATCCCACCCTAACCGGTACACTTGTGGTGGAAAATGTGAGTGCCCCAAAAAACACAAAATACTGAATCCACATATAGACAGCGGTGTGCTGGAGCCAGCTCGCACCGGCTTGTGAGAGCCGGTTGTTAACTTTTGAACTACTTTGCGAACCGGTTGTTACCATATATATGCAACTATAAGTCGAGATTTTTGGGCTTTAAAAAATCCAAAAAATTGGGATCTCGGCTTATAGTTGAGTTGGCACACTATTTTTGGTCTTCTTCCTCCCCTGCCCCCTTCCCCCCACAGTGACCACAATTCTTCTTATGCCTGAAGCTCCTAATGACACAGAAGTACGGTAACTGCATGCTTCGCTGGTTTTGCTTTGTTTTTGAGTTGGGAGTGGACACACATACATATTTTTTGCAAGTCCTGTTGAGTGTGCTCCATAAAATTGGCCATGTAAACATAAGGAGTATTTTAATTAATACCTGCCAGTCTAAGTAACTCTCTGTGCTCTTTTGATGGACAATCATAGAGAGAGTGTTTCTGTTTTCTACAGGAGAGAGTGAGTGTGTGAGTGTGTTTGTGTGTTTCTCATAGAAAGGCGGAGATTGCATATTTGATTTCCTCACAGGAAAAGACAGAGTGTGTGGGTTTTTCATGGAAACAATCAAATTGAAGCCTCTAGCTCGGAGGAGACTGGACATTTCATGCCAAAAAGTAGCTCCTGACCATCCTCTGGATAAAGGTCACCCAAGTCACATTTGGCTGCATTTCCTTGAACAGTGTCAAAAATATTTTTAAAAATTTTTGGAAAAAATACAGGGATCCTTTTACAAAGGTGCACTGAAAAATGGCCTGCGCTAGTGTAGTAGGCGTGTGTTTTGGGCAAGCGCAGATCCATTTTTCAGTGCGCCTGTAAAAATTGGCTTTTTTCTTTTAACCGAAAATGGATTTGCAGAAAAATAAAAATTGGCACGCATCCATTTTGGGCGGTACAATGCCAATTACTGCCCGGTTAGCACAGCACGCCGGAAAATAAAATATATTTCTGGCATGCATAGTGGACACGTGTAAAAAATGAAATTACCGCCCGGGCTACATGGTATCCAGGTGGTAGATTGAAACTGACAGTCAATGTGTGCGTACAGGCGCCAACACAGCTTAGAAAAGGGGCCCCATAGGCCGGTATTGTGTGTATCTTGCAAAAGATGATTTCCCCTTTAATTAAATATCTTCTTACATGGGTATTATTTCAGTTACCCACATCTGACAGTGTTAAGTCCTGCTTATTCAAATATTTTCCCCAAAATGCTCTTTGCTTGATTTATCTACTGCAAGCAGCTCCTAACCCTTTTATCAATCTTCTTACAATGAACTTTTCTTATATGTTGTCACATGGTCTTTTCCCGGAGGAGAAGGGTTCTATTATGCTCTCACCCCAAAAAAACTCGCTGTCTTCAATAAGTGATGACACTAATTACAGACCAGTGATGACACTGATTACAGACCAGCTGCTTCCATTCCCTTATTGACGAAGGTAATGGAAGGCTTAGTTGGGCATCAACTAATGGAATATCTTTCCACCTTTTCCCTTTTACACAGCTCACAATCGGGATTCAGAGCATGTTACAGTACTGAAATTGTTTTAACCAGTGTTATGGCAAATCTGAGGAAAGAAATTAGCTTAGGGGGAAGGGCTTGTTTGACATGTCGAGTGCTTTTGATGTAGTTGACCATGCCGTACTACTTCATTTGATAGGTCACTTTGGAACCTGTGGTGACGTCCTTATGTGGTTCCGGGGTTTCCCAACAGCTAGGTCCTATCAGGTAAAGTTGTCTGGTTCTATAAGCTGCACTGAAAGGGAAAATTAGGTTCTTACCGTGATAATTTTCTTTCCTTTAGTCATAGCAGATGCAGCCATTACAGATGGGTTGTGTCCATCAACCAGCAGAGGGAGATAGAGAGCACACTTTTTTCAGTGCCTCATACCAGCTTGCTCCACTGCCTCTCTTCAGTATTTGAAGCTTCCAAAGCAGTATGGCAAACCGCAATGGGAATAACATAAGCTTTCCTCACAGCGAACGATGGCCCTACAACAAAGGGCATTAACTCAGAATGGCGGGAATGAAACATCATCCCGGAGGGCATAAACTCATCCTCCACTGAGACATAACTGGAGGGAATAAACTCATCCTCCAAAACATGAAACTGGAGTGAATTAAGTCATCCTTCTTTAATTGAACAAGAATCCTGAAGACTGTTTTCCGACTTTCTCCCAAGGACGGAATCTCCAGGAAACACGAACAGAACCTGAAATAGATTTACAGCAGATAGCATCAGACAGGGAGGGATCATGGCTGCATCTGCTATGACTAAAGGAAAGAAAATTATCACGGTAAGAACCTAATTTTCCCTTCCTTCTCATCAAGCAGATGCAGCCATTACAGATGGGATGTATCAAAGCAATCCCTAGATAGGGTGGGAACAAGCCACACCACGCGCCAGCACTTGCGCTCCAAAATGTGCGTCCCTCCTGGCAGCCACATCCAGCCTGTAATATCGGGCAAAAGAGAGCTTAGAAGCCCATGTTGCTGCACTACAAATCTCTTGAAGAGAGAGTGCTCCAGTTTCAGCCCAAGAAGAGGAAATTCCTCTAGTGGAATGCGCCTTAAAGGCATCAGGCGGATGCCGGCCGGCAAGCAAATAAGCTGAAAAGATAGATTTTTTAAGCCAGCGGGCAATAGTGGCTTTAGACGCTGGAGACCCTCTGCGAGGACCTGATAGCAAAACAAACAGATGATCAGAGGTCCTGAAAGAGTTAGTAACTCGCAGATACTGCAGCAGAGTCCTATGCACATCCAACAGGTGCAATTGCCCAAAAGATTCTGGAAACTCCTCCTCGACAAAGGAGGGCAAGAAAATAGGTTGGTTTAGGTGAAACGCTGAAACCACCTTAGGCAACAAGGAAGGCACGGTCCGAACCGTGACCCCGGACTCTGAAAACTGCAGAAAAGGATCTCTACAGGACAGCGCCTGGAGCTCGAAGAAGCAGCAGCCACTCTGCTAGGGGAGATAGAGAATACTGAGGAGAGGCAGTGGAGCAAGCTGGTATGAGGCACTGAAAAAAGTGTGCTCTCTATCTCCCTCTGCTGGTTGATGGACACAACCCATCTGTAATGGCTGCATCTGCTTGATGACAAGGAAGGGGCCCTTTTACTATGCTGCGGTTAAAGGGACTCTCCGCTAGCGGCAGGGACTGTTTTTGCTGTAAGCTGAGGCCCTTTTTACAGCATAAAGAAATGGCCATCTGTCACCCATTGAGGTGGCACCAAGGGCCCCCATGATAACCTGACGGTAACCGGGCAGGACACAACACAGCCCAATTACCAGCAGGTAACCCCCTGAGGAAATATTTTTCAAATATGTCCACTAGCACAGGAAATGCAGTACGCTGGGGGTGGAACTACCTCCGGCACCCACATTGGTCAAGCAGTAGTACTGGATTGCCATGTGGTAAGTCCATGGCAGGGCCGCCGAGACGGGGGGGCAGGGGGGACAAAATTGGTCAGGCCGCCGGCGCTGCAGTTCCCGGTCCCACCTGCCTGCCTCCTCGGCTCTGGGCCCCCTGCATTCGAAGCGGCAGTCACAGATCGTTTCCCTTCCGGCCTTCCCTCCCTGTGTCCTTCCCTTGCGGAAACCGGAAGTTACATCAGACGAGGGCGGGACACAGGGAGGGAAGTCCAAAAAAGAGGCGACTGCCGCCTTGAATGCAGGGGGCCCGGAGCCGTAGAGGCAGGCAGGTGAATATCACAGACCGCAGCGGCGGACGGAGCGACAGGGGCGGCAGGGGGAGCAACGGGGGGCGGAGGCAGGGCGGCCTTGCCCCGGGCCCAGCCGAGTCTCTCGGCAGCCCTGGTCCACAGTGGGCTTACCACTACTTAGTAAAAGATCCCCAAAGTTTATAGAAGAACGGTTACTCCCGGAAATCACGCTTAACTTTAGATGCGGCCATCTGCACCAAACAAAATGTGGTTGAAATTACGTGTCTTAGGGCCCTGTTTACTAAGCCGTGCTGCAGGCGCACTAACATTTTACAGCGCACTAATTCTAGATATAGCCATAGGAAAACGTTAGTGAGGTTTAGTAACAGGGTGTTTCTAGGATGCGCTACTGCAGCAGCCCATGCTACCCGGTTCCTGCCGGGTTGGCGCAGGAGACCTTACCGCCACCACTATGTCCCCCCCCCCCCCACCCCCTCCACATGGCCATTTCTTTAAAAAATGAAATACTTCCCTCTTACCTACTGCAGTTAAAGGAGGCATCGGTTCACGTCAAAATCACGTGCGTACACCAGCCTGCCACAGCCTGGTAAAAGGGGCCCTAATTTAGGTGCATTCTATAGCAACCCGTGATAATTTTAGGAACACCCCCATTCCTCTCATGCTTCTCCCATTTCGGCACCCGCTATTTTGGATCGCTTGAAAATTTTAGGCACGGATTCTGCACCTCAATTAACACACATAAATGCCAATTAAATCTAATTAGTGTCAGTAATTGATTGTTAAAAAGCCAATTATTGCTATTAATTAGTTCATTATTCTATTAAGTTGTGCACACAAATTGGGTGCATACCAAAATTTTGGCGACTTTAATAGAATTAGGGAGCAAGTGTGCCTGCATCTCCCCTGCTTTCTTGCAGAGAAAGTGGATATGCTTTCACCTGCCCTTCCCAATTTCAAGGGCTCTTTTACTAAGGCACGTAGGCCCCTACGTGTGTCCAATGTGCGCCAAATTGGAACTACCGCCCGTCTACCATGTGCCCCAGGCTGTAATTCCATTTTTGACGCCTGCCCAAAATAAGCGGTAGAAAATATTTTTTATTTTCTACCGCGTGGCGCTTACACGTCAGTAATCAGCAATTTATGCGTGCTGGCTGCTTTCCACCCAGTTAGCGCATGAGACCTTACCGCTAAGTCAATGGGTGGTGGTAAAGTCTCAGACCAAAAATGGACGCGCATTGGTTTTAATATTGCTGCACGTCCATTTTCGGCCACCAAAAAAATGCCTTTTTTCCAGGCGCGTTGAAAATTTGACCTGCGCGCATCCAAAACATGCACCTACACTAGCTTAGGTCACTTTTAGGCATGCCTTAGTAAATAGACCCCTGTAATGGTTATGCACTTTGTATGTGAATTCTAATCATGCCGGTCCCTAGACCATCATAACATATGAGCAGAAGAAAGCAAGTCTGCCCCTGGGACATTACAGATATTTTGTACTTATAGGGAGATCATTTATGTAGACGCTCGGGAATTTCAGTAAAAGTGCAATTAATGAAGTAAAAATTCAGCTCTTAGCATTACAAAAACCTGAGCCCTCCAGGGGAAATTTTCAAAAGTATAAATACATCTCTAAGTTTATGTATGATTAACAGAGAACCTCAAGTACCTGAAGGTTCATTTTAAGGAGATGATGTTCCTGTTTCAGGTAAGGCAAGACCCTCTCATGTCTTTCTTCTACCTCTTCTCAGTGGGGGTGTTTTTCTCTGAATAGTATCCTAATCTGATTTGCAAGATATAGGCCAGAAATACAGCTGCAGCCACCCCTGGGCAGGGGCGTAGCCAGACACCCAATTTTGGGTGGGCCTGGGCCTAAGATGGGTGGGCAGAAGAACTCCACCCTGTCCCACTTAAGTGATTTTGTCTCTCCCTCTCTCGCCTGCATGCCATATGGGCTCTCAAACATCCCCCCTCCCCCGCATACCTTTTAAGTAGCAGATTTTCACCAGCAGCGAGAAGCAACTAATACACACAGCTCATGTTGGTCCCACAGCCTTTCCTCTGATGCAACTTCCTGTTTCCGCATAGGCGGGAATACATCAGAGGGAAGGCTATGGGGTCAGTGCGAACAGTACGTATCAGTTGCTGCGTGCTGCAGGTGAAGATCTGCTATTTACAAGGTATGCAGGAGGGACAATTGTTGGGAGTTTTTGGCTGGTGGGGCTTGGGCATGGGGGCATGCTATGAAACTACAGTGTAGTAAATTTAAAACAAATCGGAGAAAATTTTTCTTCACGCCCAATGAGTGCCAAAATGGAGTTACCGCCCGACTACTGCGTGGCTCTTGGGGTAATTTCATTTTTGGCGCACGTCCATTACGTCCGTCTGAAAAATATTTTTTTATTTTCAGGCGCACATAACGGATGCTCGCCAAGGGGCATTAGGGAAGCGTAGGTCATTATCGCCCGGATTCTTTACCATTACGTCAATGCCATAGTCCATGTTTGGCAAAAAATTAAAAACGCTCTTTTTACAGGCGTGCTAAAAAATGGATTGACATGCGCCCAAAACCCACGCCTACACTACTGCAAGCCATTTTTCAGCATACCTTATCAAAGGGACCCCTAAGTGACTTCTCCAAGGTCACAAGCAGCTGTCGTGGGAAGAGAACCCAGGTTGCCAGGATCAAAGCCCACTGCACTAACCACTTGGCCACTCCTCCACTCCAGTGCAGTTTACTGCTTAACTTAGAAGACCGAAGCAGTTAAAAATAAAAAGAACTTAAAGAACCCCATACTGATCTACTCAAGCATACGTAGCAAACAGTACAGTATCGTTCTCCTATCAGGTAATTATTTGTTTATTATTAGGATTTATTTACCTCCTTTTTGAAGGAATTCACTCAAGGCGATGTACAGTAGGAATAGATCAAACACAAGCAATAGACAATTACAGCAGTAAAAATATTCAAATAACAAGACAAAGTATGGCATAGTATGTAGAAGATTTTAATAGACAGCATAGGGTATAAGCAAAGATGGAACATATAGATAGGTAAGAGCAGGGCTTTTTTGAGGGGGTACTTGGGGGGTACTGAGTACCGGCACCTTTTCCATTGTCTGCTAAAATTGACCCATGGTCCCCAAGTTTTAATGAAAGAGCTCAGGCTCTACACACCAATTCTGCCTTGTCATAGATTCTGTGATTGGTGCAGGAGGTCTGGCTATTGCAGGGTAGGTCCCTCAGTGATCACCCAGCATTTGAGAACCGGCACCTTTTTTGCTAGAAAAAATGCACTGGGTAAGAGAATAAGAAGAGTTAGAAAGTAAGGTGACTAATTTAAAGAAAGTTGCACATGAGGTCTGAGAGATGGTTAAATATTATCTCAGCTAGGGTAGGAGTGGATAAACATTTCCTGCTGCAGTATGTTCAGCCTGTGTCACTGTGTGTGTGTGTAATAATACTCTAAATTTCTTTAAAATTTCTTCAAGATGAATATAATTTGGAATTTGATTCCTTAAGAATGGAGCAAGATAGAAAAACGCTCCGGTCTCTTTCAATTGAAAGGAACCTGTGGAACGAGGGGACATATGATGAAAATGAAAGGGGGTAGACTGAGATGGGAGAAGGGGACTGAGGTGGGGAGGGGGTTCACGGATGGGAGAAGGGGGTGGGGTGGGGGTTCTTGGATGGGAGAAGGGGACTAGTGAGGGGTTCTCGAATGGGAGAAGGGGACTGGCACTGGGGTCTGAGAAGGGGCAATATGGGAAAATGGGGGCCATGCCTGTGGCTGGTGGGAAAATGGGGCATGAGTGGGTCAGGTGGGAGAATGGTTCTGAAAAGGGGGGACTGGTGGGATAGTGGGGCTGGAACGGGGGGCTGAAAAAAGGGGCGGAGAGAGGGGCAGATCCTGGATGGGGGAGCGAGAGGAAGGGCAAACCCTGGATGGATGGGAGAGGGAGGGCAAATGGTGGATTGAAGGGGCAGAAAGGGCAGACAGTGGATGGAAGGGATAGAAAGGGCAAACAGTGAATGAATGGATGGGGGAGAGAGAGAGGGCAGACAGGGGCAGATGGTGGATGGATCATGGAAGGGGCAGAGATAGAGGGCAGATGTGGATGGAAGGGGCAGGGAGAGAGGGCAGACATTGGATGGAGAGGACAGCAGAGAGGGCAGACACTGGATGGCAGAGAGAGACCGAAGACAGATGTTGGATGGAAGGAAGACAGTGAAAAGAAGATGAGGAAAGCAGAAACCAGAGACAATAAACTGTAAATAAAATACATATTTTTTTTTGCTTTAGGATAAAGTAGTATTGTAGATGTTAATAAATGTTTATAAATAGAACATGTAAATAAGGTAATCTTTTTATTGGACTAATTGTAATACATTTTGACTAACTTTCGGAGAACAAAACCCTCTTCCTCAGGTCAGGAAAGGATACTGTAACAGCTCTATACTGTATGGACCTGAGGACGGAGATTTTGACCTCTGAAAGCTAAATGTATTAGTCCAATAAAATGGTATTAATTTACTTTCTATATTTGTTTTATTTCTATTTGTTAATTTGTAAAGTGGTGATTGGTACTTGTTAGTTTTTTTCAAATTTATATCTGCTGTCTTTATATTTTGCACAGTACTAGGGGACATTTTCTGTTTCTGGGGTGTTGCATTGCATGCGGAGTCTGGCATTGGGGGTTCAGTTTAATTTTTGTCTAAATAGAAAGTTTATGATTACTTATTCTATAGTGGATTAGGGTGTATCTGTGTTTGTGAAAAAGACATGGCTTTCAGTTGGCATTGACTGTGCAGGATCGACGATCTGTACTATTCTGTCTGGTTTCATTTTACAATAGGTGAATTGATGCTCTAGGGCTCACTGTAGCGTTTTAAGATGTTTTCCTTTTCTTTGTGTGATTCTTAGAAATGACTGCTTTTGGTATGGTAGAATTGCACTATAGGTCCTGAGTGTTTTGTATTCTCGGCATACCTAGTACTGGATTTTGGAGGGGGGTGTTAAAAAATGACCGGGAGGGAGGGGGGCCTTGGAGCTCGGAGGGAGGGGTGGCCGGCCCTGGAGCTAGGGTGGGGGTGGAGCTAAGGTGGGACGGAGCAAGGATGGAGGCAGGGCTAAGTTGGGGCCCCATCAAATTGGTCTGCATAGGGCCCCGCACTTGCTAAAACCGGCCCTGGAAAGGGGGATTAGACGGCATGGATGGGCAGACTGGATAGGCCGTATGTCTTCATCTGCCTACTTTTGTCTATGTTTCTATGTATGTGTGTCAGAAATAAACTCTCAGGAAAACAAATATAATTGAACAATTAGGGGTAATGATAAAAAAGTCATGTATTTCATATACTGCCTTTCTGTGGTACAACCAAAGTGGTTTACATTTATTATATACAGGTGCTTTTTCTGTTCATAATCTCAGTTTTCGCAACTGGGGTAATGGAAGAGCTGCAGTAGGAACTGAATCCGATCTCCCTGGTTCTCAGCCCACTGCCCTAACCATTAGGCTACTCCTCCACTCATCTGTTATAGAAAGCAGGGGGTAAAATCACACTGAAATGCGCATTAGATTAATTCACCACATTCTTTTCCTCTTTTCAAGGTAATTTTAGTCTCAAAATGATCTGTTACCCTTCCGTATCAGAGCTCAGTAGACCATGGATTTCAGCTCCACCATCATGATCATCTTGTTCCTCTTACAGACCAGCATCGGTGCTCCAACCAACATCTTCATCCTGATGGCTTATGCCCATATCAACCACACAGAAAAGAATCTCAAACCAGTTGACATAATTCTGTGCCACCTGGTCTTTGCCAACATGCTTGGACTTGTAACAAGGGTAGTACCACAGATAATGAGTGATTTAGGGTTAAATAATATTCATAATGATGCCAGCTGTAAACTGTTGATTTATACCTATAGGATTTCCCGTGGTGTTTCCATATGTGTAACAAGTTTCCTCAGTGTACATCAGGCCATCACTCTCGCTCCTTCTACTACTCAATGGCTGTTTCTTAAATCAAGAGCAAAGAAATATCTTATCCCTAACATTGTAGGTTCTTGGCTGTTTAATATGTTATTCTACCCACATGCTCTAATTCATGTATTTGCTCAAAGAAACGGTACATTCCCTGGATCTGTCTATAATCTTGAATTTTGCAATTCAGAACACCCGGTCCCTCGGCTTATGCTAAGTTTAAGCCTTATCACGAATGGCCATGATGTTTTCTTTGTGGGTCTCATGCTCAGTTGCAGTGTTTATATCTTGTATGTTCTGAAGAGACACAGAGACCAAGTGCGGTGCATCCACAACATGAGACAGAACTCAAAAATGACGGCGGACAGAACGGCAGCCAAGAACGTCATCACATTGGTCTCCCTCTATGTCTTCTGTTTTGGAGTCGACACCAGCTTCATGGTTTACTCAACCACTTTGTTGATTGTGCCTCCCCTCCTTTCCAAGATCAGAGTGTTCATCTCCTCTTGCTATGCCGTACTTAGTCCTTTTGTAATAATTAGTTTTAACAGGAGAATTTATAGAAGATTGAGACTTCCCCACACAGCGGAGGTGATAAAATATATTGACAATAATTGATGTTGTTTATGAAATCCAATAAGTAATAGCTGACGTTAGAAAAAGGTCCAAAAATCAAATAAAACTTGTAAACAATAGATTTTATTTTGGGTTACAGTTGGAAGTGACTAGTCCATCACTTGAATATGCTACATTAAGGGGCTCATGTTTGAAACAGAAAAATGTCCAAAAATGGCAGTTTGAGCGAGACTAGGGAAGACTTACAATTTGGACGTTTTTCTGTGATAATGGAATATTGTAAAAACATCCAGGTCAAAAAATTGGTTATTTTTGGCTGACTAATAGCCAAAAGGAGCCCACACTGACCAGATGACCACTGGAGGGAGGGATAAAGACAAGACCCCCCCCCCTTATCCGAATCCTGCAGTTGTCACTGACCCCCTTCCACTGCCCTACGAGCTGAACGTGACAGTACATACCAGCATAGGAGGTGGTGCATTCCCCCTCGTCCCCCTCCCTCTCCCCCTCATCCCCCCTCCTTCGCCCCGTCCCCCCTCCTTCCAAGTTCCAGGGTCCCCCTCCCTCCCTTCAAGTTCCAGGGTCTCCCTACCTCCGAGTTTCAAGGTCCTCCTCCCTCCCTCTGAGCTCCAGGGTCCCACTCCCTCCCTCCGAGTTCCAGGGTCCCCCTCCCTCCGTGTTCCAGGGTTCTCCTCCCTCCGAGTTCCAGGGTCTCCTTCCCTCCCTCTGAGTTACAGGGTCTCCCTCCCTCCGAGTTCTAGGGTTCTCCCTCCCTCCCTCTGAGTTTCAGGGTCCCCCTCCCTCCCTCCAAGTTCCAGGGTCCCCCTCCCTCCCTCCATGTTCCAGGGTTCCCCTCCCTCCGAGTTCCAGGGTCCCCTTCCCTCCCTCTGAGTTTCAGGGTCCCCCTCCCTCCTTCCAAGTTCCAGGGTCCCCCTCCCTCCCTCCGTGTTCCAGGGTTCCCCTCCCTCCGAGTTCCAGGGTCCCCTTCCCTCACTCTGAGTTTCAGGGTCCCCCTCCCTCCAAGTTCCAGGGTTTCCCTCCCTCCCTCCGAGTTCCGAGTTCCAGTGTCTCCCTCCCTCCGAGTTCCAGGGTACCCCCTCCCTCCTTCCAAGTTCCAGGGTCCCCCTTCCTCTGTGTTCCAGGGTCCCTCAGAGTTCCAGGGCCCCCCTCCTCCCTCCCTCTCTTCGAGTTCCAGGCCCCCTCCCTCCGAATTTTAAAAGTCATCTTACCTCGTCAGGGTTACGGCGGCAGCAGCAGCAGTGAAAAGCGTGCAGACTCAGCACTTCAGCCCTTCCCTTCTCTCTCTCTCAGCTCTGGTCCCGCCCTCATTTCCTGTTTCTGCAAGGGTGGGACCAGAGCTCAGAGAGAGAAGGGAAGGGCTGAAACGCCAAGCCTGCACGCTTTTCACTGCTGCTGCCGCCGCTGTAACCCCGACGAGGTAAGATTACTTTTAAAATTCGGAGGGAAGGAGGGACTTTTAAAATTCCGGTGGGTGAAATATTGGTGGTGTTCGAGCACCCACAGCACCCACGGAGTCGGCGCCTATGCATACCAGGCTGTATGACAGCTGCAGATATAACGACCATTTCTCTTAGAGCAGCAAACAGGTCCCTGGAGTAGTTTAGAGGTCAGTGCGCTAGAATGTAGAAAATGGACCTAGGTCCATATCCTACCCTAACCGGTACACTTGTGGTGGAAAATGTGAGTGCCCCAAAAAACACAAAATACTGAACCCACATATAGACAGTGGTGTGCTGGAGCCAGCTCGCACCGGCTTGTGAGAGCCGGTTGTTAACTTTTGAACTATTTTGCGAGCCGGTTGTTACCATATATACGCAACTATAAGTCGAGTTTTTGGGGCTTTAAAAAATCCAAAAAAATTGGGATCTCGGCATATAGTTGAGTTGGCACACTATTTTTGGTCTTCTTCCTCCCCTGCCCCCCTCCCCCCCGCAGTGACCACAATTCTTCTTATGCCTGAAGCTCCTGCTGACACAGAAGTACGGTAACTGCATGCTTCGCTGGTTTTGCTTTGTTTTTGAGTTGGGAGTGGACACACATACATATTTTTTGCAAGTCCTGTTGAGTGTGCTCCATAAAATTGGCCATGTAAACATAAGGGGTATTTTAATTAATACCTGCCAGTCTAAGTAACTCTCTGTGCTCTTTTGATGGACAATCATAGAGAGAGTGTGTCTGTTTTCTACAGGAGAGAGTGAGTGTGTGAGTGTGTTTGTGTGTTTCTCATAGAAAGGCAGAGATTGCATATTTGATTTCCTCACAGGAAAAGACAGAGTGTGTGGGATTTTCATGGAAACAATCAAATTGAAGCCTCTAGCTCGGAGGAGACTGGACATTTCATGCCAAAAAGTAGCTCCTGACCATCCTCTGGATAAAGGTCACCCAAGTCACATTTGGTTGCATTTCCTTGAACAGTGTCAAAAATATTTTTTTTAAATTTTTGGAAAAAATACAGGGGTCCTTTCACAAAGGTGCACTGAAAAATGGCCTGTGCTAGTGTAGTAGGCGTGTGTTTTGGGCAAGCGCAAATCCATTTTTCAGTGCGCCTGTAAAAATTGGCTTTTTTCTTTTAACCGAAAATGGATTTGCAGAAAAATAAAAATTGGCACGCATCCATTTTGGGCGGTACAATGCCAATTACTGCCCGGTTAGCACAGCACGCCGGAAAATAAAATATATTTTCTGGCATGCGTAGTGGACACGAGTAAAAAATGAAATTACCGCCTGGGCTACATGGTATCCAGGTGGTAGATTGAAACTGACAGTCAATCTGCGCGTACAGGCGCCAACACAGCTTAGAAAAGGGGCCCCATAGGCCGGTATTGTGTGTATCTTGCAAAAGGTGATTTCCCCTTTAATTAAATATCTTCTTACATGGGTATTATTTCAGTTACCCACATCTGACAGTGTTAAGTCCCGCTTATTCAAATATTTTCCCCACAATGCTCTTTGCTTGATTTATCTACTACAAGCAGCTCCTAACCCTTTTATCAATCTTCTTACAATGAACATTTCATATATGTTGTGACATGGTCTTTTCCAGGAGGGGAAGGGTTCTATTATGCTCTCACCCCCAAAAAACTCGCTGTCTTCAATAAGTGATGACACTAATTACAGACCAGTGATGACACTAATTACAGACCACCTGCTTCCATTCCCTTATTGACGAAGGTAATGGAAGGCTTAGTTGGGCATCAACTAATGGAATATCTTTCCACCTTTTCCCTTTTACGCAGCTCACAATCGGGATTCAGAGCATGTTACAGTACTGAAATTGTTTTAACCAGTGTTATGGCAAATCTGAGGAAAGAAATTAGCTTAGGGGGAAGGGCTTGTTTGACATGTCGAGTGCTTTTGATGTAGTTGACCATGCCGTACTACTTCATTTGATAGGTCACTTTGGAACCTGTGGTGACGTCCTTATGTGGTTCCGGGGTTTCCCAACAGCTAGGTCCTATCAGGTAAAGTTGTCTGGTT
The DNA here is from genome assembly GCF_901765095.1 of Microcaecilia unicolor. Lineage (NCBI taxonomy): Eukaryota > Metazoa > Chordata > Amphibia > Gymnophiona > Siphonopidae > Microcaecilia > Microcaecilia unicolor. Next base: position 9,191,237 of record NC_044042.1, read on the forward strand.
CTATAAGCTGCACTGAAAGGGAAAATTAGGTTCTTACCGTGATAATTTTCTTTCCTTTAGTCATAGCAGATGCAGCCATTACAGATGGGTTGTGTCCATCAACCAGCAGAGGGAGATAGAGAGCACACTTTTTTCAGTGCCTCATACCAGCTTGCTCCACTGCCTCTCTTCAGTATTTGAAGCTTCCAAAGCAGTATGGCAAACCGCAATGGGAATAACATAAGCTTTCCTCACAGCGAACGATGGCCCTACAACAAAGGGCATTAACTCAGAATGGAGGGAATGAAACATCATCCCGGAGGGCATAAACTCATCCTCCACTGAGACATAACTCGAGGGAATAAACTCATCCTCCAAAACATGAAACTGGAGGGAATTAAGTCATCCTCCTTTAATTGAACAAGAATCCTGAAGACTGTTTTCCGACTTTCTCCCAAGGACGGAATCTCCAGGAAACACGAACAGAACCTGAAACAGATTTACAGCAGATAGCATCAGACAGGGAGGGATCATGGCTGCATCTGCTATGACTAAAGGAAAGAAAATTATCACGGTAAGAACCTAATTTTCCCTTCCTTCTCATCAAGCAGATGCAGCCATTACAGATGGGATGTATCAAAGCAATCCCTAGATAGGGTGGGAACAAGCCACACCACGCGCCAGCACTTGCGCTCCAAAATGTGCGTCCCTCCTGGCAGCCACATCCAGCCTGTAATGTCAGGCAAAAGAGAGCTTAGAAGCCCATGTTGCTGCACTACAAATCTCTTGACGAGAGAGTGCTCCAGTTTCAGCCCAAGAAGAGGAAATTCCTCTAGTGGAATGCGCCTTAAAGGCATCAGGCGGACGCCGGCCGGCAAGCAAATAAGCTGAAAAGATAGATTCTTTAAGCCAGCGGGCAATAGTGGCTTTAGACACTGGAGACCCTCTGCGAGGACCTGATAGCAAAACAAACAGATGATCAGATGTCCTGGAAGAGTTAGTAATTCGCAAATACTGCAGCAGAGTCCTATGCACATCCAACAGGTGCAATTGCCCAAAAGATTCTGGAAACTCCTCCTCGACAAAGGAGGGCAAGAAAATAGGTTGGTTTAGGTGAAACGCTGAAACCACCTTAGGCAACAAGGAAGGCACGGTGCGAACCGTGACCCCGGACTCTGAAAACTGCAGAAAAGGATCTCTACAGGACAGCGCCTGGAGCTCGAAGAAGCTGCAGCCACTCTGCTAGGGGAGATAGAGAATACTGAGGAGAGGCAGTGGAGCAAGCTGGTATGAGGCACTGAAAAAAGTGTGCTCTCTATCTCCCTCTGCTGGTTGATGGACACAACCCATCTGTAATGGCTGCATCTGCTTGATGACAAGGAAGGGGCCCTTTTACTATGCTGCGGTTAAAGGGACTCTCTGCTAGCGGCAGGGACCGTTTTTGCTGTAAGCTGAGGCCCTTTTTACAGCATAAAGAAATGGCCATCTGTCACCCATTGAGGTGGCACCAAGGGCCCCCATGATAACCTGACGGTAACCGGCCAGGACACAGCACAGCCCAATTACCAGCAGGTAACCCCCTGAGGAAATATTTTTCAAATATGTTCACTAGCACAGGAAATGCAGCACGCTGAGGGTGGAACTACCTCCGGCACCCACATTGGTCAAGCAGTAGTACTGGATTGCCATGTGGTAAGTCCATGGCAGGGCCGCCGAGACGGGGGGGCAGGGGGGACAAAATTGGTCAGGCCGCCGGCGCTGCAGTTCCCGGTCCCACCTGCCTGCCTCCTCGGCTCTGGGCCCCCTGCATTCGAAGCAGCAGTCACAGATCGTTTCCCTTCCGGCCTTCCCTCCCTGTGTCCTTCCCTTGCGGAAACCGGAAGTTACATCAGACGAGGGCGGGACACAGGGAGGGAAGTCCAAAAAAGAGGCTACTGCCGCCTTGAATGCAGGGGGCCCGGAGCCGTGGAGGCAGGCAGGTGAGATCACAGACCGCAGCGGCGGGGGGAGCGACAGGGGCGGCAGGGGCAGGGAGTGGCAGGTGGAGCAACGGGGGGCGGAGGCAGGGCGGCCTTGCCCCGGGCCCAGTCGAGTCTCTCGGCAGCCCTGGTCCACAGTGGGCTTACCACTACTTAGTAAAAGATCCCCAAAGTTAGGCACAGTTTATAGAAGAACGCTTACTCCCGGGAATCACGCTTAACTTTAGATGAGGAGGCCACCTGCACCAAACAAAACGTGGTTGAAATTACGTGTCTTAGGGCCCTGTTTACTAAGCCGTGCTGTAGGCGCACTAACATTTTACAGCGCACTAATTCTAGATATACCCATAGGAAAAAATTGGTGAGGTTTAGTAACAAGGTGTTTCTAGGATGCGCTACTGCAGCAGCCCATGCTACCCGGTTCCTGCCGGGTTGGCGCAGGAGACCTTACCGCCACCACTATGTTCCCCCCCCCCCCCCCCCTCCACATGGCCATTTCTTTAAAAAATGAAATACTTCTCTCTTACCTACTACGGTTAAAGGGGGCATCGGTACACGTCAAAAACACGTGCCTACACCAGCCTGCCACAGCCTGGTAAAAGGGGCCCTAACTTAGGTGCATTCTATAGCAACCCGTGATAATTTTAGGAACATACCAAAATTTTGGCGACTTTAATAGAATTAGGGAGCAAGTGTGCCTGCATCTCCCCTGCTTGCTTGCAGAGAAAGTGGATATGCTTTCACCTGCCCTTCCCAATTTCAAGGGCCCTTTTACTAAGGCGCGTAGGCCCCTACGTGTGTCCAACGTGTGCCAAATTGGAACTACCGCCCGTCTACCATGTGCCCCAGGCTGTAATTCCATTTTTGACGTCCATTGCTGCACGTCCATTTTTGGCCACCAAAAAAATGCCTTTTTTTCCAGGTGCGTTGAAAATTTGACCTGCGCGCATCCAAAACATGCACCTACACCAGCGTAGGTCACTTTTAGGCATGCCTTAGTAAATGGACTCCTGAAATGGTTATGCACTTTGTATATGAATTCTAATCATGCCGGTCCCTAGACCATCATAACATATGAGCAGAAGAAAGCAAGTCTGCCCCTGGGACATTACAGATATTTTGTACTTATAGGGAGATCATTTATGTAGACGCTCGGGAATTTCAGTAAAAGTGCAATTAATGAAGTAAAAATTCAGCTCTTAGCATTACAAAAACCTGAGCCCTCCAGGGGAAATTTTCAAATGTATAAATACATCTCTAAGTTTATGTATGATTAACAGAGAACCTCAAGTACCTGAAGGTTCATTTTAAGGAGATGATGTTCCTGTTTCAGGTAAGGCAAGACCCTCTCATGTCTTTCTTCCACCTCTTCTCAGTGGGGGTGTTTTTCTCTGAATAGTATCCTAATCTGATTTGCAAGATAGTAGGCCAGAAATACAGATGCAGCCACCCCTGGGCAGGGGCGTAGCCAGACACCCAATTTTGGGTGGGCCTGAGCCTAAGATGGGTGGGCAGAAGAACTCCACCCTGTCCCACTTTTGTCTCTCCCTCTCTCGCCTGCATGCCATATGGGCTCTCAAACATCCCCCCTCCCCCGCATACCTTTTAAGTAGCAGATTTTCACCAGCAGCGAGAAGCAACTAATACACACAGCTCATGTTGGTCCCACAGCCTTTCCTCTGATGCAACTTCCTGTTTCCGCATAGGCGGGAATACATCAGAGGGAAGGCTATGGGGTCAGTGCGAACAGTACGTATCAGTTGCTGCGTACTGCAGGTGAAGATCTGCTATTTACAAGGTATGCAGGAGGGACAATTGTTGGGAGTTTTTGGCTGGTGGGGCTTGGGCATGGGGGCATGCTATGAAACTACAGTGTAGTAAATTTAAAACAAATCGGAGAAAATTTTTCTTCACACCCAATGAGTGCCAAAATGGAGTTACCGCCCGACTACTGCGTGGCTCTTGGGGTAATTTCATTTTTGGCGCACGTCCATTACGTCCGTCTGAAAAATATTTTTTTATTTTCAGGCGCACATAACGGATGCTCGCCAAGGGGCATTAGGGAAGCGTAGGTCATTATCGCCCGGATTCTTTACCATTACGTCAATGCCATATGTCCATGTTTGGCAAAAAATTAAAAACGCTCTTTTTACAGGCGTGCTAAAAAATGGATTGACATGCGCCCAAAACCCACGCCTACACTACTGCAAGACATTTTTCAGCATACCTTAGCAAAGGGACCCCTAAGTGACTTCTCCAAGGCCACAAGCAGCTGCAGTGGGAAGAGAACCCAGGTTGCCAGGATCAAAGCCCACGGCACTAACCACTTGGCCACTCCTCCACTCCAGTGCAGTTTACTGCTTAACTTAGAAGACCGAAGCAGTTAAAAATAAAAAGAACTTAAAGAACCCCATACTGATCTACTCAAGCATACATAGCAAGCAGTACAGTATCATTCTCCTATCAGGTAATTATTTGTTCATTATTAGGATTTATTTACCTCCTTTTTGAAGGAATTCACTCAAGGCGATGTACAGTAGGAATAAATCAAACACAAGCAATAGACAATTACAGCAGTAAAAATATTCAAATAACAAGACAAAGTATGGCACAGTATATAGAAGATTTTAATAGACAGCGTAGGGTACAAGCAAAGATGGAACATATAGATAGGTAAGAGCAGGGCTTTTTTGAGGGGGTACTTGGGGGGTACTGAGTACCGGCACCTTTTCCATTGTCTGCTAAAATTGACCCATGGTCCCCAAGTCTTAATGAAAGAGCTCAGGCTCTACACACCAATTCTGCCTTGTCATAGATTCTGTGATTGGTGCAGGAGGTCTGGCTATTGCAGGGTAGGTCCCTCAGTGATCACCCCACCCCTGAAGGGTGGCTTAGCATTTGAGTACCGGCACCATTTTTGCTAGAAAAAATGCACTGGGTAAGAGAATAAGAAGAGTTAGAAAGTAAGGTGACTAATTTAAAGAAAGTTGCACATGAGGTCAGACAGATGGTTAAATATTATCTCAGCTAGGGTAGGAGTGGATAAACATTTCCTGCTGCAGTATGTTCAGCCTGTGTCACTGTGTGTGTGTGTAATAATACTCTAAATTTCTTTAAAATTTCTTCAAGATGAATATAATTTGGAATTTGATTCCTTAAGAATGGAGCAAGATAGAAAAACGCTCCGGTCTCTTTCAATTGAAAGGAACCTGTGGAACGAGGGGACATATGATGAAAATGAAAGGGGGTAGACTGAGATGGGAGAAGGGGACTGAGGTGGGGAGGGGGTTCACGGATGGGAGAAGGGGGTGGGGAGGGGGTTCTTGGATGGGAGAAGGGGACTAGTGAGGGGTTCTCGAATGGGAGAAGGAGACTGGCACTGGGGTCTGAGAAGGGGCAATATGGGAAAATGGGGGCCATGCCTGGGGCTGGTGGGAAAATGGGGCATGAGTGGGTCAGGTGGGAGAATGGTTCTGAAAAGGGGGGACTGGTGGGATAGTGGGGCTGGAACTGGGAGCTGAAAAAAGGGGCGGAGAGAGGGGCAGATCCTGGATGGGGGAGCGAGAGGGAGGGCAAACCCTGGATGGATGGGAGAGGGAGGGCAAATGGTGGATTGAAGGGGCAGAAAGGGCAGACAGTGGATGGAAGGGATAGAAAGGGCAAACAGTGAATGAATGGATGGGGGAGAGAGAGAGGGCAGACAGGGGCAGATGGTGGATGGATCATGGAAGGGGCAGAGATAGAGGGCAGATGTGGATGAAAGGGGCAGGGAGAGAGGGCAGACATTGGATGGAGAGGACAGCAGAGAGGGCAGACACTGGATGGCAGAGAGAGACCGAAGACAGATGTTGGATGGAAGGAAGACAGTGAAAAGAAGATGAGGAAAGCAGAAACCAGAGACAACAAACTGTAAATAAAATACATATTTTTTTTTGCTTTAGGATAAAGTAGTATTGTAGATGTGTTAATAAATGTTTATAATAGAACATGTAAACAAGGTAATCTTTTTATTGGACTAATTTTAATACATTTTGGCTAACTTTCAGAGAACAAAACCCCCTTCCTCAGGTCAGGATAGGATACTGTAACAGCTCTATACTGTATGGACCTGAGGACGGAGATTTTGACCTCTGAAAGCTAAATCTATTAGTCCAATAAAATGGTATTATTTTATTTTCTATATTGGTTTTATTTCTATTTGTTAATTTGTAAAGTGGTGATTGGTATTTGTTAGTTTTTTTCAAATTTATATCTGCTGTCTTTATATTTTGCACAGTACTAGGGGACATTTTCTGTTTCTGGGGTGTTGCATTGCATGCAGAGTCTGGCATTGGGGGTTCAGTTTAATTTTTGTCTAAATAGAAAGTTTATGATTACTTATTCTATAGTGGATTAGAGTGTATCTGTGTTTGTGAAAAATACATGGCTTTCAGTTGGCATTTGACTGTGCAGGATCGACGATCTGTACTATTCTGTCTGGTTTCATTTTACAATAGGTGAATTGATGCTCTAGTGCTCACTGTAGCGTTTTAAGATGTTTTCCTTTTCTTTGTGTGATTCGTAGAAATGACTGCTTTTGGTATGGTAGAATTGCACTATAGGTCCTGAGTGTTTTGTATTCTCGGCATACCTGGTACTGGATTTTGGAGGGGGGTGTTAAAAAATGACCGGGAGGGAGGGGGGCCTTGGAGCTGGGGGCCTTGGAGCTCGGAGGGAGCAGCCCGGGAGCTCGGAGGGAGGGGTGGCCGGCCCTGGAGCTAGGGTGGGGGTGGAGTTAGGGTGGGACGGAGCAAGGATGGGGGCAGGGCTAAGTTGGGGCCCCATCAAATTGGTCTGCATAGGGCCCCGCACTTGCTAAAACCGGCCCTGGAAAGGGGGATTAGACGGCATGGATGGGCAGACTGGATAGGCCGTATGTCTTCATCTGCCTACTTTTGTCTATGTTTCTATGTATGTGTGTCAGAAATAAACTCTCAGGAAAACAAATATAATTGAACAATTAGGGGTAATGATAAAAAAGTCATGTATTTCATATACTGCCTTTCTGTGGTACAACCAAAGTGGTTTACATTTATTATATACAGGTGCTTTTTCTGTTCATAATCTCAGTTTTCGCAACTGGGGTAATGGAAGAGCTGCAGTAGGAACTGAATCCGATCTCCCTGGTTCTCAGCCCACTGCCCTAACCATTAGGCTACTCCTCCACTCATCTGTTATAGAAAGCAGGGGGTAAAATCACACTGAAATGCGCATTAGATTAATTCACCACATTCTTTTCCTCTTTTCAAGGTAATTTTAGTCTCAAAATGATCTGTTACCCTTCCGTATCAGAGCTCAGTAGACCATGGATTTCAGCTCCACCATCATGATCATCTTGTTCCTCTTACAGACCAGCATCGGTGCTCCAACCAACATCTTCATCCTGATGGCTTATGCCCATATCAACCACACAGAAAAGAATCTCAAACCAGTTGACATAATTCTGTGCCACCTGGTCTTTGCCAACATGCTTGGACTTGTAACAAGGGTAGTACCACAGATAATGAGTGATTTAGGGTTAAATAATATTCATAATGATGCCAGCTGTAAACTGTTGATTTATACCTATAGGATTTCCCGTGGTGTTTCCATATGTGTAACGAGTTTCCTCAGTGTACATCAGGCCATCACTCTCGCTCCTTCTACTACTCAATGGCTGTTTCTTAAATCAAGAGCAAAGAAATATCTTATCCCTAACATTGTAGGTTCTTGGCTGTTTAATATGTTATTCTACCCACATGCTCTAATTCATGTATTTGCTCAAAGAAACGGTACATTCCCTGGATCTGTCTATAATCTTGAATTTTGCAATTCAGAACACCCGGTCCCTCGGCTTACGCTATGTTTAAGCCTTATCACGAATGGCCATGATGTTTTCTTTATGGGTCTCATGCTCAGTTGCAGTGTTTATATCTTGTATGTTCTGAAGAGACACAGAGACCAAGTGCGGTACATCCACAACATGAGACAGAACTCAAAAATGACGGCGGACAGAACGGCAGCCAAGAACGTCATCACATTGGTCTCCCTCTATGTCTTCTGTTTTGGAGTCGACACCAGCTTCATGGTTTACTCAACCACTTTGTTGATTGTGCCTCCCCTCCTTTCCAAGATCAGAGTGTTCATCTCCTCTTGCTATGCCGTACTTAGTCCTTTTGTAATAATTAGTTTTAACAGGAGAATTTATAGAAGATTGAGACTTCCCCACACAGCGGAGGTGATAAAATATATTGACAATAATTGATGTTGTTTATGAAATCCAATAAGTAATAGCTGACGTTAGAAAATGGTCCAAAATAAAATAAAACTTATAAACAATAGATTTTATTTTGCGTTACAGTTGGAAGTGACTAGTCCATCACTTGAATATGCTACATTAAGAGGCTCATGTTTGAAACAGAAAAATGTCCAAAATGGCAGTTTGAGCGAGACTAGGGAAGACTTACAATTTGGACGTTTGTCTGTGATAATGGAATATTGTAAAAACATCCAGGTCAAAAAAATTGGTTATTTTTGGCTGACTAATAGCCAAAAGGAGCCCACACTGACCAGATGACCACTGGAGGGAGGGATAAAGACAAGACCCCCCCCCCCCCATCCGAATCCTGCAGTTGTCACTGGCCCCCTTCCACTGCCCTACGAGCTGAACGTGACAGTATATACCAGCATAGGAGGTGCTGCATTCCCCCTCGTCCCCCTCCCTCTCCCCCTCATCCCCCTCCTTCCAAGTTCCAGGGTACCCCTCCCTCCCTCCAAGTTCCAGGGTCTCCCTACCTCCGAGTTTCAAGGTCCCCCTCCGACCCTCTGAGCTCCAGGGTCCCACTCCCTCCCTCCGAGTTCCAGGGTCCCCTTCCCTCCCTCTGAGTTACAGGGTCTCCCTCCCTCCGAGTTCTAGGGTTCTCCCTCCCTCCCTCTGAGTTTCAGGGTCCCCCTCCCTCCCTCCAAGTTCCAGGGTTTCCCTCCCTCCCTCCGAGTTCCGAGTTCCAGTGTCTCCCTCCCTCCGAGTTCCAGGGTACCCCTCCCTCCTTCCGAGTTCCAGGGTCCCCCTTCCTCTGTGTTCCAGGGTCCCTCAGAGTTCCAGGGCCCCCCTCCTCCCTCCCTCTCTTCGAGTTCCAGGCCCCCTCCCTCCGAATTTTAAAAGTCATTTTACCTCGTCGGGGTTACGGCGGCGGCAGCAGCAGTGAAAAGCGTGCAGACTCGGCGCTTCAGCCCTTCCCTTCTCTCTCTCTCAGCTCTGGTCCCGCCCTCATTTCCTGTTTCTGCAAGGGTGGGACCAGAGGATCCAAGATGGCGTTTGAGAAGGTCGCATGAACGCCAGCTCCTGCTGCCCGTTGCGAAATTTCTAGCGGAGAACTTACCTATTTTATGATGGGTAAGAGAAAGGGGAAGCTTGGAACACCCTGCTCCACGGGTCAGGCGAATCCCCTAGCCGCTCGCCAAATGACGCTAGAGCAGTCGGGTCTGGTTGTTCAGAGGACCCAGGCCGGCGCTTCGAGCGGTCCAACGGAGATCTTGGACCTTAGTACAGAGGGAGTATCGTTGAGCCCACCTCTGAGGATAACCCCCTCGAGACCCGGAGGAATTCCGTTGGCGACGGCGAACCAGCCGATGGTGGTATCCGGAAGTGTGACCCCTGCGGCTGGTAGTGGAGACCCCGTTGCTACTTCGTCTCCGATCGGAACATCATTGCAGGCAGGCTTGATGCCGAAGGCCTCTCAGCCTGCATGGAATCGAGACAAATCCTCTGTGGGAAATCGGGAGATAGTGAAACCAACGGTTATCACCATGGACTCCATTTGGGAGGCAATTCAAGGGTTAAACGCCACGCTACTCCAGGTAGCAGGTTCTTTGGAGAAGCTATCACAGGCTCAGATCGAGATATCCGGAAAGGTAACTGAGCAAATATCTAGGGTGGACTCCATTGAAACTGAGGTAAACTCTAATAAGAACTTTATTCAAACTTTAATGAAGGATAATAACGTCCAAAGGAAAAAAATTGAATATATGGAGAATCAGCAGAGGAGAAATAATCTTCGGTTTTTGAATTTCCCCAAGTCCCCATTAATCCCTGCCATAGAGATGTTAAAAAAATATTTTAATGAAATTCTGGGGATTCCCTCAGAAGCTTTTCCTCCATTAACTCGAGTTCTTTACATCTCTGGGGCAGGAAAGGGGATAACTTCTTCACCTCAGCTAAACTTAACTCAGTTCCTTGAAAATTCAATGGAGGTTATCACAGAGAGGACGACACTCTTGGTAACTTTTGCTCTGGAACTGGACCGTAATAACATTTTTAGGTTGTTTTTCCGACATAATTCTACACTTTATTTGGGCTCGAAAATTCAGGTTTTTCCGGACCTCTCTCGAGAGACTCAAAGAAAAAGGAAAGACTTTTTATTATTAAAAGCAAGGATCCTACAATTAGGTGGGACCTTTAATCTAAAGTTTCCATGTAAATGTTGTATCTCCTTACAATCAACTAATTATATTTTTTTCGAACCTGAAAAACTAAAAATATATATTGATAGCAAGGAGTAATTTGGTGTTAACTTGAATTGTAATCATCGGCTGCCCCGACTTGTGTTCTCGCCCTTTTCTGATTTCTTTATATTTTTGAGTTTAAGTACCTATATCTTGGATCAATAATATGTGGTCTAATATAATATATTGTTTGTTCCTTTCTTTACTTTTTGGATATATGTCTATGGAAATTAGACTTTTGTAAAAACGTTATGTTTATGATGTAAATGTAAATGAAAATTAATAAATATAATAATTAAAAAAAAAAAAAGTCATGTATTTCATATACTGCCTTTCTGTGGTACAACCAAAGTGGTTTACATTTATTATATACAGGTGCTTTTTCTGTTCATAATCTCAGTTTTTGCAACTGGGGTAATGGAAGAGCTGCAGTAGGAACTGAATCCGATCTCCCTGGTTCTCAGCCCACTGCCCTAACCATTAGGCTACTCCTCCACTCATCTGTTATAGAAAGCAGGGGGTGTATGGGATGGGATGTATCAAAGCAATCCCTAGATAGGGTGGGAACAAGCCACACCACGCGCCAGCACTTGCGCTCCAAAATGTGCGTCCCTCCTGGCAGCCACATCCAGCCTGTAATGTCGGGCAAAAGAGAGCTTAGAAGCCCATGTTGCTGCACTACAAATCTCTTGAAGAGAGAGTGCTCCAGTTTCAGCCCAAGAAGAGAAATTCCTCTAGTGGAATGCGCCTTAAAGGCATCAGGCGGATGCCGGCCGGCAAGCAAATAAGCTGAAAAGATAGATTCTTTAAGCCAGCGGGCAATAGTGGCTTTAGACGCTGGAGACCCTCTGCGAGGACCTGATAGCAAAACAAACAGATGATCAGAGGTCCTGAAAGAGTTAGTAACTCGCAGATACTGCAGCAGAGTCCTATGCACATCCAACAGGTGCAATTGCCCAAAAGATTCTGGAAACTCCTCCTCGACAAAGGAGGGCAAGAAAATAGGTTGGTTTAGGTGAAACGCTGAAACCACCTTAGGCAACAAGGAAGGCACGGTGCGAACCGTGACCCCGGACTCTGAAAACTGCAGAAAAGGATCTCTACAGGACAGCGCCTGGAGCTCGAAGAAGCTGCAGCCACTCTGCTAGGGGAGATAGAGAATACTGAGGAGAGGCAGTGGAGCAAGCTGGTATGAGGCACTGAAAAAAGTGTGCTCTCTATCTCCCTCTGCTGGTTGATGGACACAACCCATCTGTAATGGCTGCATCTGCTTGATGACAAGGAAGGGGCCCTTTTACTATGCTGCGGTTAAAGGGACTCTCTGCTAGCGGCAGGGACCGTTTTTGCTGTAAGCTGAGGCCCTTTTTACAGCATAAAGAAATGGCCATCTGTCACCCATTGAGGTGGCACCAAGGGCCCCCATGATAACCTGACGGTAACCGGCCAGGACACAGCACAGCCCAATTACCAGCACGTAACCCCCTGAGGAAATATTTTTCAAATATGTTCACTAGCACAGGAAATGCAGCACGCTGGGGGTGGAACTACCTACGGCACCCACATTGGTCAAGCAGTAGTACTGGATTGCCATGTGGTAAGTCCATGGCAGGGCCGCCGAGACTGGGGGGGCAGAGGGGACAAAATTCCCCGGGCCCGGGCCTCCAAGGGGGGCCCGGCACCGGGGTCAGGCCACCCGGCGCTGCAGTTACCGGTCCCACCTGCCTGCCTCCTCGGCTCTGGGCCCCCTGCATTCGAAGCGGCAGTCACAGATCGTTTCCCTTCTGGCCTTCCCTCCCTGTGTCCTTCCCTTGCGGAAACCGGAAGTTACATCAGACGAGGGCGGGACACAGGGAGGGAAGTCCAAAAAAGAGGCGACTGCCGCCTTGAATGCAGGGGGCCCGGAGCCGTGGAGGCAGGCAGGTGAGATCACAGACCGCAGCGGCGGGGGTAGCGGCAGGGGCAGGGAGTGGCAGGTGGAGCAACGGGGGGCAGAGGCAGGGCGGCCTTGCCCCGGGCCCAGTCGAGTCTCTCGGCAGCCCTGGTCCACAGTGGGCTTACCACTACTTAGTAAAAGATCCCCAAAGTTAGGCACAGTTTATAGAAAAACGCTTACTCCCGGGAATCACGCTTAACTTTAGATGAGGAGGCCACCTGCACCAAACAAAACGTGGTTGAAATTACGTGTCTTAGGGCCCTGTTTACTAAGCCGTGCTGTAGGCGCACTAACATTTTACAGCGCACTAATTCTAGATATACCCATAGGAAAAAATTAGTGAGGTTTAGTAACAAGGTGTTTCTAGGATGCGCTACTGCAGCAGCCCATGCTACCCGGTTCCTGCCGGGTTGGCGCAGGAGACCTTACCGCCACCACTATGTTCCCCCCCCCCCACCCCCTCCACATGGCCATTTCTTTAAAAATGAAATACTTCTCTCTTACCTACTACGGTTAAAGGGGGCATCGGTACACGTCAAAAACACGTGCCTACACCAGCCTGCCACAGCCTGGTAAAAGGGGCCCTAACTTAGGTGCATTCTATAGCAACCCGTGATAATTTTAGGAACATACCAAAATTTTGGCGACTTTAATAGAATTAGGGAGCAAGTGTGCCTGCATCTCCCCTGCTTGCTTGCAGAGAAAGTGGATATGCTTTCACCTGCCCTTCCCAATTTCAAGGGCCCTTTTACTAAGGCGCGTAGGCCCCTACGTGTGTCCAACGTGTGCCAAATTGGAACTACCGCCCGTCTACCATGTGCCCCAGGCTGTAATTCCATTTTTGACGTCCATTGCTGCACGTCCATTTTCGGCCACCAAAAAAATGCCTTTTTTTCCAGGTGCGTTGAAAATTTGACCTGCGCGCATCCAAAACATGCACCTACACCAGCGTAGGTCACTTTTAGGCATGCCTTAGTAAATGGACTCCTGAAATGGTTATGCACTTTGTATATGAATTCTAATCATGCCGGTCCCTAGACCATCATAACATATGAGCAGAAGAAAGCAAGTCTGCCCCTGGGACATTACAGATATTTTTTTGTTACAGAGAGATCATTTATGTAGACGCTCGGGAATTTCAGTAAAAGTGCAATTAATGAAGTAAAAATTCAGCTCTTAGCATTACAAAATCCTGAACCCTCCAGGGGAAATTTTCAAAAGTATAAATACATCTCTAAGTTTATGTATGATTAACAGAGAACCTCAAGTACGTGAAGGTTCATTTTAAGGAGATGATGTTCCTGTTTCAGGTAAGGCAAGACCCTCTCATGTCTTTCTTCTACCTCTTCTCAGTGGGGGTGTTTTTCTCTGAATAGTATCCTAATCTGATTTGCAAGATAGTAGGCCAGAAATACAGATGCAGCCACCCCTGGGCAGGGGCGTAGCCAGACACCCAATTTTGGGTGGGCCTGAGCCTAAGATGGGTGGGCAGAAGAACTCCACCCTGTCCCACTTTTGTCTCTCCCTCTCTCGCCTGCATGCCATATGGGCTCTCAAACATCCCCCCTCCCCCGTATACCTTTTAAGTAGCAGATTTTCACCAGCAGCGAGCAGCAACTAATACACACAGCTCATGTTGGTCCCACAGCCTTTCCTCTGATGCAACTTCCTGTTTCCGCATAGGCGGGAATACATCAGAGGGAAGGCTATGGGGTCAGTGCGAACAGTACGTATCAGTTGCTGCGTGCTGCAGGTGAAGATCTGCTATTTACAAGGTATGCAGGAGGGACAATTGTTGGGAGTTTTTGGCTGGTGGGGCTTGGGCATGGGGGCATGCTATGAAACTACAGTGTAGTAAATTTAAAACAAATCGGAGAAAATTTTTCTTCACGCCCAATGAGTGCCAAAATGGAGTTACCGCCCGACTACTGCGTGGCTCTTGGGGTAATTTCATTTTTGGCGTAGGTCATTACCGCCCAGATTCTTTACCATTACGTCAATGCCATATGTCCATGTTTGGGGGGTACTGAGTACCGGCACCTTTTCCATTGTCTGCTAAAATTGACCCATGGTCCCCAAGTCTTAATGAAAGAGCTCAGGCTCTACACACCAATTCTACCTTGTTATAGATTCTGTGGCTGGTTGCAGGGGACCTGGCTATTGCAGAGTAGGTCCCTCAGTGATCACCCCACCCCTGAAGGGTGGCTTAGCATTTGAGTACCGGCACCTTTTTTGCTAGAAAAAATGCACTGGGTAAGAGTTAGAAAGTAAGGTGACTAATTTAAAGAAAGTTGCACATGAGGTCAGAGAGATGGTTAAATATTATCTCATGTGTGTGTGTGTGTGTGTGTGTGTGTGTGTGTGTGTGTGTGTGTCTGCTTGAAGTGCTAAGCTTTCAGGTGATTCCTGAGGTACAGATAGTCTTGGGTTAAGTGGAGCCTTTCAGAGAGTACATTTCAGAGTGTGGGGGCTACTCCATAGAAGGCTCGCTTGCGGGTATCATATCCTGTAATTTCTTTTGGAGAGGGTGAGGTTAGGGATACCCCTTGGGAGGTCCTTAGTGTCCTTGTAGGTGTGTAAACCGTGATCCTGTTCTTCAAGTACTCGAGGCCATTTCCTTTAAGGGCCTTGAAGATCAGAGTTTTAAATTTAGTCTTATATTGTACTGGTAGCTCATTCTCATAGACCCTAATACACTGAACTTTTATGACAAATATCCAAATTAAAAGCCTTTTTAAGTTAAAAAAAAAAAAAGTCTTTAATAATACTCTAAATTTCTTTAAAATTTCTTCAAGATGAATATAATTTGGAATTTGATTCCTTAAGAATGGAGCAAGATAGAAAAACGCTCCGGACTCTTTCAATTGAAAGGAACCTGTGGAACGAGGGGACATATGATGAAAATGAAAGGGGGTAGACTGAGAAGTAACCTGAGGACATACATGGAAAGGGTGGTAAATCTGTGGAGTAGCCTCCTTGTGAAAGTGGTGCAGACGAATACAGTATCTGAATTCAAGACAGCTTGGGACAAGTACATAGGGAGGGGCATAATTGAACAAAAACGTCTATCTCCATGGGCGTTTATCTCCGAGAACGGGTCCGTGAAGGGGCGGACTGAACCGTATTTTCGAAAAAAATAGACGTCCATGTTTTATTCGACAATTTGTGAGCTGGGCGTTTTTGTTTTTCAGCGATAATGGAAAATGAAAGCGCCCAGCTCAAAAACGAATAAATCCACGGCATTTGTTCGTGGGAGGGGCCAGGAGTCGTAGTGCACTGGTCCCCCTCACATGCCAGGACACCAACCGGGCACCCTAGGGGGCACTTTTACAAAAACAAAAAAAAAGGTAAAAGAGCTCCCAGGTGCATAGCACCCTTCCCTTGGGTGTTGAGCCCCCCAAATCCCCCTCAAAACCCACCGCCCACAAGTCTACACCATTACTATAGCCCTAAGGGGTGAAGGGGGGCACCTACATGTGGGTACAGTGGGTTTGGGGGGCGGTTTGGAGGGCTCCCATTTACCAGCACAAGTGTAACAGGTGGTGGGGGATGGGCCTGGGTCCACCTTGCCTGAAGTCCACTGCACCCCCTAATAACTGCTCCAGTGACCTGCATACTGCTGCCAGGGAGGTGGGTATGACATTTGAGGGTGAAAATAAAAAGTTGTGAAACGGCATATTTTGTGGTGGGAGGGGGTTTGTGACCACTGGGGGAGTCAGGGGAGGTCATCCCCGATTCCCTCCAGTGGTCATCTGGTCATTTAGGGCACTTTTTTGTGCCTTATTTGTGGAAAAACAGGGTCCAGGAAAAGTGCCCTAAATTCTCGCTAAAAACGCATATTTTTCTTCCATTATCGGCGAAAGGCGCCCATCTCTGATCGCCCGATAACCACGCCCCAGTTCCGCCTTCACCATGCCTTCAACACGCCCCCATCAACTTTGTCCGCATCCGCGACGGAGTGCAGTTGAAAACGTCCAAATTCGGCTTTCGATTATACCGCTTTATTCATTTTTGTGAGATAAACGTCAATCTCCCGATTTGGGTCGCAATATAGGTGTTTTTCTTTTTCAATTATAAGCTGGAGGGTCTCTTAGGGAGTGAAAGGGGGAGTAGACGGCATGGATGGGCAGACTGGATAGGCCATATGTCTTCATCTGCCTACTTTTGTCTATGTTTCTATGTATGTGTGTCAGAAATAAACTCTCAGGAAAACAAATATAATTGAACAATTAGGGGTAATGATAAAAAGTCATGTATTTCATATACAGCCTTTCTGTGGTACAACCAATGTGGTTTACATTTATTATACGCAGGTGCTTTTTCTGTTCATAATCGTTAAGTTTTTGCAACTGGGGCAATGGAAGAGCTGCAGTAGGAACTGAATCCAATCTCCCTGGTTCTCAGTCCAGTGCCCTAACCATTAGGCTACACCTACACTCATCAGTTATAGAAAGCAGGGGGTAAAATCACACTGAAATGCACATTAGATCAATTCACCACATTCTTTTCCTCTTTTCAAGGTAATTTTAGGCTCAAAATGATCTCTGTTACCCCTCAGTATCAGAACTCAGCAGACCATGGATTTCAGCTCTATCATCATGATCATCTTGTTCCTCTTACAGACCAGCATCGGTGCTCCAACCAACATCTTCATCCTGATGGCTTATGCCCATATCAACCACAAAGAAAAGAATCTCAAACCAGTTGACATAATTCTGTGCCACCTGGTCTTTGCCAACATGCTTGGACTCGTAACAAGGGTAGTACCACAGATAATGAGTGACTTGGGGTTAAATAATATTCATAATGATGCCAGCTGTAAACTGTTGATTTATACCTATAGGATTTCCCGTGGTGTTTCCATATGTGTAACGAGTTTCCTCAGTGTACATCAGGCCATCACTCTCGCTCCTTCTACTACTCAATGGCTGTTTCTTAAATCAAGATCAAAGAAATATCTTATCCCCTACATTGTAGGTTCTTGGCTGTTTAACATGTTATTATATACAAATGCTCTCATCTTAGTATTTGCTCAAAGAAATGGTTCATTCACTGGATCTGTCTATAATCTTGAATTTTGCAATTCAGAACACCCGGTCCCTTGGCTTAGGCTAAGTTTCATGCTTACCATGAATGGTCATGATATTTTCTTTGTAGGTCTCATGCTCAGTAGCAGTGTCTATATCTTGTATGTTCTGAAGAGACACAGAGACCAGGTTCAGTATATCCACAGCACAAGACAGAACTCAAAAATGGCGGCGGATAGAACGGCAGCCAAGAACGTCATCACATTGGTCTCCCTCTATGTCTTCTTTTTTGGCGTTGACACCGGCTTCATGGTTTACTCAAACATTGTTTTGATTGTCCGTCCCCTCCTTTCCAAGATCAGAGTGTTCATCTCCTCTTGCTATGCCTTACTTAGTCCTTTTCTAATAATTAGTTTTAACAGGAGAATTTATAGAAGATTGAGACTTCCCCACACAGAGGAGGTGATAAAATATATTGACAATAATTGATGTTGTTTATGAAATCCAATAAGTAATAGCTGACGTTAGAAAAAGGTCCAAAAATCAAATAAAATTTGCAAACAATAGATTTTATTTTGGGTTACAGTTGGAAGTGACAAGTCCATCACTTGAATATGCTACATTAAGGGGCTCTTGTTTAAAACAGAAAAATGTCCAAAAATGGCAGAAACCAGAAAATGGACTTTTTTTTTAAATTTTTTGCAAAAATGCCCAAATTGCTATTTTTGAAACTCATTTTTAAGACTTTTTCTATACAGTTCATCTAAATTTCAAGAAGCCATTTAGGAGGTGTGTTTTGAGTGGGACTTGTGCGGAATTACGATTTGGACATTTTTCTACAATAATGGAATATTGTAAATACATCCAGGTCAAAACAATTGGTCATTTTTTGCTAGACCTGTTTCAATAATGAGTACTTTCCAAAAAGGAGCCAAAACTGACCACTGGAGGGAGGGATAAAGACTCTACCTCCCCAGATCCTCCAGTTGTCATTGACACCAGGGGCGTAGCCAGACAGCCAATTTTGGGTGGGCATGGAATTCATGCCCTCCCCTGTCCCTAGCCCCCCTCTGCTCTGCTCTTCATCCCTCCCTCCACCTGCAAGCCCACAATATTAAATACTTGAGCAGGAGGGGATCTACAAACCCCGCCAGATGAAGATTTCCTCCTGCTCAGACAGTCAGCCCTCTTCCAAACAAGCCAGCAGCACTTTCCTTGAGGCTGTGCATGCATGAAAACTAAGCATGTGAAGAGGGGCTGGTGTTGGTGTCAGCTCGAGGCAAGTGCTGCCAGCTGCCGTTTGAAAGAGCACTGGCTGCCTGAGAAGGAGAAAATCTTCAGCTGACGGGGTTTGAGGACCTCTGCAAGCCATAGCAAGAGTGCACAATTTTGGGTGGGCCAGAGTCCAAATAGGGTGGGCCCTGGCCCACCCATGGCTACGCCACTGACTGACCCCCCCTCCCACCCCCCTAAGAGGTCAATGTGACAGTACATACCAGGCTGTATGACAGCTGCAGATATAATGACCATTTCTCTTAGAGCAGCAAGCAGGTCCCTGGAGTAGTTTAGTGGTCAGTACACTGGACTGTAGAGAATGTAAGCCGCATTGAGCCTGCCATGAGTGGGGAAGTGCGGGGTACAAATGTAACTAAAATTTAAAATAAAAATCATCCCAGAATGAAGAGTAAGAAGGAGCATGAACACAAGGACCAGCAGAAGAACTATTAGGCTTATTTTCAAAGCACTTAGCCTCCCAAAGTTCCATAGAAACCTATGGAACTTAGCCTCCCAAAGTGCTTTGTAAATATGCCTCTATATGTCCTAACCTCACAACATCTGCTCCTCGTCCTTTATGATGAGTTTCCTCTAGGTCCACTAGGTGACAATTTCCATCACCGTGGGAGGCAAAAGACCTCAGAAACGTAAGGCTGTTTGACTCCAAACTACATTCTTCTAGCCCATTGTATGATCATTGTATATTCCTTCTAATGTGAAGTTGCTCTTGTATGTAATCCGCTTTGCATCCTCTTCGATAAAAGCAGAACATAAATTATGTAATACAATACAATTTGTATTTAATTTAATGAGTATATTAATATTCCACATGGAAGGGCATGTTTGACATAACATAAGAACATACATAAGAACATAAGAGTAGCCATACTGAGTCAGACCAATGGTCCATGTAGCCCACTATCCTGTTTTCTAAACAGTGGCCAAGCCAGGTCACAAGTACCTGGCAGAAACCCAAATCATGGCAAGATTCCTTGTAGAATCTCAAATAGCAGCAACATTCCATGTAGAACCCCAAAAGAGAACCAAGATTCCACATACAATCTGAAAGACTAGCAACATTCCACTCATAAGAACATAAGAGTAGCCATACTGGGTCAGACCAATGGTCCATGTAGCCCAGTATCCTGTTTTCCAAACGGTGGCCAAGCCAGGTCACAAATACCTGGCAGAAACCCAAATCATGGCAACACTCCATACTACAAATCCCAGGCCAAGCAGTTGCTACCCATGCCTGTCTCAATAGCAGATTATGAACTTTTCCTCCAGGAATTTGTCCAAACCTTTTTAAACCCAGATACACTAACCGCTATTACCACATCCTCCGACAAAGAGTTCCAGAGCTTAACTATTCGTTGAGTGAAAAAATATTTCCTCCTATTTGTTTTTAAATTATTTCCATATAACTTCCTCAAGTGTCCCCTAGTCTTTGTACTTTTGGAACAAGTAAAAAATCAATTTACACCTACTCGTTCTACACCACTCAGGATTTTGTAGACCTCAATCACATCTCCTGTTATCCATCTCTTTTCCAAGCTGAAGAGCCCTAATCGCTTTAGCCTTTCTTCATACGAGAGGAGTTCCATCCCCTTTATCATTTTGCTTGTTCTTCTTTGAACCTTTTCTAATTCCGCTATATCTTTTTTGAGATACTGCGACCAGAACTGAATGCAATACTCAAGGTGCGGACGCACCATGAAGCGATACAAAGGCATTATAGTGTTTTCAGTCTTATTCACCATCCCTTTCCTAATAATTCCTAGCATCCTGTTTGATTTTTTGGCTGCCACCGCACACTAAGTAGAAGATTTCAGTGTATTATCTACAACACCACCCAGATCTTTTTCTTAAATGCTGACCCCCAAGGTGGACCCTAGCATCAGGTCACTAAATCCAACTTTGGACGTTTTGATGAAAACATCTCTTCTTGGACTTATCTCCACTATCCTCCACTACCTGGATCAAAATAACACCGTTGTCCTCTCATCGCTCGACTTATCTGCTGCTTTCGGTTTGGTTGATCACCCTGTTCTCAATCTTGGTGCTTTAGGGCCCATAGGCTCTCATTTTCAAAAGAGAAAACATCTCAAAAGTGGCATAGAGCAGCAGATGAATGTTTTGTTCACAAAAATGACCAGGTTGTGATTTTCAAAACTCATATTTCAGACGTTTTTCTCTTCAATTCATGTAAATCACAAGGGGGCATGGTTTTGGGCAGACCCAGAATATGGACATTTTTTCAGGGCTAATGGAACAAGATGAAAACATTTAGAGCAAAAATTGGGACTACTCTTTATTTAGACCTGTTTTAATCACGACTAAGTCACAAAATATCGCCCTAACTGACCAGCTGACCACTGGAGAGATGAAGGCATGGCCCCTTTTTAATCCCCTGTTGATCACTGACCCCCTCCCACCCCCCTAAAATGTGATAGTGACAGTACATACCAGGCTGTATGACAGTCAGAGGTTATGGCCATTCCAAATAGAGCAGCAGCCTGGTCCCAGGAGTAGGCTAGAGGTCATAAGGGGACCCAGGGCCATATCCCACTCTAACTTGTGGTGGAACATGAAAGCTCTCCAAAAACCACAAACTACCCACTCTACCTATATATAAGTACATAAGCATCGCCATGCTGGGACAGACCAAGGATGCATCGAGCCCAGCACCCTGTCACCGAAAGCGGCCAAAAGAACAAGCAATTTGTCCCGCCCATCCCAGAAATAGTGGATTATTCCCATGTCCATTCAATAACATTCTATGACCGTCCAACCCTTTTTTGAAGTCCGCTAAGTTAACCGCCTTAACCACTCTTTGCGGCAACGAATTCCAGAGTCCAACTACGCGTTGAGTGAAGAAACATTTTCTCCGATTCGTTTTAAATTTACCACACTGCAGCTTCATCGCATGCCCCCTTGTCCTAGTATTTTTGGAAAGCGTAAACAGATGCTCCACATCGACCTGTTCCATTCCACTCATTATCTTATAGACCTGATCTATCATATCTCCCCTCAGCCACCTCCTCTCCAAGCTGAAGAGCCCCAGGCTCTTTAACATTTCCTCATAGGGAAGTCGTCCCATCCTCTGTATCATCTTTGTCGCCCTTCTCTGCACATTGAGCAGAAGATTTCAACATATCTTCAATGATGACACCTAGATCCCTTTCTTGTTCTGTGACTCCTAACGCTGAACCTTGCATGACGTAGCTATAGTTTGGGTTCCTCTTTCCCACATGCATCACTCTGCACTTGTTCACATTAAACTTCATCTGCCATTTAAACGCCCAGTCTCCCAGTCTCGTAAGGTCCTCCTGTAGCTTTTCACAATCTTCCTGTGATTTGATGACCTTGAATAACTCTTGCAGGTTTGAGGGCTATTGTTAAATCACATTAAGTGCTAATGCATGCTTAACATAGGAAGAAAAGGCTTCTTACGCTACTACTTAAAATATATTTCGGAAGGGTACATGGCATGGAAGTGTTTTCCACCTAGCAAGCTCTGTCTAGTGCATAGTAACTGCATAACGCTTAATACAGTAGATACTAACCTCAAGTTTACTATCAGGTGAATTTTCAAAAGAGAAGGACGCCCATCTTCCAACACAAATCGGGAGCTAGGCGTCCTTCTCTCAAGGTCGCCCAAATCGGCATAATCGAAAGCCAATTTTGGGCATCCTCAACTGCTTTCTGTCGCGGGGACAAACAAAATTCACGGGGGCGTGTCGGCACAGTATCAAAGGCGGGACTGGGGCGTGATTTACAGATGGGCGTCCTCGGCCAATAATCGAAAAAAAAGGGCGTCCCTAACGAGCATTTGGCCGCCTTACTTGGTCCATTTTCTTTCATGACCAAGCCTCGAAAAGGTGCCCAAACTGACCAGATGACCACCGGAGGGAATCAGGGATGACCTTCCCTTACTCCCCCAGTGGTCACTAACCCCATCCCACCCAAAAAAAAATTTTTTTTACATTTTGTTTCAGCCTGTATGCCAGTCTCAAATGTCATACCCAGCTCCAACACAGCAGTATGCAGGTCCCTGGAGCAGGTTTTAGTGGGTGCAGTGCATTTCAGGCAGGTGGGTCCAGTAATAGCTGACATGTTAGAAAAAGGTCCAAAAATCCTAGAGTATTGTGTTCAGTTTTGGAGGCCGTACCTTGCGAAGGATGTAAAAAGAATTGAAGCGGTGCAAAGAAAAGCTACGAGAATGGTAAGGGATTTGCGTTACAAGACATATGAGGAGAGACTTGATGACCTGAACATGTATACTCTGGAAGAAAGGAGAAACAGGGGTGATATGATACAGACGTTCAAATATTTGAAAAGTATTAATCCGCAAACGAACCTTTTCCGGAGGTGCGAAGGCGGTAGAACAAGAGGACATGAAATGAGATTGAAGGGGGGCAGACTCAAGAAAAATGTCAGGAAGTATTTTTTCACGGAGAGAGTAGTGGATGCTTGGAATGCCCTCCCGCGGGAGGTGGTGGAAATGAAAACGGTAACAGAATTCAAACACGCGTGGGATAAACATAAAGGAATCCTGTTCAGAAGGAATGGATCCTAAGGAGCTTAGCTGAGATTGGGTGGCAGAGCCGGTGGCTGGAGGCGCGGAATAGTGCTGAGCAGACTTACACAGTCTGTGCCAGAGCTGGTGGTTGGGAGGCGGGACTGGTGGTTGGGAGGCGAGGATAGTGCTGAGCAGACTTATACGATCTGTGCCAGAGCCGGTGGTGGGAGGCGGGGCTGGTGGTTGGAAGGCGGGGATAGTGCTGGGCAGACTTATACGGTCTGTGCCCTGAAGAGGACAGGTACAAATCAAAGTAGGGTATACACAAAAAGCAGCAAATATGAGTTATCTTGTTGGGTAGACTGGATGGACCATGCAGGTCTTTTTCTGCCGTCATTTACTATGTTACTATGTAAAAATCAAATAAAATTTGCAAACAATAGATTTTATTTTGGGTTACAGTTGGAATATGCTACATAAAGGGGCTCATGTTAAAAGTCATCTTACCTCGTTGGGGTTACGGCGGCGGCAGCAGCAGTGAAAAGCGTGCAGGCTCGGCGCTTCAGCCCTTCCTTTCTCTCTCTCTCAGCTCTGGTCCCACTCTCATTTCCTGTTTCTGCAAGGGCGGGACCAGTGTTGAGAGAGAGAGAAGGGAAGGGCTGAAGCACCGAGCCTGCACTCTTTTCACTGCTGCTGCTGCCACCGCCATAACCCCGACGAGGTAAGATGACTTTTAAAATTCGGAGGGAGGGAGGGACTTTTAGAATTCTGGGCTGGCGATGGGAACTTCCGGTGGGTGAAATATTGGGGGTGCGCTAGACTGTAGAAAATGGACCAAGATCCATATCCCACCCTAACTGGTACACTTGTGGTGGAAAATGTGAGTGCACCAAAAAACACAAAATACTGAACCCACATATAGACAGTGGTGTGCTGGAGCCAGCTCGCACCGGCTTGTGAGAGCCTGTTGTTAACTTTTGAACTATTTTGCGAGCCGGTTGTTACCATTTATACGCAACTATAAAAGTCGAGATTTTTGGGCTTTAAAAAATCCAAAAAATTGGGATCTTGGCTTATAGTTGAGTTGGCACACTATTTTTGGTCTTCTTCCTCCCCTGCCCCCCTCCCCCCACAGTGACCACAATTCTTCTTATGCCTGAAGCTCCTGCTGACACAGAAGTATGGTAACTGCATGCTTCACTGGTTTTGCTTTGTTTTTGAGTTGGGAGTGGACACACATACGTATCTTTTGCAAGTCCTCTTGAGTGTGCTCCATAAAATTGGCCATGTAAACACAAGGGGTATTTTAATTAATACCTGCCAGTCTACCCCTCCGAAGGGACACCACTTTGTAAGTGGTGGAGGGGCTTCTGTGTTTCAATGACTTAGAGGGCTATGCTGAAGGGTTACCCATATCAGACAGGCCTCTGAGGAGAAACCAGACAAAGAGTGTCCCAAACTGGAGGATCCAAGATGGCGTCGAGGGAGGACGTACATTAGTTGAGTTCCCGTTTTATACCAGAATACCTGAAGAAGTAGGCGCGCCCCATAGAGAATAGGGAAGAAAAAAGGCAAAGCCGTGGTGTTGTACTCCTCGAACACGGCTGGGGTTCCCACCCCCACCACTTCTCAGTCTACTTTGGAGAGATTCGGGGTCATAACGTCGGGGACATCGGTTCCTGCTTCGGGGAGCAGCAAGGCTTTATCGCCGAATCTCAGTGGAGAGGGAGTGACTTTGAGTCCCCTTGTTGGTATGACCTCTCCAAGACCCGGAAACAGTAACGCTTCGCTATGGAGGTCAACAGTGGAAACGCCCGAAGTGGGTTAGGATTCTCACGCGATCCGAGGAGGTCCTGGCGCAGCACTGACTACGGATAATAAACCAACTGGGGGATTGGAGAGTGAGCTCTTCCCCCCAAAGATATCTGGAATGGTTTCTGTGGAGAAATTAGACTTG
The DNA here is from genome assembly GCF_901765095.1 of Microcaecilia unicolor. Lineage (NCBI taxonomy): Eukaryota > Metazoa > Chordata > Amphibia > Gymnophiona > Siphonopidae > Microcaecilia > Microcaecilia unicolor. Next base: position 9,216,429 of record NC_044042.1, read on the forward strand.
GTGAAGCCAAAAAATGTCATAATGGACGCACTATGGGAAGTGCTGCAGAGTGTGAATAATTCTCTTCTTCAGATGTCAAAACTTTTTTAAGGAAAAATATGTGATTATAGCAATACTTATCTAACAAAGTGGAAGTCCAAGATATAAAAATAGAGACTTTGATTATGGAAATGGTTTCTCTACGAAAATCAGTTAATCTGATAATGAAGGACAATCATGTTTCTTGTAAAAAAGTGGAACTTCTGGAGAACCAATTAAGGAAAAATAACTTGAGAATGATAAATTTTCCTAAAATACTCTATATATAGAGTTATATTACTAGTGACTTTTGCCTTTGATTTAGATAGGAACAATGTTTTGAAATTGTATTTCCGATACATGGCTGATAGTTTTTTGGGTTCAAAGATAAATATATTTCCTGATATATCAAGGGAATCGCAGACTAGGAAGTGTGAACTCTTGGCTTTTAAGCCAGGAATCATTGCCCTAGGTGGGACCTTCCTAGAGCGATTCCTTTGTAAGTGTTTTATTTCCTTATTACTTATTTGTTGAACGAATTACAAGAGTTTGTGGAGTTAAGAACAGATGAAGAGCGCTCTGCAGCAACTTCCTTTAGTTACCACTGTACCAGCTGCAATTACCGATTAACCTTCCTCCCTCAGAAAATATGAATTTGAAAGATTAACCACTTGGTGTTTTTCTTATTTTCTTTGAGATTGTTTTCCTGATCTTGGATCCTCCAATTGTGGACAATTATATATATTGTTGAGAGAAAATGTTTTTTCTTTTTCCTTTTATCAATTTCTGTTTTTCCTTACATTTACGTGATAAATGTGAATGTAATTAAGTAAAATGATACATAAAAAAATAAAAAAAAAAATACCTGCCAGTCTCTCTGTGCTCTTTTGATGGACAATCATAGAGAGAGTGTGTCTGTTTTCTACAGGAGAGAGTGAGTGTGTGTGTGTGTGTTTGTGTGTTTCTCATAGAAACGCAGAGATTGTGTATTTGATTTCCTCACAGGAAAAGACAGAGCGTGTGGGTTTTTCAAAGAAACAATCAAATTGAAGCCTCTAGCTCGGAGGAGACTGGACATTTCATGTCAAAAAGTACTTCCTGACCATCCTCTGGATAAAAGTCACCCAAGTCACATTTGGTTGCATTTCCTTGAACAGTGTCAAAAATATTTTAAAACATTTTTAAAAAAATATAGGGGTCCTTTTACTAAGGCGCACTGAAAAATAGCCTGCGCTAGTGTAGGCGTGTGTTTTGGGCATGCATAGATCCAATTTTCAGTGCGCCTTGTAGCTGGGTCACCCATCCAGGGCCCAGCCAGGCTCAACCCTGCTTAGCTGCCTCTTCCTCCACATGACTGTTGCCTTCACTCCACCACAATCTGGCTCTGCTGAGCCTTGGCTCCAGGCCCTGCGAACTCCCAGGACTTCCTCCTCCCTCCGTTCCTTTCACAGAGGCACATTCAAAGCCCAATGTTTATAAGTAAGAGCTTTTATTTTCTTGCTTCAAATCAACAAAACACCCTTCACTCCAGGTTGTTTAGGCTAGCAGCCCAGAGCACAATTCAGGTTCAACACAGTCAAATTCAGGTTCAAAAACAGTCCATATAACTTCACTTCACTTCACTTTAGCTCAGATTACTTCACTTAGGGAACAGTACATTATCAGAGGGAAAAACCCAATAGCTTGGTAGGTTGCAGCCCAGACCTTTTTAGTATGAAACAGTTTACACAGTCTTTCTTGCACCTTCTTACAGCACGGTTACACAGCTTTATTCCCACCTGGTTCAGGCTGGGGTTTCAATTGTGCCCAGCTCTCTTTCTCTCCCACAGGCTGCACCTGTTTCCTCTTTAGTAGAGATTTCCCCCAGTGCCTCAGCCTCTCTCCTCCGGTCTTCCACCAGTCTCTCCAAGGTACAGCTAGCCACCCTCTTACAGCAGCTTTTTGGGTTTGAGCCAGGGCTCCAATCTCCATCTGTTCCTCCCCTAGTCCTTCAGTAATCTCCATTTTATCCTCCTCTTCAACTTCCCCCGCCCCCAATCTCTCCAGCTGGCCTTCATCACCTTCCTCAGAGACCATTTCCCAATCTTCTATCTCCTCCCCTAACTCTTGCACAGCCGGGTGGGGAAGAGAAGGATTCTGGGACTGGTAGTTCCTCCCCTTCTTCCTTAACCCAGCCAACCTCTCTGCCTCCGGTAGCCCAGCTTTCTGAATGTGGGTGTTTTGCACATGAAATCTGCCCCGTTGGGATTCCCCGGCTCCCTGTACCCCCTTTCTTCGTGCCTTCCCGGATCCCCTTTCCCCTGCCCTCTCACAACCTGTAAAAATTGGCATTTTTCTTTTAACCAAAAATGGATTTGCAGAAAAATTAATATTGGCACGCATCCATTTTGGGCGGTACAATGCCAATTACTGCCCGGTTAGCACAGCACGCTGGAAAATAAAATATATTTTCCGGCACGCATAGTGGACACGTGTAAAAAATGAAATTACCGCCTGGGCTACATGGTATCGAAATGAAATATGGATGCCCACCTTGTTTCAATAATACGGGTTTCCCCGCCCCTTCATGGAGCCATCCTGCAAGGACGGCCCCAGGAAAACTTGGGCACCCCATTTGATTATGCCCCTCCACGTGTCCTCCCCTAAAGCAGGGGCACTTTCAGGGGGTCACACTCTCCCCCCTTATAGAAAAAATTTTTTCTCTTTTTTTCCCTTTCAAAGAAATCATTTTTACGTCTATCCTCAGAGGATCACTGATTTCTTTTAATTTGAACAGGTTTGATGTGATACAGTTTTTCTCCAATAACAACATTCCAACATTTATTTTTATTTCTAATACATACAGTAGTTCTCTATTCATCAACCACCGGAACATTGCACTTCATGATCATCTTCCCCACTTTTGGGTTCAACTCTGGAGGCAGTTTCCCCTCACTCCCCCTTAGACACCATAACCAGAAATTTTTCTCCCTCTTCCGATTAGAAGCTTGCCGGTGTCCAGGCGTTAATAAAATATTTTGGTGTGGGGAGGGTGCGGTGTGGTGGTCTCCACCACAGTCGGGGCTCGATGTCCGTGGCTGTTCTCGGCGTGGAGCCACGTTTCGCCTTTGGTGGCGGCTTTGGGAGAACAGAGCTGTAATCTAAACAACCTACGTTCAATTAAAAAAGGTTTATAAAATATCTTACCTCTTCTTTAATAACCATATCTTCTAAATTTTAAACTTTCAGCTACCCCAGGAGGGCCGTCCTAACCCACACTACTCCCTGGTTCACAAGAACGCCGACACATGTGCCCTACACCATGAGTCTAATAGCATTTTGCATCAACTCAATGATACAGCTGATAGGTCTATGACAGCAGATTGCACCAAAGTGGTCCATTCAGTTTCCTTGTTCAACTCTCTAGGGGATACCGTAGCCCAATCAAAAATGAATCACTGTTCTTTCTGAATTAAAATAGCTGAAACATCCCCACCCCAATGCAAACATACCTGAGTCAAAACTACAAATCTCAAATCACTAAGTGATTAAATGATGCCCAATCTCTATTAGAGGTACCTCTCTTTTTTTTTTTTTAAGTTCTTGAATTATCCTCTGTTTAATCTTACGTCTAGTTTGACCTGTATACCATTTCTGACATGGGCGTTGAATTACATACACCACTTGAGCTCAATCACAATCAATATTTATTTATTTATTTATTTATTGCATTTGTATCCCACATTTTCCTACCTCTCTGTAGGCTCAATGTGGCTTACAATAAATCATGGATAGTGGAAGTAAGAAGAGAATAGATATATGGTATTACAGAAGGATTTTGGATTGCATGGTAATGGAATACATGATAGTAATATAACAAAAGGCATTATTAAACATTTCTGGATATATGTGGGGAGTATCACATGTGTTGATCTCTGTGGTATATCTTGTCAAAGAGATGGGTCTTCAGTTGTTTTCAGAAGTTGGTCAGTTCATATGCAATATGCAATTTTTTTTTTTTGTCTATTAGATTGTAAGCTCTTGGAGCAGGGACTGTCTTTCTTCTATGTTTGTGCAGCGCTGCGTACGCCTTGTAGCGCTATAGAAATGCTAAATAGTAGTAGTAGTAGTAGTAGTATCCGGGTGGTAGATTGAAACTGACAGTCAATGTGCACGTACAGGCGCCAACACAGCTTAGAAAAGGGGCCCCATAGGCCGGTATTGTGTGTATCGTGCAAAAGGTGAATTCCCCTTTAATTAAATATCTTCTTACATGGGTATTATTTCAGTTACCCACATCTGACAGTGTTAAGTCCTGCTTATTAAAATATTTTCCCCACAATGCTCTTTGCTTGATTTATCTACTGCAAGCAGCTCCTAACCCTTTTATCAATCTTCTTACAATGAACATTTCTTATATGTTGTCACATGGTCTTTTCCCGGAGGGGAAGGGTTCTATTATGCTCTCACCCAAAAAAAATTGCTGGCTTCAAGAAGCGATGTGACTAATTTCAGACCAGTTGCTTCCATCCCCTTATTGACGAAGGTAATGGAAGGATTAGTTGGGCATCAGCTAATGGAATATCTTTCCACCTTTTCCCTTTTACACAGCTCACAATCGGGATTCAGAGCATGTTACAGTACTGAAATGGTTTTAACCAGTGTTATGGCAAATCTGAGGAAAGAAATTAGCTTAGGGGGAAGGGCTTGTTTGACATGTCGAGTGCTTTTGATGTAGTTGACCATGCCGTACTACTTCATTTGATAGGTCACTTTGGAACCTGTGGTGACGTCCTTATGTGGTTCCGGGGTTTCCCAACAGCTAGGTCCTATCAGGTAAAGTTGTCTGGTTCTATAAGCTGCACTGAAAGGGGCCCTTTTACTGTGCTGTGGTTAAAGGGACTCTCTGCTAGCGGCAGGGACCGTTTTTGCTGTAAGCTGAGGCCCTTTTTACAGCATAAAGAAATGGCCATCTGTCACCCATTGAGGTGGCACCAAGGGCCCCCATGATAACCTGACGGTAACCGGCCAGGACACAGCACAGCCCAATAACCAGCAGGTAAACCCCCAAGGAAATATTTTTCAAATATGTTCACTAGCACAGGAAATGCAGCACGCTGGGGGTGGAACTACCTCCGGCACCCACCTGCCTGCCTCCTCGGCTCTGGGCCCCCTGCATTCGAAGCGGCAGTCACAGATCGTTTCCCTTCCGGCCTTCCCTCCCTGTGTCCTTCCCTTGCGGAAACCGGAAGTTACATCAGACGAGGGCGGGACACAGGGAGGGAAGTCCAAAAAAGAGGCGACTGCCGCCTTGAATGCAGGGGGCCAGGAGCCGTGGAGGCAGGCAGGTGAGATCACAGACCGCAGCAGCGGGGGGAGCGACAGGGGCGGCAGCGGCAGGGGGACCAACGGGGGGCGGAGTCAGGGCGGCCTTGCCCCGGGCCCAGCCGAGTCTCTCGGCAGCCCTGGTCCACAGTGGGCTTACCACTACTTAGTAAAAGATCCCCAAAGTTAGGCACAGTTTATAGAAGAACGCTAGGGTAGTTGACACCCGGGGCCGGTCATTTTTTAACACCCGCCCCCCCCCCCCCCCCCCGAAATCCAGTACTAGGCATACCGAGAATACAAAACACTCAGGACCTATAGAGCAATTCTACCATACCATAAGCAGTAATTTGTACGAGTCACACAAGGAAAAGGAAAGCATCTTAAACACTACAGTGAGCACTAGAACATCAATTCACCTATTGTAAAACGAAAACAGACAGATTAGTACAGATCGTCGATCCTGCACAGTCAATGCCAACCGAAAGCCATGTCTTTTTCACAAACACAGATACACCCTAATCCACTATAGAAAAAGTAATAATAAACTTTCTATTTAGACAAAAATTAAACTGAACCCCCAAGATGCCAGACTCTGCATACAATGCAACACCACAGAAACATAAAATGTCCTCTAGTACTGTGCAAAATATAAAGACAGTGGATGTAAATTTGAAAAAACTAACAAATCCGATCACCACTTTACAAATTAACAAATAGAAATAAAACAAATATAGAAAATAAAATACCATTTTATTGGACTAATACATTTAGCTTTCAGAGGCCAAAACCTCCTTCCTCAGGTCAATACAGTATAGTGCTGTTATAGTATCCTTTCCTGACCTGAGGAAGGGGGTTTTGTTCTCTGAAAGTTAAGTCAAAATGTATTAAAATTAGTCCAATAAAATGATTTCCTTATTTACAAGTTCTATTTATAAACATTTATTAACACAGCTACAATACTATATCCTAAAGCAAAAAGATAAAAATATATATTTTATTTACAGTTTGTTGTCTCTGGTTTCTGTTTTCCTCATCTTCTTTTCACTGTCTCCCTTCCATCCAGCATCTGTCTTTGGTCGCTCTCTGCCATCCACTGTCTGCCCTCTCTAATGTTCCTTCCATCCACATCTGCCCTCTCTCTCCCTTCCATCCACATCTGCCCTCTCTCTCCCTTCCATCCACATCTGCCCTCTATCTCTGCCCCTTCCATCCACCATTTGCCCCAGTCTGCCCTCTTTCTCTCTCCCCCTTCCACCCACCATCTGCCCTTTCTCTCTGCCCGTTCAATCCGTCTTTCCTCCCTCTCCCATCCATCCAGGGTCTGCCCTCCCTCACGCTCCCCCTTCCATCCATGGTCTGTCCCCTCTCTCTCTGCCCCCTCTTTTCAGCCCCCAGTTCCAGCCCCCATTCATCCACCACATGCCTTGCATCCCCCCTTTTCAGCCCCAGACCCATTCTCCCACCTGCCCCAGGCATGGACCCATTTTCCCTCCTGCCCCCTTGTCAGACCCCAGTTCCAGCTTCAGACCCCTTCTCCCCTCTGAGCAGCCCTTTGAGCTCCCCCACCCCTCCCCAATCCCCTTCTCCCCTGTGAGCACCCCTCTCAGTTCCCCCACCCCTCCCCAATTCCCTTCTCCCCTCTGAAAACTCCTCTGAGCTCCCCCACCCTCCCCAATCCCCTTCTCCCCTGTGAGCACCCCTCTCAGCTCCCCCACCCCTCCCCAATTCCCTTCTCCCCTCTGAAAACCCCTCTGAGCTCCCCCCACCCTCCCCAATCCCCTTCTGCACTGTGAGCACCCCTCTGAGCTCCCCCACCCCTCCCAAATCTCCTTCTCCCCTGTGAGCACCGCTCTCAGCTCCCCAATAGCTGGTACATCAATTTCAATCAAAGAAACCACTACCTGCTGTGCTTGGAATTATTTTAGACACTCAGCTGTCCTTTAGTCTCAAAGCAACTCACTCTATGCAGGACAGGAGCGGAGGAGCCAAACACCGAGAGACGTTACTGCACAACTGAAGCAGGAAGGCCAAGGCGCACTGGCACGCAGGGTGCCACAGGGGAAGGAACGCGAATGAGGAAGGCATCTGGCGTCATGATGTTAGATGGGCGGGACTCGTTTCGGACTGAACTGAGATGGAGGGAGAGACTCGGAGCCGCTGGGAGGAGACAAGTTAGCCTGAGCCGGAGCCGCAGAGGTGTAAGAAGCGTGCCGGTGCAGCGTTAGGGCCCAGGGGAAGTCGAAACTGATGGCGGAGCAGCGGAGCGCCGGAGCAGAGAAGGTAGAAATTTTAAAACACCCCCTCATTGGTTAGCACCCGGGGCGGTCTGCCCCCACCGCCCCCCCTCAGTACGCCACTGGATGAGGCCACCTACACCAAACAAAATGTGGTTGAAATTACGTGTCTTAGGGCCCTGTTTACTAAGCCATGCTGTAGGCGCACTAATATTTTACAGCGCACTAATTCTAGATATAGCCATAGGAAAAGGTTAGTGAGGTTTAGTAACAGGGTGTTTCTAGGATGCGCTACTGCAGCAGCCCATGCTACCCGGTTCCTGCCGGGTTGGCGCAGGAGACCTTACCGCCACCACTATGTCCCCCCCCCCACCCCCTCCACATGGCCATTTCTTTAAAAAATGAAATACTTCCCTCTTACCTACTGCAGTTAAAGGGGGCATCGGTTCACGTCAAAATCACGTGCCTACAGCAGCCTGCCACAGCCTGGTAAAAGGCGCCCTAATTTAGGTGCATTCTATAGCAACCCGCGATAATTTTAGGAACACCCCCATTCCTCTCATGCTTCTCCCATTTCGGCACCCCCTATTTTGGATCGCGTGAAAATTTTAGGCACGGATTCTGCACCTAAATTAACACACATAAATGCCAATTAAATCTAATTAGTGTCAGTAATTGATTGTTAAAAAGCCAATTATTGCTATTAATTAGTTCATTATTCTATTAAGTTGTGCACACAAATTGGGTGCATACCAAAATTTTGGCGACTTTAATAGAATTAGGGAGCAAGTGTGCCTGCATCTCCCCTGCTTGCTTGCAGAGAAAGTGGATATGCTTTCACCTGCCCTTCCCAATTTCAAGCGCCCTTTTACTAAGGCGCGTAGGCCCCTACGTGTGTCCAACGTGTGCCAAATTGGAACTACCGCCCGTCTACCATGTGCCCCAGGCTGTAATTCCATTTTTGACACCTGCCCAAAATACGCGGTAGAAAATATTTTTTATTTTCTACCGTGTGGCGCTTACACGTCGGTAATCAGCAATTTATGCGTGCTGACTGCTCTCCACTCAGTTAGCGCATGAGACCTTACCGCTAAGTCAGTGGGTGGTGGAAAAGTCTCAGGCCAAAAATGGACGCGCATTGGTTTTAATGTTGCTGCACGTCCATTTTCGGCCACCAAAATAAATGCCTTTTTTCCAGGCACGTTGAAAATTTGACCTGCGCGCATCCAAAACATGCACCTACACCAGCGTAGGTCACTTTTAGGCATGCCTTAGTAAATGACCCCTGAAATGGTTATGCACTTTGTATGTGAATTCTAATCATGCAGGTCCCTAGACCATCATAATATATGAACAGAAGAAAGCAAGTCTGCCCCTGGGACATTACACACATTTTGTAGTTAGAGGGACACCATTTATGTAGACGCTCGGGAATTTCAGTAAAAGTGCAATTAATGAAGTAAAAATTCAGCTCTTAGCATTACAAAAACCTGAGCCCTCCAGGGGAAATTTTCAAAAGTATAAATACATCTCTAAGTTTATGTATTACTAACAGAGAATCTCGAGTACCTGAAGGTTCATTTTAAGGAGATGGTGTTCCTGTTTCAGGTAAGGCAAGACCCCAAGACCCTCTCATGTCTTTCTTCTACCTCTTCTCAGTGGGGCTGTTTTTCTCTGAATAGTATCCTACTCTGATTTGCAAGATAGTAGGCCAGAAATACAGATGCAGCCACCCCTGGGGTGGGTGGTTTAGAAGCAAATCTTTGGTATATAAATTGCAGGAAAGAGTCTAAAGGACAGCGGGAACAGTTGAATTGTCAGCCAAGGGGCATGAAAATCTGTGATAAAATCAGTTTTCGAGAGTAATCATATAGTTTATGATCTCAGATGTTTTCTTGAATTTATTGCATGGTAACGAACATGTGATACTCTTTAATGGGACCCAAAGTTTTTCAGCAATGCCCTGGGAGATGATGCTTAGATTCAGAGCGCTGGAGCTGGGAGAGCAAAGAGAACCCGGTTAAAACATTTGATATTCTGCCTGTCTGTGGCACAACCAAAGCGGTTTATATATACTTTTTATTTATTTATTAGGATTTATTTACTGCCTTTTTGAAGGAATTCACTCAAGGCAGTGTACCCCAACATAGGCAACAGACAATTACAGCAGTAAAAATATTCAGATAACAAGACAAGGTATGGAATAGCTGAAGGTTTGCTTAGGGCAGGGCTGTCCCTGCCACTAGGCAATCTAGGTAAAAGCCTCTTCCTTACCACAGTCCCATGGTCAGCATACTCCCTCTGCAGCTCTTGCCACCCTCGATTTGCACCTCTCCATGGCCACTTCAAAAATACTATGGGTTGGCACTTTAACTATAATTAGGCGGCTCACAATCTAGAACAATAGTGCAAGATATGACTATCTCCGAGAACGGGTCCGTGAAGGGGCAGACCGAAGCGTATTTTCGAAAAACATGGACGTTTATCTTTTTTTGAGCTGGGCGTTTTTGTTTTTCAGCGAGAATGGAAACCGAAAGCGCCCAGCTCAAAAACGAATAACTCCAAGGCATTTATTCGTGGGAGGGGCCAGGATTCGTAGTGCACTGGTCCCCCTCACATGCCAGGACACCAACCGGGCACCCTAGGGGGCACTTTTACAAAAACAAAAAAAAAACAAGGTAAAACAGCTCCCAGGTGCATAGCACCCTTCCCTTGTGTGTTGAGCCCCCCAAATCCCCCTCAAAACCCACTGCCCACAAGTCTACACCATTATTATAGCCCTAAGGGGTGAAGGGGGGCACCTACATGTGGGTACAGTGGGTTTGGGGGGTTGGACGACTAATAAGCATTAAGCAGCACAATTGTAACAGGTAGGGGAGGGATGGGCCTGGGTCCACCTGCCTGAAGTCCACTGCACCCCCTAACAACTGCTCCAGGGACCTGCATACTGCTGCCAGGGAGGTGGGTATGACATTTGAGGGTGAAAATAAAAAGTTGTGAAACGGCATATTTTGTGGTGGGAGGGGGTTTGTGACCACTGGGGGAGTCAGGGGAGGTCATCCCCGATTCCCTCCAGTGGTCATCTGGTCATTTAGGGCACTTTTTGGGGCCTTATTCGTGGAAAAACAGGGTCCAGGAAAAGTGCCCTAAATTCTCGCTAAAGACGCATATTGTTTTTCCATTATCTGTGAAAGGCGCCCATCTCTGATCGCCCGATAACCACGCCCCAGTTCCGCCTTCACCACGCCTTCGACACGCCCCATCAACTTTGTCCACATCCGCGACGGAGTGCAGTTGAAAACGTCCAAATTCGGCTTTCGATTATACCGCTTTATTCGTTTTTGTGAGATAAACGTCTATCTCCCGATTTGGGTCACAATATAGGCGTTTTTCTCTTTCGATTATAAGGTGGATAACGTTCTGCGCCAAAATCCAAGCATAGTCTGTAACAACGCACGCAACTTAATTGGATAAAGAAGCCAATCAGCATTGTCAACAGCACTTAAGAAGCAATAATAAGCACTAATTGGCAATAATTAGATTTTAAACGCATAACTTGATAAGCTTATTCAGTAACACACTGCACCTAAATTCTAATGTGTGCATGGAAAAGGGGGTGTGGTTATGGGCGGGGAAATGGGCATTCCAAAATTTACACGTGTAGTTACAGAATATGGCCCAATGTACCTAAATCTACATGCCGTGATTTATGCCAGGTTTTCATTGGCGTAAATGGAAGCACATAGTTTTAGGCACTAGGGGGTCCTTTTAGGAAGCCTGTATTGGGCATTCACCAGGCCAGCCTTCTGTAGCGCTGTAGCATACCTGGCGGTAATCGGGCACTGCAGTGTGCTGCCTGGTTACCGTCGTGTTAACGCGGGAGCCTGTACCGTAACCTCAATGGGTGGAAAGGACTCCCCCCCCCCCCCCCCCCCCGAAATGACTGCGCAGCAAGTGCTTTAATTACTGCCCGGCCATTTCCTGTAGAAAAGCGAGACTTCCCTTTTACCAGCTGCAGTAAAAGGGGATCTCGGCACACGTGAAAAACACACGCCAGCGCAGGCTCCCTGTTGCCCCAGCTTGTTAAAAGGGTCCCTAAGTGACTTGTCCAGAGTCACAAGGAGCAGGATTAGGACTTGAACCCAGTTGCCCAGGACCCCAGTCTCCTGTAGTAACCATTAGTCCAGTTCTAAGGATAATACATTTAAAAAATTGGAAACTGTGGTGATTAATTTTACTGAACTAACTTAAAACATTTTAAGAGAAATTCTATAAAGCAAGAGTCAACATTCACTCGACCGTTGTGGCCATAAACTGGCATGTACACATGCAGGTGGGCACGTCTGTTCATATATGCCCGTATGTTGCCTATGTTCTTTCTGTAAATACGCATCTACCTTGCATTGCATTGTAGGGCTCTTTTACTAAGCAGTGGTAGGGTTCACGTGTGGGTCGCACCTTCCAAATCAGCATTACCGCAGGATAGCACAGGCGTCCTGCAGTAGTTTTGAAGTTGGTGCGTGCTGATTACCGCATGAGTAGCGCCCAAAACACACAGGTCACTTTTTACTGTGGCTTAATAGGACCCCTGTATTTGTAAGGGGACACAGCACTTATTTTAAGAGATATGGAAGACTGTACCTTCATTTAGCAGCATTTGAAAATTAGCTTCTTCATGGAATATTGAAAATAACGTTCCTGGCTATAAATTGGTACTTGAAAAGGGAAGGCTATCAGTTGGGGGGGGGGGGGGGAAGGGTAGGGATTAATAGAATGATTAATGGGGTTCAACTTACTTGGAAGAGGAGATAAATATGTTAAATGTCTGTTGCTAGAGATGGGGACAGGGTATTAGAGTTGATAATAGTTGGTAAGTTAAAGTGGTTAGGGTTTGAGGGGGGGAGAAATGGTTAAAAGATTGATGGTTGCTGTTATCATTTTGCTGTTATTGTATAGGTTCAGAGCTGACGTGAAGTCTGTTAATAAGAATGGGGGAGAACATTGGGGTTTAATACCCACAATTAAGTTGGAACAAATTGCGGAAAATGGATTGATGCGTATGGGGGGGGTTGTTTATGTTCAATGAGTTCTATAAACAAAGAATGTATTGTAGGGGATTGTTATGATTGGGGTCTGAACCCCTCTCAAACTTACCTCTTTCCTGGGAGTCAGCTTCTTAGCTGGCTTCTGTTTCTTTTCTCTTTCCTTTCTGAGCTGGCTCTGTCTCTCTGTGCTGGCAGCTTCCAGCAGCATGGGGTTAATTGTCTGACTTCACTACAGCGGTGGGTGTGGTCTGAGTTGCTCTACCTCTCCCTGGGTGTACTGGCTTCAAGAGCTTCTCGGTGCTGCATTGATGTGGGTTGGGCCTCTCGGGGTTTGAATGTGTTCTGCCTGGCTCTAGGGAGAGTGACATCATCTGGCAGGGCCTTGATAAGGAAGTGGCAGTGTTGCCAGGTGGGCGGTTTTACCGCCCAATTGGACGGTTTTCCGCGACCCGCCACTGGAAATTTTTGCCCGCGGCGGGTCGCGGTTTTTTGGGCTTCTTTTTTTTCTTTTCCGCGGTTTTTCGGGTGGTTTTTTCGGCCGCGGGGGGCGGGGTTAGTGACGTTTTGGGTGGGGTTAGTGATGTTATGGGCGGGGCCGATGACGGGGGAGGCGGGGCCGATGACGGCGGGGGCGGGGTTGATGACGGCGGGGGCGGGGGTGATGACGCGGGGGTGAGGGTGTCAGGGGCGGGGTTTGAGTTTGGGCGGGTTTTGGGCTGTTTTTAGGCTGGATTGGGTGGGAAAAAATTTTTCCACCTGGCAACCCTGGGAAGTGGGTTCTTTCCTTCAGGGCCTTCGCAACGTTTGCTTCTGGCTATTTGCTTTAGGTCCAGGTTAGTTTAGTGCAGTGTGCACTTGAGACTTGTGTGTTTGACTTCCCTGTTTTTCCCTTTTGCTACGGTGTGTAGCACTGCTGTTAGTGCAGTGCTGGAGTTTGGTGCTGGGAGCTCCCTTGTGAGTAAGTGTTTAGGAAGCACCTTTTGTTGTTGGGGTATTTGGCTTTCCTGCTTGTTTCCTTGTGCTTGCCCCGCTTTTCCTCGTGACCTGTGTTTAGCTGCTGTAGCTGGGTGCTTAGGAAGCACCAGGGTGAGAACCCATGTTTAGCTGCTGCAGCTTGGTGCTTAGGAAGCACCAGTGTTAGGTCTGGCATTTGTCTTCCCTTCCTTTTCCCTTGTGGCTTCCCTGCACTTCTGTTAGTGTAGGGCGTAGGGGCACCCCTGTTAGTTTCTGTTAAGAGCACTGCTGTTAGTGGAGGGCTTGAGGCAGTGGGCAAAGAAAGTGTTAACTCTGAGAAATGATATTAAAAGCTTGAAGTTAGAATTCTAACTTTTTACTTTGCAACTAAAGTGAAGGTATGCCAGATGGTTCATATTATCTCAATGTCTGGCTTGGCCGAGCTAAGGTTAGGAAAGGTCAGTGAGAAATGAAACTCTGTCCCTTGTGAATTGCCAATGCTAGCTGGCACAGCTGTAAACTATTATGAATGAATAAAGGAATGAGCCAGACATATGACATATTGTAGTTTAAGAATAGGCTGAAATACTATTTAGAAGTGCTTAATATGTAGATTAGTATTTACAAGTTTTTGATATTTAGAATATGTCTTATAAGAATGCTTATTTTAGAATATGTGTATTCTGTGTAGTTAATATGTAGAATGTCTGTTAAATTCTGTATTACTCTTTGTCTGCTGTTTAAGACTGCAGTTGAGGAGATCAACATGTGGTTTGACTTAGCCATAGTTCTGGCTGGTTCAATGTATAAGCTGATAGGTGAAAAAGGTCAGGACTAGTCAGCTCTCTTCTCCTTGATTAATTATAGCTAAGTGTAGGACTGGCCTCCTGAAAGTAATAACCTGATATGTATGCCATTAAGTAAGACTGGCTTTTGACCCCTTTAATGAATGCCAGAGTTTAGTTAGCAGTTAGTACTAGGAATATGAGAAATTAATCATAATAACATGTAAGAGACTGGAGCCCAAATGTCTGGCTTGAGGGGCCCCAGGTTAGAGGTCAGTTTGAGAAATATCAAACCTATGTAACTGATATTTCAAAAGTAATGATTGGTTGAGGCAAGGTAGCCAATCTAATTCCTTAACCAATTGGAGAGTAAGGGGGCTGGGCTAGGCTAGGCTGGATAGAACAGTATTTAAGTAGGAGCAGAAGCAGTATACGTCAGAAAGAACTCAGAAGGAGCTCAGAAGAAAGAGAAGGACAGAAGGAACAGACAGAAGAAGGAGAAGACAGCAGAAGAAGAGAGCTGAGACAAAGACACAGAGAGCTGAGAGAAAGACACAGAGAGCTGAGAGAGAGAGCAGAGAGCTAGAACTGATGTCCTGCTTTGTTTGCTGGCAAATAAAGAAGATTTTTCTCTCATACTGGTGTGTGCTGTCTGACTCCTGAAGCATCACAAATTCATGTATTAATTCCTGCAACAGGCTTAGGAGCTTTTCTGTTGGTGCTGGGCTTAGGAACACTTTTGGTCACTTTAGGAGTTAGGTGCACTTCAGTTACAGCTTGTTCTAGTCCTGGTCCCTGTGTCGTCCAGTAAGTCCTGCCGGCTACTCAAACCCATGAGCTCAACTCCTGGGGGGCTTAGTAGCTAAGTGCAGGTGAAGCTGTGTGGACCAGTCCAGTGTGCTCCAGTCCAGTGTTCCAGTCCTGTGTCCTCCAGTCCGGGGGACCAGTCCAGTGTGCTCCAGTCCAGTGTGTTCCGGTCCGGTGTGTGTTCCAGTCTGGGGGATTGCAGTCCAGTGTTCCAGTCCTGTGTCCTCCAGTCCGGGGGATTCCAGTCCATGTGTTCCAGTTCGCTGGGCAGTGCCTGCAGTCCCTGCCGGTGTGCTTACCCAGTGTTGGTTGGTGGGTTTTGCCTGCTGCTGCCGCTCCTCGTCAGCAGCCCAAGGGCTCACGTTTGCTCCAGAGCCCAGCCCCGCGGGCTCTGAACCTGAGAACCTGACAGGGATAATAGCTGAAGTTGGAGTAGCCGGACCTTTGAGTAAGTATTAGTTATGCTCATTATCTTTTGAGATAATCAAGACATATACAGTGCAAGGCGAACTTTATTAGTTGCATCTTTGCTAAAACTGTTGAAATTGTTGGAAACCAAAATAAGGAGAGGGGAGGGAGGGGGTTAAAATGCTAAAAACAACAGGTTAATGACGGTTATACCCTGTTATTTATACATTATATGTTTTGCTACTGGCATTCTTTTCTTTCTATATATAAATCTGATTTGTCATCAATAAAAATTGTTGAAACAATCCTGGCTATTTTTAAATCTCTCTTTCAAGAATGATAATTTTATATCCGTCATATGCTGTTATTTTAATTTATTATTATTATTATTTTAATATGTATTCCTTATTGTATAATTATTTTTCTAAATGCAGCAATCTGCTTATATTATGCTCAATTAAAAAATCATTCAATAATAATAATAATAATAATATAGTTTTTCTAATGATTTGCTGAACCCACAAGCTTTGTAGATCCTCTTTTTTTGGGTTATGTGTGAAATATTTATATTTATTCTTATTAAAAATTTAGGGCCCATTGTACTAAACTACACTAGCGATTCCCGCATGGCAAATGTGACAAAGCCCATTCGAATTAAATGGGTTGTGTCGCATTTGTTGTGCTGGGAATCACTACTACTCATTTCTACAGCACTACTTGATTTACACAGCACTGTACACATTATATGCAGGTACTTTCTCTGTCCCTAGAGGGCAGCGCTGTACACATTATATGCAGGTACTTTCTCTGTCCCTAGAGGGCAGTGCTGTACACATTATATGCAGGTACTTTCTCTGGCCTTGGAGGGCTCACAATTTAAGTTTTGGTACCTGGGGCAATGGAGGGTTAAGGGGCCTTTTTACTAAACCCCGTAAGCGTCTACACACGCCCAATGAGTGCCAAAATGGAGTTACCGCCCGACTACTGCGTGGCTCTTGGGGTAGTTTCATTTTTGGCGCACGTCCATTACGTCCATCTGAAAAATATTTTTTATATTCAGGCACGTGTAACGGATGCGCGCCAAGGGGCATTTGGCAAGCGTAGGTCATTACCGCCCGGATTCTTTACCATTACGTCAATGCCATACGTGCTAAAAAATGGATTGACATGCGCTCAAAACCCACGCCTACACTACCGCAAGCCATTTTTCAGCATACCTTATCAAAAGGACCCCTAAGTGACTTCTCCAAGGTCACAAGCAGCTGCAGTGGGAAGAGAACCCAGGTTGCCAGGATCAAAGCCCACGGCACTAACCATTTGGCCACTCCTCCACTCCAGTGCAGTTTACTGCTTAACTTAGAAGACCGAAGCAGTTAAAAATAAAAAGAACTTAAAGAACCCCATACTGATCTACTCAAGCATACGTAGCAAACAGTACAGTATCATTCTCCTATCAGGTAATTATTTGTTTATTATTAGGATTTATTTACCTCCTTTTTGAAGGAATTCACTCAAGGCGATGTACAGTAGGAATAGATCAAACACAAGCAATAGACAATTACAGCAGTAAAAATATTCAAATAACAAGACAAAGTATGGCATAGTATGTAGAAGATTTTAATAGACAGCATAGGGTATAAGCAAAGATGGAACATATAGATAGGTAAGAGCAGGGCTTTTTTGAGGGGGTACTTGGGGGGTACTGAGTACCGGCACCTTTTCCATTGTCTGCTAAAATTGACCCATGGTCCCCAAGTTTTAATGAAAGAGCTCAGGCTCTACACACCAATTCTGCCTTGTCATAGATTCTGTGATTGGTGCAGGAAGTCTGGCTATTTTAGGGTAGGTCCCTCAGTGATCACCCCACCCCTGAAGGGTGGCTTAGCATTTGAGTACCGGCACCTTTTTTGCTAGAAAAATGCACTGGGTAAGAGAATAAGAAGAGTTAGAAAGTAAGGTGACTAATTTAAAGAAAGTTGCACATGAGGTCAGAGAGATGGTTAAATATTATCTCAGCTAGGGTAGGAGTGGATAAACATGTCCTGCTGTAGTATGTGCAGCCTGTGTTGTGTGTGTGTGTGTCTGCTTGAAGTGCTAAGCTTTCAGGTGATTCCTGAGGTACAGATAGTCTTGTGTTAAGTGGAGCCTTTCAGAGAGTACATTTCAGAGTGTGGGGGCTACTCCACAGAAGGCTCGCTTGCAGGTATCCTATCCTGTAATTTCTTTTGGAGAGGGTGAGGTTAGGGATACCCCTTGGGAGGTCCTTAGTGTCCTTGGAGGTGTGTAAACCGTGATCCTGTTCTTCAAGTACTCGAGGCCATTTCCTTTAAGGGCCTTGAAGATCAGAGTTTTAAATTTAGTCTTATATTGTACTGGTAGCTCATTCTCAGAGACCCTAATACACTGAACTTTTATAACAAATATCCAAATTAAAAGCCTTTTTGTTAAAAAAAAAAGTCTTTAATAATACTCTAAATTTCTTTAAAATTTCTTCAAGATGAATATAATTTGGAATTTGATTCCTTAAGAATGGAGCAAGATAGAAAAACGCTCCAGTCTCTTTCAATTGAACGGAACCTGTGGAACGAGGGGACATATGATGAAAATGAAAGGGGGTAGACTGAGAAGTAACCTGAGGAAATACATGGAAAGGGTGGTAAATCTGTGGAGTAGCCTCCTTGTGAAAGTGGTGCAGACGAATACAGTATCTGAATTCAAGACAGCTTGGGACAAGTACATAGGGTCTCTTAGGGAGTGAAAGGGGGAGTAGACGGCATGGATGGGCAGACTGGATAGGCCGTATGTCTTCATCTGCCTACTTTTGTCTATGTTTCTATGTATGTGTGTCAGAAATAAACTCTCAGGAAAACAAATATAATTGAACAATTAGGGGTAATGATAAAAAAGTCATGTATTTCATATACTGCCTTTCTGTGGTACAACCAAAGTGGTTTACATTTATTATATACAGGTGCTTTTTCTGTTCATAATCTCTAAGTTTTTGCAACTGAGGTAATGGAAGAGCTGCAGTAGGAACTGAATCCAATCTCCCTGGTTCTCAGTCCAGTGCCCTAACCATTAGGCTACACCTACACTCATCAGTTATAGAAAGCAGGGGGTAAAATGACACTGGAGTGCGCATTAGATCAATTCACCACATTCTTTTCCTCTTTTCAAGGTAATTTTAGGCTCAAAATGATCTCTGTTACCCCTCAGTATCAGAACTCAGCAGACCATGGATTTCAGCTCTATCATCATGATCATCTTGTTCCTCTTACAGACCAGCATTGGCGCTCCAACCAACATCTTCATCCTGATGGCTTATGCCCATATCAACCACAAAGAAAAGAATCTCAAACCCTCAGACACAATTCTTTGTCACCTGGTCTTTGCCAACATGCTTGGACTCGTAACAAGGGGACTACCACAGATAATGAGTGACTTGGGGTTAAATAATATTCATAATGATGCCAGCTGTAAACTGTTGATTTATACCTATAGGATTTCCCGTGGTGTTTCTATATGTGTAACGAGTTTCCTCAGTGTACATCAGGCCATCAGTCTCGCTCCTTCTACTACTCAATGGCTGTTTCTTAAATCAAGAGCAAAGAAATATCTTATCCCCTACATTGTAGGTTTTTGGCTCTTTAACATGTTATTATATTCAAATGCTCTCATCTTACTATTTGCTCAACGAAATGGTTCATTCACTGGATCTGTCTATAATCTTGAATTTTGCAATTCAGAAAACCCGGTCCCTTGGCTTATGCTAAGTTTCATGCTTACCATGAATGGTCATGATATTTTCTTTGTAGGTCTCATGCTCAGTAGCAGTGTCTATATCTTGTATGTTCTGAAGAGACACAGAGACCAGGTTCAGTATATCCACAGCACAAGACAGAACTCAAAAATGGCGGCGGATAGAACGGCAGCCAAGAACGTCATCACATTGGTCTCCCTCTATGTCTTCTTTTTTGGCGTCGACACCAGCTTCATGGTTTACTCAAACATTTTTTTGATTGGCCCTCCCCTCATTTCCAAGATCAGAGTGTTCGTCTCTTCTTGCTATGCCTTACTTAGTCCTTTTGTAGTAATTAGTTTTAACAGGAGAATTTACAGAAGATTGAGACTTCCCCACACAGAGGAGGTGGTTAAGTAACAGTAACTGATGTTGTTCATGAAATCCAATTTTTGCAAAAATGCCCAAATTGCTATTTTTGAAACTCATTTTTAAGACTTTTTCTATACAGTTCATCTAAATTTCAAGAAGCCATTTAGGAGGTGTGTTTTGAGTGGGACTTGTGCGGAATTACGATTTGGACATTTTTCTGCAATAATGTAATATTGTAAATACATCCAGGTCAAAAACATTGGTCATTTTTGGCTAGACCTGTTTCAATAATGAGTACTTTCCAGAAAGGAGCCCAAACTGACCAGATGACCACTGGAGGGAGGGATAAAAATAAGACTCTACCTCCCTAGTTCCTTCAGTTGTCACTAACCCCAGGGGCGTAGCCAGACAGCCAATTTTGGGTGGGCATGGAATTCATGCCCTCCCCTGTCCCTAGCCCCCCTCTGCTCTGCTCTTCATCCCTCGCTCCACCTGCAAGCCAACAATATTAAATACTTGAGCAGGAGGGGATCTACAAACCCCGCCAGCTGAAGATTTCCTCCTGCTCAGACAGTCAGTCCTCTTCCAAACAAGCCAGCAGCACTTTCCTTGAGCTGATGCTACTACTACTACTACTACTACTTAACATTTCTAGAGCGCTACTAGGGTTACGCAGCGCTGTACAATTTAACAAAGAGAGACAGTCCCTGCTCAAAGAGCTTACAATCTAATAGACAAGTGAACGGTCGGTCCGATCGGGGCAGTCAAATTGGGGCAGTCTGGATTCACATGCATGAAAACGAAGCATGTCAAGAGGGGCTGGTGATGGTTTCAGCTCGAGACAAGTGCTGCCAGCTGAAAGAGCACTGGCTGCCTGAGAAGGAGAAAATCTTCAGCTGATGGGGTTTGAGGACTTCTGCAAGCCATAGCAAGAGTGCACAATTTTGGGTGGGCCAGAGTCCAAATAGGGTGGGCCCTGGCCCACCCATGGCTACGCCACTGACTGACCCCCCCCCTTCCACCTCCCTAAGAGGTCAATGTGACAGTACATACTAGGCTGTATGACAGCTGCAGATATAGTGACCATTTCTCTTAGAGCAGCAAGCAGGTCCCTGGAGTAGTTTAGTGGTCAGTGCACTGGACTGTAGAGAATGGACCTAAGCCTATATCCCACTCTAACTGGTACACTTGTGGTGGAAAGTGTGAGTGCCATGGACGATGTAAATTTGAACATTAATGCCAGCCAGGAGATGCGGAAGCTGGAGAAAGATAATGAGTGCAGTCGCCAGATTGAGCCCAGTCAGCTGCCGTCGGACATCTGCCAAGCAGCAGCGGTAACAACGACAGCTGCTTGGGGGGGGGGGGGGGGGGCCTGAGCTCCAGCATAAAGTTGCCGCCATTGCTTCATGGCAGTGAGGGGGACCTGGCAGGGCTCAGTGAGAGCTCGCTGCTGGAAGATGTGGAACCCCTGAGACTTATGGCCAGATGATCAAAAGCCCCGCGCTGTTCCAAATAGTGCTTTAAAAATAGCGCTGGAACAGCACGGGACGTTATTAGACCTATGATCAGAGATAATAACATGCAAATTTAAGCACGCAATTATCTCTGATCATGCGGTAGAAGTGTGCCTGAGCATGCGCTCAGCACAATCCTCCCGCATTTGTTTGACAGGTCTGGGCTGTCAAAAGCCCAAACCTGTCAAACACAGGGGCTGGAGGTCCATGGAACTACCAGACCCCAACTACCCCTGCCCCAAACAAGGCAAAACAGGGAATCTCTGGTCCCCCTGATAACCCCCCCCCCCCCAGGTTCAGGGAGGGCTGGAGATCCGCTAGGTCTCCAGCCCCCCTCTAACTCCCCTCAAAAAGTCTCTGGTGGCCCAGTGGCAACCAACCTCCCCCTAAGCGACAGGGGGGCTGGAGGTCTCCCCTGCCCTCCCCCCATGTCCAGCAACCCTCCTCTTTCCCTTAGCCTCCCCCGTCCACCAACCCTGCTCTCTCCCCTGCCCTCCCCCCATGTCCAGCAACCGTCCTCTCTCCCCTTCCCTCCCCCCATGTCCAGCAACCCTCCTCTCTCCCCTGCCCTCCCCCCATGTCCAGCAACCCTCCTCTTTCCCTTAGCCTCCCCCGTCCACCAACCCTGCTCTCTCCCCTACCCTCCCCCCATGTCCAGCAACCGTCCTCTCTCCCCTCCCCTCCCCCCATGTCCAGCAACAATCCTCTTTCCCTTGGCCTCCCCCCGTCCACCAACCCTGCTCTCTCCCCTGCCCTCCCCCATGTCCAGCAACCCTCCTCTCTCCCCTGCCCTCCCCCCATGTCCAGCAACCCTCTTCTTTCCCTTAGCCTCCCCCGTCCACCAACCCTGCTCTCTCCCCTGCCCTCCCCCCATGTCCAGCAACCGTCCTCTCTCCCCTCCCCTCCCCCCATGTCCAGCAACAATCCTCTTTCCCTTGGCCTCCCCCCGTCCACCAACCCTGCTCTCTCCCCTGCCCTCCCCCCATGTCCAGCAACCCTCCTCTTTCCCTTGGCCTCCCCCGGTCCACCAACCCTGCTCTCTCCCCTGCCCTCACCCCATGTCCAGCTACCCTCCTCACCGCCGCTCCCTCCCCCCCTCCGTGCCGGGCCCCCTGCACTGACATGACAGCATCTCTCACCACCGTGTGAAAGCACTGCAGACAGCAGCAGATCGATCTTCTGCTGCCTGCAGCGCTTTCACACGAAGGTGAGAGGTGCTGTCATGTCAGTGCAGGGGGCCTGGCACGGAGGGGGGGGCGGGAGCGGCGGCAGCAACGTCGGGGAGGGGGGTGGAGATTGGTGCTTCGGTAATCTTGGCGACCTCCATTACGTTTGGCCTGTTCTGTACTCTCTGCCCCTCGCCCCGCCTCTGACTCCTCCTCCTTTCTGGTTCTGGAGCTGGTGGAGGCGGGGCTTGGACTTTTCCTCTCTCAACATTCGGGCTCTACTGCGCATTTGCGGGTGAGTCGGTCACTTGTCATTTATATAGTTAGATAGAAAGCCCAGATCTTTGTTAAGTCCTGTCTAGTGGGTGTCAAAATATTTCATCATTTTAACTTCAAAGGTTATACTTTCCTGGATTGTCTTAAAATTTCCTTTTAGTGTTCTTTAGTGAATTTATGTGAACTTGTGCAGAATTAGACCTGCTTGTGGGCACTTCCCCCCCCCCCCCCTCCATCGACTCCCTAGAACCAGTCACTAATTTAGCATTCTGGGGGTCAGTTCCCTCCCCTCCAGAGTCAGTCTGCATTTTAGGGGAAGGGAGGTCATTTTGACAAAACTTCTTATTACATGAAAGTATTAAAACACTGGGGCAAAATCAGAATGTGAAAGACCCCTGTGCACTTTGACCAGGAGGCTCCCCTACTCATAGGTGGCCCTAGATTTTAGCCCCCTCCCCCCTCCAATATTCATCAAACTCCATTACTTGGAACAGGCAGCATTCACTTTTGTTGATCTTAGCACCAACCCCCCCCCCCCGCCCATGCCCATTCCTGCCTTTCACCCACCTACCCCATTTCCTTTCCTGCTTTACTTATATAGACTGAGGGCCAGAGAGTTTTCCCAATTAAAAAAATGTCCTCATTTCTAAATTAAATAGCACTTAATAACCCATTCTTAAATCTTAATCAATCCTCCTCCTCCAAAACACTTATACATGAGTCAGTCCCTGCAGGGGGAACTTTCAATCTAGTGGAGACAGCCGGATCAGAGGAATATTTCCGTAAGTCTATCTCTTCTTACCTGTTCCTGTGGAGGTCCTGCATTTGCCTAGTTAGTATAATAGAAATGGCAAATAAAGGTAATAATAATATAAAGACAACTGTGTATCAAGAACAACGTCATTCATAGTGCGGGGCAGACTTATACGGTCTGTGCCAGAGCCGGTGGTGGGAGGCGGGGCTGGTGGTTGGGAGGCGGGGATAGTGCTGGACAGACTTGTACGGTCTGTGCCAGAGCCGGTGGTTGGGAGGCGGGTCTGGTGGTTGGGAGGTGAGGATAGTGCTGGGCAGACTTATACGGTCTGTGCCAGAGCCGGTGGTGGGAGGCGGGGCTGGTGGTTGGGAGACGAGGGATAGTGCTGGGCAGACTTATACGGTCTGTGCCAGAGCCGGTGGTGGGAGGCGGGGCTGGTGGTTGGGAGGCGGGGATAGTGCTGGGCAGACTTATACGGTCTGTGCCAGAGCCGGTGGTGGGAGGCGGGGCTGGTGGTTGGGAGGCGGGGATAGTGCTGGGCAGACTTATACGGTCTGTGCCAGAGCCGGTGGTGGGAGGCGGGGCTGGTGGTTGGGAGGCGGGGATAGTGCTGGACAGACTTGTACGGTCTGTGCCAGAGCCGGTGGTGGGAGGCGGGGCTGGTGGTTGGGAGGCGGGGATAGTGCTGGGCAGACTTACACGGTCTGTGCGCTGAAAAAGACAGGTACAAATCAAAGTAGGGTATACACAAAAAGTAGCACATATGAGTTTATCTTGTTGGGCAGACTGGATGGACCGTGCAGGTCTTTTTCTGCCGTCATCTACTATGTTACAATATGTTACAAGAAAATGAGTTAGAGCTAGGCCATGAAGGAAATGCTTCTTTCTAGTACCTCATGCAGTTCTCTGATGTTTACCCTGCTGAAAGTAGCTTCCAAGATCACATGAAAAAGTTCTGTGTTTCTAAAGTACAAATTCGAGCAGGTTGTACAAGCCACTAGAACTTCTCTTGTGAATGTAATGCCTGCTTCAGGGCTCTTCAAACGCCAGGTTTTCTAAATCTGGCTTCTTGGGTTTTATTAAACCACCTCCTCGGAAATCCTGCTGGGTCCCTTTCAGCAGGTCTTGCAAAAAGAAATCCCCTCTTTGGGAAACAGAAACGTTAATTGCATTGAAGGGTGAATTGCAAAATAATAGAAGTAAAACCTAACAAAAACTGACTTGCTGTGATGCACAGATGCGTTGCTTTTAAGGGTGGCCCCCCTGCACCTCCTCCTCCCACACCCCAGGTCCAGGTCCTTGCAGAAGGCTCAGTCCTGCTGTTCCATTGTATACAGAAAAACTGTTACAAAACCGATTTTGTAATTCTGTACTGGAAGTTGCTTCCTCCCCTTCACCTCCTCGCAGGGAAGCAGATAGAAATGAAACCTATAGCACAACCCCTCCCCCCCCCCCCACCTCCCTTCCGCCCACTCAGCAATTGAAGTGTAGTGAGGATCAAGAAATCATGCATTCGTTTCAAGACAGGAGCTTGAGGACTGGCTGTACCATCCTGTAAACAGGCTGTGGTAAGCTCAATGCTTTCTGGTGCACAAAGGGACAAAAAATAAAACCCCCTAGCTGTAAAGAACCCACAAACAGAGCTGGGACAATATATAAAAGCAACATCATTTTTATTTATTTGCTGCACTTGTATCCAGTGCCGTAGCGAGGGCTAATGACACCCGGGGCGGGTCGCCGCTGCGCGCACCCCCCCCCCCCCCCGGGTGCAGCACGGCGTGACCCCCCCCCCCCTCTGCGGCGCACCCCCCCTCCGGAGCGAACCCCCCCCCCCCCCCGGACCACTTTCTTACCTGCACGTCACTCGGAGCTGCGTCAGCCCCGCTGGTTCCCTGCACTCTCTGCCCCTCCCGCCCACCCTTCCTACGCCACTGCTTGTATCCCACCTTTTCCCACCTATTTGCAGGCTCAATGTGGCTTACAAAATGTTACGACGACATATACACATTATAGAATACTAGTAAAAAAGGCCCGTTTCTGACACAAATGAAACGGGCGCTAGCAAGGTTTTCCTCGGAGTGTGTATGTTTGAGAGAGTGTATGTGAGAGTGACTGTGTGTGAGAGAGAGAGAGAGTGAATGTGCGAGTGTGTGTGTGTGACAGAGAGTGAGACTGGGTGCGAGTGTGTCTGTGAGAGAGAGAGTGTGTGTGTGAGCATGAGAGTGTGTGCCAGGGCCCCCCCCCCCCCGCCCTCTGAGTTCCAGGGTCCCCCCTCCCTCCCGCCCTCTGAGTTCCAGGGTCGTCCCCTCCCTGCCTCCCTCCGAGTTTCAGGGTCCCCTCCCTCCCCTGCATTATGTTCTCTCCCCTGCATTCATCCATATGCAGGCAACGCCTCTGTGCCCTGCCCCCTCCATCCATCCATGTGCAGCATCTCTCCCCTGCCCCCTCCACCTCCCTCCGAGTTCCAGGCCCCCCTCCCTCCCCCCTCCGAGTTCCAGGGTCCCCCCTCCCTCTGTGCCTCTGTCCCTCCCTCCTAGTTCCAGGGTCCCATGGAACTGGGAGGGAGGGGGGGGACGGAGAACGTTGGAGGAGTGATGTCAGCAGGTGGTTACGATCCCAGTGAGACACATTGGAATGTTGGAGGAGCAAATTATTATATTAGAAGAATTTCAGAATATAGATACAGATAGGTGCATAAGAATATCATAGCAATCATATTAACGGAATAATAATTTTACAACTGTTACACATAAGAGTGCATACGTAAATCACGTAGGATTGGAAGTGGATTGATAGATAAACATAACAAATAATACTAATAATAACATATTTATCATTACGGATAAATTATCTAAATGGCTGGGCATTAGCCAAAAGGTACCAAAATTAAAAGAAATATAAAAATACAAAATCTGACCTGCATGGATAAAAGGGACATACTCATACTGAGCTTACCACAGTGAATGTTCATTGGTTCCTTGCAAGTGGCCCATGAAAATTTTGGACTGCAAAATGGTAGTAGCCACACTGGCCTTGGAAAAATCTGGATCCTTTGCGAGGCTCCTCCTACCTTTTATTCGACCAACATCAGAAAGATCCAAAGGGCTCATTGAACTTGAGTTTTGGAAACGACACAGGTCCCAGCAGAGAAAAAAAAGATGGCTGGTAGCAACACAAAGGGTAAGACTCATGGATTTAATATTCTGTCTTTCTGTAGTGCAACCAAAGGGCCCTTTTTACTAAGCTGTGGTAAAAAGAGCCTTTGTGTTAGCAGCAAGGGCTGTTTTTGCTGTGCTCTGAGGCCCATTTTATCGCAGCGGGTCAAGAGGCTGGAAAAAGACATAACAAAACAACCAAAAAGGAGGGGGGGGGGGGAAAAAAACCTCACAAAGCCGTGAGAATTGAAAGAAGACAGTGAGGTCAATCCAAGGAGGATAACAAGGAAAACTTTATTGAAGATGCTTAGAAACCGACCCGACACGGCCGTGTTTCAACCTGAAGGCCTGCCTCAGGGGTCTTGGTAAATCTCTGATGTTGTAGTATAGTACTCTGCGATAGTAAAAATTTGATGCAAGGATCTTGCTGTAACAATCCTTCATTTATCCTCTATCTTGTAAATACACTGAGTATCAGTTGCCGTATTGTTGGTTGATATAGATGATTCAAAACCACGTGGCCATGCGGGGGGGGGGGGGAGCACTTACTGCCACCCGTTGAGGTGGCGGTCAAGGCTCATAGTAACATAGTAACATAGTAAATGACGGCAGATAAAGACCTCAACAGTCCGTCCAGTCTGCCCAACAAGATAAACTCAATTTACATGGTATGTAATACTTTATATGTATACCCGAGTTTGATTTGTTCCTGCTTTTCTCAGGGCACAGACTGTAGAAGTCCACCCTGCACCGGTTTTATTCTCCAAATACCGGCATCACCACCCAATCTCCGCTAAGATTCTGTAGATCCATTCCTTCTAAACAGGATTCCTTTGTGTTTATTCTACGCATGTTTGAATTCAATTACTGTTTTCATCTCCACCACCTCCCGGGGGAGGACATTCTACATATCCACCACCCTCTCCGTGAAAAAAATACTTCCTGGCATTACTCCTGAGTCTGCCCCCCTGCAACCTCAATTCGTGTCCTCTAGTTCTACCGCCTTCCCGTCTCCGGAAAAGGTTCGTTTGCGGATTAATTCCTTTCAAATATTTGAACGTCTGTATCATGTCACCCCTCTTTCTCCTTACCTCCCAGCTATACATGTTCAGGTCGGCAAGTCTCTCCTCGTACAGTTTGCAACGCAAATCCCATACCATTTTTGTAAGGCTCCTGTGTTAACCCAGTGGTAGCTGGGTAGCGCGTGGCACTGCCCAATCACTGCCAGCTAGCCCCCTGTGGAAATGTTTTTTGAATATTTATGCTAGGACCAGAAATGCCGCATGCTGGGGGTGGAACTACTGCTGGCACCCACGCTGCCACGGTGGTAGCTCCAGATTGGCACAGGATAAGCCTGCGGTGGACTTACCGCTGCTTATTAAAAGGGCCCCAAAGAGGGACATAATCGAACGGAGCCGGCCATCTATAAGGAAGACCCCATCAACCGACGTACCCAACCATATTATCTAAGCAAGGTGGCCGGCCATCTTTCGTTTCGATAATACGGTCGGGGCCGGCCAAATCTCAACATTTGGGCCACCCTTAGAGATCGCCGGCGATAGAGATGGCCGCCATTGTTTTTTGCCGATAATGGAAACTATTGGCGGCCCTCTCAAACCCGACCAAATTCAAGCCATTTGGTTGTGGGAGGAGCCAGCATTTATAGTGCACAGGTCCCCCTCACATGCCAGGACACCAACCGGGCACACTAGGGGGCACTGCATTGGACTTCAGAAATTGCTCCCAGGTGCATATCTCCCTTACCTTGGGTGCTGAGTCCCCCAAAACCCACTCCCCACAAATGTACACCACTACCATAGCCCTAAGGGGTGAAGGGGGCACGTATATGTGGGAACAGTGGGTTTTGGGGGGTTTGAAGGGCTCAACATTTACCACCACAAGTGTAACAGGTAAGGGGGGATGGTCCTGGGTCCACCTGCCTGAAGTGCACTGCACCCACTAAAAACTGCTCCAGGGACCTGCATACTGCTGTGATGGAGCTGGGTATGACATTTGAGGCTGGCATAGAGGCTGGCAAAAAAATGTGTTTACATTTTTTTGGGGGGTGGGAGGGGGTTGGTGACCACTGGGGAAGTAAGGGGAGGTGATCCCCGATTCCCTCCGGTGGTCATCTGGTCAGTTCTGGCACCTTTTCAAGGCTTGGTCGTGAACAAAAATGGACCAAGTAAAGTCGGCCAAATGCTCGTCAGGGACGCCCTTCTTTTTTCCATTATCGGCCGAGGCTGGCCATCTCTTAACCACGCCCCCGTCCTGCCTTTGGTATACTGCCGACATGCCCCCTTGAACTTTGGCCGGCCCTGATACGGAAAGCAGTTGAATCCGGCCAAAATCGGCTTTCGATTATACCGATTTGGCCAGCGTTAGGAGAAGGCCGGCCATCTCCCGATTTGTGTCGGAAGATGGCCACCCTTCTCCTTCGAAAATAAGCAGGAAAGTGATTTACATTTTCTCTGTCCCCTACCTGGGGCAAGAAAGTTTAAAGGTTCATTTTAGTAAGGTGTTACTAATGTGCTAACGATTAGATTAGCATGCGTTAAATGTTAAGAAACCCGTTTTATTCCTAAGGTCTTCTTAGCATTCAGCTCATGCTAAATCTGTTAGTGTACCTTGGTAGAAGAAGCCCTAAGCGATGTGCCAGTCTCACAAGAAGCCACGGTAAGGGGTCCTTTTACTAAGCCGTGGTAAAAAATGGCCTGCGGTAGTGTATTGGGCGTGCGCCAGGCCAGTTTTTACCATATCTACAAAAAAGGGCCTTTTTTAAAAATGGGACAGGAAAAGGGCCTGCGGTAAAAATTAAGCCAGCGTGCACCCAAAATCTGCCTGAGTCCTTAATGCCACCCATTGGCCTAGCGGTAAAGGCTGACGCGTTATACGTGCATTGACCGGTTGGTGCGCGCCAAGTGCCCATTAGCGCTGGAACCGGCACACGTAGGAGGAAATAAATAAATAATTCATCCACGCCTTGTGGGCGCGTGCCAGATCTGAAATTACCGCCAGGAGGGGCACGCTGGCCTGGCGGTAGTCTCATTTGGGCGCACGCTACATGCGCGTAGAGAGCCTACCGCGGCCTAGTAAAAAGGCCCCTAGGAATTGAACCTAGTTCCCCGGGTTCACAGCCCACTACTCTAACCATTAGGCTACTCCTCCACTCAAAGCGGTTTGATCGATCAGAATAGGTTTGACTGTGGGTGCCCAGTACCACCCTGCCAGTTGTTTTTTGTTTGCTTGGTTTTGGTTTTAGAGCATGGGAGTAGCCAGACACCCAATTTTGGGTGGGCCTGGGCCCAAGATGGGTGGGCATAAGTACATAAGCACTGCCACGCTGGGAAAAGACCAAAGGTCCATCAAGCCCAGCACTCTGTCTCCGACAGCGGCCAATCCAGGCCCCAAGAACCTGGCAAAAACCCAAAATTTAATAACGATCAATGGACTTTTCCTTCAGGAATCTGTCCAGACCCCCTTTAAACTCAGCAAGGCCAGCTGCCGTCACTACCTTCTCCGGCAATGAGTTCCAGAGTCTAACCACACGCTGAGTAAAGAAAAACCTTTCTCCAATTTGTTTTAAGCCTACCACATTCTAATTTCATCTTGTGTCCCCTGGTTCTATTATTGTTAGAAAGCGTAAACAAACGCTTCACATCTGTCCGCTCTACCCCATTCATTATTTTGTAGACCTCTATCATATCGCCCCTCAGCCGCCTTTTCTTCAGGCTAAAGAGTCCTAGCCGTCTTAACCTCTCCTCATAAGGTAGTCGTCCCATCCCTTTTATCATTTTCGTTGCCCTTCTCTGCACCGTCTCCAATTCCTTTATATCTTTTTTGAGATGAGGCGACCAGAACTGAACACAATACTCCAGAAGAACTCCGCCTTGTCCCACAAGTTACTTGGTCTCTCCCTCTCTTGCCTGCATACCATACGGTCTCTCAAACATCCCCTCCTCCCCCGCATACCTTTTAAGTAGCAGATTTTCACCGGCAGCGAGCAGCAACTAATACACACTCCTCATGCTGGCCCCACAGTCTTCCCTCTGATGCAACTTCCTGTTTCCCCATAGGTGAGAATACATCAGAGGGAAGGCTGTGGGGCCGGTTCGAGCAGCATGCATCAGGTGCTGCTCGCTACAGGCGAAGATCTGCTATTTAAAAGGTATGCAGGAGGGACAGTTGGGAGTCTTCAACTGGTGGGGCTTGAGAACCCCTACCAGCCACATGCTGCTACTGGGTGGGCCTGAGCCCAAAATGGATGGGCCTGGGCCCACCTGTCTTAGAGCATTGTATCTGTCGGTTATAGCCAGGCATGGGTATTTTCTGTAACAACATAGCACTGTCTGGAATTTATCAGGTCACATGAGGTCACCCGAGATTCAACTGAGAGAATTCTCTGTGGTATAACACGATAATCCAATATTGTTCTGCTTGATTGATAAAGCTAATAGATGATGCATACAGGATGATGTGTCTAAGTACTTCAAATGAAAATTGGCAGCACGAGCAACTTCTCAAGATGAGAGCTATCAACAGGATTAGGAATGCCAAGATTATTTTCAACTAACCCTCCATATGGAACGTCAGATTCATTTACCATTCTCTAGGCTTTGGATCGCTAAAATAAATGCATGATAACATGATTATTTCTTTCTGCTATACATAACTGCATTCTTGTATGTGGCTGAAGAAAGAGTTTAATAGATAAAGGAAAAATCTACACTGGCTCCCACTTAAAGAACGCATTACATTCAAAATCTGCACCCTGGTTCGTAAATCATTTACGGAGAGGCCTCGGTCTACATGTCAGACCTCACAGACTTACCACCCAGGAACACTAAAAGATCGACACGCACATTCCTGAATCTCCATTTCCCCAGCTGCAAAGGACTAAAATACAAATTAACACATGCATCCAGCTTTTCCTACTTAAGCACGCAGTTATGGAATGCACTACCACTCGACGTGAAAACAAATGCGCGACCTAACCAAATTTCGGAAATCACTGAAGACCT
Organism: Microcaecilia unicolor; assembly: GCF_901765095.1. Taxonomy (NCBI): domain Eukaryota; kingdom Metazoa; phylum Chordata; class Amphibia; order Gymnophiona; family Siphonopidae; genus Microcaecilia; species Microcaecilia unicolor. Next base: position 9,247,984 of record NC_044042.1, read on the forward strand.
GCCTCTTCAACAAGTCATGCCGCAACGACCCATCCTAATTACCAGACAACGAAACTCAAGCCTGAACTGAATAAAACCTAACTCTCTATACTTGACAACCAAGGTCTACTCTACCACGTATGAACTTTAACGCAATACCACTTTATCTCTTATTCCGAATATGAACTCTTTCTACTTGATTGCTTAATCTACTGTGTCACTCATGATCTTTAATGTAATGCCACTTGTATCACTCACTCCGGAATGGCGATCGCCATGACGGAACAATGTAAGCCACATTGAGCCTGCAAATAGGTGGGAAAATGTGGGATACAAATGCAGCAAATAAATAAATAAATACAAATGGCAGCAGCCAACCTACTGTAAATGATGCATTTAGACGTTTGGGGTAACCCACAGGGAAAGGGATGGCCAAGTCTGACCCTCAAGAGCCTCAAGCAATATTCATTTTCAGGATATCCACAATAACAGTCGTTCCAGCCCCCTTTGGCCATCTATAAATGGTGCACAAATTTCTGCGTGCAAAATTGCACGCTACCCTGAGATTCACACACAACTAAATTGACTAACGATCCAATTATTGGTATTAATTGGCAATAAATTGGATTTGTGCACGCACCTTGTAAAGATTCACCCACAAATCTTATAGCGCACAATGCAAAAGGGGACACGGCTAAGAATTATTAGGAAAGGGATGCAAAGGAAGACCAAGAATACTCTAATGCCTCTGTATAGCTCCATGGTGCAACCTCACCTTGAGTATTGCATTCAGTTCTCGTTGCCATAACTCAAAAAAGATAAAAGGGAATTATGAAAAGTTCAAAGAAGAGCGATCAAAGTGATAGAGGGGATGGAACTCCTCTCATATGAGGAAAGGCTAAAGAGGTTAGGGCTCTTCAGCTTGGAAAAGAGTCGGCTGGGGAGGGATATGATTGAGGTCTACGAAATCCTGAGTGATGTAGAATGGGGTCACTCAATGAAGGTACATGAACAGTTCATTGCCAGATAATGTGGTAACAATAGTTAGCATATCTGGATTTTAAAAAGGTTAGGACAAGTTCCTGGAGGAAAAGGTCATAGTCTGTTATTGAAATGGACATGGGGGAAACTACTGTTTGCACTGGGATTGGTAGCATGGAATATTGCTACTCTTTTGGATTCCAGAATGTTACTACTCTTTAGGGTGTCCAATTCTGGTTGCCGCATCTCAAGAAAGTTATAAAAGAATTGGAGAAGGTGCAGAGAAGGGCGACGAAAATGATAAAAGGGATGAAACGACTTCCCTATGAGGAAAGGCTGAGAAGGTTAGGGCTCTTCAGCTTGGAGAAAAGGCAGCTGAGGGGTGATATGATAGAAGTCTACAAGATAATGAGCGGAGTAGAGCGGACAGATGTGAAGGGTTTGTTTACACTTTCAAACAATAATAGAACCAGGGGACACAAGATGAAGCTAGAATATGGTAGCTTTAAAACAAATAGGAGAAAGTTTTTCTTTACTCAGCGTGTAGTTGGACTCTGGAACTCGTTGCCGGAGAATGTAGTGACAGCAGCTGGCCTTACGGAATTTAAAGGGGGTTTGGACAGATTCCTGAGGGAAAAGTCCATTGAACATTATTAATTTTTTTTTTTTTTTTTTGGGGGGGGGGGGTTGCCGGGTTCTTGAAGCCTGGATTGGCCACTGTCGGAGACAGGATGCTGGGCTTGATGGACCCTTGGTCTTTTCCCAGTATGGCGGTGCTTATGTGCTTATGTGGGTTCTGGAATCTTGTTATTCTTTGGGATTACGGAAACTTGTTACTCTTTGGGGTTCTGTCAGGTACTTGTGGCCTGGATTGGCCACTGTTGGAAACAGGATACTGAGCTAGATGGACCATTGGTCTGACCCAGTATGGCTGTTCTTATGGAGGAGCATGGGTGGATCGGGGGACCTCACAAAAGATGCATGCAGTAATACTGAATACCAGAAATCCACACCTAACTGATGTGCCACGATTTGCACCAGGTTTCATTTGCTGCAAATCCTGACGCCCGAATCCCAACGCTGTGCACTATTCTACAAATGGCATCGTTTCTGGAATGCCCGTTACAGAATACCATTCAGCACAAGTTTTCTCAGTGTCAAATTTTGAGTGCTATTTACTGAATCCAGCCCCTTGTTTCTACGTCCCAAAATGAAGGGGGTCTTTTACTAAAGATTACCTGATGTTTTCTGCCACGAGCCATTTTATTCTTATGTGCCCTGCTGCAGATAACATTCACTCATTTTTAGTAACCCCCCCTCCCCCAAGTGCCTCCTTTAGTTCCTCTCTCCCTAGCCCAGGTACATTTCTTCAATTCAAATTCTCTAACTTAGAGGCTATGCTTAAGAGAGGCTTTTTGTACAGTCTTCGTCCTGGGACATCAGGAGTCACGACTCACAGAAACAGATCAGCGAACGCACCGGAGACCAGTGCTGAAGAGGACTTTGGCTGGCAGGGGTTGGGGACCCCCACCAGCAAAGGTACCTGGAGGTGGCGGGCAGGGTTGGCAGGGCGGGAGGTGGGGTCGAAAGTGGTGGGGGAAGGTTGGCGGCGGGGGAGGGGGTAGAAAGTAGAGGGGGCCAGGTCTGTGGGGGCCCATAGGGCTGCTGAGAGACTAGGCCAGGCCCGGGGCAAGGCTGCCTCGCCTCTGCCCCCCCCCCCCCCCGCTGCTCCCCCCACTGCTGCAGTCCGGGGTCTCACCTGCCTGCCTCCACGGCTCCAGGCCCCCTTCATTCAAAGCGGCAGTCACAGATCGCCTCTCTTCTGGCCTTCCCTCCCTGTGTCCCGCCCTCGTCTGATGTAACTTCCGGTTTCCACGAGGGTGGGACACAGGGAGGGAAGGCCAGAAGAGAGGCGATCTGCGACTGCCGCTTTGAATGCAGGGGGCCGGGAGCCGAGGAGGCAGGCAGGTGAGACCGGGGACTGCAGCGCCAGCAGCCTCACCCCGGTGCCGGGCCCCTCTTGGAGGCCCGGGCCCAGGGAATTTTGCCCCCCCTCTCGGCGGCCCTGGGGGCCCATGCCCCCGTGGCCCCACCTAGCTACGCCCCTGGTTCACTTACTACATGGCCATTTCTTTAAAAAATAAGTAAATAAAAGACAGCCTTTTTCTGCTACGGTAAAAGGGGGGCTCAGCGTGCATCAAAAACACGCACTGATGCTAGCGCAGGCTCCCTTTTACCGCAGCTTAGTAAAAGGGGCCCTGAATGGGCTGTGTCGGCATTGCCGCACGACTTAGTAAAGGGGGGGGGAGGGGGTAGTCATCACAGGGAATTTGTGTTTAAAAACTGAAGTAAAGTGGTGTGCTAGCCCTGTTAGTCCAACTTTAAAGGTGTTTAAAGACGGAAGAGATGGAGTCGATTAATTTTTGAAGGACAACATGAAATACGTCAAGGCTGCCAACTTTCCTCCCCTTTAAACAGCAGTCTTTATTACTGTCCTAAGACAAAAATCTGTCCACATTCCTCCCCTTTAATTCACTTCATTGTTAGCTGCCTCTGTTCGAGCCTCTAAGCTTCAGACAGACCTGTTGGAGCTGAACTGGAGAGTCGGCCGAAGCTGGTGTTTATGTTTTCAAGGTAGGTAGGCAAAAAATATTCTCTCTTTCCTCCAGCTTTGTGCCGTCTAATGCAATCAATGGAAGGTGCAGGAGGACACCTGCCAAGGGCATGATTAGATCGATCTCACGGGGAAAGCTCACTTTATGAGACACCAGCAGCTTCTCCTGCTCAGATTTGCAAAAAAAAAAAATAAAAACACCAACCCGGTGGTATTCGTGAAGCTTTTTGGATCGGACTTTATTGGGTTCAGAAGGGGGAGGGCGGGCTTAGAACCTACGTTTTGACTTTAAAACATTTGCAAGGCTAATTATTCTGTGAGGTCTGCGGAGGAAAATATTCTGCCCCATGGCAGCAGGTTCTTTGTGAAGATTCGGTTGGGATTCGGCTTCCCCGGGTTAAATCGGTGCCGATTGGATCTCTGCAGGGAAAAGTTCTGCTGTGCTGGCGTTTTGGATCATTTAGATGTTCCGTTACCTGTAAAAAAAGGAGCAGGGCTTTATTTTTAAAAATGCTCCTTTCGTTTTTGCTTTTAATCATATTCTTCTCTCGTGATGGAGAGAGAGACTGTTTTAATTCAGGCACTTGGAAGCCACGTGTTGCGCGGCTACTGCAGGAATTTGCACTTTAGTGACACTGGGCTGAAGAAGAGGAAAAAGCGTTATTAGTGCAACAGAATTCAGCCATAATAAAGGGAGTTTCCCTCCATAATATAGTGACTCTGGTTTCTGTCAGATGTTATTCAACTGGAGTAATTGTGTTGCTTGGAGGGGAGCTTTTCTTTTACCCATATAATCGCCGGATAGGAGGACGTGCAGCTTTTAAGGAAACCTTATGCCACCCCTCCATAATCTAATTGTAAAAAGGGAATTGCACGATTCCCCAGAGAGAGAGAGGGCTTAAACTTTTCGGTCTTTAATGCGAGCAGATCTGTCGATTTTGCTTTTACCTGGTGCCTCCGTCATCAAGAACTGCTTTTGTTGGAATTAATTTTCTCTAAGTTATGTGGATCCAGTATTTGATTATTAATAAAAATGGCCTTCTTATTGCTATGGGCCCAGGAATTAATATGACCAGGTCTGTTTATGATGTGATTTATTATTGTTGTTATTAAACAGATAAGTAACAATTTTGTTTATTTTGCATGTTCCCCAGAACCAGCTGGTGTCTGGACTGGAGTTTAATTTCTCCTTCTTCGTTTACAGGATCCGGAGGATTTATCCTCTTCCTCCCTCGTCATGAAAGCTGGCAAGTACTTTACGTCCATTTCTGCTGCTTCTCTGTGTTGCGTCCGTTGGCTGTTCTTGCTTTGGTTCCGAGGACGCTGTTGTTAATTGCTGGTCGGCCCTGCAAGGATAATGTTTCCCCCACTGTCTGCATTTTGAAAATTTCAGGGAATAATTCAGCCTAGCCTCACCTGGGTGTTGACTGTCTGCCCTTGTAGCCCTGTGCTGTTTTCATCCCGTTATCCCCAAACCCCAAATCTTTTCGCCTGTCTGTGCTGTTTTCATCCAGTTATTTGGAAACCCCACATCTCCTTGGCTGTCTGTGCCGTTTACATCCTTAGCGGTATGATGTTAATGATTGAGTCCATTAACCATTGTGTGTGCGGTGATGCAGGTTTCTAGTAATCATATTGGTTCTGGAAAATATAGATCCACGGGTTTTGCAGGCCAAAGCATGTTCAGTTTTCACATATGGTGAGGCACAAGCCATAGAGCCAATATAAATCTATCTGGTACATTTTAAAGTAAAGATTTTTAAACAATGATAATCCCCCACCACAGGGTGTTCCAAGCAGTGGCGTAGCTACGTGGGGCCACGGGGGCCTGGGCCCCCGTAGATTTGGCCCTGGACCCCTCTGCCGACGACCCTCTCGACCCCCCCCCCCCCTCATGCCACCAACCCTCCCCCGCAGTCAGCTACCTTTGCTGGCAGGGGACCCCAACCCCGTGCGTGCAGGACATCAGACTCACAGAAACAGAACGAAGCCTTGCGCCAGAAGAAGAGGACCTCAGCTGGCGGGGGTTGGGGTCCCCCACCAGCAAAGGTAGCCGACGGCGGCAGCAGGGGAAGGTTGTTGGCAGGGGGGAATCAAAGGTGATGGTGGTGGCGGGGGGGGGGGGGGTCGGCAGCAGTGGGGGGGGGCTAAAATGTGCCCCTTCACCTTGGGCTCTGGACCCCCCCCTCCCGCCGAAGTCTGGCTACGCCCCTGGTTCCAAGATAATATGGGGTCCTTTTACTAAGCCACGTAAATGTCTACATGCGCCCAATGCGTGCCAAAATGGAGTTACCACTCGACTACCACGTGGCTCTTGTGGTAATTTCATTTTTAGCACACGTCCGAAAAATATTTTTTATTTTTGGGCACGTGTAATGGGCGCATGCCAAGTGGCATTCGGCGCACGTAGGTCATTACAGCCCGGTTACAGAGTGAGTCTCTACCTCTAGGTCAAAGGCTGGCGGTAAGGTCTCGGACCCAAATTGGACGTGTGGCAATTTTCATTTTGCCGCATGTCCATTTTTGGCAGAAATTTTTAAAAGGCCTTTTTTACAGGCGCGCTGAAAAATGGATCGGTGTGCGCCCAAAACCCACACCTAAGCTACCACGAGCCATTTTTCAGCGCGCCTTTGTAAGTGGACCTTTACATTAGGTTCACTATCCAGATAAAAATGATTATTTGATAATATGCTAGAAAGGGATCTGGGCGTCATTGTGGATAAGACGTTGAAAACTTCTGCTCAGTGTGCTGCGGTGGCTAAGAAAGCGCACAGAATGTTGAGTATTATTAGGAAAGGGATGGAAAACAAACACGAGGATGTTATAATGCTGTTGTATCGCTCCATAGTGCGACCGCACCTCGAATATTGTGTCCAATTCTGGTCGCCGCATCTCAAAAAAGATATAAAGGAATTAGAAAAGGTGCAGAGAAGGGTGACAAAAATGATAAAGGGAATGGAACGACTTCCCCATGAGGAAAGGCTGAGAAGGTTAGGGCTCTTCAGCTTGGAGAAAAGGCGGCTGAGGGGTGATATGATAGAAGTCTACAAGATGTAAAGCGGACAGATGTGAAGCGTTTGTTTACACTTTCAAACAACAACAAAACCAGGGGACACAAGATGAAGCTAGAATATGGTAGATTTAAAACAAATAGGAGAGAGATTTTCTTTACTCAGCGTGTAGTTGGACTCTGGAACTCGTTGCCGGAGAATGTAGTGACAGCAGCTGGCCTTACGGAGTTTAAGGGGGGGTTGGACAGATTCCTGAGGGAAAAGACCATTGAACATTATTTTAAAAATCTTTTTTTTTTTTTAGTTTTGGGTTTTGCCGGTTTCTTGAAGCCTGGATTGGCCGCTGTCAGAGACAGGATGCTGGGCTTGATGGACCCTTGGTCTTTTCCCAGTATGGCGGTGCTTATGTTCTTATGCTTTCCGATCAGTTTGGTGGTTCTCTCACTTCTCCCTTCCTATATCCATGTCTTATCTAAACATTTTCCTTTCCATCTGTCTTAAAAACGTCCAAATCCAAGCCCTTGGTCGTGGGAGGAGCCAGCATTTGTAGTGCACTGGTCCCCCTCACATGCCAGGACACCAACCGGGCACCCTAGTGGGCACTGCAGTGGACTTCACAAATTGCTCTCAGGTGCATAGCTCCCTTACCTTGGGTGCTGAGCCCCCCAACCCCCCCCCCCCCCCCCCCCCAGGTCCGCCTGCCTGAAGTACAATGCACCCACTACAACTGCTCCAGGGACCTGTATACTGCTGCGATGGACCTGAGTATGGCATTTGAGGCTGGCAAAAAAGTATTTTTAAACTGGTTTTTTTATGGTGGGAGGGGTTAGTGACCACTGGGGGAGTAAGGGGAGGTCATCCCCAATTCTCTCCAGTGTTCATCTAGTCAGTTCAGGCACCTTTTTGAGGCCCGGTGGTGAAAAAAAAATGGACCAAAGTCGTCCAAGTGCTCGTCAGGGACACCCTTCTTTTTCCTATTATCGGCCGAGGGCGACCATCTCCTAATCATGCCCCAGTCCCGCCTTCGCTACCCTGCCGACACGCCCCCGTGAACTTTGGTCGTCCCCGCAACGGAAAGCAGTCGAGGGTGTCAAAAAAAATTGGCTTTCGATTATGCCGATTTGGATGACCTTGCGAGAAGGACGCCCATCTCCCGATTTGTGTCGAAAGATAGGCGTCCTTCTCTTTTGAAAATAAGCGTGTATGTGTTAGGAAGAATATAATCAAAATTTCCTTCTGTTTGATTTTCCAAGACATAAAGACACCTTTGGGAAGAAACGTTTTATATATTTTTGCGAATCAGGCAGCTAAATTCTGGAAATTTTGCCTATAAAATTATGGTCTTTATCGTCTTTTGATACTTTAGTAACATAGTAGATGACGGCAGAAAAAGACCTGCACGGTCCATCCAGTCTGCCCAACAAGATAACTCATATGTGCTACTTTTTGTGTATACCCTACTTTGATTTGTACCTGTGCTCTTTAGGGCATAGACCGTATAAGTCTGCCCAGCACTATCCCCGTCTCCCACCACCGGCTCTGGCACAGACCATGTAAGTCTGCCCAGTACTATCCCTGCCTCCCAACCACCAGCCCCGCCTCCCACCACCGGCTCTGCCACCCAATCTCGACTAAGCTCCTGAGGATCCGTTCCTTCCTTCATCTACTATGTAGAATCTCAAATAGCAGCAACATTCCAGGTAGAACCCCAAAGACAGTACGTGGAATGTTGCTAGTCTTTGGGGTTGTACGTGGAATTTTGTTAATCTCAAAGAGTAGCAACATTCCATGTAGAAAAGAGTAGCAACATTCCATGTAGAACCTCAAAGAGCAGCAAGATTCCACGTACAGTCTCAAAGAATAGCAACATTCCATGCTACCAATCCCAGGGCAAGCAGTTGCTTCCCCATGACTGTCTCAACAGTAGACTATGGACTTTTCCTCCAGGAATTTGTCTAAACCTTTTTTTTTTTAACCCAGATAAGCTAACCGCTGTTACCACATCCTCCGGCAAAGAGTTCCAGAGCTTAGCTATTCGTTGAGTGAAAAACTATTTCCTCCTATTTGTTTTCAAAGTATTTCCATGTAACTTCCTCGAGTGTCCCCTAGTCTTTGTACTTTTGGAACGAGTAAAAAAAAATCGATTTGCTTCTACTCGTTTTACGCCACTCAGGATTTTGTAGACCTCGGTCAAATCTCCCCCTCATCCGTCTTTTTTCCAAGCCTGGGGGTGGGAGATCCAACTTGTGTTGTGCTCTTTCTTCCCCCGTTATCTATTGCTAAACAGGCTAGGCACGTGGATCCCCTTTGTCAGATGTAATGGTCTGTTCCTGTCACCAGGCCTTAAGTGGACTGGGCCATGTGACTTCTCATCTGTGTGGCTTGTATTGCTTTTGTGCTGATTCCGACATGTCAGGTCAATGCATTAGTTACCATAGCAGCTATTTGAACAAGCAGCAGTGTCTTACAGAACATCTGTAGCATGTCTTTATTTATCTTGTCTGTTGTCTTTTCACCTTGTTTGAAATGGTTTCAATCAATGTCCAGCCTCTGTAAATCCTCCAACGTTGGGCTTTCCCTTTTCCCTGTGATGTGCAGAATGAGACCACTGATTCCAAGGGAAGCGAGGTAGACCTTCCCGTTTCTCTGCATTACACGTTCATTCTAGGAATTTATAATGCAGAAGTTAGCATTTTTCTGAAAAGAGGAAACCACCGGGTAATATGATGTGGTACTGAGTAAGGCAGAGCTATAGATTTTCCCTTATGGTGTGGCTAGAGTGGGTGGTGAAAGATAGGAGTGAAGATACCACTTCTTCCAAACTTCAATGGAGCACATCTCAACTCAGGCCACATGGCCTTCCAAAGAAGTCTGCTTCAAATCCACACAGCCTTCAGTCAAAATATATGCAAATTCATCTCAAGTATATGTACATAAGTATTGCCACACTGGGACAGACCAAAGGTCCATCAAGCCCACCATCCTGTTTCCAACAGTGGCCAATCCAGGTCACAGATACCTGGCAAGATCCCAGAAAAGCTCAATACATTTTATGCTGCTTATCCCAGAAATAAGCAGTGGATTTTCCCAAGTCAATTTAATAATGGTCTATGGACTTTTCCTTTATGAAGCCGTCCAGACCCTTTTAAAACCCCGCTAAGCTAACCGCCTTTACCACATTCTCTGGCAACGAACTCCAGACCCAGCAGATCCTCAGCCCCCACCCCCCCAAGAACCTGTGTTGGGGATGAGTTGGAGGGGGCTGAAGATCCGGTGGGTCCGGAACTCACCGCCAGAGAATCTGGACCTCCAGCCCCCATGTCATCAGCTTGTGGCGGGGAGTTCGGTGGGGGCACTAGGCCACCAGGTCCATGCTGTTTGGGGTCTGCTGGTCCCACGGACCTCCAGCCCATGTTTGACAGGTCAGGCACAATCCTCCCGCACATTATGCATTGTGGGTATTCTGAAAATCAGACTTGGGTGGGGATTACAATGATTAAATGACTTTTTTTGTGGTAACTTATCAATTCAAGAACCATTAATCAGCATTTAAGAACATAAGAATAGCCATATTGGGTTAGATCAGTGGTCCATCTAGTTCAGTATCCTGTTTCCAATAGTGGCCAGTCCAGGTCACAAGTACCTGGCAGAAACCCAAATAGTAGCAACATTCCTTGATATGGATCCCAGGGTAAGCAGTGGCTTCCCCCATGTCTATATCATTTTAAAATCCATATTACCACATCCTAAATATTTCCTCCTATTTGTGCTAACAGTGGTCGGTGATCTAGGTTTAAAAAAGGTTTGGACAGATTCCTGGAAGAATAGTCCATAGTCTGTATTGAGGTGGGCATGGGGAAGTCACGGGACTGGTAGCATGGAGTGTTGCTACTAACTGGGATTCTGCCAGGTGACTTGAATTAGCCACTTTTGAAAGCAGGATATTGGGCTGGATGGACCATTGGTCTGACCCAGTATGGCTATTCTTGTAATCTTTTATGTGTAAGGTTGGGACGTATTGAGGGAGGATTGCCCTCAAACGTCCTTTTACCTTATTTTCAGTGGTTTACTTCTGATGCCCCCTCTTAAAAATTTAAAAATATAAAACATTTAGGAATTTTTTTTGAAGTCTAGGAATCAGGGGCGTAGCCAGACACCCAACTTTGAGTGGGCCTGGACTCAAGATGGGTGGGCAGAAGAATCCCTCCCTGTCTCGCAGGTGATTTGGTCTCTCCTTGTCTCACCCGCATGTCATCTGCTATTTACAAGGTATGCAGGAGGGACAGTCTTTTCCCAGTGTGGCATTACTTACGTACATATTAGTAGTTGGGAGTTTTCAGCTGGTGGGGCTAGGGGAATCAGCGTAGGTGTGCTGCTACTGGGTGGGCCTGGCCCACCTAGGTTCACCCTTGGCTACGCCACTGTTAGGAATGTTTAAAGATTTGAGAACTGAAAAACATATGTTTCATGGTCATTTTTATAGAATTTTAAATTAAGACAATTTTAGTACAGGGTGAAGAGCGTCCATCTCGCTTTAAGGCTGAATTATATTGATCAGCACTGCGAGCGATGATAAACAGAAAACAGTTCTTGCTCATATTGGCTGGATTCAGCAAATGGCGTGCAAAATTTGGCACAAAAAAGAAAACAAAAATCAGCCTTAAGCATGATACTAGAAAGGGCGTACACGCTTTTTAGAATCGTGCTCAGCGCTCATTCCTGTGCTGAATTTTTGGCCCCAGACTTGTATCTGCTGAAACCTGGTGTAAATGCTGGGACCCAAGTTAAGTTCACTGAGGCCATATTCCGTAATTCCATGTGCAGCTTTTTGGAATGCCCCTGCCGTGCCCATGGCCATGCCCCCTTTTGAGTTATGCACTAGGGGGTCCAAGCTGGGGGAAATAGGGCCCTGTGGTAGCAGTAGGGGCCCTTTCTACTGCAGCGGGTAAAAAGCCCCTAAAAAAGACATGACCATGTGGCCACGCGGGGGGGGGGGGGCACTTACCACCACCCATTGAGAGACTGAGCCCGTCACTAACCCCTCCCACCCCCAACAAATGTGATGAAAAATGTTACTTGCCAACCTCAGATGATATACTCGGGTCCATTAGAACAGCAGGCAGGTCCCTGGAGTAGTCTAGTGGTGGGTGCAGTGCACTGCAGTCAGGTGGACCCAGGCCCATACCTCCCCCTACCTGTTACACTTGTGGAGGAAACTGTGAGCCCTCCAAAACTCACCAGAACCCACTGTACCCTTCACCAGTAAGGGCTATGGTAGTGGTGTACAGTTGGGGGTAGTGGGTTTTGGGTGGGTTTTGGGGGACTCAGCACATAAGGTAAGGGAGCAGTGGTGAGATATGTACCTGGTAGCGTTTTATGAAGTCCACTGCAGCGCCTCCCCCAGGGTGCCCTATTGCTTTCCTGGGATGTCAGGGGGACCAGTCTACTAAAAATGTTGGCTTCTCTTACATCCCAATGGCTTGATCTTGTGCGTTTTGCACTTGGACGTTTTTTTTTTTTTTTGAGGGGGAGGGGGTTCGAAAATGGGCCAAAAAAACAAAACGTCCAAATCACAAAACGTTGTTCGGAACCGTATTTTCAAAAACGAAAGGTAGACGTTTTTCTCTTTTTCGAAAGTGACCTTCTCTCCTATTCGGATTTTGGACGTTTTTCGCAAAACGCCCAAAGTCTGACTTAGACGTCCTATCGACAATGCCCCTTTATATACATTAACCAGTTAACTGGCTTTAAATATGAACCCCTCTGCGATTATTAGAGATTGTGCAGGGCCAAACATTTTCAGGACTTTTTTTGTTTTGTTTTCAATTTTCATTTCAGGAGACAGTGCTGTTAATGGTACACTCTGTCTGCAAAGAGTATCCACTGTTAATGACCCAGGAGGGACAAAAAAAAAAAAGCTAAAAATAACATGAAATGACAGGAAATGTCATTTAAAGCAAATGCACAACCCCAGTAGCTCATCACTGTGACTGCAAAATAGCAAGAAACCACATCAGATGCTAAGCCACTCATTTTCAGTCTTGTGTTTCTGTTCGGACCTTGAGCAGTTTGCTCAAGCCTTTGAGACTCTGCTGGTGGTTGGATCAAGCAGCAGGCTTGCCAGGGATTCCTCACTTTCGGGTGAATCGTTGTGGTGGTCAGCATAGGAGCCGACTCTTTGGGCGCTTGAGCACCCCCAATATTGAGAAAATTCCTTGTATTTGTCCATGGAAGGGTTATTTCCACTGGGCTTAGCACCCCCAATAATTTTGAAAAGTTGGCTCCTACGGTGGTGGTCAGTCGAGCAGGAAGAAAACAAAAGTTGATCAGTAAGATAAAAAATAAATGTAAGTACAGAAGACCATCTTCCATTACATCCTACTGCAGAACTTCATTTTGCAGTAGGCGTAATGATTTCTCAGAGCTTGTAAGTCACTCGCACATGAAAGAAAGTGACAGCCCCAGTGCTGGACTTGTCTCTAACTCTCAGTGGTGCTTTGGATTCTCGATAAAGGGACTATCTAGTGAAATAAGCAACATTTTCTGTCTTTTTCTCTCAACGTTTAGAATTCCCTGCATCAACCGTGGAGAAAATGGGCTGTCAAGATGATGAGGACAGCAACACTTGGAAAAAGCAGACGAGCAATATTCGAGATACATTTGTATTTATGGAGGTGCTTGGCTCGTAAGTGTTTTAAAAAGGGGGAAAAAAATCCACTCTCGAGTTGTGTAACCAGCTCTAGAAATTTAGGCATCCTGGATCGGTGCTTCTCAACCCAGTCCTCGGCACAGACTCTCCAGTTAGGTTTTCAGGATTTCCACAATTAGGGTTACCATATGTCCGGATTTACCCGGACATGTCCTCTTTTTGAGGGCATGTCCGGGCAACCGGGCGGGTTTTGCCAATCTGCCCGTTTGTCCGGATTTCTGGACAAATGGGCAGGCTGGTGGGCCCGCCTGCCAGCCTGCCTATTTGTCCAGAAATCCGGACAAACGGGCAGATTGCTAGCCTCCCCTCCCCTTACTTACTAGTGCCCTGGTGGTCTAGTGACCTCTTCCGCATTCGGGGCAGGAAAGAGCCCCCTCTTTCCTGCCCGGAGCACTGCCCTGCATGCACCTTTCCTGCTGCTGATTCTCAGCGCCGATTCAAAATGGCCGCCGAGAGTTGGCGTTGACCTCGCGAGACTTTATAACATGGCGCATGTAAATTCTAATGTGTGCAGCTGGAGTGGGGGCGTGGCCATGAGCAGGGAACAGGCGGGTCGTGGGCATTTTCAAAAAAGCTATGCGCACTATTATGGAATACACCCGATCACTTAGGCCTGGTTTTAAAGTTGCCTAAATGGGTGTGCCTACATTTTAGTTGCAAGAACGGCAGATGCGCATATTCTGTAAGCGCGTGGAGTTTTTTTTTTAAATAGAATTTGGCTCTTTGTGCATACGTTGGATTCTTCCAAAGCTCTCCACTACCGCTAAAATGCTTATAATGTTCACTTTAGAAAGCTGAATCTAGGCTTCCACATATGAAAAATTCAGTGACTTGCTTTAATATGTTGTTTAAAGTACCAGGTCAAAGTACTTAAGTAAAAGTAAAGATAAATGGTTGCTTCTGTGGCATTAACACCAGATAAAAGCTGGCTCGTTAAATTGTTCTTTAAGGATAGAAAAAAGTCCTTTTTAGGTCTTAAAGTTCAGATTTTCCCAGATGTAGCCAGAGACACTCAAAAAAAGACGTAAACAGTTTCTGTTGATGAAGCCAGGTGTACTTCAGCTTGGCGCCTCTTTCTTTCTTCGATATCCCTGTAAATGCATTGTTAGATACCAATTTGTGAATATGTCTTCTTTGATCCTTCACATCTCACTGCTTTTTTAGTGGCTAAACGTGTCGTAAGTAACCAGGATGTTACCCCAATAGCTAATTAACTCTTCATGAATATAGCTGTAGATCTGGCACTTCAAGGAATTTTCTTTCTTTTCTTTTCCGATAGTCTCTTTTCTGTAATCTTGGATCATTATTTTGTGGGCTTGAGTGATATTTCTTTATTTTTATATTTAGATTACTTAACAGATTGTAAGCTCTTTGAGCAGGGACTGTCTTTCTTCTATGTTTGTGCAGTGCTGCGTATGCCTTGTAGCGCTATAGAAATGCTAAATAGTAGTAGTAGTAGTAGTAGTAATAGTAGATGACAGCAGAAAAAGACCTGCACGGTCCATCCAGTCTGCCCAACAAGATAACTCATATTTGCTGCTTTTTGTGTATACCCTACTTTGATTTGTACCTGTGCTCTTCAGGGCACAGACCGTATAAGTCTGCCCAGCACTATCCTCACCTCCCATCCACCAGCCCTGCCTCCCAACCACCGGCTCTGGCACAGACCGTACAAGTCTGCCCAGCACTATCCTCACCTCCCTACCACCAGCCCCGCCTCCAGATCTTGACTAAGCTCCTGAGGATCCATTCCTTCGGCACAGGATTCCTTTATGCTTATCCCACGCATGTTTGAATTCCGTTACCGTTTTCATCTCCACACCTCCCGTGGGAGGGCATTCCAAGCATCCACCACTCTCTCTGTGAAAAAATACTTCCTGACATTTTTCTTGAGTCTGCCCCCCTTCAATCTCATTTCATGTCCTCTCGTTCTACCGCCTTCCCATCTCCGGAAAAGGTTCGTTTGCGGATTAATACCTTTCAAATATTTGAACGTCTGTATCATATCACCCCTGTTTCTCCTTTCTTCCAGAGTATACATGTTCAGGTCATCAAGTCTCTGCTCATACGTCTTGTAATGCAAATCCCATACCATTCTCGTAGCTTTTCTTTGCACCGCTTCAATTCTTTTTACATCCTTAACAAGATACGGCCTCCAAAACTGAACACAATACTCCAGGTGGGGCCTCACCAACGACTTATACAGGGGCATCAACACCCCCTTTCTTCTGCTGGTCACACCTCTCTCTATACAGCCTAACAACCTAGCTACGGCCACTGCCTTGTCACACTGTTTCGTCGCCTTCAGATCCTCAGATACTATCACCCTAAGATCCCTCTCCCCCTCAGTACCTATCAGACTCTCCCCGCCTAACACATACGTCTCCCGTGCATTTCTATTCCCTAAGTGCATCACTTTGCATTTCTTTGCATTGAATTTTAATTGCCAAACCTTAGACCATCCTTCTAGCTTCCTCAGATCCTTTTTTCATGTTTTCCACTCCCTCCCGGGTGTCCACTCTGAAATGTGATCCTTTTTTTTTTTGTTTATTGTTATCTTATGTATATCACTTTGCTGTACAAGTATTTTTCTTGGTTGATGTGCCGAAATTTCATTAATTAAAAAAAAGTAAAGATAAATGCATATTTTGTTTCTTAAGTTAAAAAGTACAATGAAAATTGCATTAAAAATTTACTCAAGTAAAAAAGTAGAGGGCCCTGTTACAGAACGGCGGTAAATGTGGGCTTACCGCTCTCTAAAAAGGAAGTCCCGCCGGGCTACTGCAGAGTTCCCACCCCCAGTGTGCCGTCATACCTGGTGCTACAAAAATATTATTTATTTATTTATTTATTTATCTCAGAATTATCCAAAAAACAAGCTTTGGTTCAATGTGGCTTACGTTCCGTTGTCAGGTGGGTTACATATTAAACAGACAGTTAAGATCGGTGGATGGCGTAGTAACGAGACAGAATCGGTGGAAGGAGTATGCGTTTTGGACAGTTAGAAGACATTCATTTGTCGGTTGCGCAGTGGGACTCTTGTTACAGTTCACTGTAGAACTTTCTGAAGCAGTGGCGATCCTAGGTTGGCTGCCACCTGGGGCGGATCGCCGCTGCGCACCCCCCCCCCCCCTCCCTTGGGTGCATTCTTGGCTGCTGGAGGGTGCAGAGAGCAGCCGCGCGCCTGTCGGCTCCACTGGCTCCCTGCTCCCTCTGCCCCGGAAGAGGAAGTAACCTGTTCTAGGGCAGAGGGAGCGGGGAACCAGCGGAGCTGACAGGCATGCGGCTGCTCTCTGCACCCTCCAGCAGCGTGCACCCGGGGCGGACCGCCCCGCCCTTCCTACGCCACTGTTCTGAAGTAGTGTGTGTTTCAGTTCTTTTCCGAAGTGGAGATAGTTGTCAGTGTTTCTTATGGCTTTCGGGATTAGGTTCCACCATTTGGAGCGGAGGTAGTCGAATCCTGTTGTGTAGATTGATTTGTAGGTTATATTTCTGTATTTGGGTAGGTGAAGTAGGAGGTTCCTGGCGTCGCATTTCTAGGCGATAGGTCAATCAGATCTTTCATGTATTTTGAAAATGATCGCACCCGTTTTGAAAATTAGTCTGGCCTGTACTGGGAGCCAGTGTAATTTTTAATTTTTTGTAGCACTGGTTCTGTACCTGGTGGTAAGCGGTTACCAGCAGGTTGGCTCTGGAGCCCTTACCGCCACCTCAATGGGTGGTGGTGGTAAGGGCTCCCCCCCCCACCCACCCCGAAATAGCCATGATGCAAGTGCTTAATTTTCCACACAGCCATTTCCTGTAGAAAAGAAAGACCTATGGGGGGGGGGGGGGGGGGAGGAGGAGTTATTCACTCATTATAAAAAGTATGGGGGGAATAAAAAAAAAAACAAAAAAACTTTGAAGTTTCACTGAGCAACATTATGTTTGTTTGGGATGAGGGGAACAAAATTTTGGCTGTATTCTTCTTGTTAATTTGTACTGGCTGTGTAAAGATCAGATACTGGAATAGGAGATATACTGTGTTTTCCCACATGTTCGAACTGTTAATAAAGATTTCTGGCAAATTTAAAAAAAAAAAAGAAAAGACCTACTGCAGTAAAAGGGGGGACTTGACATCAGAGGCTTAGCTAGGTGGGGGCATGGGCCCCCACAGATTTAGTCCTGGCTTCCTCTACTTTCAAGCCCCCCCGCCGACCTTCCCCCGCCACTTTCGACCTGCCACCGCCGCAAGGTACCTTTGCTGGCAGGGGTCTTCTTCATCGCCGGTCTCCAGCGCGTTCGCTGATGTGCGCTGTGAGTCCTGATGTCCTGCACAGCACAGATCAGTGAACGTGCTGGAGACTGGCGCTCAGGGGCGTAGCCAAACATCAGCGGTAGGGGGGTCCAGAGCTGAGGAGAGGGGGCACGTTTTAGCCCCCTCAGCGCTGCTGACCCCCCCTCAGTGCCATTGCCGACGCCGACCCCCGCCATTGCCGATACCTCCAACAACTTTGACCCCCCCCCCCCCCCCCCCCGGCCGTTGCCTACCTTTGCTGGCGGGGAATCCCAACCCCCGCCAGCCAAAGTCTTCCTTCATTTGGTTTCCGAGTCTGACGTCCTGCACGTACAACGTGCAGGACGTCAGACTCGGAAACCAAATGAAGGAAGCCTTGCGCCGGAAGAAGAGGACCTCGCTGGCTGATCTGCAAGGCTTCGTTCTGTTTCTCCGAGTCTGACGTAGGACGTCAGACTCAGAAACCAAACGAAGGAAGAAGACTTCGGCTGGCGGGGATTGGGGTCCCCCGCCAGCAAAGGTATACAGACGGCGACGGTGGGTTGGCGGCGGGAGAGGGGGTTGAGAGGGTTGGCGGGAGGGGGGTCCAGGGCCAAATCTACGGGGGCCCAGGCCCCCGTGGCCCCATAGCAGCTACGCCCCTGCTGGCGCTGAAGAAGACTAAGGCTGGCAGGGGTTGGGGACCCCCGCCAGCAAAGGTACCTTTGCGGGGGGGGGGGGGGTGTCAAAAGTGGCAGGGAGTTGGCGGCAGGGGGTCAGCGGCTGGGGGAGATGAGCTAAAATGTGCCCCCCCCCCCCCCCACCTTGGGCTCTGGACCCCCTCCCGCCAAGGTCTGGCTACGCACCTGCTTGGCATGTGTCAAAAACGTACCAACGCCGGTGCAAGCCCCCTTTTGCCACAGTTTGGGAAATGAGACTCTAAGGGGGTCTTTTACTAAAGCTTAGCTCCAGTTAATAAAATGGACCCTGCTGCAAATAACTTAAGCTAAGCTTTAGTAAAAGACTCCCTAATTACCTAAAATTATACTCTTGAGTAAAATATTACTGTGAATAGAAAATGTGTGTTTGTTTATTAAGTATGATATACTGCTAATGACGGTTGTATCACAGCAGTGAACGCAGTAAATGAACATCAATTAAAAGTAAAATCAAACACTTGAAAACAAAATGAAAGGAACACTGCTCGTGAACCAGCGGAAATATCCCAATGACAGCCAACGACAAAGCTCAGAGTTAATTGAATATCACTGTATTTTGCCACATTTTGCCATACCTCAGTACCAAATGATCCCCCCCAGCTTTCACCCAGTCTCACTCTCACTTGCGTAACCCCCCCCCCCCCCCCTCACAGGCTTCACCATCTCTCTCACTCTTGTAATCCCCCCCAGCCTTCACCTAGTCTCTCTTGCGCATGTAAGCCCCTCTCCCCCAGCTTTTACCCCGTTTCTCTTACTCATGTAACCCTTCCTCAGGCTTTACCCAGCGGGCCATAGGTTGGACACGCCTGGGCTACAAGAAAGTTCTGTAATCCAAGAGGCAATGTTCTTGCTGGCATTTAAGACGATGAATGAATACAACTACCGTTAACATTTTTATCCTCTACGATTGAATCCGCCTGTTCGCTTTTAGTAACACTAAGTTCTGCAAATGACCGTCACTCATACGGGTACGCTTGTGAGTCACTATTAAACCAAAAGGCATTCAACAGTTGCGCTGGCAGGAAATGGAGTGTTCGGTCTGATTAAAAAGTTCCTTCAGGCCAGGCTGCAACACTGCTGATGTCATATACAAAAAATAAAAGTAAAAACGTCTGTTTGACAAGGCAAAATATTCACATATAATTAAACCTATAATAATAAACAACAAGTATCTAATCATGTTTTTCTTTTTCTACTGGGGGGGCCACTGCCCTTCCCTACCCCTCCATTTCTCCTTGTAGCCCGGCATCAACCCTGACCTGCCCTCCCCCCTCGTCTGACATGATGGCAACTCCCCTCCCTTCCCAATCCGGCAATCTCTCACGGAGAAACCCACCAGTATTACAAATAAAACTTTTTTTATATATATATATATTTTTTTTTACCTTGGCTGGTAAAGCCCACCAGCATTATACATAAAACTATAGTAATATATATTCACCTCCAATAGAGATTTTCCCAGGAGGAGTGGCCTAGTGGTTAGGGTGGCGGACTTTGGTCCTGGGGAACTGAGGAACTGAGTTCGATTCCCACTTCAGGCACAGGCAGCTCCTTGTGACTCTGGGCAAGTCACTTAACCCTCCATTGCCCCATGTAAGCCGCATTGAGCCTGCCATGAGTGGGAAAGCTCAGGGTACAAATGTAACAAAAATAAAATAGATACTATTGGAGATTCTACATGGAATGTTGCTACTCCACTAGCAACATTCCATGTAGAAGGCTGCGCAGGCTTCTGTTTCTGTGAGTCTGACCGTGACGTCCTGCAGAAGCAGAAGCCTGCGCGGCCACATTGGTGATCTGCAAGGGCTGACTTCTACATGGAATGTTGCTAGTGGAATAGAAACATTCCATGTAGAATCTCAAATAGTAGCAACAGTGGAGGAGTGGCCTAGTGGTTAGGGTGGTGGACTTTGATCCTGAAGAACTGAGTTTGATTCCCACTTCAGGCACAGGCAGCTCCTTGTGACTCTGGGCAAGTCACTTAACCCTCCATTGCCCCATGTAAGCCGCATTGAGCCTGCCATGAGTGGGAAAGCTCAGGGTACAAATGTAACAAAAATAAAATAGATACTATTGGAGATTCTACATGGAATGTTGCTATTCCACTAGCAACATTCCATGTAGAAGCCTGCGCGGCCACATTGGTGATATGCAAGGGCCGACTTCTACATGGAATGTTGCTAGTGGAATAGCAACATTCCATGTAGAATCTCAAATAGTAGCAACAGTGGAGGAGTGGCCTAGTGGTTAGGGTGGTGGACTTTGGTCCTGGGGAACTGAGGAACTGAGTTTGATTCCCACCTCAGGCACAGGCAGCTCCTTGTGACTCTGGGCAAGTCACTTAACTCTCCATTGCCCCATGTAAGCCGCATTGAGCCTGCCATGAGTGGGAAAGCGCAGGGTATAAATGTAACAAAAATAAATAATCTCATATAAACATGTGAATAAAACTGGAGGTAGTGGTGATCCCTGAGGGACACCATGATTCTTTCTTCAAGAATTTGATAAAACTCCATTCATCTTAGCTTCATAAACTGTCAATGTAAAAAAAGCCTCCAAACCACTCTAGTACTTTACTCGTGATCCCTATATCACAAAAACATTGCATCTCAACAACTGCATCTCAATAAAGATATAGTGGAATTAGAAAAGGTACAGAGAAGGGCAACGAAATTGATAAAGGGGATGGCACGACTTCCCTACGAGGAAAGGCTGAAGCGACTAGGGCTCTTCAGCTTGGAGAAAAGGCGGCTGAGGGGAGATATGATAGAGGTCTATAAAATAATGAGTGGAGTGGAACGGGTAGACGTAAATTGTTTTACTCTTTCCAAAAAATACTAGGACACGGGGGTATGCGATGAAGCTACAAAGTAGTAAATTTAATACAAATCGGAGAAAACTTTCACTCGTGTAATTAAATTCTGGAATTTGTTGTCAGAGAATGTGGTAAAGGTGGTTCTCCGAGGACAAGCAGGCTGCTTGTTCTCACTGATGGGTGACGTCCACGGCAGCCCCTCCAATCGGAATCTTCACTAGCAAAGTCCTTTGCTAGCCCTCGCGCGCCCGCGCGCACCGCGCATGCGCGGCCGTCTTCCCGCCCGAAACCGGCTCGAGCCGGCCAGTCTTCTTTTGTCCGCACTCGGTACGGTCGTATTTTTCGCCGTGTCGAGCCCCGGAGAGTCGACCTCGCGCGTCCATATTGTTGAACGTGTTTTTTCTTCGGAAAAGCTTTTCTTCTACTCGGGAAGTGCTCCGGAACCCCTCCACCGGGTTCCGTTTCAATCCTCCCCGTATTTCCAGCTTTTGGCCCCGATAAGTTTTCTTTCGTCGTCGGGGTAGGCCTCTTTTCGGCCTCGGTCGAGATTTTCTCCCTCTAAAGTTTTTGGTGCTCTTTTTCCGTCATTTCGGACTTTGATTTCGCCGGCGTGATTTTTCCGCCCATGACATCGAAGCCTTCCAGCGGCTTCAAGAAGTGCACCCAGTGCGCCCGGGTTATCTCGCTCACTGATCGACACTCGTCGTGTCTTCAGTGTCTGGGGGCCGAGCACCGCCCTCAGAACTGTAGTCTGTGTTCCCTGCTTCAAAGGCGGACTCAGGTAGCGAGACTAGCCCAGTGGAACGTTTTGTTCTCGGGCTCTTCGTCGGCATCGGCACCGGGATCTTCGAGTGCATCGACGTCGTCAGCGTCCAGACCATCTTCCTCGGCCGCCCTTGCATCGAGTGCATCGAGGCATTGGGCCTCTGCATCGGCGCCGAGACATCGGATAGCTGCATCGACGCCGGTGGTACCGGGACCTCGTCTGCTGATGTCGTCGGACGGTGGTGCATCGTCAGGAGTGCAGGTGAGGGCTGTCCATTCCCCTGCTGGTGGCGGTGAGCCTTCGGGTGGGTCTCCTCCCACCCTGAGGGCTCCTGCGGTACAGCCCCCCCGAGACCGACCTTCTTCGGCCTCGGCCCCGAGGAAGCGACGGATGGATTCTACGTCCTCCTCGTCGGTGCCGGGGAGCTCCGGTGACATGCTTCGGAAGAAGTCGAAGAAGCATCGACACCGGTCTCCTCCCCGCGTCGGCACCGAGAGCTCTGGGTCGCCGAGGGATTCGGCACCCAGCAGGCATCGGCACCGAGAGGACCGCTCACCCTCTGTCCAAGAGGTGTCGATGCGCTCCACTCTGGACAGCCCGGAACAGCCTCCTCGCCCGGAACAGGTCCTGACGTCGACGCCTGCATCGACCTCACAGCCTTTCTCTGCAGCCGCTCTAAACGAGAGCCTCCGGGCCGTTCTCCCAGAGATTCTGGGAGAGCTGTTGCGCCCTACCCCTCCGGTACCGGCGGTGCTTGCGCCTCCGGTACCGTCGAGCGTGGCGCCGGCTGGCCCATCGCCCAGGTTGAGGTCCCCGACGTCGGTACCGCGTGCGGTGCCGGCAGCGGCCACCTCCCAGGAAGGCTCCCCGACTACGTCGGCGGAGGGAGCTTCGCCGATGCGGGCGAGGGAGTCTACCTCTCGAC
Source organism: Microcaecilia unicolor (assembly GCF_901765095.1). Classification (NCBI taxonomy): domain Eukaryota; kingdom Metazoa; phylum Chordata; class Amphibia; order Gymnophiona; family Siphonopidae; genus Microcaecilia; species Microcaecilia unicolor. The sequence goes on from NC_044042.1 coordinate 9,270,758, forward strand.
GCCCCCATCGTGGACGTGGCTCCACTGAGTCGAGCAGGGCGAGGTTGCAGACACAGGTTCGTGAACTTGTGTCTGACACCGAGGGTGAGGCCTCGTGGGAGGAAGAGGAAGATCCTAGATATTTCTCTGACGAGGAGTCTGAGGGTCTTCCTTCTGATCCCACTCCCTCTCCTGAAAGACAGCTTTCTCCTCCCGAGAGTCTGTCTTTTGCTTCCTTTGTCCGGGAGATGTCTACGGCCATCCCCTTCCCGGTGGTTGTGGAGGACGAGCCCAGGGCTGAAATGTTTGAGCTCCTGGACTATCCTTCTCCACCTAAGGAAGCGTCCACCGTTCCCTTGCACCATGTCCTAAAAAAGACATTGCTTGCGAACTGGACGAAACCCTTAACTAATCCCCACATTCCCAAGAAGATCGAGTCCCAGTACCGGATCCATGGGGACCCAGAGCTGATGCGCACTCAGTTGCCTCACGACTCTGGAGTTGTGGATTTGGCCCTAAAGAAGGCTAAGAGTTCTAGGGAACATGCTTCGGCGCCCCCGGGCAAGGACGCTAGAACCTTAGACTCCTTTGGGAGGAAGGCCTACCATTCCTCTATGCTCGTGTCCAAGATCCAGTCTTACCAGCTCTACACGAGCATACACATGCGGAACAATGTGCGGCAGTTGGCGGGCTTGGTTGATGCTCTTCCCCCTGAGCAAGCCAAGCCTTTTCAGGAGGTGGTCAGGCAGCTGAAGGCGTGCAGAAAATTCCTGGCCAGAGGAGTTTATGACACTTTTGATGTTGCGTCCAGGGCCGCTGCTCAAGGTGTGGTGATGCGCAGGCTCTCATGGCTGCGTGCCGCCGACCTGGAGAATAGAATCCAGCAGCGGATTGCGGACTCGCCTTGCCGTGCGGACAACATTTTTGGCGAAAAAGTCGAACAGGTGGTAGAGTCTCTCCACCAGCGGGACACCGCATTCGACAAATTCGCCCGCCGGCAGCCTTCAGCTTCTACCTCTACAGGTAGACGATTTTTCGGGGGAAGGAAGACTGTTCCCTACTCTTCTGGCAAGCGTAGGTACAATCCTCCTTCCCGACAGCCTGCGGCCCAGGCTAAGCCCCAGCGCGCTCGCTCTCGTCAGCAGCGTGCGACTCAGCAAGGCCCCGCGGCTCCCCAGCAAAAGCAAGGGGCGAGCTTTTGACTGGCTCCAGCAGAGCATAGCCGACATCCAAGTGTCCGTGCCGGGCGACCTGCCAGTCGGAGGGAGGTTGAAAGCTTTTCACCAAAGGTGGCCTCTCATAACCTCCGATCAGTGGGTTCTGCAAATAGTCCGGCAAGGATACACCCTCAATTTGGCCTCCAAACCTCCAAATTGTCCACCGGGAGCTCAGTCTTACAGCTTCCAGCACAAGAGGGTACTTGCAGAGGAACTCTCCGCCCTTCTCAGCGCCAATGCGGTCGAGCCCGTGCCATCCGGGCAAGAAGGGCTGGGATTCTATTCCAGGTACTTCCTTGTGGAAAAGAAAACAGGGGGGATGCGTCCCATCCTAGACCTAAGGGCCCTGAACAAATATCTCGTAAAAGAAAAGTTCAGGATGCTTTCCCTGGGCACCCTTCTCCCCATGATTCAGCAAAACGATTGGCTATGCTCTCTGGACTTGAAGGATGCCTACACACATATCCCGATACTGCCAGCTCACAGACAGTATCTGCGATTTCAGTTGGGCACATGCCACTTCCAGTACTGTGTGCTACCCTTTGGGCTCGCCTCTGCGCCCAGGGTGTTCACAAAGTGCCTAGCTGTGGTAGCAGCGGCACTTCGCAGGCTGGGAGTACACGTGTTCCCATATCTCGACGATTGGCTGGTAAAGAGCACGTCCGAGGCAGGAGCTCTGCAGTCCATGCAGATGACTATTCGCCTTCTGGAGCTACTGGGGTTTGTGATAAATTACCCAAAGTCCCATCTTCTTCCAGTGCAGAACCTCGAATTCATAGGAGCTCTGCTGGATTCTCGGACGGCTCGCGCCTATCTCCCAGAGACGAGAGCCAACAACTTGTTGTCCCTCGTCTCCCGGGTGCGAGCGTCCCAGCAGATCACAGCTCGGCAGATGTTGAGATTGCTGGGCCACATGGCCTCCACAGTTCATGTGACTCCCATGGCCCGCCTTCACATGAGATCTGCTCAATGGACCCTAGCCTCCCAGTGGTATCAGGCCGCTGGGGGTCTAGAGGACGTGATCCACCTGTCCACGAGTTTTCTCGAATCCCTGTATTGGTGGACGATTTGGACCAATTTGACTCTGGGACGTCCCTTCCAAATTCCTCAGCCACAAAAAGTGCTGACCACGGATGCGTCTCTCCTGGGATGGGGAGCTCATGTCGATGGGCTCCACACTCAAGGAAGCTGGTCCCGCCAGGAACGCGATCTACAGATCAATCTTCTGGAGTTACGAGCGATCTGGAACGCTCTGAAGGCTTTCAGAGATCGGCTGTCCCACCAAATTATTCAAATTCAGACAGACAACCAGGTTGCCATGTATTATGTAAACAAGCAGGGGGGCACCGGATCTCGCCCCCTGTGTCAGGAAGCCGTCAGCATGTGGACCTGGGCTCGCCGGAACGGCATGGTGCTCCAAGCCACATATCTGGCAGGCGTAAACAACAGTCTGGCCGACAGGTTGAGCAGGATTATGCAACCTCACGAGTGGTCGCTCAACTCCCGAGTGGTGCGCCAGATCTTCCAAGCGTGGGGCACCCCCTTGGTGGATCTCTTCGCATCTCGAGCAAACCACAAAGTCCCTCAGTTCTGTTCCAGGCTTCAGGCCACCGGCAGACTGGCATCGGATGCCTTCCTCCTCGATTGGGGGGAGGGCCTGCTGTATGCTTATCCTCCCATTCCTCTGGTGGGGAAGACTTTGTTGAAACTCAAGCAAGACCGAGGCACCATGATCCTGATTGCTCCTTTTTGGCCGCGTCAGATCTGGTTCCCTCTTCTTCTGGAGTTATCCTCCGAAGAACCGTGGAGATTGGAGTGTTTTCCGACCCTCATCACGCAGGACGAAGGGGCTCTTCTGCATCCCAACCTCCGGTCCCTGGCTCTCACGGCCTGGATGTTGAGGGCGTAGACTTTGCCTCTTTGGGTCTGCCAGAGGGTGTCTCCCGCATCTTGCTTGCTTCCAGGAAAGACTCCACTAAGAGAAGTTACTTCTTTCATTGGAGGAGGTTTGCCGTCTGGTGTGACAGCAAGGCCCTAGTTCCTCGCTCTTGTCCTACACAGACCCTGCTTGAATACCTTCTGCACTTGTCTGAGTCTGGTCTCAAGACCAACTCTGTAAGAGTTCACCTTAGTGCAATCAGTGCATACCATTACCATGTGGAAGGTAAGCCGATCTCAGGACAGCCTTTAGTTGTTCGCTTCATGAGAGGTTTGCTTTTGTCAAAGCCCCCTGTCAAGCCTCCTACAGTGTCATGGGATCTCAATGTCGTTCTCACCCAGCTGATGAAACCTCCTTTTGAGCCACTGAATTCCTGCCATCTGAAGTACTTGACCTGGAAGGTCATTTTCTTGGTGGCAGTTACTTCAGCTCGTAGAGTCAGTGAGCTTCAGGCCCTGGTAGCCCAGGCCCCTTACACCAAATTTCATCACAACAGAGTAGTCCTCCGTACTCACCCTAAGTTTCTGCCAAAGGTCGTGTCGGAGTTCCATCTGAACCAGTCAATTGTCTTGCCAACATTCTTTCCCCGTCCTCATTCCTGCCCTGCTGAACGTCAGCTGCACACTTTGGACTGCAAGAGAGCATTGGCCTTCTACTTGGAGCGGACACAGCCCCACAGACAGTCCGCCCAATTGTTTGTTTCTTTTGACCCCAATAGGAGGGGAGTGGCTGTAGGGAAACGCACCATATCCAATTGGCTAGCAGATTGCATTTCCTTCACTTACGCCCAGGCGGGGCTGGCTCTTGAGGGTCATGTCACGGCTCATAATGTTAGAGCCATGGCTGCGTCGGTAGCCCACTTGAAGTCAGCCTCCATTGAAGAAATTTGCAAAGCTGCGACGTGGGCTTCTGTCCACACATTCACATCCCATTACTGCCTGCAGCAGGATACCCGACGCGACAGTCGGTTCGGGCAGTCAGTTCTTCAGAACCTCTTTGGGCTTTAGGATCCAACTCCACCCCCCGAGGGCCCTGTTTGTTCTGTTCCAGGCTGCACTCTCAGTTAGTTGGTAAATTTTTTAGGTCAATCTCAGTTATGTCCTCGCCGTTGCGAGGCCCAATTGACCTTTGTTGTTGTTTTGAGTGAGCCTGGGGGCTAGGGATACCCCATCAGTGAGAACAAGCAGCCTGCTTGTCCTCGGAGAAAGCGAATGCTACATACCTGTAGAAGGTATTCTCCGAGGACAGCAGGCTGATTGTTCTCACAAACCCGCCCGCCTCCCCTTTGGAGTTGTGTCTTCCCTTCAGAGTTTTGTCTTGCTACATACTGGACTGGCCGGCTCGAGCCGGTTTCGGGCGGGAAGACGGCCGCGCATGCGCGCGGGCGCGCGAGGGCTAGCAAAGGACTTTGCTAGTGAAGATTCCGATTGGAGGGGCTGCCGTGGACGTCACCCATCAGTGAGAACAATCAGCCTGCTGTCCTCGGAGAATACCTTCTACAGGTATGTAGCATTCGCTTTAGCTTAGCGGGGTTTTAAAAAAGGTTTGGACGGCTTCCTAAAGGAAAGGTCCGTAGAATATTATTAAAATGGTCTTGGGGAGAATCCACTGCTTATTTCTGGGATAAGCAGCATAAAATGTATTGAAATTTTAGGGGGGCCTGGATTGGCCACTGTTGGAAATAGGATGCTGGGCTTGATTGACCTTTGGTCTGTCCCAGTGTGGGAATACTTAAGTGAGTGATCAACTAGATGGAATTCTGCTGTCAAATCAAATTGTCAAATAACAAGCATGGTATCCTTTAGCCAGCACAGATGTAGCCTCCACAGTCGAAGCTGCCAACAGTGTCTCAATATTGTAATTGATGCGGAAGCCAGACTGGGGAGGATCCAGATATTATTATGTGCTTCCAAATAGTTGGTTAACTGTTTTGCCACATAACATATATTTATCATATCAAAACAAACCATCCGAACGACAGTAGCAACAGACTTTGTGTGCGTTCAGTGTTGACTGAAACGGGGTCACTCTAGGTGGGGTCTGGAGAAGACATTACCTAACCGTTCCCACCAATTTCTTGTACTCCATGAGGGCAGCGTACCTTCCGTCTTACCATGACTCGCTGTTGTTTTTTTGTTCTAATTAATTTATAATATTCACACAAGCAAACTAGTACTTGAAAAGAAAATAACATTGGCTTACACACTATAATATACATAAAGTTTAAGAAAATTTACTGCCAAATTATACTAAAGTCCACAATAGTGAGATTCAAGATAGAGAGATATGGATATGATTTAAAGAAATAAACACAGGAAAATAGACTGTATCGGTGCTTCTTACAGTACCCCAAATTACTTCACTGAGAGCTATATTCCAACCAGTGGCGTAGCAAGGGGGGCGGGAGGGGCGGTCCGCCCCGGGTGTCAGCTCAGGGGGGTGTGCTCCCTGCCAGCTCCCCCCCCCCCCAGGCGCATCGACACCCCCCCCCCCCCCGACCAGCTCCCGCACCCTACCTCTAAAAAGAATATCGGGATCCGAGGCGAGGCGCAGCGCCTCGCGCCTGCCCTGCACGTAAAAGAAATGTGGACCGTCGGGCCTTCCCTCGCTCTATCTGTCCCGCCCTTGCGGAAATAGGAAGTTGCGTCAGCGGGGGGCGGGACAGAGAGCGAGAGAAGGCCCGACGGTCCACATTACTTTTACGTGCAGGGCAGGCGCGAGGCGCTGCACCTCGCCTCGGATCCCGGTATTCTTTTTAAAGGTAGGGTGCGGGAGCTGGTCCGGGGGGAGGGGGTGTCGATGCGCCGAGGGGGGGGGGATGTCATCGTGCTGCACCCGGGGGTGGGGGGTGCAACGGCGAACCGCCCCGCCCCGGGTGGCAGCCCCCCCGCTACGCCACTGATTCCAACACCCCCTGTAGTCCCTTTAGCTGCCGAAAAGGTGGAGAGCTGTGAGGGTTCAAAGAATACAAACGTATTCGACTGATATTGTATAACACACTTGCAAGGCTATTTGAGAGAGAAAGTTCCACCCAATTGGAGTACACCTGGAGGCATATTTTCAAAGCAGTTTGGGAGGCTAAGTTCCATAGGTTTCTATGGAACTTTGGGAGGCTAAGTGCTTTGAAAATGAGCGTCCTGGTCTCATCAATAGAAATCTCTGTCTTCGTTTCTGCGTTTCTTTAGTAACATCAGGAAAAAGTCGAACCCGAAGTCCGAGAAAGCTCTTCTCTTTATTTTGAAAGAATAGTCTCATTAACCAGTTCTTGTCTGGTGATAAAGCCACCGTAGCTATCAATGTAGATGGAACTATTGAATCGCTATCTGAGGCTTCCAACAGCACCGAGACGTCTAGTTCTGGTTTATTTTCGGATACAAGATTTTTTTGAAGGTAGATAATATATCTGTGTGAATGGAGGTATTACTTCCTCTGTAACTCCTAGTATCTCGTTAATATATTTTCGTAGCATTTCTCTTGGTAGTATCCCAAATTGTTTAGGAAAAGTCAAAAATCTAATATTATTGTTCCTTGTCACATTTTCCAGAAATTCTGTTCTCCTTCTAAGTGTTAAGTCCTTTATCATTGCCTCTTGGTATAAATGTAACTCTTTAATTTCTTTTTCCATTTCTTTATTCTGGTTCATTAATGACTCCACCCTGATATCGGGATCATGTGCTCGCTAAATCTTGAGTAAGTTCTATTTGTGGATTTAGGGATTTATTATTATTCCCGTCAAATCTCCCAAGGTGAATTCCTATATTTATTTATTGAACGTCTGTATCATATCACCCCTGTTTCTCCTTTCCTCCAGGGTCCACTAATGCTGGGCTCACAAGTTAATAGCTAATATCATAAGTACATAAGTAGTGCCATACTGGGAAAGACCAAAGGTCCATCTAGCCCAGCATCCTGTCACCGACAGTGGCCAATCCAGGTCAAGGGCACCTGGCACGCTCCCCAAATGTAAAAACATTCCAGACAAGTTATACCTAAAAATGCGGAATTTTTCCAAGTCCATTTAATAGCGGTCTATGGACTTGTCCTTTAGGAATCTATCTAACCCCTTTTTAAACTCCGTCAAGCTAACCGCCCGTACCACGTTCTCCGGCAACGAATTCCAGAGTCTAATTACACGTTGGGTGAAGAAAAATTTTCTCCGATTCGTTTTAAATTTACCACACTGTAGCTTCAACTCATGCCCTCTAGTCCTAGTATTTTTGGATAGCGTGAACAGTCGCTTCACATCCACCCGATCCATTCCACTCATTATTTTATACACTTCTATCATATCTCCCCTCAGCCGTCTCTTCTCCAAGCTGAAAAGCCCTAGCCTTCTCAGCCTCTCTTCATAGGAAAGTCGTCCCATCCCCACTATCATTTTCGTCGCCCTTCGCTGTACCTTTTCCAATTCTACTATATCTTTTTTGAGATACGGAGACCAGTACTGAACACAATACTCCAGGTGCGGTCGCACCATGGAGCGATACAACGGCATTATAACATCCGCACACCTGGACTCCATACCCTTCCTAATAACACCCAACATTCTATTCGCTTTCCTAGCCGCAGCAGCACACTGAGCAGAAGGTCCCCCTACTCATACTTGTACTTAATTTACAAATAATTCACTCATCTCGTTTTTTTTTCCATTTAAGAAATTTTTAGGACCACCGGAATAACGAATCAGAGCAGTGCAGTATATAACTGCTTTATCTTCACTTCCACTCCTCAACGGTCCATTTTATCGTAAAATAACAGCCTTCTAGAACTTTTTATATTTACTTATTCATTACTTAGCTGAAAGTTCTGAACCCACTGCCAACACGACCAGTGTTTCGCCACTTCAGGGTAGCGGTCCATATCTGTCAAAAATATAAACCGATATTAATATCTCTCTATATAAAACGCACCTCCAACGTTCCATTGAAGCCTCACTTTCCCAACGTTCGAAAGTGAGGCGGCTGAGACCACTTTTTTGCTCCATGACTGACTGCCCCGCCCACGCGTCAAACGTGATGACGCAGAGGGCGGAGCAATAACACTCATGCAGCAAAAACGCTCAATGATGCCCCCCCCCCAAAGCTGCAGAATGCAGGAGGTGCAACCCCCCCCCCCCCCAAGCCACCCACCGTCGCGTTGCTTTGCTGGCGGGGGACCCAAAATCCCGCCAGCAGAAGTCCTGTGTTGTCTGAGTCTGACTCCTGCGATCTTCGGCGTTGCTAGCCTGTGCAGGCAGGGCTTCTGTGCGTCTGACGTCCTGCACGGGATTTTGGGTCCCCCCGCCAGCAAAACTACGCAACGGTGGGTGCGATGGTGACGATGGGTGGGAGGCCGGCGGCCAGGTGCATCGCGGTGGGTGCGATGGCGGCGGGGGGGGGGGGGGGTGCATCGCGCGGAGGAGGTGCTAAGCAGGATCCCCCCCCCCACAACAAAACTATATGGCAGCCCAAGGAGGGATGAGGTGTTGGGTCTGGCTGGCTGGAGGGAAAGCATAGGAAGGGCAGGAGCTTTTGGGAGTGGCAGGAGGGGATCAGGGGATTTTTCAGAGAATCAGAGTTAAGCAATTTTGAGCTGTCCTAATTTAACCCAGTGAGCAATGTGGGTGGTCAGTGCTGAATATCGTTGGCACTCGCATAAACCACAGTGCCTGCCCAGTACTGTCCACAGGGCCCCCCCCCCCCACCTCCCCAAAAGTCCCTTAAGCAAATGTTCAGGCACAAGGAGGGGGAGGATGAGGGCTGGAAGAGGTCCACAGACCACAGATGGAGGCGGGGAGGGGGTCCTCACAGCACAGACGAAGGGGGAGGGGGGATCCACAGCCCTGACAGGAGGACAGCAGGGAGACATAAGAGGAGGAGGGGGGGGAACACTGACCAGACAGGGAGATGAGGGATCCTGCGACAACACAGTGGCACAGGCAGACGGAGGGGGTTCTTCGAACACAGAGAGGGAGGGGGGGGGATGTATCTCTGTCAAACACACTATCTCTCAAACACACTCTCTCTCTCTCTCTCTCACTCTGTGTGTGTCTCTCTCTCAAACACTGTCTACAACACACGCTATGTCTCACACTGGATCACATTCACTATGTGTCACACAGTCACTCTCAAACACTCTCTCACTCTCATACACTCTCACTGTGGCTCACATATCCACTCAAACACACTGTCAATCTCACACAAAACACTCTCTAACAGACACACTTGCAGCCACACACATTCAATCTGTCTCTCTCACACAGTCACTCTCACACAAACTCTCTCAAACATACACACTCCGAGGAAAACCTTGCTAGCGCCCGTTTCATTTCTGTCAGAAACGGGCCTTTTTTACTAGTGTTATCATAAACAACCACATCTTCAATAAGGAATGTCAAAAAAAAACCATTCATTATTCAATCACCAACGAAATCAAGCTGAGCCTGAACATCATGGACTCATGGGCAAATGCATTTCAACTAAAATTCAACAAAGAAAAAAAACTCACAGTCTCATCCTCTCATCCCAACACAGCGCGGACAACCCTGCAAACATCAACACCCCAGACTACACCCTTCCTATATTAGACAGCCTGAAAATCTTCGGAGTTACAATAGACCGCAACTTAACACTAGCGAGCCAAGCGGCATCCACAACAAAGAAAATGTTCTATTCAACTTGGAAACTCAAACACCTGAAACAATTCTTCCCGAGGGATACATTCCTCAACCTGATACAATCAATGGTGCTAAGCCACGTAGACTACTGCAATGGAATTTTATGCAGGATGCAAAGAACAAACATTAAAGAAACTCCAGATCACTCAAAACAAGGCAGCTAGGCTTATATTCGGAAAAACGCGATTTGAAAGCGCAAAACCCCTCCGCGAAAAACTACACTGGCTCCCAATCAAAGAATGCATCGCCTTCAAAATCTGCACCTTGGTTCATAAAATCATCTACGGAGAAGCCCCGAGTTACATGACAGACTTGATCGACTTACCAATTAGAAGTACATCCAACACGATCTTATCTAAATCTGCACTACCCAAGCTGCAAAGGACTTAAATACAAAACAACTTACGCATTTAGTTTTTCCTACATAAGCACACAACTGTGGAACGCATTACCAAAATCCTTGAAAATGACGTACGACTACCTAAACTTCCGGAAATCACTAAAAACCAACCTGTTTAAAAAGGCATACCCTACCGATCCAACTTACCGTATTTTTCGGACTATAAGACGCACCGGACCATAAGACGCACCTAGGTTTTAAAGGAGGGAAATAGGAAAAAAAAATTTTTCCTTTTTCCCTCCTCTAAAACCTAGGTGCTCCGGTGTGTCTTGTCCGAGTTCGGGATCGCCCTCCCCCCGGCCCTGTCACCACTTCTCCCCTACTCACGTCACGCGATGTTCCGTGGTGGTCTAGTGACGTTGGGGCAGGAAAGAGCCCCCTCTTTCCTGCCCAGTGCGCTGCTCTCCATCCTCCTGTATGCTGCCTGATGGTCTCGGCGAGATTCAAAATGGCCGCCGAGACTTCAATTCTCGGTGGCCATTTTGAATCTCGCCGAGACCGTCAGGCAGCATACAGGAGGATGGAGAGCAGTGCGCTGGGCAGGAAAGAGGGGGCTCTTTCCTGCCCCGACGTCACTAGACCACCAGGGAACATCGCGTGACGTGAGTAGGGGAGGGCGATCCCAAACTCGGAACTCGCTACCTTCGGACTATAAGACGCACCCCCCATTTTCCTCCCAAATTTGGGGGGGGGAAAAAGTGCGTCTTATAGTCCGAAAAATACGGTAAATGCCTGATCTCTGCAATACAACCAAACTTAAGCACGTAATGGACATAACACAACTCTTCCGTTCTCCGATTCCCTAATGTGGCTGTGCCACAACATCACCCTGTATTTGTTCACACCGGAGCCTGCAAAGGCCTCTCCGGTGCTATGTAAGCCACATTGAGCCTACAAATAGGTGGGAAAATGTGGGAAACAAGTGTAATAAACAAATAGTATCTGTAGCTGACGTTAGTCTGTCTTTGTTTGTTTGTTTGTTGCTTGTTCCATCAAAGGCTTATTCAGTCACTGGGAAGATTTTTAAATAAAGCCTATGATGGAATTTCTTGAGTTAACTTTTATCTGGGATCGTTAAGGTTACTAATATTAATAACGATTTTGGAAAGACCAATAAGTAGTGTTCAATTTTTTTAAGGACATATAATCTTATCTGGGGACAGTCTGGAGTCCAGACATCCCTGTCTATGTCTCCGATGAGTCGTTGATCTAGTTGAGTTGTTGCCCCAGCGCGGGATACTGGAACCGTCAGAATTGATTATCGAATGTACGATTAAGACTTCGTAAAGAGAGAGGGGGTGACTATCCAGCTTATAATTGAAAATGAAAAACGCCTATATTGCGACCCAAATCGGGAGATAGATGTTTATCTCACAAAAACGAATAAAGCGGTATAATCGAAAGCCAAATTTGGACGTTTTCAACTGCACTCCGTCGCGGATGCGGACAAAGTTGATGGGGGCGTGTCAAAGGCGTGGTGAAGGCGGAACTGGGGCGTGGTTATCGGCCGATCAGAGATAGGCGCCTTTCGCTGATAATGGAAAATAAATATGCGTTTTTAGCGAGAATTTAGGGCACTTTTCCTGGACCCTGTTTTTCCACGAATAGGGCCCCAAAAAGTGCCCTAAATGACCAGATGACCACTGGAGGGAGTCGGGGATGACCTCCCCTGACTCCCCCAGTGGTCACAAACCCCCTCCCACCACAAAAATATGCCGTTTCACAACTTTTTATGTTCACCCTCAAATGTCATACCCACCTCCCTGGCAGCAGTATGCAGGTCACTGGAGCAGTTATTAGGGGGTGCAGTGGACGTCAGGCAGGTAGACCCAGGCCCATCCCCCCCCACCTGTTACACTTGTGCTGGTAAATGGGAGCCCTCCACACCGCCCCCCAAACCCACTGTACCCACATGTAGGTGCCCCCCTTCACCTCTTAGGGCTATAGTAATGGTGTAGACTTGTGGGCAGTGGGTTTTGAGGGGGATTTGGGGGGCTCAACACACAAGGGAAGGGTGCTATGCACCTGGGAGCTCTTTTACCTTTTTTTTTGGTTTTGTAAAAGTGCCCCCTAGGGTGTCCTGGCATGTGAGGGGGACCAGTGCACTACGACTCCTGGCCCCTCCCACGAACAAATGCCTTGGATTTATTCGTTTTTGAGCTGGGCGCTTTCATTTTCCATTATCGCTGAAAAACAAAAACGCCCAGCTCACAAATTGTCGAATAACACATGGACGTCTATTTTTTCCCAAAATACGGTTCGGTCCGCCCCTTCACGGACCCGCTCTCGGAGATAAACGCCCATGGAGATAGACGTTTTCGTTCGATTATGCCCCTCCATGTAATAGAAAAATGGAAAATTGCCAAAATTATCAGTTGTATCATTTTATTGTATGATCAATAAAATTGCTTAAACACAAGGGGGGGAGGGGGAATAGAAGGGGATAGGATGGGGATAAAAAGGGAGAAAGATTTGATGACAACATTGCCAGTTTATTTCTGTTTAGTTAGCTTAAGTAATAAGATAACAACTCTTTGTGGACTGTTAACCTGACTACGTCATCAATAAAAAATTGTTGAAATATAAATAAAGCCTACGATGCACCTAGTGCAACTATTGAACCATTGACCGTAGAAGTGTTTTTGAATATCGAGCATTCAACCTCCAATCTTTTTTTTTTTTTTTCTGTGATGAGCAGGGGCGTATCTGAAAGTCGGCGGTAGCGGGGGCCGAAGCCAGAGTGAGGGGGCACATTATAGCCCCCCCCCCCAGCCGCCGCCATTTCTGACCCCCCCCCCCCCTGCCGCCGTGGGTACCTTTGCTGGTGGGGGACCCCAACCCCCACCAGCCGAAGTCCGCTTCCTCCTGCCGCTGCGAGGTTTTTTAAGTTAATCGGGATTTGTCCTCCGTCACTCTGTGCTGCTGTTCAAAGAAGCTGCTAGCTGAATGCAGTTTCGGACTGAGCCTGACGTCGCTGCTGCACGTTGTACAACGTGCAGCAGCGACGTCAGACTCAGTCCGAAACTGCATTCAGCTAGCAGCTTCTTTGAACAGCAGCGCAGAGTGACGGAGAACGAATCCCGATGAAGAACTTAAAAAAACCTCGCAGCGGCAGGAGGAAGCGGACCTCGGCTGGTGGGGGTTGGGGTCCCCCGCCAGCAAAGGTACCCACGGTGGCAGTAGGGGGGTCCAGGGCGAAATCTGCGGGGGCCCAGGCCCCCGTGGCCCCACGCAGATACGCCCCTGGTAATGAGTAGGACTGGAAGAACATTTTTTTTATTTTTTGTACGAGAGAGCTGTAATACGCAGGTAAAGCCAGGACCTGCTGTGTCTTAATGCTGTTCTAAGAAAAGACCTATCCATCATTTTTGTCTGAGCCTGTTTTGTACATCCAGCCGTACTGGATCTTTTTACCCATCGGCATTCAATGTGATTATACACTTATTAAATACATAGTCAGAAAGACATTACAGTGCTAGCCTGTTCCTTCACAGAAAGGACACAATAACTTTTTATATTTCTGACTCAAGCATGAGTCATTGTTCTAATGAAAGGCTGAAGAGCTGATTTTAAAAGCTCGGTGCTGGGAGATGTAGGTTTTTCACAGCTGGCCTTTGTGAATGGAGTAATAGCCGCTGCTGCGATCAGGAAGGGCTGGGATAAGGACATACCAGAGGCCAACCTGTGCCAAGTGCTACGAAGCACTAGCTAATGATATCCCTTGGGGGTCCTTTTCCGAAGCTGCGGCAAAAGGGGGGCCTGCGCTGACGTCGACGTGTGTTTTTGATACGTGCCGATGCCCCCTTTTACCGCAGCGGGTAAAAGGCAGGTTTCCCTTTTCTTGAAGAAGTGGCTGTGCGGCAGGGGCGTAGCCAGACTATGGCAGGAGGAGGGTCCAGAGCCCGAGGTGAGGGGGCACATTTTAGCCTCCCCCCGGCACCGCCAACCCCCCGCCATTGCCGACCTCCGCCACCACCACGAACAACTTTGACGACCCTCTCGACCCCCACCACCACAAAACCTCCTCTTCTTCCCGCACAGGGCTTCATTCTGTTTCTGATGTCCCTGCACGTACAACAGAACGAAGCCTTTGCGGGAAGAAGAGGACCTCGGCTGGCGGAGGCAGGGGAGGGTTGGCGGCGGGAAGGGGGATCGAGAGGGTCGTCGGCAGGGGGGGTTCAGGGCCAAATCTACGGCCCCACGTAGCTACGCCACTGCCGTGCGGCAAGTAAACCGTTTGCACGGCCATTTTGGGGGGAGCACTTACCGCCACCCATTGAGGTGGCGCGGTAAGGGCTCGCGCGCTAACCTAGCGGGAACCGGGCAGCATACGACACTGCTCGATTATCACCAGGTACACACTGGCACTATGAAAATTTTAAATATTTTTCAGCGCGGAAATGGTGCATGCTGGGGAAGGGAAGTACTGCCAGGCTGTTGCAGTGGCCTGGCGATACTTCCCTTTTAGCGAGCGGTAAGCCCGTATTGGGCTTACTGCTGCTTCGTAAAAAGGCTTTCTTAGTGCTTCCAGGGGGCTTTTTTATCGGTGACAGTCCAAACAGTTGTTCTGCAACCGTGGCTGCCCGCAGGCTCCTGAGCCGAACCAGCACCTTTGCTGAAGTGGTTCCATGGTGCTAATAATTTGCAATTTGGTGCAGTCAATGGTGCAATCCCATCTTTTGCAAAGGACAAATTATTAAGAAACTCCAGACAGCCCAAAACACCGCAGCCAGACTCATATTTGGAAAAGCGAAATACGAAAGCGCCAAACCCCTCAGAGAAAAATTACGTTGGCTCCCTCTAAAAGGTCGAATTACATTCAAAACTTGCACCCTGGTTCATAAAATTATTCATGGTGAGGCCCCGATATCTATGTCAGACCTTATAGACCTACCAGCAAGAAACACGAAAAGATCATCACGCTCATGCCTGAACCTCCACTATCCCAACTGCAAAGGAGTCAAATACAAATCAATATATGCATCTAGCTTCTTCTACACCTGCACACAAATATGGAATGCATTACCAAATACCATAAAAACAACGCACGACTTCGCAACCTTCCGGAAATTACTAAAGACTAAACTGTTCAAAGAAACTTATCATAAAGATCCTTCTTAAATGAACTGACACCAAAACTATTTAACAGAACAAGTTACTACTACTACTACTTAATATTTCTAGAGCACTACTAGGGTTACGCAGCGCTGTACAAATTAATAACTAAGGACGGTCCCTGCTCAGAAGAGCTTACAATCTAAAGGACGAAATGTCAAGTTGGGGTAGTCTAGATTTCCTGAGTAGAGGTGTTGTGATTAGGTGCCGAAAGCGACATTGAAGAGGTGGGCTTTGAGCAAGGATTTGAAGATGGGTAGGGAGGGGGCCTGGCGTATGGGGTCAGGGAGTTTGTTCCAAGCATGGGGTGAGGCGAGGCAGAAAGGGCGGAGCCTAGAGTTGGCGGTGGTGGAGAAGGGTACTGAAAGGAGGGATTTTTCTAGAGAGCGGAGGTTACGGGTAGGGACGTAAGGGGAGATGAGGGTAGAGAGGTAAGGAGGGGCTGCAAGTTACCATGGACCTCTCTCTATTTGTTTACTATAATCATAATATCATTATTGAACGTTACACATTACCTTGTCCTCTTTTTACCTGAAATGATTTGTAGATCTATTTACCTTTCATTTGTTTATATTTTTTCTGTACTTTAATTGCAATAATACTTGTATTTCTCCTCCCGGAAATGGCGATCGCCATTACGGCATTGTGTAAGCCACTTTGAGCCTGCAAATAGGTGGGAAAATGTGGGATACAAATGCAGTAAATAAAAAAAAATAATCACTCATGTTAAACTGGAAAGGGTGGATTCCTTCTGACGTCCCGCTTGTAAAGCTTCTTTGTGCCCGTCTTCCTCAGCCTTCCCAGAAAGCCCTCGTGTAAGATTTGCCGTAAATGCTGTCTTGCAAGCTGCAAGGATTGTTGGGTGGAAATAACAATTTGCAAACGGCATCTCTAGGCAAGCCATGTGTCGAAAATCCGAGCATCGGTTGGTTACCTTGCAGTAGATTCATCATCCGTGCCATCATTATAATTAACACTCATTTTTCTTTTACTACACCTAAAGGGACAGGAGGGGTGGCGATCATTTTGTAGCCTGTAGTCAAGTATAATCCCTAGTCGGCAGCACAAGCAGTGCTGCAGCGATTAACGGGATTCATAATGACAGAAAAGGATATTCTTTTCTGTGCCGAGTTGTATTAATTCTGCCCCCCCATCGTGGGAGGAGATGTTTTGACAGCTTTATGGTTTTTATTTCTCTGTCTATTAAGAGCAGCCTTGCAGAGCTCCCTTTAGAAAATGTTCTGCGTAGGCCGAGAAGCAAAGCTTTCAAATCGCTCAGTGTTCCAAGAAGCTGCTGGAAAAGGAGTTTTTCTGATGGTTACATGCATGGTCTCTTTAAGGCAAAGATGCTGCATCCAGAAGAAGGAGTGGAGGGGGTTTGGATTAATATCAGATTATAAGATGAACCCAAAAAAAAATATGAACAAGAAGCTAAAATTGCTCCCACACCTTTGGAAACTGAAATTTTAGAAAAAGGAAAAAAAAAAACCCACATTTTATTTTGTGTAAGTAAAGTTTAAGAATGAGCCTTAAGTAGAGGAGTGTGGTAGCCGTGTTAGTCCACTCTTAAGGTTATCAATAGAAATCAAACAAAATAAAACATGGAAAAGAAAATAAGATGAAACCTTTTTTATTGGACATAACTTAATACATTTCTTGATTAGCTTTCGAAGGTTGCCCTTCTTCCTCAGATCGGAAATAAGCAAATGTGCTAGCTGACAGTGTATGTAAGTGAAAACATTCAAGCATGAACAATACAGCCAGTAGGGCCCCCACCCCGGTGGGACAGCACTTCAAAGAACCAGGACACTGTACCAGTGATTTCACAGTGAGAATACTGAAAGGTAACTTTAAAACCATACAAGAACGTAAGACCTTTGAAGTCAGAATGATTGAATATTTTAACACCCAACAGAAAGGACTTAACAAGGACCTGGGGTTCCTAAACCATAAAACTGTATGTCTCTGTTGATCACCCTCCCCTCACCTATCCACACCCATCCTGTTAGAATATCAATGATATGCTTTGATGTCCCCATGCATACCTCCGACCCACCCCCATCCTCCCACCCTGTCAGACTGTCATAGTAATGCTTGAATGTTTTCACTTATATACACTGTCAGCTAGCACATTTGCTTATTTCCATCTTATTACCTTCGAAAGCTAATCAAGAAATGTATTAAGTTATGTCCAATAAAAAAGGTATTATCTTATTTTCTTTTCCATGTTTTATTTTGTTTGATTTCTATTGATAAGAATGAGCCTGCAACCTTGTTTTAGAAGGTACAGAATTTCTGGGCTGAGGCTAACCAGAATCCGAGTGCTGGTTCCGTTCTGTTACACTGTGATCAGTTTGGCGTTGTTCTCCTCCTGTGGCCACCCTGTGCTTCCTTGTTTTTGTTTGTTTGTCTTTTTAATATGCTGTGGACCAGTTTTACCAAAGTGCAATAACTTATGCTAGTTACCAGCAAGGCCGTCGCCAAAACTTAATTTTAGAGGTGGACTAGGGGGGGGCTGAGCATTTTCTCTCTACCCCCACCCCCAACCAGGGGCGTAGCCAGACACCCAATTTTGGGTGGGCCTTGGGCCCAAGATGGGTGGGCAGAACTCCACCTTGGCCCACAAGTAATTTTGTCTCTCCCTCTCTCGCTGCATGCCATATGGTCTCTCAAACATCCCCCCTCCCCCGCATACCTTTTAAATAGCAGATTTTCAACAGCAGCGAGCAGCAACTAATACACACTAGACACTACTCATGTTGTCCCCACACCCTTCCCTCTGATGCAATTTCCTGTTTCCGCATAGGCAGGACTGCATCAGAGGGAAGGCTGTGGGGCTGGTGCGAGCAGTAAGTATCAGTCGCTGCTCACTGCAGGCAAAGATCTTCCATTTACAAGGTATGCAGGAGGGACAGTTGTTGGGAATTTTCGGCTGATGGGGCTCGGGGATCCCTGCCAGCCACATCATAGATGTGCTGCTCCTGGGTGGGCTTGAGCCCACCCAGGCCCACCCTTGGCTACACCACTGCCCCCACCCCCTCCTCCGTTGCTGCTTCCTGCATCATACCTTTACTGGCAGAGATGCCCAAGCCCCACCAGCTGAAGAGTTTCACCGCTATAGCCCCCGCTCGTGCTGCCCGCGCAACAAGGAAGTTGGCAGGTGCTGTAGCCCCCAGCGACGCCACTTCCATGCATGCTTAGTTTACGTTTCAACACTTTTATTTGATGGCAATCGCAAGAAAGGAATGAATACATAAGTGCATAAGTAATGCCATACTGGGAAAAGACCAAGGGTCCATCGAGCCCAGCATCCTGTCCACGACAGCGGCCAATCCAGGCCAAGGGCACCTGGCAAGCTTCCCAAACGTACAAACATTCTATACATGTTATTCCCGGAATTGTGGATTTTTCCCAAGTCCATTTAGTAGCGGTTTATGGACTTGTCCTTTAGGAAACCGTCTAACCCCTTTTTAAACTCTGCTAAGCTAACCGCCTTCACCACGTTCTCCAGCAATGAAATCGAGTTTAATTACGCGTTGGGTGAAGAAAAGTTTTCTCCGATTTGTTTTAAATTTACTACACTGTAGTTTCATCGCATGCCCCCTAGTCCTAGTATTTTTGGAAAGCGTGAACAGACGCTTCACATTCACCTGTTCCATTCCTCTATCATGTCTCCCCTCAGCCGTCTCTTCTCCAAGCTGTATAGCCCTAGCCTCCTTAGTCTTTCTTCATAAGGAAGTCGTCCCATCCCCGCTATCATTTTAGTCGCCCTTCGCTGCACCTACAAACAACAACACAAGCAAGTAGGGCAATTATGAACACTAGAAAGTACTACAGCAATCTAAGCCATCAATTATACCCACAGTACAACAGCTGGTTCATGCTTAGTTTAATGCATGAAATGAGAACCCGCAGAAGTGCCAGCGTCAGTGGCTTAAGCAGCAAGGGTAGGGGATCCAGCGGCAAATCTCTTCGGCTGGCGGGGCTTTAGCCACAAGTTTGAAGGGGCCTTGAGCTCAAAGTGAGGGAGCCCAGGCCTCTGAGGCCCCCCTCTCAAATGTCCGATTCTGATTTCAACGCCTCTATTTTTCTACTGACCAACTCCATTCCAACTGCAACTCCGACTCCTGCTGACATTAGGCTTGAAATTTTTGTTCTAGATCTAAAGCACTGGTAAATATAACTTTAGATCCAAGATAAAGATATCTATTTATAAGTATAACATGATAAATTTACCTTTTATCCTATATAATAATTCTCACCTCCAACATTCTGTCTTGCTGCCTGGGACCATGGCTCCTTCCGAGTTGGTCTGCTAGGCTCCGTAGATCAGGCTGACATCACCGTAGCCATTATGATGTCAACTTCAGAACCCGGGAAAAAAACAAAACATGCCTCACAGCTGATCCATGTCCAGAGGAGAGTCGCTGGACATGGATGGCTGGAGGGGAGGCAGGGGAGAGAGGAGGGTCGCTGGACATGGGTGGCTGCAGGGGGGGCAGGGGAGAGAGGAGGGTCGCTGGACATGAGTGGCTGCAGGGGGGGTAGGGGGTCGCTGGACATGGGTGGCAGGAAGGGGGGCAGGGGAGAGAGAAGGTTCACTGGACATGGGTGGCTGCAGTGGGCGCAGGGGGAGAGGAGGGTCGCTGGATATTGACCTGGTAACTGCAAAGCCTCTGTATTAACTGTTGGAAGTGTGCCCAACATCTTCTACGACGATTAACACAGACAATACACTCGCCACATATTTTCTTTATTTATTAGGATTTATTCACCACAATTTTGAAGGAATTCACTCAAGGCGGTGTACAGTAAGAATAGATCAAACATGAGCAATAGACAATTACAGCAGTAAAAATATTCAAAGAACAATACAAAGTATGGCCTAGTAGACTACTTACAATGTCAACACAATACGCAATAGAACATTTTAATTGACAGCAAAGGGTATAAGCAAAGATAGGTAAGAGAGTAAGAGGAGTTAGAGAATAAGGTGACTAAAGGAAGTGATAAATTAAAGTATTATTTTATGACATATTGTAAGCCACATTAAGCCTGCAAATGGGTGGGAAAATGTGAGATACAAATACGGCAAAATAAATAAAATTAAACAGTCCAACACAGAATAAACCCAGCAGGGGCAAACAGGACGCATATGATAACAACCCAGAGCTTAAAATTCTCTTCCAAACTTCCTAAAGTAAGTGGGTATCATCCGTACAGAGCCTCAGCAGCAGTTTGTTTTACACAGGAATATATCCCGTGACTTGCCTGCTTCGTCATCGGCTCTTTATTGCACAATGATGTTTTTTCATGTTTTACTTTCTTACAAAATCTCGTGAACGCCCACCTACGGACCACATGCAATCAAAGATATTTGCATAATTTCAGAGTAGCGCATCACCGGTTTAGTGGCATTTGTGTGTATGTGAAAATATTCTGGCCATTTAATAGGTGGATTTGGTGTGTAAATGTTAACCCCCTCTTTGCAGAATTCCCCCCCCCCCCTAAGTGTCGCCCTCATCCTCCCTCTTCCCCAGTGGCTGTGGACACATTATCCCCAGCCAACCTAAGACCAAAACCAAATCTCCCACATCGACCTGCCTCACATGTACAGAGCCCAAGGCCACCCTAATTCAATTCTTGCAACTGCAACACCTAAGTAATAGGCTTTCAGGGAGGGATTAAGTGTTCTCTTCAACGCTGACCACATCTGGTGGATTCTTCTCCATGGATTTGACCTCATCATCTTCTTAAAAGGATTTTCTTGTTTTCTATTTGAGGAACATACTGTACTGACTTTCTTAAATTCATCTCCACTGTTACCATATATATGGTAATCTGGATAATTTTAAAAGACATACGATAATCCGGTCTTATACTCATCCATGACATGTAGCCTTTGCCCAAGGCGAAATTTTTGATTCTGTAGGGGTAGCCTGCGTTAACACTGTAAACGTCTTATCTGTAACTGCAACCCACGCTCACAGTCGTCTTTATTGCTTCCCAGCAGGGGCGTATCTGGACTCCGGCGGTAGGGGGGGCCAGAGCCAGAGGGAGGGGGCACATTTTAGCCCCCCCGCCGCCACCGACCCCCCCCCCCCCCCCGCCATTGTCAGAGCCCCCACCTCCACCAATGACTCTCTCCACCCCCTTCCCGCCGCCAACCCTCCCCCGCTGCTGTTGCTTACTTTTGCTGGTGGGGGACCCCAACCCCCGCCAACCGAGGTCTGCTTCCACCTGCCGCTGCCTTAAAAACTTCTTCTTCAGCCGGCGGGGGCCCCCAAACCCCCGCCAGCCGCCCCGAGGTGTTTAAAATTCATCTTCGGCCTCCGTGGCCGTGCTGCTGTTGATAGGCGCTGTTGAAATCCACTTCGGAGTCTGACGTCGTTGTATGTGCTGTGACGTCAGACTCCGAAGTGGATTTCAACAGTGCCTATCAACAGCAGCACGGCCACGGAGGCCGAAGATGAATTTTAAACACCTCGGGGCGGCTGGCGGGGGTTTGGGGTCCCCCGCCGGCTGAAGAAGTTTTTAAGGCAGCGGCAGGTGGAAGCAGACCTCGGCTGGCGGGGGTTGGGGTCCCCCGCCAGCAAAAGTAAGCAATGGCAGCGGGGGAGGGTTGATGGCGGTAGGGGGGTCCAGGGCAAAATCTGCGGGGGCCCAGGCCCCTGAGGCCCCACACAGATACGCCCCTGCTTCCCAGCACAGCCAATCAGTATCTTCGTTTTACAGACCTCAGCTGTTAAACCAGTGTTCAGATGGCATTGAATGCTGGGGGCTAAGGGGTCCTTTGATAAAGCTGCGGTAAAAGTGGCCCTACGCTAGTGGTGGGGGCAGTTTTTGCCGTACGCTGAGGCCCTTTTTACTGCAGCGGGTATAAATGTCGGAAAAAGAAACGAGTCTAACGCAGCGAGAGCGACAAAAGAAAAAGAACAGCAGACGATGTCCGATATATTGTAGCTTTATTACAACATCCGAGACTCGACCACGAGTCGTGTTTCGGCCAAAGAGGCCTTCTTCAGGAGTCTTCTGTTGGACGTATGGAATGCTTAGCCAACCTCTATAAAATAAACTTGATGTCTTATACTTTGCCGATCGCTCTTCTAAGCGAAAACATAAGCGCTAGAACATCCAACAGAAGACTCCTGAGGAAGGCCTCTTTTGGCCGAAACATGACTCGTGGTCGAGTCTCGGATGTTGTAATAAAGCTACGATATATCGGACATCGTCTGCTGTTCTTTCATTTGTCGCCCTCGCTGTGTTTGACTTATTTGTGTGACTGCAAGGGTTGCTGTTCTTCTGTTTTTTGCCATGAAAAAAAGAAATGGCCATGCAGGGGGTGGGGGGAGCTCTGAGGTGGCAATAAGGGCTTCCATGCTAACCCGGCGGTGACCAGGTAGCACACGGCACTGCCCGATTACCACCAGGTTAGCACCCGTGGAAATATTTTTCGAATATTTCCACTGGCACTGGAAATGCCGCGTGCTAGGGGTGGAATTACCGCTGGCGCCTTCGTTGGGACGGCCGTAGCTCCAGATTGGCACACGGTAGATCCACGGTGGGCTTTACCGCTGCTTTGTAAAAGGGACCCTAAGTGAGTAAGGCTGTCAATGCAACCAACAGAGCCTATGCGAAGAGCTACCTAATGAGCACGGAGGACCAGGGCCGCCGAGAGACTAGGCTGGGCCCGGGGCAAGGCCGCCTACGCCCCCCCGTCGCTCCCCCCGCCGCTGCAGTCTGCGGTCTCACCTGCCTGCCTCCACGGCTCCGGGCCCCCTTCGTTCAAAGCGGCAGTCGCAGATCGCCTCTCTTCTGGCCTTCCCTCCCTGTGTCCCGCCCTCATCTGATGTAACTTCCTGTTTCCGTGAGGGCGGGGCACAGGGAGGCCATCTGTGACTGCCGCTTCGTATGCAGGGGGCCCGGAGCCGAGGAGGCAGGCAGGTGAGACCGGGGACTGCAGCGGCGGCAGCCTGACCCCGGCACCGGGCCCCCCTTGGAGGCCAGGACCCGGGGAATTTTTCCCCCCCTTCTCGGTGGCCCTGCGTAGGACTGGGCAAAGTATAAATAATTGCTCTTCTGAGTTCTTGGATGCCTTCCATTAGGGAGTTTTGTTCATTCTTTTATGAATCCTTTTCATTCACAAACATTAATCACTTGCTTCATTCAGTTTAGTCTATGCCATCTCTAAGTTCATCGCAGGCTTTAAGTATCTTCATCTCTCTATATAAAAGGCAAGACCAACGTTCTATGAAGCCTCCAGCCGGAAGTGTGAAGGGGGCGAGATATCCGGTTTCCCTATGAGTGTCTGCCCCGCCCTCTCTGTAACACAGTCAGTAAAGGAAAACAGCAGAGCACGAAATCAAATCGCTGGCTCTGTAACAGTGAAGGACTCAGAGGGGGGAGGGGAGAGAGGCCAGAGGGCAGGGACACACACACTCCCACATGCACACAGAAGAAAACATTGCTAGCCCCCCCGTTTCATTGCATCAGAAACGGGGCTTTTTTACTATCTCTCTATATAAAAGGCAACACCAACGTTCTATGAAGCCTCCAGCCGGAAGTGTGAAGGGGGCGAGATATCCGGTTTCCCTGAGTGTCTGCCCCGCCCTCTCTGTAACACAGTCAGTGAAGGAAAACAGCAGAGCACGAAATCAAATCGCTGGTTCTGTAACAGTGAAGGACTCAGAGGGGGGAGGGGAGAGAGGCCAGAGGGCAGGGACACACACACTCCCACATGCACACAGAAGAAAACATTGCTAGCCCCCCCGTTTCATTGCATCAGAAACGGGGCTTTTTTACTATCTCTCTATATAAAAGGCAACACCAACGTTCTATGAAGCCTCCAGCCGGAAGTGTGAAGGGGGCGAGATATCCGGTTTCCCTGAGTGTCTGCCCCGCCCTCTCTGTAACACAGTCAGTGAAGGAAAACAGCAGAGCACGAAATCAAATCGCTGGTTCTTTAACAGTGAAGGACTCAGAGGGGGGAGGGGAGAGAGGCCAGAGGGCAGGGACACACACACTCCCACATGCACACAGAAGAAAACATTGCTAGCCCCCCCCCCCCGTTTCATTGCATCAGAAACGGGGCTTTTTTACTATCTCTCTATATAAAAGGCAACACCAACGTTCTATGAAGCCTCCAGCCGGAAGTGTGAAGGGGGCGAGATATCCGGTTTCCCTATGAGTGTCTGCCCCGCCCTCTCTGTAACACAGTCAGTGAAGGAAAACAGCAGAGCACGAAATCAAATCGCTGGCTCTGTAACAGTGAAGGACTCAGAGGGGGGAGGGGAGAGAGGCCAGAGGGCAGGGACACACACACTCCCACATGCACACAGAAGAAAACATTGCTAGCCCCCGTTTCATTTGCATCGGAAACGGGGCTTTTTTTACTAGTCTTTTACTAAAGCTTAACTGGAGTTATCTGCAGTAGGGCTCATAGGAAAAAAAATGGGTCTCATTGCAGATAACTCGAGCTAAGCTTTAGTTTAAAAAAAAACCCTAAGCGAAGTAGTGGCATTTTATATCCAGGGTGAGATAAATGCAAGGGACAAGCACAGAGGATTTGTGAGGTAGCAGAAGGGATTTTAGAGGTGGACAGATTGGATTGGCCATATGGTCTATCTGCTGTCATGTTCTCTGTTTCTAAATTTAGTATTCGTTGAGGAGAGATGTCACATCTATTTGACATAATCCTCAAAAGTCATTCTCGCTGCTTGCGCCAGCCCCGCAGACTTCCATCTGCCATGTCCCGACAGCCAGGAAATAGGCAATGACATCGTTGAAGGTGGGATATGGGCACGCGGCAGATGGAAGACTGCAGGGCCAGCACAAGCAGCAAGAATGAATCGCTGCAGGTGCCGAGGACGCTTGTATGATACATCGGGGAAAGACGGGGTTCAGAGACAGAAACACAGATGCCGGGATGCTGCGGAGAAGAGATGCGGAGTAGGTGAAAACAAATCTGTATTTTAGAAAATATCTCCGGGAAGATATTTGGAGGGGGGGGGGGTGGAAGGGCCCATCAAAAATACTGAGTCTGGCTACGCCTCCGAGTCCCCAGCGCTGCAGCCTCGTTTCCTATCCTAGAGGTTCCAAACCAGGATGTCTCTTGAAACTGAGCCTTAGATTGAGAAATGTCGCCCTCAGGTCCCCGCCACCTTCAGCTCTGTAACCTTATGTCTCTGGTTCCCCCTACAGCGGTGCCTTTTCCGAAGTATTCCTGGTTAAACAGAAGACCACTGGCAAACATTTTGCACTGAAATGTATTAAAAAAGCTCACAACATGAAGGACATTAGTCTGGAAAATGAGATCGCTGTGCTGAAAAAGTAAGTCTCTTTTTTTTCTCTCTCTCTTTTTGTTTGAAGTCTGCATATCCATTCATCAGTTCTTCCGCCTCTTCAGAAAAAAAAAAATACACCGAGAAGGTGACCAGATCTCAGCCAACGTGCTTCGAAGAAATGAAAAAGGGTTGTGTTGACATTCTGGGTTGCTCAGTCACATGGTGAGGATCCTGAGCAAAGTCCTTGCATTAGACTGGCCCCTTAGTCTGCAAAAGTCGGAGAGATGCAGAATATTATACATAGGATAGAGACACAGTCAATTCTCCCCAGGTTACTTTATTATTCCCCCTTCCCCTGAGCAAAATACTCAGTGGGAGAGATGTGATGATATTG
Organism: Microcaecilia unicolor; assembly: GCF_901765095.1. Lineage (NCBI taxonomy): Eukaryota > Metazoa > Chordata > Amphibia > Gymnophiona > Siphonopidae > Microcaecilia > Microcaecilia unicolor. The sequence continues at coordinate 9,296,740 of NC_044042.1, forward strand.
TGTTTTCAGTCAGGAGGGGCTTGCAGATTGTAAGGCATCTTTCTATCCCTCCGGACTGAAAGCAGGTCTCTCCACCAGCAGGACTGCCAGCGAAGGACTCTCCCATGCAGCTCAAAGTTGCCTAGTGGGAATATTCGGTCATTTCCACAGCTCAGGAAATTGGAGAACCAAGGGGTCTTTGGTGAGACAGTTTAGGTGGTTCTTAACTTAGTCTTCAGGACACTTCCAGCCAGTCAGGATCATGCATTAGATTTTGCATACAGTGGAGGAAGTGCATGCAAATCTATCTCATGCATATTCATTGTGGAGGAGTAGCCTATTGGTTAGTTCAGCGGGCTTTGAGGCTGGCGATCTGGGTTCAATTCCCACTGCAGCTCATTGTGACCTTGGGCAAGTCACTTAACCCTCCATTGCCCCAGGTACAAAAAAGAACATTTCATTATTCTACTACTGTATTTTATTTATTTTTAGATTTTGCTCATACCTTTTTTCAGTAGTAGCTCAAGGTGAGTTACATTCAGGTACTCTGGATATTTCTCTGTCCCAGGAGGGCTCACAATCTAAGTTTGTACCTGAGGCAATGGAGGGTTAAGTGACTTGCCCAAGATCACAAGGAGCAGCAGTGGGAATTGAACCAGCCACCTCTGGATGTCAAGACTGATGCTCTAACCACTAGGCCACTCCTCCACTAGCAACATTCCATGTAGAAACCTGCTCATGCAGATCAGCAACGCGGCCGCGCAGGCTTCTGTTTCTGTGAGTCTGATGTCCTGCACGTCGTATGTGCAGGATGTCAAACTCACAGAAACAGAAGCCTGTGCGGCCGCATTGCTGATCTGCAAGGGCAGGCTTCTACATGGAATGTTGCTAGTGGAATAGCAACATTCCATGTAGAATCTTCAATAGTAGCAACATTCCATATATTTATTTATTTATTTAGATTTTGCTCACACCTTTTTCAGTAGTAGCTCAAGGTGAGTTACATTCAGGTACTCTGGATATTTCTCTGTCCCAGGAGGGCTCACACTCTAAGTTTGTACCTGAGGCAATGGAGGGTTAAGTGACTTGCCCAAGATCACAAGGAGCAGCAGTGGGATTTGAACTGGCCACCTCTGGATTGCAAGACCAGTGCTCTAACCACTAGGCCACTCCTCCACTCCAATCTACTATGTTTGTGTATTACAGCATTCAATAGGACAGTTGATTAGACAAAAACACAGAGACCAGATCAGAACTTTTCTTCAATGTCTGGTTGCTTTATACATTTAAAACATTCTGAACTGCTAGACTGAGTGCACACAGCCCAAGTCAGTCTGTCTTATGGGCACAGTAAAGCCATCTGAAAGGAATTCTGCTGGGCCCAATTATGTTGGTGGGATAGGGGGAGGTCTTTGCAACTTTAAGCCACTCATCCCAGTGTGTTACACCCTTTTCTTCTTGCTTGGGCTTTGCAAATTGAGGAACGACGCAACCTTGTAGAATCTGCAACAAAAGTAATTTAACAAAGCACGTTTTGCTGATTAATTTTCCCCGTTGGCTTGCAGGATAAAGCATGACAATATTGTGACCTTGGAGGATATTTATGAAAGTTCAACTCACTTTTACCTGGTCATGCAGCTGTGAGTACTGATCATCCGTTTTCTTTTCCCCCGATGATGGGCTGTATTTGGTAGATGTGTGTTAAAATTACACAAAGGCAGGTTTTTGCACAGGATTGAGCGGGAAGAAGGAAAGAAGGTGCATTGCTCTGTTTATTTGCTCGAAAGATGGTTAAGCAAATTGTTTATACTCGGCTCCTAGGTAAAAACTACGCCCAGACACCTTAATTTCCGGAAACCTGTTCGGAAAGGCTTACCCCACCGACCCAACATAAAAAAACATGGTTACCTGCGACATGACGTAACCAAAGACCGTAATGGACATATCCTAACTCCTTTCTCTTCCTCTCTCAGCTCCCCTAATGTACCTACCATAGATGAATCTCATTTTAACACAGTATCACCTTGTATTTGTTCATACCGGAACTGGCTAACGCTGTTATGGTACTATGTAAGCCACATTGAGCCTGCAAATAGGTGGGAAAATGTGGGATACAAATGTGACACCTGTTCGAAGAGACTTATAATAAGAATCTTCCTTAATGACTTGATTCCATTCTATATCTAAACCAACTAATACTGATCCCTCTAAATTGATTATGTGAATCATATTATCACTATTGGTCATGATATATCTTACCTGTTTTTATTTTGTGTTATGTAAATCGTTCTGCAGACCTATCTACCTAATTTCTTACACAGTAATATGTTAAGCTAGTAAGAAATGCCCGTTTCGGAAACAAATGAATCGGGCGCTAACAAGGTATTACCCCCCCCCCCCTTCCGAGTTCCACACCCCCCCCTGTCCCTCTCTCCCTCACTTCGTTGCGAGTTTCAGCTGCCGTCCGCGTACCTGATGCGAAGGGGAGCGTGTGAAACGGGCGGTAGCAAGGTTTTCGTCTAAAACCTACCGTACTTGGGCGTCCACCATTACTGTATTTTGTAAGCCACATTGAGCCTGCTAATATGTGGGGAAAATGTGGGAGACAAATGTTACAAATAAAGAGATCTGAGCACACCTTCCAGTCTACTGCTTCCCCTTGTCCTGCCCCTTTCCCCTTTACTGCAAGTACATGTGTTCTGAAACTATACTACCCCTAAGTCATTCTAGATTTATACCCTGGATGTACTGTCTGACAAATCTCACTCTTTGGCCTTCAGTCTCACTCCTTGGTGTGGTGAATAGAACTCTTTGGGACGGTTCACCCTTGGCATCTCTGATTCAGTAATCTATGATAAATCATACTTTGAGGGGCCATTTTACTAAGCCATGTAGGCGCCTATGTACACTCAATGTGTGTTAGTTTGGCATTACCACATGGCCCGGGAGGTGATTTCATTTTTTTATGCGCGTCCACTAAGCACACCGGAAAATAATTTTTATTTTCAGGCGCGCGCCGCCAGCTGGGCGGTAAAAAGGCATTCTACATGCGTACACCATTACTACTCAGTTAAAGCGTGAGACCTAACCAGTCAGTCAGTGGCCCGGCGGTAAGGTCTCAGACCCAAAATGGCCGCGCTCCAATTTTTTTCATTTTGCCGCACGTCCATTTTCAGCCAAAATTTTTAAAAAGGCATTTTTTACAGTTGCGCTGAAAAATGGATCTGTGCGCATCTAAAACAGGCGCCTACACTAGCACACAGGCCATTTTTCAGGGCACCTTAGTAAAAGGACCCCAAAATAGAGTTTTTTATGCAATCTATGATAGCCAGGAGACAGAACCTTTCAAAGATTTAACATGCACTTCTGTTCAACAATACAATCAAATTTAGTAAGAAGATAGATACAACTCCTTCTGTTGCCTGAAGGAAGTGGAACATGCCATTCTAATTTTATAATGGAACTTGGCGAATACTTATAAACCTGCTCTGGCATTGGAACGCTGTAGAAAGAAGCAACATTAAATCCAGAGTTCAACCCACACTAACTCTTTGCTTCTGGCTTTTCCCTAATATTATTCCCTCACAGAGTTTCAGGGGGAGAACTGTTCGACCGGATCCTGGAGCGTGGCGTTTACACAGAGAAAGATGCTAGCAACGTGATACACCAGGTCTTGTCTGCAGTGAAATATCTGCATGATAATGGGATCGTTCACAGGGATTTAAAGGTGAGCATGCACTCATACTACATAAGTACATAAGTATTGCCATACTGGGAAAGACCAAAGGTCCATCAAGCCCAGCATCCTGTTTCCAACAGTGGCCAATCCAGGTCACAATTACCTGGCAGAAACCTCAAAGAATAACAAGATTCTGGAATCCCAGAGTAGCAACATTCCATGTAGAACCCCAGAGAGTAGCAACATTCCATTCAGAATCCCAAGCACATAAGTACATAAGTGTTGCCATACTGGGACAGACTAAAGGTCCATCAAGTCCAGTATCCTGTTTCCAACAGTGGCCAATTCAGGTCATAGATACCTGGCAAGATCCCAAAAAAGTACAAAACATTTTATACTGCTTATCCCAGAAATAGTGGATTTTCCCCAAGTCTATTTAATAACGGTCTATGGACTTTTTCTTTAGGAAGCCGCCCAAATCTTTTTTAAACTCCGCTAAGCTAACCGCCTTTCTGTGGCAACGAATTCCAGAGTTTAATTACACGTTGAGGGAAGAAAAAATTTCTCCGATTCGTTTTAAATTTACTACATTGTAGCTTCATCATGTGGCCATTTTCTGGGGGGGGGGGGGGGCGGTCTACTGGCACGTAGGAAAAACAGCCCTCGCCAACTTTGGCGGGAGGGGGGTTCAGAGCCTGAGGTGAGGGGCACATTTTAGCCCCCCCCCCACCACCAACAACTTTGACCCCCCCCCCCCCCCCCCCCCCCGCCGCCAACCCTCTCGACCCCACTCCTGCCGCCAACCCTCCCCCGCTGCCGCCGTCGCCTACCTTTGCTGGCGGGGGACCACAATCCCCGCCAGTCAAGGTCCTCTTCTTCTGGCGCAAGGCATCACTCAGAAACAGAACGAAGCCTTGCGCTGGAAGAAGAGGACCTCGGCTGGCGGGGGTTGGGGTCCCCCGCCAGCAAAGGTAGCCCATGGCAGCAGCGGTGGGTTGGCGGCGGGAAGGGGGGTCGAGAGGGTTGTCGGCAGGGGGGTCCAGGGCCAAATCTACGGGGGCCCAGGCCCTCGTGAACCCACGTAGCTACGCCACTGCTCGTCATCAGCCCTTTTGCCTTCATCACATAACCACTCATTCTGTTGAAGGAGGCCTTCCTGCCTTTATCCTGCCTTTCCTCCAGGGTATATATATAACAATCTTCGTTCGTCCTGTTATATTTTATGATGAAGACCACTGACTATCTTAGTAGTCACCATTTGTTCCCTTCAAAAGGTGGGGTCTCCAAAACTGGACACAGAATTGCAAACGATGTCTCGGGGACAATACCACCTCCCTTTTCTTGCTGGTCATTTTTCTCACTATTCATTATCCACCTTACTTCTGCAGTGGCCATTTCTAGAGTTTGGTCATCAGAATATCATCCCTTGGAAATACCATTTCGACTTATCTTTCCATTACAGCGTTCACAGTATCCTAAGAAAAAGAAGATGCCTTCACGTGGAAATAATGTTGTTCCATTACTGTGTTGGTCCAGCATATAACATGTAGCCGTTTTCTTTTATGTGCACAGCCTGAAAATCTGCTTTACCTCAACTCTGATGAGGACTCGAAAATTATGATCACTGATTTTGGCCTATCCAAAATGGAAGGGAATGGGATCATGTCTACTGCCTGTGGGACTCCTGGATATGTTGGTAGGTTGGCAATTTTGAGATATGTGTATATAAACTCTTGTAACAAGGCTGTAGGGCAGCGGCGTAGCCAAGGGTGGGCCTGGGTGGGCCTAGGCCCGCCCACTTTGGACTCAGGCCCACCCAGTAGCAGCGCATCTATGATGTGGTTGGCAGGGATTCCCAAGATATAAGCATATGTGCCAATCCCTCCTCAACTCTACCCATTCTCTACGTCTGAAATACCTACTTTTAAACATTTGATTTATATGCCAGGACAATCATCTAAGCCAGGGATTCATAACTCAGGACACACATAGTCACTCAGGCTTTGAGGTTGTCCACTATAAATATGCATGAGATAGATTTGCATGCACTGCCTCCTTTCTAGACAAATCTGTCTAATGCGTATTCATTGTGGCTATCCTGAAAATCCGACTGGCTGGGTGTGACCTGAGGACTGGGTTGAGAACCGCTGGTGTAAGCCCCTACCTGAGCATGTAAAATGCAGTTCTATACACTGAAATCAGGAAGTCAGGTCTAATTGCACCCTTCTCCTCCATCGCTAACTCCAGACTCCGTTCCTTTTATCTCGTCGCACCTTATGCCTGGAATAGGCTTCCTGAGCCGTTACGTTAAGCTCCATCCCTGGCTGCCTTCAAATCCGGGCTAAAGGCCTACCTGCATGCGTGGGATAAACATAAAGGAATCCTGTGCAGAAGGAAGGGATCCTCAGGAGCTTAGCCTAGAATGGGTGGCAGAGCTGGTGGTTGGGAGGCGGGGCTAGTGCTGGGCAGACTTATACGGTCTGTGCTGGGGCTGGTGGTTGGGAGGCGGAACTAGTGCTGGGCAGACTTATACGGTCTGTGCCGGGGCTGGTGGTTGGGCGGCGGGGATAGTGCTGGGCAGACTTATACGGTCTGTGCCGGGGCTGGTGGTTGGGTGGCGGGGATACTGCTGGGCAGACTTATACGGTCTGTGCCGGGGCTGGTGGTTGGGTGGCGGGGATAGTGCTGGGCAGACTTATACGGTCTGTGCTGGGGCTGGTGGTTGGGAGGCGGGGACTAGTGCTGGGCAGACTTATACGGTCTGTGCCGGGGCTGGTGGTTGGGCGGCGGGGATAGTGCTGGGCAGACTTATACGGTCTGTGCCGGGGCTGGTGGTTGGGTGGCAGGGATAGTGCTGGGCAGACTTATACGGTCTGTGCCCTGAAGAGGACAGTACAAATAAAAAAGTAGCACATATGAATTTATCTTCTTGGGCAGACTGGATGGACCGTGCAGGTCTTTTTCTGCCGTCATCTACTATGTTTACTGTTTGATGCTGCTTTTGACTCCTAACTTGTCACTTGCTCATAACCTTATCTTGTCTTCCTCTCTTCAGTAGTCCCTTTCCCTATGTGTCCTATCTGTCTGTCCTACCCTTATCCCTTATTTGTCCTGTCTGTCTGTCCTGATTTAGATTGTAAGCTCTTTTGAACAGGGACTGTCTTTTCTTCATGTTCAATTGTGAAGTGCTGCGTACGACTGGTAGCGCTATAGAAATGATTTATAGTAGTAGCAGTAGTTGCTATTCAGACTCCGCTCCTCAGCTTTTTTTTAAATCAATGCTTTTCCTCTATCAGCTCCAGAAGTGCTGGCTCAGAAGCCCTACAGTAAGGCAGTGGACTGTTGGTCGATAGGAGTTATCACCTACATTTTGTGAGTATCTAAGGATATCGCATCTTACCATTTCCAAACACCATGAATTGGATATTTTAAGTTTGCAGTGGCCTGCATTTCTAACGCCATCCCCTGGAAATTAACTAGTTACTATTGGAAGCCAGGTGCCCAGTACAACAGACTCTGTGCATATCTTGCCACTATCTGTCGCCATCTGGTGCTGAACCTGGGGAACTTCTTGGGTCTGTGTCCAGCAATAAGGTGCAGCCTCCATGGCGAGAGCAGTGCAGTGCACTTGGATAAAGCTGTACTTGTTTGCATCTAGGTGTTGCCGACCACACATGCATCAGTGTACCAGCGATGCACATTTCCACCTGTTAGGGTAAAGGGGTGATGGAATTGATATACCACACTTCTGTGATATAACCACAGTGGTTTACATTTATTATATGCAGGTACATTCTCTGTGGAAGGGAAAATGCCACCAAGAAGGTGGAGGTACGCTAGGATCCTACGCAAGGAAACGCACACAGCAAGGAGTAGGAAGGGAAGGCTCCTCCAAGAAACCGGGGATGACGTATATTGTAAATCAGACCTTTATTCCAAGTTACACAGTGAAAAACTCGATTCGACACAGCTGTGTTTCGCCGCTAAAAAGCACCTTCCTCAGGCGTCTTATAGTGTACAGCTGACTTTGTATATTCTATTATCTGTGATATATTGGTGTTACGTAATACCGGATATAGGTATTTTATCCGATGTCTCTGCCGAAAGAAACATTTGAAGAGAAGTGCTGGAGCAATCAACACATAACGGAGGTTTCTTTCGGCAGAGACATCGGATAAAATTCCTATATCCGGTATTACGTAACACCAATATATCACAGATAATAGAATATACAAAATCAACTTTACACTATAAGACGCCTGAGGAAGGCGCTTTTTAGCGCCGAAACACAGCTGTGTCAAGTCAGGTTTTCCACTGTGTAACTTGGAATAAAGGTTTGATTTACAATATACGCCTTCCCTTCCTACTCCCTGCTGTGTGCGGTACATTCTCTGTCCCTGGTAGGCTCACCATCTCAGATTTTGTTTTGTGTGTGTGTGTCTGGCACAACAGAGTTAGATGACTTGCCCAGGATCATAAGGAGCCACAGAGGAAATCAAACCCAATTCCTCAAGTTCTGAGCTCACTGCACTAACCATTAGGCAATCCCTCCACTCCATTGCATTCTGTTAAAAACCTGCAGCTGGCCCACCGGCAAACAAAGATTGTCTAAGCCATAAACAACCACATGTAGCTCCTGGGAAGCAAAAGAACCCACAGAAAGCTGTGTTCTGGAAATCCGTGCCATCAGTGGTGAATGACGCTGTAGAGGTGCATTTTTACCAAGCGCTGGTTCTCAAGTTTCCTTCTTGTTGGCTGTGTCCAGGTTGTGTGGTTACCCTCCCTTCTATGAAGAAACCGAGTCCAAGCTGTTTGAGAAGATCAGGGAAGGGTCTTATGAGTTTGAATCTCCATTCTGGGACGATATCTCCTATTCAGGTAAATCCCTGTGTGTATCACATACTCATTGAATGTAAGATGGATGTTATAAATTCCATCCACCCTGAATTTGTGATCATGCGTTCTAGTGTTCGTCTAAGGGGCAGAGGATCCAGTCTCCTTTTTTAAAAATTGTGTTTAGCATGAATTGTCGTTAACAACAAAACTTCCTGGTGATATATGAACCCAGACCCAAGTCACACATGTCCACTGAACGTAGAGAGCCCAGAGCTGAAACTTTGATGATCATTGCCTTGGTTTGACAGCCTTCATCTTACTTTTCTGTTATCGTTAAGCACTATCATAGATAGATTTAAACATCACTTTTAGAATTAATGAATATTCCAAGATCACGTTGGTTAGGGTTACCATTTTTGTCCTCTGAAAAAGAGGACACATGCCACCCCCCCTGCCCCGCCCACACCTTTCGCATCCTCGCCCCACCCTTTCTTGCTCTCATCCCGCCCCCTGTCACATATTCCCCTTCCCTGCCCCCCCCCCCGCCCACCCGTTTGTCCAGAAATCAGTACAAACGGGCGGACTGGCAAAACCCGCCCGGACGCCCAGACTTGTCCTCAAAAAGAGGACATGTCCGGGTAAATCCGGACGTATGGTAGCCCTAACGTTGGTGGCTTACAAGCCTTCCAGTCATAAGTTGTCTCTGCAGCTGCTTCAATACGTGTTTCTCTCTGTTTCTGTGCATAGCAAAGGACTTCATCGGCAGCTTGCTTGAGAAAGATCCGATGAAGAGATTTAATTGTGAGAAGGCGCTAAGGCACCCTTGGTAAGACTATGAGCAACTCCTTGCTAGGCAGAAAATTCAAACTCAAACATTGAACCAAATGAATTTCAACCCCAGTGCAGTTACACTCATGGACATCTTGCCTCACGAAAAAGTTTGGCCATTTTCCTCTGATCTGCTGGCGAAATCTTTTCCAAACTTTTTCTTGCTAGTAAATCTGGAGAATTTTTCACAGGTTCTTGGGACCTTCTCATTGAATCTCGACTCCTGCAGACCCTGTGCGTTGAGCAAATCTGCTCCAAATCTGATGCAGATTTTGCATTTTGAGAAACCCCAGAGGAGATTTGAGAGCTTTTTGTGAAAACGTTTGTCAAATGAATTCAACACACCGTGAACAGGTTCATTGAACTAACTCCAAACCTTCAAAAAAAAAAAAGGTTTGCATAGCTCTTCTGAGATCCCGATAAGGGAAACTTTATGGCTATGTAAATGGAAAGAGAGAAATGAGAAAGATGTGTTTTTCCACAGGTTGTTCACATCTGTCCAAACCTGTTTGTTTGTTTGTTTGTTTTTTTTTTAAATTTATTTCTAAGGTCCTTTTCTCTGTCATTCTCTAGGATCGCAGGAAATACCGCCCTTCACCGGGATATCTACCAGTCTGTCAGTGTTCAGATGAAGAAAACCTTTGCAAAGAGCAAATGGCGGGTAGATCACTTTTAAGACATAGAGATCTAATTGACCAAGGGGTCGATATTCAGAGTGATGTCAACAGCCAGAAACAGCTCCCGGTGATTTAAATCACTTCTGTGGGCCAGACCGGCGGTACTTAACCGGATAATGCCACTGGAAATGGCCTGCGCTGGTGTAGGCTCGTGTTTTGAACATGTGCAGGTCCATTTTTCAGTGCGCCTGGGAAAAAAAGGCCTTTTTTTGTGTGTGTGACCGAAAATGGACGTGTGGCAAAATTAAACCCAGCGCGCGCCCATTTTCGGCCTGAGACCCTACTGCCACCCATTGAGTTAGCGGTAAGGTCTCGCGCTCTAACTGGGTGGTAATCGTCAGTGTGCATAAACGCGGTAGCCGGACGGTAGTTCCAATTTGACGCGCATTGGACACGCGCAGGTGCCTACGTGCCTTAGTAAAAGGGCCCCGAAGTTTTACCTGGCCGTGTGTGCCTGATTATTCCGTGCCGGAGCTCAAGACAAGGCCCAGCATTGAAGATTCGGGCATAAAACCATCAGACTGCCACTGGCTGAGCCCAAAGTAGGGGGCCCCATATTGTCCCTCCTTCCCGTCACTCTCACCCCCACCGCAACCCCAAATACATGGGCTGGTGGGGGTCCCCGAGCCCCCACTTCAGCAGAATCCTTCCTGCTGGCTGCCCCGCTTGCCTACCCCGATGCACATGCTCAATTTCACTAAAACCGAGCAAGCGCATCGAGTCCAAATACAGGGTCCAGAGTTTCAAAAATCCGGTTTTGTTTGCAGCGCTTTAAAAAAAAACCTGGGAATTCAATGCTGGTGGCTGGATATGGCCCTGGCACTGGATTTCCGGGTTCGCCGATGACTGAATTAGCCAGTCCAACTCTCGCTGTCTCAATATGGGGGCCAGTATAACTTAAATGCTGTCTAATTCTAAAGACATTTTCTCATAAGTCCACACTTTATTTTTCAATGGAAATGTGTTTTCTTACCTTATTATCGAATGTTGTGGTGCACACATAGCCGCCGAGAGGGGGGGGCAGGGGGGACAAAATTCCCTGGGCCCGGGCCTCCAAAGGGGGCCCGGCACCACAGTCCCACCCGCCCTCCATCATCGTCCGTCTGCCCCCTGCATTGAAATCGCAGTCTCACCTCCGTGAAAGCAGCGCTGCAGGCAGCCGAAAGCCTCCCTTCGGCCCTCCTTCCCTCCCTGTGTCCCGCCCTTGTCTGACGTAACCTCCGTGAGGGCAGGACACAGGGAGGGAAGGAGGGCTGAAATCGCAGTCTCACCTCCGTGAAAGCAGCGCTGCAGGCAGCCGAAAGCCTCCCTTCGGCCCTCCTTCCCTCCCTGTGTCCCGCCCTTGTCTGACGTAACCTCCGTGAGGGCAGGACACAGGGAGGGAAGGAGGGCTGAAAGGAGGCGTTCTGCTGCCTGCAGCAGTGCTTTCACGGAGGTGAGACTGCGATTTTAATGCAGGGGGCAGACGGACAATGACGGAGGGTGGGTGGGACTGCGGTGCCGGGCCCCCTTTGGAGGCCCGGGCCCAGGGAATTTTGTCCCCCCTGCCCCCCCTCTCGGCAGCTATGTGTGCACCACAACATTCGATAATAAGGTAAGAAAACACATTTCCATTGAAAAATAACAAAGTGGCGACCTCGGGGGGGTGGCGGCAGCGGCGACCTCGCGGGGGCGGGGCAGCAAGGGGGCAGGGGCGGGGCCCGGCCCAGTCTCTCGGCGGCCCTGGGTACACACCACAGTGATATCCAACTGAGTGTAGTCTTTTTCAGAGTATGAGAACCATTACATGAAACCTGGATGTACAAGGAAAGAACGGTTCTTGCTTTTCATTGATATAAATCTCACAGCTTGTAAATTTTGCATTTTCTTTTACAGCAGGCATTCAATGCTGCCACCGTTGTGTACCACATGAAGAAGCTACACATGATTAACAATCCCAACAACGCAGTAAAGTCAGGAATTCGAGAGGCTAAAGGCACACTTTCTGCTGTCAAACTGCCAGAAGCTACAAGACCCAACATCCCTGCCGTTGTCACCGAGGAGACACTTGCTCAGGAAAAAAACAGGTTGACCCCAGCAGCTTTGAAAGGGATCCTACCCACCACCTCTGTCCAAAACAGCTTTGAAAAAAATCCTATCCCGGACAAATCTACGCAAAAGAGCTATAACAAGAACAGCCCCAGTGAAAATTCTATTCTAAACAAGGTTTCCGCGAAGGACGCTGATCGACACAGACTGACTGACAAAATGTCCACCTCAGACACGTCTGACCCCAGCTGTGCAGTTGAGAACAAGCCTAAGGAAAAACGTCCTGTCCCAAATCACCGTGAATGTCTACAATCCACGACCATACGTGAAAACCTAGACAATTGTACAACAACGAACTCAGCCCGAGAGAATCCTATACAAGTCCACTCAGGCAACTTCATTCAAGAGATTCCCAACTTCAGGAACACACTTCAGAACAACACTGTTTCCAAGGACTCTTGTCTAAACAATTCAAACTACAGTAGAACGTGTGAGGACACTCCTGAAGATTGCCTTACTAATGGGTTTCTCAAGATTGAAGTGGTCCAGACATCAGCCAGTCAGAGCAGAGCAAACAGGAAGTCCGGCAGCTGCAAGTCTTCCTGTAGAACAAGTGAGAAGGGAAAGCCGGCCTATTGCTCTGACTCTGGGCTTCTGAAGAAATTGAACAAGAAGCAGTAAGTATCGTCTAGCTTCTTGGGAACGGTAAGGGGGGAGAGTCTATAAATGGCACTCAAAATTGGGCACCAAATAAAGTCGCTGCTAAGTGCTATTGTATAAAGGTCGCACACCCTTTTATAGAATCTCACTTAGCGCTAATTTCTCTGCCTAATTGTAGGCACCAGACTTACTGAAACCTGGTGGAAATACTGACTCCCTTGTTAGGTGTGCTGAGGCAGTATTTTGTAACTGGGCATGCAACTTTTCAGAATGCTCCAGACATGCCCCTGGCCTCAGCAGGGGCATAGCTAGACTTCGGTGGGAGGCACATTTTAGGGCCCCCCCCCCCCCCCCCCCCCCCGCCATTGCTGAAACCCCCCTGCCACCAACTTTGACCCCCCCCCCCCCCCCCCCCCCGCCGCTGCCAACCCGTCGCCTACCTTTGCTGGCGGGGGACTCCAACCCCTGCCAGCTGAGCTGAGGTCCTCTTCTTCCCAATCTTGCGCAGGACGTCAGACTAGAATGAAGCCTTGCGCGGTATTGGGAAGAAGAGGACCTCGGCTGGCGGGGGTTGGGGTCCCCCGCCAACAAAGGTAGGCGACAGCGGGTTGGCGACAGTCGACAGGGTCGTCGACAGGGGGGTCCAGGGGCAAATCTACGGGGGCCCAGGCCCCCGTGGCCCCATACTGGCTACACCACTGGGCCACAGCCCCTTTTCAGTTACATGCTAGAAGAGTTAGGCGCCATGCCTTATAGAACATTGCGCAGATGCTTGAACAGTTCATAAATGGTGCCAGTTAACTTCAGTAATTGGTTGTTGCCACCCAATTATTGGTAGTTAAGGGCTCGTTGCTCAGTTAATCTGCGCATGTATCTTGGGTGCCCACCCAAATTTGGTTTTGCAAATCTGGGCACCATATTTAGAACCGGGGGGGGGGGGGGGTGTTAAATGCTGTGCCACACCTGAGTAATTTTGCTTATTTACCATCTTGAAGTAGAGATAGTCTTGTGTTAAGTGGAGTCTTTCAAGGAGTGCATTCCAGAGTGTAGGGGCTACGCTGGAGAAGACTCGCTTGCTGGTATGACATCATTTGATGCCCTTTGGAGAGGGTGTGGTTAGGGATACTCCTTGAGAGGACCTTAGTGACCTTGGACGTCTGTAGAGGGAGATCCTGTTCTTCAAGTACTCTGGGCCAGGGGTGTAGCTAGGTGGGAGCATGGGCCCCTGCAGATTTAGCCCTGGCCCCCCTGCTTTCGCTGCTAACCCTCCCCCGCCGTCAGGTACCTTTGCTGGCGGGGGTCCCCAACCCCCGCCAGCCGAAGTCCTCTTCAGCGCCAGTCTCCGAGTAAGAACGTGCAGGACATCAGGACTCTCAGAAACAGAATCCAGATCAGCGAACGCGCCGGACTCGGAGACCGGCGCTGAAGGGGACTTCGGCTGGCGGTGGCAGTGGAGGATTGGCGGCAGCGGGGGGGGGGGGGGGTCAAAAGGGACGGGGGAGGGGGGGCGGCACCGGGGGGGGGGGGGCTAAAATCTTCCCCCTTACCTCGGGTTCTGGACCCCACTCCCGCCAAAGTCTGGCTACGCCCCTGCTCTGGGCCATTTCCTTTAAGGGCCTTGAAGGTCGAACACAAAGTTTTAAATTTAGCCCTGTATTGTACTGGTAGCCAGCGAAGTTTTGGCAAAGATGGTGTGATGTGGTCACATCGCTTGCAACCTGAGTCTTGCCGCAGCATTCTGAATCAACTGGAGCTGGTGCAGGCCCTTTGTAGTCAGAGCTGTGTAGAGCGCATTACAGTAATCCAGTCTTGATGTTATCGTGGCGTGCACAACTGAGACAAGGCTTGCCTTCTCAATGTAAGGAGAGAGGCAGCGTAGTTGTCGCAAGTGATAGAAGCTGCTCTTGAAGGTTGCTTGGATTTGGGGGATCAGAGTAATCGCACAAGAGGAACTCTGAGCAGGCAATTGTGTAAGTGGGCATCTTCATTTGGGCACCTTGACGCCACGTGGTGAGAAACTGTTCTATAATGGCATCTGGCTGCCCAGAATACTAACACAACCCAGTACTGGCACATCTTACACTACTTGCATGCCTGCAGCCTAGACCTGGTCTAACCATGGACACCTAAATATGGTGGACATGCATAACTTACTGTATTCTGTAGGTTGTGTGTGGAAGTGGCAGCACTTGCCATGCCCCTCTCATAAACAGCCCATGTGAGTGCCTCCCTTGCGTTTACTCACAGTGCCAGTTAGTGAATAATATACGCCTACCTGTGAACTACCCTGCCCGTATTCTGAGCATATATACACGTGCAAATGGTAGATTCAGGCCCAAGGAGGAAAGAAGTGTGGCTAGTATGGATTTTGATCTACAATAAGCAGTGGTGAAAGTGAGAAGTGGTGACCCCCCAACCCTTAGGCCAGTGAGGGTTCCCTGCACCATGATCTCCAGCATCCCTCTCCTTCCTTCCTTCCTTCCCTCTACCCTGAGGAGTTCAGGTCTTACCTCCCCTTCCTCTGGGGTGGTAACGCAGCATCTTACAGCTACAGAAGATGCATCACAGCCAGTGCAGAGCCTTGAGTAGGTGTGAGTGCTCAGGGCCCTGTACTGAGCCTGATGCATCTTCTGTAGCTACCGACTGCCATGTCCCTGCCCCGGAGGAAAGGAGGTAAAACTTGAACACCTTGCAAAGCAGGGGGAAAGGTGGTGGGATGGAAGGAAGCAAGGAACCAGAGGGATGCTAGAAACCACAAGAAGAGATGGGGGTGGAAGAGATGCTGAAGAACAAGAAGAGAGGAAAGTGGGGAAAGAGAAATGCTGGATATTGGTGATTGAAGGAGGGAGATGCTGGATATTGTGGGGGATGGGCCTTGAAGTAAGCTGCCGCTTGGTGTGGGAGGGGCTGCATGGTTGAAGGTTCACCTAGGGTGTTAGATACCCCTGGGCTGGTCCTGCTTGTCTATCCCATTATAATATAGTTGTAGAACTATTTACCTCCAACTTTCCAGGAAGTGACATCAAAGAGCCCAACTATAGGTCTTTTGGTTCACCAGTATGGCAGAATAGCCTTGCACTGCCAGACCCTTGATAAAATAGTTTTCAATAGGACTTAGAATCTGGTGTCTACAATCCTGTATTATTTTTCCTTTTCAGCCATTTTGCAACGGCGCCAGTGAAATCCAACAAACTTGCACAAACTGGAGTTTGTGCTGTCATGTGATCCGCAGGAGTGGGATCTGAGCTGCCGCTCATTACAGTAAGTGTAGAAAGGCGTCAACGACCTGAGAACTGTTCTTTGAGGAAGTCCCAATTTGCGTTTTAGAGCTAAAGAAACATGCCAAGGTATCGATTAAGGTGTCTTCTCTTTCTGTCATGTAGGATCGCCGATAAGGAATTGGGTTCCCCATTAAAATTCTTCTCAGCGTGGGAGAGCTGCAGGCACAGGGGAGTTCCTAGCATTGGTTAAGGGAGGGAGATAGACAGAGAAGAGATTCAGTGACGTTCTTTGCAGAAAAGACCAACAGAATCTGGGGGTGATTGTATCTGTTGACCTTAAATTGTTGAACCAAGTAGTTTAGATGACAGCACAAGCCAGAAGGATGTTTGGGGTGTGTACGAAGAGGACTTGGCCATCAGGAAAAAAAAAGAAAGGTGATCATAGCTGTCTCTGGTGAGACTTCATGTGAAGTACTGAGTACAATTGTGGAGACCACACCTTTGAAAAGGTATAAACCGGATGGAGACGGTCCAGAGGGTGGCTACTAAAATGATCAGCCTATCTGGATGGACTTAGTCTAAACATGTATACCACGGAGGAAAGGTAGTATAGCGGCAATAGAATAAATGCGGGGGGGGGGGGGGGGGGGGGTCAGTTCCAGCATAATTGAGACCCTGGAAGGAGAGTTCATAAGTAAGGGTGAAAGGGGATCGACTCAAGAGTTATCTAAGGAAATCTTTCTTTACTGGTAGGGTGGTGGATACAAGGACAGTATCTGAATTTAAGACTGCAGGGGCGGGCTGAGGATCTCTGAGGGGGAGAGGAAGGGATTTTAGAGCTATGTTGGTGGCAGTGTCGTTCCTAGGGGGGCTGACACCCGGGGTGGATCGCCGATGCACCCTGCCCCCCCGGGTGCAGCGCGGACCCCACCCCAGCGAAAGGACCCCCCGGGTGCACACCACTGGGGGGGGGGGGGGGGGGCGCGCGCGTGCGTGTGCCTGTCCTCCGTTGTTCCATGCTTCTTCTCTGCCCCGGAACAGGAAGTAACCTGTTCCGGGGTAGAGAAGAAGCATGGAACAACGGAGGACAGGCGCGCGTGGCACCCCCCCCAGTGGCGTGCACCAGGGGCGGACCGCACCTACCACACACCCCCCCCCCTAGGAACGCCACTGGTTGGTGGTAGGGATGAGCAGAGCAGATAGGCCATATGAGCAAAAGTGGGCCGTGTCCACTTTTCGCATTATTTCAGCTATACACTGATAGTCTCTATGGCCTAAAAACTCAAAAAGAAAATGTGGGCCATGACTATTATCTATACATACATACAGATGAGAGTAGATTTGGGCATTGCTTGTTCTTTGTACCGCAATGTATGCCTCACAACTTAGATGGCCAATATCTCGCCTTGTTGCAAAGTCATCTTGGCCCACTTTTGTTCTCAGTCTCTGCCATTGTATTCTATAGTTTTCATTGGGTGGCTAAAACTACGATTGTTGAATGTTCCTAGTGCCATTTTTTACTCAATCTCTCCAGATTGGAGAACACTAGAGGAAATCTTTTTTTATTAACTGCTGTCAACCAACTATGAAACGTAGAACTTGGGAAGAAGTATCCCAAGACATATGTCATGCCAAAGCAAAAATTGTTGTTCTTTTTCAGCGTATCCCAATACTTTTCAGCACTTCATAGAGTCTTGGCGACGATTACATTTCCAGAAGGACCAGACCCTTCCTTTCCTGTGCTTTGGAACCCAATGTCGGCCATGTTGATGGGGAAAGAAATGTTTCCTTTCGACGCTGCTTTTTTTGGAAATCTTAGCCATCACCGTGGACTCTGTGTCGATCCTGGCAGAATAATGGAGATGTCAGAGGAGAGTGAAGGACATTTTCTGAGCACCGTGACATTTTATTTAAAAAGAACATAAAAATTTTGAGATGGAGGACTTGTGTGGTAGGATTGCATTCCTCTCCTGGTACCTGTAATGTCTTTTCAAAATGTAAGGTAATGTGGGATTTTTTCCTTGGTACATATCATTGTCAACTGCTCTCCTGTTGTATTATGCAGTGCTGTTTATACCAAAGCCATATATTACGTTATAATGTTAGGAATTATTGAAAAGTTAATCTGCGAGTTTAGGAACGAGCTTGCAGACATGAGGAAGCCACTGTCTGAATTCAGCAGTTTCAGGTAACCAAATGGATGTTTTTTTTAAGAGAACATTTTTTAATATTGTAATGTATGGCGTAACATAATCTGGAAAACATTTCATCCTGAAAGTAGAATTGAAATAGTGAAGGATAGTACACATTCTTTAGACTTTTTACAGCGTGTGATTCTGTTTAGTGGACCAACCTACGAATTATTTTTAATTATATATTTCAGGCACTTAAAAAAAAATGGACTGAAATTGTTTATAGATACTATCACTGTGTCAAATCCAGTTTTGTGTGAGATTTTTGGATTTGAAGTTGCTTCATTTTTTAAAATATTAATCAACTGTGCACACTTGATTTCTTATGTGCTTTTTGATAGGCGTTTTATTGGGCTTTTGTAAACTGTGAGAATACTGTGGTGAAGCAAAGTACCTTAATCCTTGCTGCCAACTTTATAAAACAGAAAACCAAGAAGGCAACTGTGCGAGAAATATTTTCTTATCCAAGCTGCTACGTAGGGTGCTGGCAGCTGTGTTGCTACTGACGGCCTCGCTTCCCTTCAGTGTAGGTGGGCAGAGGAAGACCACGGGATCCTTAAATAGCAACCCACAATGGGGGTCTTTTTATTAAGGTTCAGTAAAAAGTGGCCTTAGCATGCCCTTATGTGGGTTTTTCCTGAGCGCTGAGGCCATTTTTACTGCAGCTGTAAAAGGGCTGATTTTCTATTTTTTTTTTGTATTATCGGTCAAGTGCTAATTTTGCTATTAGTTGACAGTCATAAACTAAATTAGCGCATGGTCACTTCCTACCACCCATTTTGTAGGTTAGTCCTGTGCTAACTAGTTAATTAATTTGGTAATATAGATGAGCTAACTGCTTTAGCGCCAAGGGCGGGCCCTGGGTGAGTTCAGGCTCACCTGTTCTTGCCTGAGGCCCACCCAGTCTAGTGGCCCAAAAACTGCCTCAGAGGTGGTACCTTACTCCTCTCACTCCCTCTCTCTGAAACAACCCCCCCCCCCCCCCCCCCCACCTCTGAGCAACCTGCCAGCCCTACAGGCTTCCCTCCACTGCATCCCACTCTCGATGACATCACTTCCTGTTTCTTCACTGGTTGGGATGTTCCACGGTAGAGAGAAGCCTGCCGGGCTGGTGCAGGTTGCTTACTGGAATCGCTCCCACCAATGGCTTGGAGGAACACCAGGGAGAGAAAGAGGGGCAGATGCTGTGCTGGGGCGGGGGGGGGGGGGGGGGGAAGAGAGGAGTAGGTGCTGGGTGGTGGAGGAGAAAGATGATGATGGAAAGTTTTATTTTTTTAATTTTATGTGGGGTGGGAAGGGCCCACCCAAAATAGCAGATCTGGCTATGCTCCTAGTTAGTGCAGGAATGCCCATTATCTCCAAGACTTTAAAAATAACCAAAGGAGAAAGTAGTCCATGCTGACATTTGCATCTGCTTTTTATTGCAAGCATTTTCCCACCTCAAAACATTCCCGTTGTTGCAGTCCCCATCCACTGGGAAACCCCTCTGCCACATGCATGCAAGAGCACGCAATGCGCACCAGTGGCATAGCTACCTGGGGCCAGGAAGGCCTGGGCCCTCCCCCAAATTTGCTCTGGACCCATAGTTTGGCTGGTGGGGGGGGGGGGGGTCTCCAACCCCAACCCCCACCCCCACCAGCTGAAGACTTTGTCCAGCACTGGTCTCCAGTGCCGCCGCATTGCCTACCCTGCTCTCATTTCCTCTCGCCTTGACTACGGCAACCTACTCCTCACCGGCCTCCCACTTAGCCATCTATCCCCCCTTCAATCCATTCAGAACTCTGCTGCATGTCTTATCTTCCGCCTGGACCGATATACTCATATCACCCCTCTCCTCAAGTCATTTCACTGGCTTCCGATCAGGTACCAGTTCAAGCTTCTCCTACTAACCTACAAATGCACTCGATCTGCAGCCCCTCCCTACCTCTCTACCCTCATCTCCCCTTACGTTCCTACCCATAACCTCCGCTCGCAAGACAAATCACTCCTTTCAGTACCCTTCTCCACCACCGCCGCCAACTCCAGGCTCCGCCCTTTCTGCCTCGCCTCACCCCACGCTTGGAACAAACTCCCTGAGCCCATACGCCAGGCCCCCTCCCTGCCCATCTTCAAATCCTTGCTCAAAGCCCACCTCTTCAATGTCGCCTTCGGCACCTAACCACTACACCTCTACTCAGGAAATCTAGACTGCCCCAACTTGACATTTCGTCCTTTAGATTGTAAGCTCCTTTGAGCAGGGACTGTCCTTTTGTGTTAAACTGTACAGCGCTGCGTAACCCTAGTAGCGCTCTAGAAATGTTAAGTAGTAGTACTCTCTTCCCCGCACATTCGGCACGCTCCTTTTGGTGAAATTGAGCATGTACACGGCAGCAGTGGGTGGGGTGGCAGTGGACCAAAATGTGCCCACCCCGGGCTCTGACCCCCTCCCACCTCGAGGTCTGGTTACGCCTCTGATGCGCACACTCTTTTCATGTGACTGGCTGAGCAATCTTCTCATAGCCCCTTTCCAAGGGTAAAATACTGTTTTTACCTCCTGGTATGGCTTTAATTACTCTTAAATTACACAATTTCCTTAGTCTGTAATGCAGTCATGTTTCCCCAACATATCACCTTTTTTTTTTCTTGTCAAACATGTGTTTTATTCAAAATCTGTGTGTGTACAGTACATAGCTTTATTTTACATACATATAGATAAAATGAAATATTCTTTACAAG
The DNA here is from genome assembly GCF_901765095.1 of Microcaecilia unicolor. Classification (NCBI taxonomy): domain Eukaryota; kingdom Metazoa; phylum Chordata; class Amphibia; order Gymnophiona; family Siphonopidae; genus Microcaecilia; species Microcaecilia unicolor. The sequence continues at coordinate 9,317,555 of NC_044042.1, forward strand.
GTGACAAAATGATACTTTAAGGCAGATCTGTCATATCAACCAGGGCTGTAACATTTACCATTTCCTGAAACTACAATGTGCAAAACTGGTTCAAACCTTATCGAGAAAGGGAAACTTCAAAACAAAGCAAAAAGGGGCAGTCTTGTCTTGTCTTTAATTTCAGTGGATTCAGTGCCACCTTTTCATTGGCCGTGCACCCCTGACATCAGTGAAGAGGTTCAGTGCAGTGTGAAAAAGGCAGAACTCGCCGCTGCTCCTGTTGGAAGAAATAGGTATTGCAGAGTTTGTAACCCAAGGCGACCCGCTGAGGCGTCCTTCATTTGCAGGTTGCGAAGAAGACTGCGCGCGTGTTGATGTAATCTCGTAGGCCCATGACCCGCTCCTCCAGCCCCGCCAAGCTGGCTGCTTTGACACTCAGGGAGTGGCTGCTCTCCAGAAGCTCAGTTTCCATTCCTAAGGATGCAAAGTTACAGCAGTCAGTAAGACAGGTTCATGATTGGGCAGTCCAGAAAACCTGATGGGGGGGGGCGGGCCGGGCCCCAAGTAACTGCCCTTACCGTTGAGCTCCCTCTTTCCAGATCTGGAGTCTGATATCTTTTGAGAAGGTTCCCATCAAAGGAGCATAGAAACCATAGTGCAAGACTGTGAATTTGTAAAGCACATCACTGCTAAACTATCATTTATAGTCTGGCTTCTATATTTTACATTATTGCTTGGGGCTGCCATACAATGTTCCCTCTGAGGGGGGACATGGTAGAGGTATATAAAATAATGAGTGGAGTGGAACAGGTGGATGTGAAGCGTCTGTTCACGCTTTCCAAAAATACTAGGACTAGGGGGCATGCGATGAAACTACAGTGTAGTAAATTTAAAACAAATCGGAGAAAATGTTTCTTCACCCAACGCATAATTAAACTCTGGCATTCGTTGCCGAACGTGGTGAAGGCGGTTAGCTTAGCAGAGTTTAAAAAGGGGTTAGACGGTTTCCTAAAGGAAACTGCTACTAAATGGACTGGGACTTGGGAAAAATCCACAATTCCAGGAACAACATGTATAGAATGTTTGAACGTTTGGGAAGCTTGCCAGGTGCCCTTGGCCTGGATTGGCCGCTGTCGTGGACAGGATGCTGGGCTCGATGGACCCTTGGTCTTTTCCCAGTGTGGCATTACATATGTACTTATGTACTCTAAGCTGAGCGGGAGTCTTCCAAATGCATTGCTGCCAGTAGGGGGCAGTGCTTCAATATTCTGTTTTTAATCACTAGAGACGGGCAGGTTTCCTGAAATGTGATAGTGCAATAGCACCCCCCAGTGGCAGGACTTTAGGTGGAGGACTCCCGCTCAGCTTAGGGGGAACAGTGCTGCCATGAACAAGTTACCTGTGGCCTCAGATGTTTCTCAGTGTCTGAATGCAGTATGTCATACTGGCATGGCAGGCAGGAGAGGTTTCTTTAGTATTGTAGTTAAACCAATTGGAGGCAAAACTTATTTCAACCCAATGCCAGTATCGCTTCAGTTTCTACAAGTGTCTCAGACGTACAGCATACAACTGGCAGACTCCCAATAAACAATGGTCCAGATACTTTAAAGAATTTAGGCTCCTAAATTTGAGCGTTGTGCCATAACTTGGACTTTTTGAAAATTTACTGGTGCATAACTTTGTACAGTAGAGCAGGGGCGTAGCTATGGGGGGGGCCACGAGGGCCTGGACCCCTGCAAATTTCATCCGGGCCCATGGTTTGGCTGGCAGGGGTCCCCCGCCAGCCGAAGCCTTCTTCAGCGCCGGTCTCTGGCACAGCCGCATTCGCTGCTCTGCTCTTCTTTCTTCTTGCTCCTCCTGTGCACGCTGACGCCAAGCGTCAGCGTGCACAGGAGGAGCAAGAAGAAAAGCAGGGCAGTGAACGCAGCTGCACCGGAGACCGGCGCTGAAGAAGGCTTCGGCTGGCGGGGTTGCCAACAAAGGTATTTGTTTTTGCGGGGGGAGCGGTGAGGGGAAGCGGCAAAGAGGCGTGGTAGTGGGAGGGGACAGCGGCACTCAAAATGTGCCCCCAACCTCGGGCTCTGGCCCCCTCCCACCGTCAGGTCTGGCTACGCCCCTGCAGTAGAGTCTCGTCAATCCAACCAGCTGGCATATCTGACAGATCCTCTTCCTGTTTTCCAGCTTCACACACTGCTGCTTAGTGTTAATAAACAGTACTGTATGTTAAATACAGATACCCTGTGCCTGTTCTTTATTCATAAAGTATATTTTCCATGCATTTTCTTAAGGGGTTACATTGTTTTCCATATTATCCAACTTTTCACTTATCTGACAATGGCTCAGTCCCATTGACGTTGGATAATTGAGACTGTACTGTATTCAAAATCTCATTAAACGCCTAAATTCAGCAGCAAGAAACATGAATGGTAATGGGGCAGACTTAGGTGCGGAAAAAAGTAAGGCGGTACAATTCGGCTGGCAGCGGACAGCTTCTTTTAAACGCAGGCCTGCCGCTGGCTGCATTGTGCCTGGATATCTGTATTGGCAGCTAGCTGGGAGTTGCCTGGGTTCCGCTGAATTTCAACAGTGATACCCAGATAGCTTTTTGCTGTTCTAAATTAACCAGATCATTATCCAGGTACTGCCACTGAATTTCGGGAGCGCCCACGTAACTCCCATCTCCACCCTGACTCCGTCTGCAGACTGCCCTGGCACTAACCAGATAGTGTGGCTGAAAATCCAGGGATCGTGTAGTCAGTGGGAGAAAACCAGGTAGGAACATTTCCTACGTAGGTATGTCCCACTGAATAGTGGCTCTTAGTTGCTTAGCAGTGATTTTTAGCACTAGGGTCACATGGAGGGGCATTTTCGATACGACGACTTAAGTCCAACTTTAGACGTTTTGCAAAAAAACGTCCAAAATCTGAATAGGAAAGAAGTTCATTTTCAAAAAAAGAAAAAGGTTTCTCTTTTGTTTTCAAAAAAGAAAATTTCGAACAAGGTTTTGTGCTTTGGACACTGTTTTTTGGTCCATTTAAAAAATAAAAAAAAACTCAGTCAGTCAATTCTTTGACAATATCAACAATTTAGTTTGTTACAATTACTCATGACTGGTGTCCCTTCATCTCCGATCATCAACACTGCTCTCACGTCCTCAATATTTAATGAATGGGCTTGAGCTAATGATGCCATACTTCCCCCCCTCTTACTTTGCATTTTGCTCATCATCTCCATGGATTCTTCAAACAGACTTTTTGCCTCCTTCTGAAGACCCTGGATCCTCATTCCTTGAGCACCGAGGTTGGAGGTCTGTCCCAGCTTGCTCTTCAGAAGAGCATATTTTTCTTTCACCAGTTGTAAGCCCTAGAGCAAGAGAAATAAGTGAGCGAGCGAGCATTAAGCATGAGCAAAACAAGTGTCAACAGTAAGGGAGAGGGGGACAAAAGATCCTGCACCTTGTGGGGGAGGGGGGATCATTCTAGAAGTGAGGTACCAATATTTACATGTTAATTACGCATGTAAATGATTAATGGCAGACAGTGTCCTCCAGATTCTATATAGGGTGCCTTGATTTCGGCACCGAAATTTGCGCATGGATCAAAGACCTGTACGCAACTTAATTATTTATTTATTGCACTTGTATCCCACATTTTCCCACCTATTTGCAGGCTCAATGTGGCTTACAGAGATCTGTTATGGCATTGCCATTCCAGGGTGTCAGATACAATTAAAGATGCAAGGAGATAGAGGTTGGGAAAGAAGTTCTACGATAGTAGGTATAGAAAGATGTCTTTCAGGCTGGGGTGAGTGGTGAAGTGGTGTATTTAAGCTATGGGTCCTCTTTGTAGGCCTTATTGAAGAGATACGTCTTCAAGGGATTTACGAAGGTTGGATATTTCATCGATTGTTTTCAGGTGAGCTGGTAGTGCGTTCCATAACTGCGTACTCATGTATGAGCCAGTTAATTGGTTAATTATTGCACTTAATTGGCAATTAAAATTTGCATGTGCATCTCCCCATATCCTATGCTATAATCCCTTAGTGTATAATTCAAAAAGGGGCGTGGCCAGGGAGGTCCTAAAAGTTGCACATGGGGTTATAGAATAGCACCAAAAATATATATAACAAATTCTACACTGATAATCTGTACCAGAAGGATTGCAAATGTTCTAAAAGTGAAGAAAAAAAAAAAGACCTTGGTGAACAGCTGCAATCCTTCTGGTACAGATTATCAGTGTAGAATTTAAATTGTTATATATTTTTTTGGAGATTTAAATTCTACAGCTTCCTTGTGCGAGTTGGTTGCCGGCATTTACACCAGGTTTCAGCTGGCTGGCTAGTGGCACTTAATCTCGCTGCTCTCCGGATAGTCTATCCCAGCCACTATCCAGATACTAGTGCTAAATATCGGAGGGGGGAGGGGGTTAACCACTATGGCTGGTAGTTGTAAAAACATTGACTGCGACAGCTCAGCATTGACCTACTAGTCTCTAACATACAATCAGTCCTATGATGGAGAGGCGATCAAGCGTCTACAGCTGACAGCTGAGATGTATCACAAGACTAAGAGGGCAGCTGTATGAGCAAATCAGTCTTTAGCTGCTGCTATTCATTGTGTAACTATCACCTACTGATCCTCCCCAGGCCTTTATAATCTCTTTTATCCTTTCTGTAAAGAGTTTCATTCTTCTCCAGTGCAGGTCCTTGGAGAAGGCAGCTTTCTTTTACCTCCTGGGCACTTGCTGCATTCTCTCTGGCTCCTGCAGCTGCTTCGCCCGCCTGATTCGCCTGCAGCTGGTTCTGCTGGGCTTTCTGACTCAGCTCACTGAGTTTTGGAAGGAAACGCTGTAGCTGATCGCCAATTTTGCTCAAGCTGTTCTCAGATGGAGCAAGCACCTGCTGTATCTAAAAGAAAAATAAACTGTGCTTGAATGGGCCATACAGAGACACGACAGGTACCTCTCAGCTAGAGGCACCGGGGAAACAAAAATTATTCTTTAAAACTAAACATGCTGAGCTTAAGCAGGCTGTCTCCATTTCCAAATGTATTTTATTTTTTATTAGCAAGGCAAATCTAGAAAGCTGCCAACCAAATTCTGCTTGAAATTTAATCGATTGATTCAGCCACTTGAAACAGGTGTACAAGGAAGTTCAGCTCTACACTGGAGTGAAGATGTTATAGACAGGAGCTGGTGACTACAGCTGAGAACGTGCAGGTTTCAAAGAGATTAAAAATTAAACAGGTTAATATTCAATGTGAGTTAACTGGCCAGAAATGACTCCTGGCTGGTTAAATCGCCGATTCAGGGCTAACCGTTAATTTTCAGTGGCACTTAACCGGTTACTTCAACACAAAAGAGAAGACTAGAAACCCGCGCAGAAAACAACAGAGAGGGGCATTTTCGAACGGGGCCATCTCTAAGGGCGCCCATCTCCGAGGATGGTGCCGCGAAGGGGTGGGGGCCAACCGTATTTTCGAACGAGGTGGCCGGCCATCTTTCGTTTCGATAATACGGTTGGGGCCGGCCAAATGTCAGAGATGGCTGGGTTTGAGATGGCCGGCCTCGGTTTTTGCCAATAATGGAAACCGAGGCCGGCCATCTCAAACCAGGCCAAATCCAAGGCATTTGGTCGTGGGAGGAGCCAGCATTTCCCCTCACTTGCCAGGACACCAACCGGCAACCCTAGGGGGCACTTCTAAAAATTAAAAAAAAAAAAAACATTAAAATAGCTCCCAGGTGCATAGCTCCCTTACCTTGGGTGCTGAGCCCCTCAAATCCCCTCCAAAACCCACTGTACCCACATCTAGGTGCCCGCCTTCACCCATAAGGGCTATGGTAATGCTGTAGAGTTGTGGGGAGTGGGCTTTTTTTTGGGGGGGGGGGGGTTGGAGGGCTCCCATTTACCACCACAAGTGTAACAGGTAGGAGGGGATGGGCCTGGGTCCACCTGCCTGAAGTGCACTGCACCCACTAAAACCTGCTCCAGGGACCTGCATACTGGTGTCAGGGAGCTGGGTATGACATTTCAGGCTGGCATAGAGGCTGGCAAAGAAAGTTTTTAAAGTTGTTTTTTTGAAGGTGGGAGGGGGTTAGTGACCACTGGGGGAGTCAGGGGAGGTCATCCCCGATTCCCTCCGGTGGTCATCTGGTCAGTTCGGGCACTTGTTTGGAACTTGGACCTGAAAAAAAAAAGGGACCAAGTAAAGTCGGCCAAATGCTCGTCCGGGCCGGCTTTCTTTTTTCCATTATCGGGCGAAGCCAGCCATCTCGTACCACACCCCCGTCCTGCCTGCTGCAACCTGCTGACATGCCCCCTTGAAGTTTGGCCGGCTCCGCGACGGACTGCAGTTGAGACTGGCCAAAATCGGCTTTCGAATTATGCCGATTTCGCCGGCCTTGAGAGATGGCCGGCCATCTCCCGATTTGTGCCAGAAGATGGCTGGCCTTCTCTTTCGAAAATAAGCTGGATAGCAAACACAGCAAAGGTGATATCAAAAAAGGATAAGGCTAGATGATGTATAAAACGTATAGGTTTTTATTTAATACATCCACAGACTCGAAACAAATCGTGTTTCGGCCACAACAGCCTGCTTCAGGAGTCTTACAAACGGATGTCCTCTAACACTTTATCCCGTAAATCTAGCACGATTGGTAAGCACACCTTCTAAAGTCCAATCATTATTGCGCAGACAGAAGTCACTTGAGCGTTTAGGACCCTTTTACAAAGGTGCGTAAGAGCCTATGTGCGTCCAGGTAGTAATTCTGAATTTGGCAATCCGGTTTTCAGAGTATCCACAAGGACCATGCAAGCGATACATGTAGTATATGCTAATTAATTTCATGCATATTCATTAAAGAGAAGTGCTAGGACAGCTTGGGCAGAACCAGTACTTAACCAGTTAGAAACAATATTCAGTCCACTAACTGGATAAGTAGATGGATAAGGTTAGTACAGTATAAAAGCTGCACCAACTTTATCCACTAAGCTAAACATGCACCAGTCTGAACCAGGGGCGTAGCCAGACCTTGCGGTGGGAGGGGGCCAGAGCCTGAGGTGGGGGGGTGCACATTTTAATCTGCTGCCCCCTCCCCCCCCGCTGTCTCACCGCTTACCCCGCCGCCCTTCCGCTCCCCATCCACTGCTGCAACAAATGCCTTGGCTGGCGGGAGTCCCCAACCCCCGCCAACTGAAGCCTCGTCCAGCGCCAGTCTGCGGCACCACCACCAGCATGCTCAATTTCACTAAAAGGGAGTGTGCAGGACGTGAGGTGGAAGAGAGAGCAGGGCAGGCAACGCAGCGGTGCCAGAGACCGGCGCTGGCCAAGGCTTCAGCTGGTAAGGGTTGGGGACCCCTGCCAGCAAAACCAGCAGCCCAGAGGAAATTTGGGGAGGGCCCAGGCCCCTGTGGCCCCACGTAGCTACGCCAGTGGTCTGAACGCTGGCAGTTATGTGGTACCTTCCTACGTATGCAGTAGTCCCGGCAAAAAAATGTCTTACTTCTGCAAGACGGTCCTCCATTAGTCGCATGGAGTAACTGAAGTTGGTTATGATGTCTTCTGCCTGTTGGAGGGCGGTCTGTGCTTGCCTAATGTTGTCAGCGACATCCGCCACATTGCCTTCCACGAGGTTTGCCTTGTTTCTGGAAATAAGCAAAATATGAAACGATTCACTTCAATAGCGTTCAGTTTTCAATGCAAGTTCGACAGTGGATGGTAAATGCACTAACTCACCTTTAGGGTGTATTTTTAAATGTTACACAGATACTACTGAGCTGTTAAATGGCCAGATATTATCCATATAAAAAGGACCTGGGGTGGGGGTGAAGGTGGTGCCATGGGAGCAATTTTGAGGGGGTAAGCAAACATGTGGACAATGGGGAGCCGGTTGATATTGTATATCTGGATTTTCAGAAGGCGTTTGACAAAGTGCCGCACGAAAGACTCCTGAAGAAATTGCAGAGTCATGGAATCGGAGGTAGGGTATTATTATGGATTAAGAACTGGTTGAAAGATAGGAAGCAGAGAGTAGGATTGCGTGGCCAGTATTCTCAGTGGAGGAGGGTAGTTAGTGGGGTCCCGCAGGGGTCTGTGCTGGGTCCGTTGCTTTTTAATGTATTTATAAATGACCTAGAGATGGGAATAACTAGTGAGGTAATTAAATTCGCCGATGACACAAAATTATTCAGGGTCGTCAAGTCGCAGGAGGAATGTGAACGATTACAGGAGGACCTTGCGAGACTGGGAGAATGGGCGTGCAAGTGGCAGATGAAGTTCAATGTTGACAAGTGCAAAGTGATGCATGTGGGTAAGAGGAACCCGAATTATAGCTACGTCTTGCAAGGTTCCGCGTTAGGAGTTACGGATCAAGAAAGGGATCTGGGTGTCGTCGTCGATGATACGCTGAAACCTTCTGCTCAGTGTGCTGCTGCGGCTAGGAAAGCGAATAGAATGTTGGGTGTTATTAGGAAGGGTATGGAGTCCAGGTGTGCGGATGTTATAATGCCGTTGTATCGCTCCATGGTGCGACCGCACCTGGAGTATTGTGTTCAGTACTGGTCTCCGTATCTCAAAAAAGATATAGTAGAATTGGAAAAGGTACAGCGAAGGGCGACGAAAATGATAGTGGGGATGGGACGACTTTCCTATGAAGAGAGGCTGAGAAGGCTAGGGCTTTTCAGCTTGGAGAAGAGACGGCTGAGGGGAGATATGATAGAAGTGTATAAAATAATGAGTGGAATGGATCGGGTGGATGTGAAGCGACTGTTCACGCTATCCAAAAATACTAGGACTAGAGGGCATGAGTTGAAGCTACAGTGTGGTAAATTTAAAACGAATCGGAGAAAATTTTTCTTCACCCAACGTGTAATTAGACTCTGGAATTCATTGCCGGAGAACGTGGTACGGGCGGTTAGCTTGACGGAGTTTAAAAAGGGGTTAGATAGATTCCTAAAGGACAAGTCCATAGACCGCTATTAAATGGACTGGAAAAATTCCTCATTTTTAGGTATAACTTGTCTGGAATGTTTTTACGTTTGGGGAGCGTGCCAGGTGCCCTTGACCTGGATTGGCCACTGTCGGTGACAGGATGCTGGGCTAGATGGACCTTTGGTCTTTCCCAGTATGGCACTACTTATGTACTTATGTACTTATGTAATGTTCAACTGGCAGTGGGCAGCGTAATTTAATGCTAGCCACTGCTGGGTGGACGAGACCCAGATTATCCTACACCAGCCCCATCTAGCAGTAGAAGCGATGTTATACATGTTACATTTAAAATTTTCTTCATTATGATTTCTTATTTTGATTTGTACTCTGCTTTGAAATGTTGTGACTAGCAGAACAGATAGAGATCTACTACTACTACTTAACATTTCTAGAGCGCTACTAGGGTTACGCAGCGCTGTACAGTTTAACAAAGAAGGACAGTCCCTGCTCGAAGGAGCTTACAACATAAAGGACGAAATGTCAAGTTGGGGCAGTCAAGATTTCCTGAATAGAGGTGTAGTGGTTAGGTGCCGAAGGCGACATTGAAGAGGTGGGCTTTGAGCAAGGCTTTGAAGATGGGCAGGGAGGGGGCCTGGCGAATGGGCTCTGGGAGTTTATTCCAAGCATGGGGTGAGGCGAGGCAGAAAGGGCGGAGCCTGGAGTTGGCGGTGGTGGAAGGATGCGGCACCACACCATAGCAACAACCAAAACAGTGGAGCAGTAAAACCAGGCAAGAACCAATCCAGATAAGGAGTAAAACCAAATTTAACATTCAATTC